>NC_045598.1:70583088-71210816 GCF_009762305.2 Zalophus californianus | reverse complement strand
GAGCATGACCCATGCACCCTCTGCAAAGAGGAAATCATTGTGCAAAATCTGATGGGGAAGTGCTTTGCAGGTGTGAGAAATAGAAAGGTGACCGGCATGGTTGGAGGGTGAGCGGGAGAGCGGTGTGAGATGAGGATGGAGCCTTTGGAGGCTGAAGAAAGAAGTTTGGAATGTATTCTATGAGCAATAAGACCTTGAAGGGCTTAAGCAGGGGAGTGTTAGGTGAATATGGATGGGGGACTTGTTCAGGGTCAAGGGGTAGTCACACGCAAAGATGTGGAGATATGAAAAAGTGTGGTAAGATTGTTAAAATTCAGGAAAGAGCCCCATATTAAGAATCTTGTAGGGAAATGAATATGATGACTAAAGCAGTTTTCTGCACCCAAACTCTGTCATTCGTCAAAAGTGAAAAGCCTCTTAAGTCCATAGCCCTGAACATTGCACTCTGCCAATGAAACCAATCCCACATTGTTGAAATTGATTTATCATGCACAGAGAACATATTAAACAAACCAAGAGACCGACTTTGATCCATTGCTTATCTTTCAAAAGAGAACAGTATCATTCTCTTCCTTTTTTTCTGGCCACAGGCAACCAGAAGTTATTAGTGATCCTTCTACTTTTTATTGGTTCGGAAATGTCTGCCTCTCAAAAGGGTGTAGGAGATAATTTATGGTGAAAGTGTCCATTTCTATGAGTCAAAATTGCATTACCAAGATGGAATTTTATATTTCTAGGATATTTAAGTGTTCAGAGAGAAATCCATTACATTTTCCCAAAAACCTTTCATTTAATTATGAGTTCCATTTCAACCTTGCGCTTGCTGTTACTCATCTCGCTGGTGTTGATGAACATCTGTTCTGCATCTTCCCAAGGGAGATTTCTAGTGGGGTCTTCATTGATTGCCTTTTGAGTTATAGCCCGTCTTCCTAATTCCTCTTTGCCTTTCAGTCTTGGCCTGTAACTGACTTATTCATGCATTTTCTCAGGTCTTTTCAGGTCTTTTAGCATACCAACCTCCATGTATTTCTCCAAGAGCAGTTTTGGAATGTTTACACAGAGAATTAGTTTATAGTTTGGCTCATTCTTTTGTTAACACAATGCTATGGAATGAAATCTTTGCTTCCCTTCAGCCTTGACAGGTCTTGGCAGTAACTGCTACTTACTTCGTTGTGATTTCCATTTGGGGGAGAAGCATTCACTTTTCTTTTCGTACACAGTCTTGTCTCAGACTTTCCTCTCGCCAGGATGTTACACCTCTTCTCCCTCTTCCTTTCACTCAGGAGCAAACCCTCTATTCTTCTTGAAGCCAACCTTATGCTGTTCTCAAGCACATTCTTTACTTTCCCACCTCTATGCCTTTCCTCATGCTGTTCCACTAGCAGGGATGCCTTTCTTCTCATTTCTGTGAACCCACAATCGCTTTCTTCCTCCTTCACCAAGCCTTTTCAGAACGCTTTAATAAAAAAAATCTTTGTTTGACTTCTCACTGGGCATTTTTCCGAAGACCATGCAATGACCTGTTCAGATTTCCTGAAGACAACAAGTAGAAGCCAAGAAATCATTTGATAAATAGTTAAGCAGTGATTAGAGTGGGGAAAATGGGATGGAAGGGGTCTAACATAGTCAATCTGCCACCAAAGTGTCAGACAGTTCCCCTCCGGGCGGTGGTTATACTGAGGACTCCGTGTGGACAACTTGATAGACTCTCAGCAATTAGTAACCAGGTCAGCCCTGCTGAGAGGAAAACATCCAGTTCATTCTACCAGGTAATCTCACTTGAAGGAATGAGGGAGGAGCGACAAAAACAGCATATATCAAGATAAATATACCAGACTATTCTTTTCCTCTTAAGGTTTTCAAAAATTTTTTGATGGTTGAAAGTAAAAATTACAACATTTTCTGGTGGATTTTCAAGGTGGATATAAGAGATAAGACAATTGCAATATAAAGAGGGAGAGTGAGAGGACCTATATGTTGGTAGATTTCTACATTCCACTTGAAGTGGTAAAATACTGATTGTAAGTGACTGTGAAAAGGGAAGCATGCATATAGTATTTCTAGAGAAACTACAACAACAACAAAAAACTATACGGAGACATAGAGTTAAAATCACCATACGTAAGTTAAAATGGAATACTAAAATGTGCTCAGAAACCTGAAAGAGAGGAGGAAATGGAAAACAGAGTAACGGAATACACAGAAAAGAAGTAATGAAATGGTAGAACTGAATCCAAACATGTACGAAATTCTCTTAGATGTAAATGGAACGAACCCCCTGAATTTCTTTCTGCAGAGGCAGAGGGAGAAAGAGAATCCCAAGTAGGCTCCACAACCCACAGAACCCAACGCGAACTGAAATCAAGAGTCAGATGTTCAACCAAATGAGCCACCCAGGTGCTCCCTGAAGAACTTTCTTTCAAAATTATTTTTGAGCTGGTCTCCTGGCAATGAATTCTCTTAGTTTTCCTTCATCTGAAAGTGTTTTTATTTCACCTTTATTCTTGAAGGATACCCAGGTGGGTATATATTCTGAGTTAATAGTTTTTCAACATCTGAGAAGCGCCACGCCACTTTCTTCTGCTCTCCATGGCTCTGATGAAAAATCTGCAGTCATTTGAATAAAGACTAAAGGTAATGCATCATTTTGCTCTGGCTACTTTTAAGATTTCTTTCTTTGTAGTTTTTCAGTAAGTTGATTATGATGTCTGGGCCTAGATTTCTTTGGCTTTATCCTGTTTGGCATTAAATTTCTTAAATGTCTATGTTTTATCAAATTTGAGTTTTCAGTCATTACATCTTCAAATACTTTTTCCAGCACCACACTCCTCTCCTTCTGGGACTCTGATGACGTGGATGTTGGACCTTTTGTTATTAACCCACAGATCCCTGAAGCTCTGTTCATTTTTCCAAAAATATTTTTTTTCTGTTCTTCAGATTGGAAATTCTCTATGGACATGTCTTCACATCCATTGGTTCTTTTTCTGTTATCTCTATTCTTTTCATCCCATTCAATGACACTTTCTGTTTGGCCACTGTCTTTCTAATCTGACATTTCCATTTGACTTCTTTGCTGAGGCTTTCTATTTTTCCCTTTGTTTTAAGGAGTGTTTGCAATTGTCCGCTGAAGCATTTATATATTAGCTGTTTTAAAATTTTTGTCAGATAATTCCAACATCTGTGTCCCTGTGGTATTGATGTCTATTCATTGTCTTTTCCCATGCAAATTAAGATTTTCCTGGTTCCTTGTATCCCGAGCAGTTTTGGATTACATCCTATCCTGGACCTATTGAATATGTCAAATTCTAGTTCTAAATGGTTGTTTAAACCCAATAAAGAATGTTGATTCTTGGGGGCGCCCGGGTGGCTCAGTCAGTTAAACATCTGCCTTTGGCTCAGGTCATGATCCCAGGGTCCTGGGACTGAGTCTAGCATCAGCCGGGAGCCCGTTTCTCCCTCTATCCCTCCCCCCTGCTTTTGCTCTCTCTCCCACGCTCTCTCTCTCAAATACATAAATAAAAATCTTAAAAAAAAAGAATGTTGATTTTTTTGAAGTTTTTTTTTTTTTTTTTACATTTACTTATTTTGGAGAGAGAGAGATTGCACGCGTGTGCAGAGGGGCGGAGGGAGAAGAAGAAGGAGAGAGGCAGACTCTCCGCTGAGTGTGGAGCCTATGTGGCACTCGAGCCCATGACCCATGAAATCATGCTCTGTGCCAAAATCAAGAGTCGGATGCTTAATCAACTGAGCCACCCAGGCACCCCAATTTTTTTTTTTAACAAACAATTGATCTGGCTAGGTTAGGTCTGTAGGCTTCAACCCCCTTTATGTGGGCTGTGGAACCAAGATCAGCTCAGCTCTTCCAGCCTTCCAGCACAGTTCAGATCCGTCCCACATATGGGTCATCTCATGGTCACTTTGGGATCTGGGTGGTGGTGTATCCATTAGTTCAGTTCTCAATGTCTTCAGGAGGCTGATGAAGGTCAGATCCATACATGCATATAGCTCAGTGGTGAACCCAGGCATACATAAGAATTCTGTCTCCATCCACTCAGACTGCTGAGTAAGAATACCATAGACTGATAGACTGGGTGCCTTATACAACAAACATTTATTTTTCACAGTTTCTTTATCATAGTTCTGGAGCCTGGGAAGTCCAAGATCAAGGCACCAACAGTCTGGTGTCTCATAAGGAACCACTTCCTGGTTCACAGATGGTCATCTTCTGTGTATCCTAAAATGGTAGGGGTGAGGGAGATATCTGGGGTCTCTTTTATAAGGGCACTCATCCCATTCATGTGGGCTCCAGCCTCATGACCTAATCACTTCTCAAAGGCCCCACTTCCTAATGCCATCATAATGGGGATTATATGTCAGCAAGTGAATTGTGGGGAGACACAAGCATCTAGTCTGTGGTACAATCTCTCAGGCCCCTTTTGTTTCCTGGGCGCTGTCTGTTTTGGTCATCGGGCCACTGAACTGAGGCCTCAGTGACCTCGCTCTATTGCACACCACTGTTAACTTTGCTTGTATTCAGGGCCAAGCACCAAAAGGATGGAGAGAGAGAAACATGCAATGGGGGTCTGCCCCACCCTCTTTGAGGCCACAGCTCCAGCGTTCAGAGAGAAAGTTTTCCCTCCTTTAGACCTCCCGCATCACCACCACAGGCATGCTTGGGAGGTGGAGTGCAAGAGAACGGGGAGGGATTTCTGCACTTTCTCTGAGAATTAGGAGTTCCCTCTTCCACCTCCGTGAGAAACTAGAGGGCTTCTCCTGAAACTCTCCCTTTGGGGCCCCAGGGCCATTTCCAAGTGTGAAGCTGCATTGCATTCAGTTCAAGGAATACTGGCCCAGTTTGGTGGTCCTTTTAATTCTGGTCTTCCCAATCCATCTGCTACTGTTTAGTTTTCAGAGTTCTAAAAGAGGTGCTGTTCGCATTCTGTCCATGTTCTGTAATTAAGAGAGAGTGAACATTTTATCCACAACCCTAGTTTGATTTTTTGCTTTGCAACTATTTTACTCTACTTGTCATGACTGCATTCTAAGGGGCACTATCTAGATCTGTGGGAATATGTTCAGTTTTCATTAATACATTTTATGTGAGAAAGAATTCTTTTGTTTCTGTCTGTAGTATGTAGACCAGCTATAACTGTGATTCATATATTAAATATGCATTTATTTAATTTACTCCTGGGGTAAACAGAGACATAAAACTTATTATACCTTCAGGCAGTCTTGACATATGCATTGAACTTTGCTTAGGAGCTTTGTTCCCTTTTTATTTGAACAATCTTTGGGTATGTAATTATGAGGTTGCCGACTGGTGCACATAGTTAAAAAAAAAAATGTTTTCAGATAAGTGAACCTCTCCTGCATTTAAAGGAAACATTTTCCCCCCAATGTAATTTCACAAAGATCCTGGTAGAAATGCCATTCCTTATTGGGTCACTTAAAATTCTTGTTATAAAATAAGTTTTTATTTTTTCCCTCCTCAGACATGTTAGATCAAATACACTAGCGAGTACCATGTCAGTGTTTATAATAAAACACCACGCTCTAAGATAATTGTTCTGTATGACCGGAATATTATTTTAATACTTCTAATGAGGTTGTTGAAATATTGAAAAGCACGGCTTCCCAGCAGGAACTGTCCTCCTGTGGAAATGTGGGGGTGTGCTTGGGGTGGGGAAGTGGTTACCTGAGTTTCTTTTCTTAGCTATTTTTGCTTTTCTATATTTTCTAAGTTATATATGATTTTAAAGAAAGAATCACTTTCATCAGATTAAAAAAAATGCTTTTAAAAAGTGAAGGGATTTGGGGTGCCTGGGTGGCTCAGTCGGTTAAGCCTCCGACTCTCGGTTTCGGCGCAGGTCACGATCTCAGGGTCATGGGATAGAGCCCCGTGTCGGGTTTCACACTCAGCACGGAGTCTGCTTGTCCTTCTCCCTCTGCTCTTCCCCCCGGCTCGTGCTTGCTCTCTCTCTCTCTCCCCTCTCTCAAACAAACAAATAAATAAAATCTTTAAAAAAAAATAAAGGTGAAAGGATTGTATTAGAAATTTGGAACACTGAGCTTAGATCCTCTTCAGGCCTGAGTAACCATGATTCAGTGGCTTCCCCCCTCTGGGTCTCATCTACTCATCTGAATGTGGTTATAACCATCTCTGTTCTACCTCTTCCCAAAGACTTTTGGTGAGCATCTGACTAGGAGGTAAAGTAAAAGCACCTCACTATTCATAAAACTCATGATACTCATACTGATACTGAGATTATAATGATGAAAAATAAGGCAAGAAAAGGGAGTTTCATCATCACCATAGACATTGGCCCATTGGGTCATGGGGCTGACAACAGATTATTTAAAATTATGGTGTGAAGCTTCCCTTCCTTTTGGAATGTTTGTGTAGTATTCCCTGAAGGTGAGAGGTCAAAAGCTGGCAACTAGTACAATGTATTTGGTTGGCCCACCCAGAGCTAGCCTCCATAGTATTTTTTAAAATGTGGAACTGACTTCCATAGCCAAAGGGTTAAAAGAAAGAAC
Source organism: Zalophus californianus (assembly GCF_009762305.2). Taxonomy (NCBI): domain Eukaryota; kingdom Metazoa; phylum Chordata; class Mammalia; order Carnivora; family Otariidae; genus Zalophus; species Zalophus californianus. The sequence continues at coordinate 71,204,276 of NC_045598.1, read as the reverse complement.
AGGAGACATGGATGAAGCAGTGGTTCTTTGTCATTCTTCATTCTCTGAGCCGAGAAAGCAGTTGTTCTCTTTTAATAGGCAGGCATGGTTCTTTGGTTGCTATACCTGGACTAGTCCACTCATTGTAGGCACCTGCCTGATCCCGGTGGGCTCTGAGTTTGGACCCTGCTGTAGATGTGTGATGTCAAGTTGTCTTTACGTGAAACTCTTTTTTTTTTTAATTTTATTTATTTATTTGAGAGAGAGCATGAGCAGGGGGAGTTGCAGAGGGAGAGGGAGAAGCAGGGGCCCAACCCAGGGCTTGATCCCAGGACCCTGAGATCATGACTTGAGCCAAAGGCAGATGCTTAACTAACTGACCCACCCAGGGGCCCTATATATGAAACTCTTCTTTAGTTTTTTCAGAGCAGTTACTAAGTTTTCATAGGGTACTGGCCCTTCCATTGACCATCACATTATTGATAATGACTCTGTAGGCTCTTATCTTAATTAAGAAGCCACTTATATTTATTTGTTGAATATGTAGAATTGAGAGCTCTATTGAAAAACTAGGATATAATACAGAAAGCATTTCTGATAGTGATTGCTCAGTGAAACGGCTTTCAAGCTGTTCTTATTTGCATGTGTAGGTACATCCAGGAAAACTGTCACCATGCTTCATCTTAAATGAATCAATAGAAAATGATGATTTTTGTTTATACTCTGGCGATAAGATAGAAAGTCTTATTCTTTATCTTGAATACATTACTAATGGGAGAAAGAACTTTATTCACCCTTGGATAAGCTGTTTAGTAAAAATGGTAAGAAGGTATGTTTTGTGATAAGGAACATGACTTGAGACTGGTGTCCAGACTTCAAAAGATTGGTCAAGATGTGCAGTGTTAGGCCCTGTGGGTTCAAAGAACAACACAAGATCCCAGACTTCAAGGAAAATATAATGCAAAAAGAATTTCTTTGGTGGTTACTGTGTCAGGAATAATAGCTGGAGGCAGAACTTTTTAGAGCAAAGAAATTGTCCTAACTTCATGGTGTGATTTATCAGTATTATCACAAATATACATAAAGCCAAATCTTTTATTGCCTTAATTTATATATCTTTAACCCTTTGAAAACATGTTACTTTATTTTTATTTTTTATTATTTATATTTTTTAAAGATTATTTATTTATTTGAGAGAGAGAGACAGACTGAACTAGTGAGGGGCAGAGGGAGAGGGAGAGAGAGAATCCACAAGCAGACTCCCCTCTGAGCACAGAGCCTGATGCAGGGCTCCATGCCAGGACCCTGAGATCATGACCTGAGCAGAAATCAAGATTTGGCCACTCAACTGACACCCCGAAAACATGTTACTTTAAAAACTCTTTTTTTTAAGATTATATTTATTTATTTGACAGAGAGACAGAGCACGAGTAGGGACAGAGGGAGAGGGAGAAGCAGACTCCCCACTAAGCAAGGAGCCTGATACGGGACTTGATTCCAGGACCCTGGGATCACAACCTGAGCTGAAGGCAGACACTTAACCAACTGAGCCACCCGGGCACCCCAAAAACTCTTTTATTCTAAAAGAACCTACTTGTTTTAGTCTGCTAAAGAACCTTCTTGTTTTAGTCTGCTCACGCTGCTGTGACAAAACACTATAGGCTAGGTGATTTAACCAACAGAAATGAATTTTCCTACAATTCTTGAGGCTACAAGTCCGAGGTCAGGGTGCCAGAATGGTCAGTTTCTGGAAGAGTTCTCTCCTTGGCTTGTGGAGGACTGCCTTCTCACTGTGTGTGCTTCCTATAGACTGGATGTTTGTGTGCCCACCATTCATATGTTAAATCTTAATGCCCAGGGTATTTGGATGGTATTTGGAGGTGGGGCCTTTGGAAGGTGATTAGATCCTGAGGGTGGAATGGAATTAGTGTTCTTACATAAGAGACTCCAGAGAGCTTCCTTGCCCCCTTCCACCATGTGAGGATATGGAGAAAAGCCAGCCCTATATGAACCAGGAAGTGGGCTCTCACCAGATGCCAAATCTGTTGGCGCCTTGATCTTAGACTCCCCAGCCCCTAGAACTGTGAGAAATAAATGTTCATTGTTTATAAGCTGCTCAGTCTATGGTATTTCTATGACAGCAGCCCTAATGGACTAAGACAGCTCACATGGACTTTCCTTGGTCTGTCTGCCAGACAGGAATCAAGCTGTCTGGTGTCTCTTCTTAGAAGGATGCGAATTGCATCAGAGCAGGGCCTGTCCCTCACAACCTAATTACCTCCCAAAGGCCCTACCTCCAGATACCATCACACTGAGGGGCCAACATATACAATTTGGGAAGACACAACTATTCAGTCCATGACCCCACCGGAAATGTATTTCTTGGGATCCATCATTTCTACACTGAATGGACGTTTCTCTCCTTGTATGTACTCTGCTCCCCTTTCTTGTATGTGTCATAATTCGTACATTACCACAATTTAAATTAGAAACTGAAATAAAATTGGGATTTTTCTAAAGTAAAACCATGTAGGTATTAATAGTGACATGTGCTTTATGAAAATGAGCTTGGGAGGAAAATAACTGGTTTTATATAATAAAAAGAGTCTAGCATACTTTCTGGATTACCTGAACTAGTTAATAAATAAGCACTTATCTGAAGTTTCCTCTTTACATATAACTGAATAATCAGAAGATGATTTTTAATCAGGAGAGATATTATTAGGCAGTTTTTGATTTGTTTTTCCCCCAAATTGGTTACTTGCTAGTCCAAAATGTTAAGTAATATGTAGCTCCTTACCTTGTGCTTTAGAGAAAATCCTCTAGTAAAAGAATACAAAAGGCTAAATATGTGTTTACTTATTTATCTCTTTTGGTGTAATTATGGTTTTTCTTAGTGGCTTCTTACCTATAAGTAATGCTCTTTCATTTTGTTTACATCAGGGAACTATGAGTTTCCAGTAGGAGATGAAAGGAAGTTATTTCTAACTGCTGAAAATGTTTTTGTTTTCTTACTGGTAGTGGCAGGTTGAGGTTGTTTATTTAATTTTGTTAAGTCTAGATTTGAACCCATTTGGTAATTGATAGAGAAAAGTAAACTTTAAGTAAGAAAGTTTTTATTTGTATTTATTTGTTAAATATGTAGAATTGAAAGCTCTATTGAAAAATTGGGATTTGGTATGTGAAAACATTTCTGACAGCGAATACCCAATGAAACACATTTCAAGCTATTCTTATTTGCATCTACAATCTTCTCTTAATGTTTCCCTTGAAACTTTTTCTTTTGAACTGACATTTTCCATGAATATTAACTGGGAGTATAGTTAAACTCAAAAGGGCAGGGAAATAATGCTCCCTTGTTTAAAAAATGGAGATGTAATTTGCTTACCATAAAATGCACGATTTTAAGTGTACACGTCTGTGATTTCTAGTATACTTACAAGGTTGTGCAAACATCACTGCGATCTAATTCAAGAACATTCTCATCAGCCTAACAATAAACTCACACCCTTTAGCAATCATTCATCATTCCCCTTTTTCTCCCAGCCCAGGCAACCACTAATCTACTTTCTGTCTCTGTTGATTTGCTTATTCTGGACAGTTCATAGAAATGGAATCGTACCATTTTTTTTTTTTTTTTTTGCTTTGAGGTCACTCTTCATTCCCTCCCCGCCCCCTTCCCGAGCAGCCTGCCCACTCCCAGCCCTGCCAGCTCACAGGGTGCCCCCAGGGCCTGTAGGTGGTGCAGGCGTCTTGCCCGTGACCTTGTTGGCGCAGTCCAGGAGAGCAGTGTGAATGTCCTTGGCACAGGCAATCTGGGCTTTGATGACCGCCAGGTACTGTGGGTAGGGCAGGCTGTCCGGCTGCACGGCGTCCGGTTTGGTGGCCGTGGGCACCAGAGTTGGAGAGTGCTTGGCGCTGTCGCAACTCTGGGACAGGCACTCATGGGCCAGGCGCAGGCAGGGCTCCAACTGGTCACAGAGTGCGTAGAACTCCTCCAGACACTTGTCGAAGCGCTGTATGGGTCCATCACTGCTCTTTTGTCCGTTGTCAATGTTAGTGTTCTGAATCAAGTTCTGGGCTGGAACCTTCATCAAGGTCTGTAGACTCTCCTTCAACTGCGGGATGAGCATCTTATAACGCTGCACCGGATCGAAGTCCTGTTGCTGTTGCTGCAAAAGCCGCTCTGGGCAGACCCCACCAGCTGTGCTGGTGGTTGCGGCTGCTGTTGCGGACCCGGGCCACCAGGCGGACCCGGGCCACCAGACGAACCCGGACCCGACACACCCGCAGCAGACGAAGCAGCTGCAGCCTTTTGTGGCTGACTTCTTCTTCTTCTTCTTCTTCTTCTTCTTCTTTTTTTTAAAGATTTATTTAGGGGCGCCTGGGTGGCTCAGTTGGTTCTATGTCTGCCTTCAGCTCAGGTCATGATCCCAGGGGCCTGGAATCAAGCCCGGCATCAGGCTCCTTGCTCAGTGGGGAGCCTGTTTCTCCCTCTCCCTCTCCCTCTGCCTGCCGTTCCCCCTGCTCGTGCTCTCTCTCTCTGTCAAGTGGATGAATAAAATCTTAGAGAAAATAAAGATTTTATTTATTTATTTATTTATTTATTTATTTATTTATTTATTTATTCGAGAGAGAGAGAGTGAGAGAGCACGAGCAGGGGAGAGGATCAGAGGGAGAGGGAGAAGAAGGACTCTCCACTGAGCGGGGACCCCAACATGGGACTCAATCCCAGGACCCTGAGATCATGACCTGAGCTGAAGGCAGACATTTAACTGACTAAGCCACCCAGGCGCCCCTGTGGCTGACTTCTTTCACTTAGCATAATGTATTCAAGGTTCATTTATGTTACCTCTTTTAATTCTCTTAAAGATACCTCATAGAACAATAGCAATCAGTTTTACCATGAAGGAAATGGAAACATACGTTAACTTGCTCTTGGACATGAAAATCACATATTCACTCAACGAATATATATGGAACATCCACACATGCCAGAAATATTCTACAAAGTAGGGTTATGGTATTTAGGGGTGGTGACGGTGGTGTCACTTAAATCAATAGACATCTAATGTAATATTAAATATAAATAAGTACAATGAAGAAAAATAAAGCAAAATGAATGGATAGGAAACATCAGGGGTAGTATTTTAGGAAAAGTGGTCAAGGGAAGGGCTCTCTGAGCAGGTAACATTTGAGGTGAGACTTGAATGGAGGGAGGCAGTTGCACAGAGGGAACAGCAAATGCAAAGCCTCAGAGACAGGAGTGGGTTTGGTGTGTTAGAGGAACGAGGAAGCCAGTGTGACTGGAGGGCAATGAGAGGAGGAAGGGGAAGAGACAGGTAGGGAGGGCAGAGAGTTGACCTCAGGTAGGCACAGGTGCAGCAGCTCATCGGTCATAAGCGGCCCCGAGGTGGAATATCGGAGTGCAAATAATGCTGGCTGGAAGATCTGGTGGCCGGGGGATGAGGCAGTTCTCTCCTGAATGTTTCTGTTATTTCAGTGTAACAAAAAAGAAAAGTGATAACTGACAGTGAGGAGGGGAGAGTGGTGCCAAAAAGTTGAGAAAGAGGGGGCTCCTGGGTGGCTCAGGATGGTTAAGCGTCTGCCTTCAGCTCAGGTTGAGGTCTCATGATTCTGGGATCGAGCCCCATGTCGGGCTCCCTCCTCGGCAGGGAGTCTGCTTCTTCCCTCTGCCTCTTCTGCTCCCCCTGCTCGTGCTCTCTCTGTCTCTCCCTCTCAAATGAATAAATAAAATCTTTTTAAAAAAAGTTGAGAATGAATGGACTAAGGATTTTTAGTGGAGTCGTTTGGCAGCACTGAGGGGCCACTGGAAGGTTGTAATATGTTTTTCTCCAGCCATGTAAGTCATCCAAGTATCAATATGAAGTGTGTGGGAAAGTTAGCTGTAACCAGGGTTGAAGCTTCGCCAGGTGAGGAGGACAGTGGGAGAGAGGACAGGAGAGCTGAGAGTGTGCAAGAGAGTGATTGTACTGGGACCGTGCGTGCAGTCCAAACTGGGAGAAGAAAGGACGAGGAGAGGCATGACTGACTGGAGGGATGGTGGGACCAAGATATTGTTGGAGTCTGAGTGCTGGAGGGAATGAGCTAGAAAATAGGAAGTGGTGTCTGGAGAGTTTGCAAGTATTGGTTATGACAGAGTCTAATCAATGTAGGACTCAGACTGGGTGGCTGAGGTGGGTGGAGGACAAGATTATTAGAAAAGTGTAAAAAACAATAGGCCAGGTTATTGGATCCTTCTCGTAAATAACGAAATCACCAATAGTGATGACAAGAAAAATGGCAGAGAGATAGTGAGGCGGATGCTAGAAGGAACGAAGGGGAAGGTGGCAGATGACAACAAAAAGCAGAGGCAGCAGGTGGTATAGTTTAATGCCATGTATTTCAAGAGAGATGTGGATTTTCAGGAAGAAGGAGGAATAATGATCTGGAATTGGCAAAGGTGAGCAAGAGCTCACTCACCATGATCAGTGGTGTTTAGGTATATGACTCATCAGGATTAGGATGCGAACTAGTTCTATCTGATTTCAAATAATTTCTATTATACCACTTCACATTTGGATTAGAATTGCAGTCCTTAGACCTAGATTTCAATTTTCTCTTGCTATCCCTGCAGTGTATACCATTTGGCCACCCTCAAAATTATGTTGCTTTAAATAGTTGCCAAGATCCATTTGGAAAGTTGGATTCCTGTTAAAAAAAGTCCATATTGTGCAATTGGCTAATAAGTTGAAGAAACTGAATCCTCTGGCTTGTACTTTCCCATAGTCTGGATTTTATAATTGCATCCCCCTGGTGTTAACATGCTCCTCTGTTCTTTGCAATTCCTGAAAATTGGTAATCAGATCTTGAGGCTGATCAAACTCAGGTTCATTTCTGGTAAGAGGTGGTGTTGTGTACTTGACCAGAAGCCATGTAATGTCAGGCTGTCTCTCTCTCGGTGACGCAGTAGCCCACTTGTGATTTTTGTCGAGCTCTATTATTAGATCCAGTATTTCATCAGAACAAAAAATGTTGGTATTGCACCAATTCTTTTTATTAGATTAACAGCTTTGAAAAAAAAAAAAAAACAAAAAACAAAACAACACTACTTCTCTCCATCAACTGTGAGTTACCTGGAGATACAAATCACTTAGGAGGGACAGGCTATACCCTCAGTTTACTTCTAAAAGAGGCTTATCTGCCAGTGCCTGCGGTTTTAAGGATGCATATATTTTGCCTTTAAAGTATTTAATTGAGTTTGTCCTACTTTTAAAATTAGACTACCTTTACTGGATGCAGTTGCACATTGTGGCTTAATATTTTCAATTAAAGGGGAATATATTACAGGATTTAGTTCTAACACCTTTGAAGAGGACTGCACAGAAAAGCATTCAAATCTCAACAAGCAGCTTTCCAATGATCTGCTGCATTCACAAAAGCTCATAAAATATTAAACTCTTCTGAAAGGTGACCAACTAAATAATTATGAAAACAAAGTTTCAGGTCAGCGCAAGTATGGTTATAGCAAATGGGTATTCTATTTTTCTCTACAGGGAAATGTCCTAGGGTTGTAGGCTATAGTGGTTTTGGAATCATATAGATGAGGTTTGGATTCCCCTTCACTTATTATGGTGACTCTGAGGAACTTACTCTACATATCCTAAATACACAACAAGAAGGTGTGAAATAGTGAATATTCTAAAACATTATACATTTCTAAAACATAGAAGATAGATATGTATTTGGAAAAAGCCTCCCTTTTATTCCTTTGGTTCAAGTAGGGGATGAGGTAAGGAACATGACTATTGCCAGATATCATTAATTATGGAAAAAAATTAACAGTAAAAAATGCTGTAATCAGGACATGCCATCTTTGAGTCCTCAGGGCAGTGGCAGGGTGGTCAGTTTGGGGCTAAAAACCCTTTTTACTCAATATTGATGGAACGGCATCATGGCAGACCAGGCAGGTCTATACCAGAGGATCCCTAGAAGGCAGTTTAGAGAGAGAGAGAGAACTGGGCAAATGCCAAGTTAAACTTGTCTTTGGTTCCACTAAGCAGTGGAAGACTGAACAGCAGTGAGACAGAAATGCACTCTAAATTGCTTAGAAAATAACCATAACATACCTAGACATTTGCTTTGTATTAGTGTTAAACTTAGCCTTCTGTCTCAACCTGTCTTGCTCCCTACCCCTTCTCCCAGACTGAGTCAGTACCACCCCACCCCTAGTTTGGCTCCCGGCCTTACCGGAGTCCTATTATCCCATAGTTGTTTCATCTTTTGTGACTGTGCTGACATAGTTGTTAATTACAGGGCATCAAAATGATTTCCAAGTCAGTGAGAAACAAGTACAAACACTGGAAAATGTATCTCCACCCCTTAATTTTCATAGGAATCTGTTGATTAGAAATATATGAAAATTGAGATAACTGAGGGAATGGGGTAAAACTGTTAACACAAAGAGGATTTTACAAAGTAGAACTTATGTTCATATCTTGTCACCATCTTAACTATATGTGTAATGTAAATTCTGTGGGTACTGTCTTTGTAGAGTTACATTTTTATAAACTTTTATTGAAGTGTAATACACTTACAGTGGGATTTGCATTTTTAAGGTCATTACTTAGTGTCATATAGCCTTGACTGCCTTATTAATTTCTGTTGTGACTCTTTAAAACACTTCTTAAAAATTGTGAATTTATGCGATAGAACATTTTTCCGCTTCAAAGTGGCATTAAGTTCAGTTGTGTTCAGCCTTAGTTCTGAGTAATGTATAGAACAATGTGTAGTATTTGATATTGGCCAATGTATAATTCCTGAAATCAACAAGTTGACAAGCTGAATTAAAGAAGTTCAACCTAGACCTTCAAGGTTATATTTTTTTATTCATGTTTACACATATATGCAACTTATGGTATACTTCACAACTGTTAACTTACAAAGAATAGACAGATTTTGTAACCAAGAGTTGGAATGGAAACAATTTCCGAGATAGAGATCAAATTGTGTTTATAGACACCATTATTGGCAGATTTACTGTCAGTCATTTCCTGTGGGAATATTTCACTGGGACATAATTGTATGCCTTGATTATTCATTAAATAGCCTTTGCTCCACGGAATAAAAATACTGTAGGACTATGAATAGTAATGCATGCAAATTATAGTTTAACATTTCACAGTATTTTTCTAGATGAGGATTTAGATTATTTAACAAAGTATTTCTTACTCATAACTAAAAGAATTTTAAAACAACACCAATACAATATGGTCTAGTGGAGAGTTAGGCAATAGACTGGAAATTAAAGCTGTTCGTTTCCTCTAAATTAAAACTGTCATTAATTCAAGAATATTTATCCATCATGTACATATATAAGACGCTGTATTTACGCTCTGTGGAGAATACAGAAGTCAATGATAAATAGTCTCTGCCCTTAAGGAATTTATGAATTTTCTTGTAGGAGACATAAGGCGTGCTTTGTAGAAAACAAAAACCAATAAATATACTATGAATGGATATGAATAAAGCACTCCTGGAGTTTGGAAGAATGAGAGATCGTGTCCATCTGGAATATCAGAGATGACTTCTGAGAGAAGGTGGTTGAGTGGAATCTTAAAGGATGGGTAAGATTTTGCAAATAGAGATGCAGGTAAAATTATTCCAGGAGGCAGGGACTAAGTACTAAGGATCCTAAGTAGTATATATCAAAGCACATTTAGAGATTGGAGTCTTTAACTGGTGGGGAAAAAAGAAACTTCCATAAATATATTTGGAAATTGGATAAGTTAGGACCAATTTTTTTTTTTAAGTAACTTCTGTCCAAGGTGGGGCGTGTGAGGCTCCAACTTACCACCCGGAGGTCCAGTGGCGCGCTCTACCGACTGGGCCAGCCAGATGCCCCAGAACTAAATTCTTTTATTTAGTTATGCAGGCGTTCATTTATGCAACAAGTATTTCTTGAATTCTTATTATGTGTGAGTACTGTGCTGGGAGTTAGGAGTACATTCATAAGCTACTCAGACACAGGCCCCTTCCTAATATGTAAACGTTAAAAAAAAATGTAACTGGGGGCATCTGGGTGGCTCAGTCAGTGAAGTGTCTGACTTGGGCTCAGGTCAAGATCTCAGGGTCCTGGGATGGAGTCCTGAGGGGCGTGGGGCTCCGGGCTCAGTGGGAAATCGGCTTCTCCCTCTCCCTCTGCCCCACCCACCTCGTGCTCTCCCTAACAAATAAAATCTTTAAAAAAAATGTAACTAAAATCAGAGGTGACAGTGACGATGATTCTTACCAATCAGGGATAGGTCCATTCACCTGTGGCAACTGTTAACACAGAATACGGGATTTTATGTTTTTGAGAGAGCTGATATTTCCAAATAACACCGTTTCCCAATTTTAACCCAATTGTTTCTCAACCAAGTTTTCATTAAAATGACGTGTAAGCGGGGTGATGGGGGGGCACTATATCTGCGGCTCCATTTTACAAGGTTGATAATCAGAATTTTGTGTTGGCATGCATTCATTAAAAAAATAAGACTTAGGAGGACAAGGTGGTGATTTGGGGGGCAAAAGGATTCTTCCTAACTTAAAAGGAATCGTTGCAAATTTCCTTTAAATAGCTGGCTCCCCGCGTCATTAAAATGATTAGGAACGTTTCTAGAACGCATTGCACTGAGATACACCTGTACTCACACTGTGTCCGTCAAAACGATCTTTGTTTTCTCTCAAGCTAGGACTTGTCATATTCGACACGCCTCGTGTAATGGTGGCAACGGGGGAGGGGGTGAAGGTGACGGGGTGGCAGCCAGGAGGGCACTTTCCCTTTCTCCAAAACTTTGCAGCCTTCCAGCCGAGACACCTTCCGCTCATTCTTTTCTCTGCCTCAACTCTAACTGTTCACCTACTCCCCGGGCCCCCACTCCTCACCACGCTCTGGGCGCTCCCTCTCGCGTCCCCGTGTCTACTTTCAGCTCACTCTCGCCCTCCTCCTTCCCGACCCTCCGCCGCGCTGCGCGCCCACCCGGGGAACGCAGCTCAGCCACCCGCAGACTGCGCGCCCCGTCGCGGCCCGAGGCTCCGGGGCATGCGCTCTGCGGCGCCGCCGCCCTCCCCCACCCCCTTCCCGCGGCAGAGTTATGCCAAGTATGTGAGGAGCCCGCGAGGGCCAGCGCCGGTCATGGGGAGCCGCCGCCGTCGCCGCCGCCTCCGCGAGCGCAGATTCTTCCCGAACTGGGCTCCGTCCTCTTCCCGCATAGGGGGCGAGCCTGGCTGTTGAGGCGGAGGGGGATGGCGGACCCTCTGAGGAGGACGCTGTCCAGGCTCCGGGGGAGGCAGAGTCCCCGCGCCGCCGGGGGGCTCGGGCTCCGGGCGGCGGCTGCAGCTACTGTGGCGGCCTCCGCGGTTGCCGAAGGAGACGCTGGCCGTGCCCCGGACCCCTGCCCATGCGAGCACGCCCGCGGAGTCCGGCCGAGCTGGGAGCAGCCCCCGCCGTCGCCGCAGGCGTGGGTTCCCGAGGCGCGGGTCCCGGGAGGACGCCCGGAGCAGTGGGGAGCGCTCGGGCCTCGTCAGCGCGGCGGGAAGGAGGCCCTCTCCTCGGGTCGCGGGCTCACTCGCCCCTGTCTGCCACGCCCCGCCGGGCTCCGAAGGCAGCGGAGACGAGGAGGACGACCGGGAGGACGACGCCGACTACTACGAGAACCTGCCCGGCGGCTCCCAGTCGGCGCCCAAGCCTGAGGGGGCGGAGGCGGAGCGGTGGCCCCCGCCTCCCCCGGCGGCGGGCTCCTCCCCGGGGGCGGAGGGCGGCCGCCTGGAGACAGGCAGGCTGCAGACCCAGTTGCGAGAGGCCTATTATCTGCTGATCCAGGCCATGCACGACCTGCCCCCTGACTCGGGCGCGCGGCGGGGCGACAGGGGTTGGGCGGATCGCGGCTGCCTTGTGGGAGCCCGGGCTCTGGGCCAGCTACCTTCCCCCTGCGGCGCTGCGGTCCGCCGAGCCTGCCCCAAGACTGGCAGCGGGGAGGCGGTGGCCGCCCTCGGCAGCAGGTGGTCCCCCGCCCCGGTCGCCTCCAGGGGAGTCGGGGGGGAGGCCGCCTGCGGACTCCTCGGATGCGGCTGTCCTGCAGCAGAAGCCTCGAGAGCCTCCGGGTGGGTGCCAAGCCTCCTCCCTTCCAGCGGTGGCCGAGCGACAGCTGGATCAGGTGCGGCGCGCGCGGAGGACTTGGGGCGAGCCCCCGCCACGTGGAGGCGGGATGGACGGCTGGAGCGAAGGCAGCGCCCCGGCCACCGCGCCCTCCGGCCTCCTGACTCCCGGCTCCAAGGACCCCGGCCGCTCCTCGGGAAGCCCTTTCAGGGATCCTGCGGGGTCCGCTGTGCTACGCAGCGGCAAAGGAGACGGCCAGGAGGGGCCTCCCCTTCCTCAAGCCTCCCGCGGTGACAGTCAAGAAAGCTGCAAAAGTGGATGTACAAAGGACGTCTGCTGTCCTAGGAATGAAGGGTCGCTCCCGGGGGACACCCCCCAAAGTCACGGGAGCGCAGGCAAACCTCTCCAAATCTGGGCCCTTTGAAAATGCGTGAGAGCCAAGTCCCTCTCCGTGCCTCCAGATCAAAGAATTACTCTAACAGGTAGGTTACTTTGCAATCAAAATGCTAACGCTTTGCGTCTTAATGTTTACCAACTGGGCTTCGCTTAATTAAGAGCCAAGAATAAGGTCTGTTCTTGCAGACAGGTACGTGCCGGTGCCAAAGTGTCACGTAAGGGGCAGCTGAATGCACCGGGTTACTTAGTATAATGCATTCACTTGTTTTGCCTTTTTCTTTTCTTTATCTTCCTGCCTTTCCTTTTCTTTCCTTTCCGACAGTGGCATGAGGAACTTGGGGTTTTTGTTTTTTCTCTCTAAGACCCAGTGTGCCTACTCTTCAACACAACAGTGAGTAAAGGTTAAGTTCACCACACGCTTTTAGTATAGAGTTGGGCGGTGCTGCCTTGATTTTTATTCTTTGTGGCTCTAGGCAAATCCGTAGACTTTGTGGAGTTTGTGAATTTGAATTTGTTCCAAGGAAGACTTTATGGGCTTCATAAACTGTCATTTTACTCATTACACGTTTTTTTTTTCTCTCTCTCCCAGGCGCGCGTGCACACAACACAGACACACACAACCAAACCTCCAAAACAAACCAAACAAAAAAAACACTATCAACTAAAATTTCTTTTTAGTCACGTAGGATTTTCACATACTTCTTTCCACCTTTCCTCTCTCCTCCCTCCCATAAAAAACTAACAAAGTGAATAATCTTTTTATTGTGGGAAAATCAAGGGCACTAGTATTTTAATCAAAAAAAGATGTCTCATACTTCTAAGAAGTGCAGACTTTTAAAGTCATTTGTAAACTTAACTATATTTGCCCTTATAAATAGGATTTTCCTCCCAATTTTGTATGTACATGATTTTAATTTTCACTGAAGGTTTAGAATAACAATTCTAGAAAATCTTTTAATTATGTTGTAAATAGTAAAAATTCTTTCCTGAAAGAAGTATAATACTTTCAAACTGAGTCCAAAACAACATGATCCTTTGAGCTACAGTCTTAAATACAAAGACTTTTAGTGACCATAAAGACTTACATGTCAGTTAATTGTTTAAAAAATATTAGATGGTGAAATGTAAAAAGTATTCAGAGTACTTGGCATTTTCTCTGCCTTCGGCTCAAGTCATGATCCCAGAGTGCTGGGATCGAGCCCCGCATCTGGGCTCCTTGCTCCGCCGGAAGCCTGCTTCTCCCTCTCCCACTCCCCCTGCTTGTGTTCCTGCTCTCGCTGTGTCTCTCTCTGTCAAACATAATTAAAAAAATCTTAAAAAAAAAAAAGAATTTACAAATCCCCCAGGACTGGGTTTATACACATTAACCTTGTTTAATCAATAAATACAAAACAGTGGGGAGAAACAAAAGTTCACAAAACTTCTAATCACACAGTGAAGACAAATCAAATGATTCATTTAAAGCGTATACAAACTTGGAAAGTTTTTTTGAATCTATAAATCTCCAATCCATACCTGTCAATTTTTTCCCTCAAATTTATTCCATTTCAGTTGAATAAAAGGATGACAGGATGTAAATTGTTTTGTAAAGAGAGGTGTGCTTTATGCTAAATTCATATTAAAATATGCATTTGCAGGGGTAAAGTATTTATAATCATATTTTATTGCCACTATAGCTTTATTTCCCATGATCTTTGTTCAGTTAACTCTTTGTAAGATTGTTAAATTTCAGCCGTAGCAAAAATCTGCATAAAACTTTAGTCAAATATTTTTTACCCGTTTGTTGCATAGGTTAAACATTTACCATCTGATGGCTTTTAAGGCCCTCAGTTATAGAGTAAATAAACATTCAAGGATTTAAAAGTAATAATAAACGTAGTAATGCTTAAGAATGAATTCATTGATTTTTTTTTTCCATTGAGAAACTAATTAAATGGAAGTAACTTTAAAAGGAATTAAAATGAAACATTAGAATTACTGTGTGGTAGTATTTTAGATATTTTACAAGAAATCTAAGCAAAAGCTTGGATAATTTCTGGTTTAAACACCTTTCTCAGATGTTATTTAATGTTTTTTAATCAGATGTTATTTCCTTTCAAATTTTTTAGGAAAGATAAAAATAATTTGTGTAATGTTTGCATATCTGGTATAGATTTGGAGAGTTAATCTTGTTTTTTAACTATTTTTCATTAAGTTAGTTTAACTCATTAAAACAATTCTGGATACTTTATGTGGTTCTCATATTTACCCACCAGCCCCATGACACTTGTCATTTAACAACAACAAAATAAACGGGTTTGAGTAGTTTGCCCAAGGTCACTCAAACTAGTATATGGTTTGTATATACTAGTATAACGGATTCAAACAATTACACCGATTCAGACTTAGATCTCTATGACTCCAAAACCTGTATTTATTTAGGGTTAAACAGATGCTAAAGTTCTTTAGAGGTCTGATCCAGCAAATTCTATTATGTTGCTTGGATGGAGGAGATGAATGAATTTCAGCAAGGTTTAGAAGGGTAGGTAACAACCTCAAAGTTGCAAAGATGAAGGAGTTCTCATAGATTTTAAGACAATTTTTTAATCAATATGTTTTAAACCTTTACCTTTAAATAAGTTTAGTTCAGATTGATGTTACTTGGATTCTATTTTTTTTTTACACATCTTTTCCGGATTCTACTTTACAGTCATGTTTTCTAAAAATTAATTGGGCAGTCCAAATGAAGCAGTACGTTCTAGATTGTATAAAGATGTTAAATAGACTAAAAGGGTTAATATCACACTTTTCTATACAGTATTATTTATGCGGATATTTTGTTTTAAAAATGTTACAGAATTTATAATATAAAGTATATAATGGGATAGAGATACCTAATTTGCCCAATATTTAGGTATTTTGGAATTTTTGAGACTGTATAACAAATGGATTTTCTATTTTGACTTCTGGCTCCTACTAAGAACCTCTAAAACTTGAGATAGTGTAATAGTGCCAGTGATTTGGTGCATTGGGTATGTAGTGTTCACAGATTGGCCAATTTGTTCTTAATTGAGATGATTATTTAAGAAATCTTAAGTCATTACACATGGTAAATATTGTCAAGTTTCTGCAAGCCTTAGATTACAAAGGAATTTTAATCTATTTGCCAACTATACTTCATTAAAAAGTCTTTATAAATAAGTTTATTAGCATATAGTACTCAGAAAGAAATTCAGAAGCACTAGGTTGAGCTGTTTCAGCCTTTTATTGCTTTAAAAAATAGCCTTTTTTAAAAGATTTTATTTATTCATTGAGACAGAGAGATACAAAGAGAGAGAGAGAGAGAGCACGGGACCCGATGCGGGACTGTATCCCAGGACCCTGACATCATGACCTGAGCGGAAGACAGATGCTTAAGCATCTGAGCCACCCAGGCGCCCCTAAAAATAGCCTATTTTGACTCTACTTTTGCTGCTACACTATCTGTGAAAGGAAAACTTTAGGGCATGTAACTTGTTAATATTTTTGTCTAAAAATGTGGGCAATTCTTTTAAAATAGTATAATTAACTGGTATAATCTTGTGTAATATACCTTAAAGTGAAGTTGACATTTATAATGTGGAGTCCCATCTATTTCTTCTCTTTTCTCAAGTATTTGTAGTTCTGACTTCTTATCTTTATGAGCTACGCAATCTTTATGGATTTTTTTCAACAAAATCTTTTATGCGTTAGCCCTCTTCACGATTAGTAACAATAAGCATATAATTTTTTTACTGTTTTCTATTTTTATTTTTATTTTTTCTATTTTTTTAAAAAAGATTTTATTCATTTGAGAGAGGGAGAGAGAGAGAGTGGGCATGCTCAAGCAGGGGGAGGGGCAGAGGGAGAGGGAGAAGCAGGCTCCCAGCTGAGCAGGGAGCCCAATGTGGGGCTCAATCCCAGGAACCTGGGACCGTGACCTGAGCTGAAGCCAGATGCTTAACAGACTGAGCCACCCAGGTGCCCCTGTCTTCTAGTTTTAAATCCCCCTCTGAGAAATTCTGCCATTTTGGCCCTAGAAGCAAGTCCAGTTGCTTTTTGGGGGGGGGGCAATGCCATAGAACACTAGAGTTGCTGGTGGCAGGAAAGCTCTGAGAATTACAAATTCAGCAGAAAATAGTGTGTTGATTTCAAAGTCCTACATTTCTAAGTGGAGTTTATTTTTTGAGAATCGCCAAGGCTATTTTCTACACCATTGCCACTCAAAGTGTGGTTCTGGAGCAGTGCTTTTTAAACTTAATGTGCATATGAATTCCCTGAAAATCTTGTTAAAATGCAGATTTATAGGTGTGAGGTGGGACTTGAGATTCTGCATTTTAACAAACTCCCAGTGTAGTTGGTACTGTCTGGTACATACTTTGAGTAGTTAGGTTCTAGAGTTCCCAGTGCCCCATCACCTATCTTGATGCATTTGTTAAAGTTTTGAAAAAGCATTCTACTTTATTCTGATACCTGATTCTTAAACTAATCCCTATTAGAACAAAGCAGTTGAGCTCTTTCTGCTTCAGTTTTGTTATGTATACATTTATATTTACTACTTGCCTGTGACAGGTTTAAGCAGTTCCCTCTATATGGGTCTCATCTTGCACCAATAAATGTGAGATTTTGGAATCTGCCAGAGAGGGGGCCATATAGTATACTGGTTAACAGAATAGGGCCTCTGGGTTTCTGATTAGACCCCAGCACTTACCTTACCAGACTTGTGACCTTGAACAGGTTACTCAACACTGCATAGCCTCAGTCCTCAGGTTGCTGTGAGGATGAAGAAAGATAATCCATTTGGTACCATGCTTGATTCTTAGTTAGCTGTTATCAAGAGAAAGGCAAGCAGGCTTTGTGAGAGTACTACCTTGCCCAGATCATTAGGATTCTGGATGGAGAGTGAAATGATCAGAAGTTGAGGAGTACTGCCTTGAAGAACACTGGGAGTTGAGCTAGAACACACCCCTTTAGGGGCATTTATTTATTCTGCTCATCTTTTCTTTTGTGCATCTTTGTCTTGCTCCTCCCCTTACTTTTGTGGAACTGAAAACAGTCTCAGAGTTTTCTTCTCTACTGTCCCAAAAGCTAGCACACAGCTTTTTTCTTAAGGGTTTTGCTAGTGACAAGAGAGGAAACATAAAAGATAGAAAAATAACTTTCTTCCTTTCCATTGTACCCATTTCCTCATTTAGATTTATCTGGAAAAGAGAAAGACACTTATAAGTACACTCATGCATAAACCTAAGGTTTCAGTTTATTCTAGTCATTTCTTCTGGGCTGCCAGGTTTGACTCTAA
Source organism: Zalophus californianus (assembly GCF_009762305.2). Lineage (NCBI taxonomy): Eukaryota > Metazoa > Chordata > Mammalia > Carnivora > Otariidae > Zalophus > Zalophus californianus. Next base: position 71,186,466 of record NC_045598.1, on the reverse strand, counting down.
GCAGGGCTGTTTGTATTTATTTAAACTCTAATACAGTATTTGTAAGAATACTTTTATGTAGGATTTTTTAATCTTTTCTTTTTTTAAAGATTTTATTTATTTATTTGAGAGAGAGAGAATGAGAGATAAGAGAGCACGAGAGGTAAGAGGGTCAGAGGGAGAAGCAGACTTCCTGCTGAGCAAGGGGCCCAATGTGGGACTCGATCCCGGGACTCCTGGATCATGACCTGAGCCGAAGGCAGTCGCTTAACCAACTGAGCCACCCAGGTGCCCTATTTAGGATTTTTTAAAGAGAAGTAAGCAAAAGCAACAGAGTTTGTTTCTGCAGTAGGACTTTTTTATTTATTTAATTTTTTTAAAAAAAGATTGTTTTTATTTATTTGACAGCACAAGCAGGGGGAGCAGCAGAGGGAGAGGGAGAAGCAGGCTCCCCCTGAGCAGGGAGCCCGATGCAGGGCTGGATCCCAGGACCCTGGGATCATGACCTGACCCGAAGACAGACTCTTAACTGACTGAGCCACCCAGGCACCCCTGCAGTAGGACTTTTTTAAATGATGAAAAGATGTCTTATATAGGTACATTTTCATTGAGGATTGAAATACATAATTTCTCCAAAAGTTTGCTGATGATTTTGAGCTGGGACACTAGTTAAATGTTTAGTAAGTCATTTTAATTTATTATGAAATCATTGAGAACACAAAATTGGCTTGAGTAGTTCACTGCTATGTAGAATATTTTTCTGAGTGAAAAACTTAATTGCCACTTCTACATTCTCTTACAGATTTTCAAAGTAAAATGACTTTAATTAGTCATGTAATTAATTATATCACAATATGTATAAGTATAAGGGAATAAAGACTTTTCTGCCTTGCCACTTTGCATACTTATTTTGGTATCTTTTTTACTTGTTTCTTCTTTCAGTGTGTGTGTGTGTGTGTGTGTGTGTGTGTGTGTGTGTGTGTGTGTTTATGTATGAATATAACTGTAGGTAAAGCTAACATAAGCTAGAGGTAGTTCAAACTTATGCCAGTAGGGTTTAACATTAATTTTAGCATACAAGGGAGTAAATAGAAGATTGCAAATAGTTTTCCATTTCTGTGTAACTAGCATTCATATTCATCCCTTTAGTTAATGGAAATAAAAGTGAAATGTTTTAAATTCTTTATAAATAATTGCTCAAATAAAATTTAGTGCCCTGTAGGCATTGCTTATATTTCAGTTTTAATAAATGAATAAATTTGGCCTTTATCAGAAATCACCATAATGTACCTATTTATCTCTAAATTTCGCCTTCAGCATCAGGTACTATTTTGAATTATTCAACAATAGCAGTCAGACTGTTTGGTTTCAAGTTTTTGTAGTTTATAGTTTCATGAAAAGTAGTTGCATTGTATCTCGTGTAATTATTCCTTTTAATATTATACATTAGGGGTGCCTGGGTGGCTCAGTTGTTAAGTGTCTGCCTTTGGCTCAGGTTGTGATCTCAGCGTCCTGGGATCGAGCCCCGCTTTGGGCTCTCTGCTCCACAGGAAGCCTGCTTCTCCCTCTCCCATGTCCCCCCCCCACCCCCCCCCCCCCCCCCCCCCCCCCCCCCCCCCCCCCCCCCCCCCCCCCCCCCCCCCCCCCCCCCCCCCCCCCCCCCCCCCCCCCCCCCGCCGCTTGTGTTCCCTCTCTCGCTCTGTCTGTCTCTGTCAAATAAATAAAATCTTTAAAAAAAAATATTATACATTAAATACTCATGTCAATAGATGTGTCAATTTGCATAAGTATGGGATGCCAGTAGCTTTGTTTTTGTCATTGCAGTTCCTTGGAATGCAGTACAAGTAGAAGCATGTCTGTTTCATTTAAAATGCATGTCAAAAAACTCTATAAGGGGCGCCTGGGTGGCTCAGTCATTAAGCATCTGCCTTCGGCTCAGGTCATGATCCCAGGATTCTGGGATCGAGTCCCACATTGGGCTCCTTGCTCAGTGGGAAGCCTGCTTCTCCCTCTCCCACTCCCCCTGCTTGTGTTCCTGCTCTCGCTGTGTCTCTCTCTGTCAAATAATATAATATTTATTATAAAATAAATAAATAAAATAAAAAAAACTCTATAGGACTCAAAATAAATTATCTAACTATATAAAACAAAATATATAAATGTTTGAGAGACATCTGAGAAAAAGATACAGTAAGATGTGACTCCTAGCCATTCTGAGTTGTATAATTTTGTACTTTTGGCTTCGAATTTACAATTGTGTAAAGACTACAAATAATATCTTGTGAATGTCTGAAGTGCTATTAAATAATATGGGATTTGGGCTTAAATGTGAAATAGATTTAGTTTTTAGTACACTTGGACAAAGACATGGCCACTAAAAGCCCAGAGGCCCCAGTGATTCATGAGTATGTGTTGATTTTCAGTTTTTAATTTCTTTAATTTTAAAGGAGACAGAACCAAGAGGACTCTTGAATCTTCAAGTTTTTCATTAATTAAACTAAATCAATTCAAGATACTTATTGAATATGTGTTACATGTTTGCATGTTAAATCTTGGAGGGTAGAGGTGTGTAATCTCTTTAGTTGTAGCCCAGGTATACTGCTAACAAACTTTGGAGTCAGAAGAGTTTATTTTGAGTGCTACCTCTCCCGTTTATGAACTAGGTGGTCTTGGGCAAGTTACTTGATTTTTCTGAGTAGTACTATACAGTTTTCAAAATATTTCCAACATTATCTCACTTAATTCTTACCAGCAGCCACCCTATAAGGTTAACTGGGGTGATATTATCACCATGTTCAGAAAGGGCTGCCTACTTCCCTACTTTTTGGTGGGTAGCATGGTATAGGAGAGTGTGGATTTTAGGGTTAGACTGGCTTAAATTTGAATACTACAGCTAGCACATTGACCATATTCCTCATTTTTTCTGGCTTATGGAAATAATCATACCTGTCTTAGCATTTTGGTGGAGGCTTAAACGAGGTTAAAGGCTTTCTTACTGTTTTATCTCTCATTGCTGATAGACAGTAGGCACTCAGTAAATAAATGCATAGTAGGCATTCATGGGAGCTTCCTTCCCTTTTGCGTCCTAGTCTGTTCTTGCCTCTGGAACTAGTTGAACTTGAAGCCCAGTTTCTGTTTGAGGGTTGTTGTTTTTTTAATTTTTTAAAATTAATTGCTTAGTTGGGTAAAATTTAGAATTAAAAAAAGACAAGTTTACAGTTTTTAAGGGATTTTTGTTCAGTAGAGGGAGGTTACTGAAAGCCTTGATTATGCATGAACCTAATTTTTTGGTTGTTATTAAATTCCTCATAGTTTAATATGTTTTTATCACTCTGTTATTAGGGTATTATATTTTATTTGCTGCAATACTAAGATGAATCAACCATATACATACTTAAAGTAGCACAGACTATAATTCCATAATTTATAAACCTGGACATGATCTTAAATTTTTACAAATGTGGTTTTGTCTGTTTTTCTATGTCTAGTGAATTAGATTATGGTATATATTTAGCTTATTGACTGTCATTGAAGCCTGCCTTATGCAATTCTTTGGATGTGTTCCTCTTTATATGGGATTAATGTTACGTATACATTTTCAGAGTCTTATCTCATTATATTAACACAAACACATCCCAACTATTTGATGACCCCCATTGGACTACGAATTCTTTAAGGGTAGAAACTATTTTGTTCATTCTTATGTTCTTGCTCCTTAAGTTTGTGCCTGGCCAGTAATAAGAACTGGTTGTATTTACCGTGAGACAAGATAGCTGGTTCTAATCTAGAGCCTTCTTAAGGGATTTTTATTTTTATTTTTGTCCTAGATATTTAGAATTTAAACCCTGCATAAGGTGCAACTGCATAACTATGAGATTGGGAAATAGATGTTATGTTGAAATTTCAGTAATCAGGAAAGCATTTAGTAATAAGTAAGCCACACTTATTTTTAAAGATTCACTCAAAGTTAATCTTTGTGTGAGAAAGTAGAAATATTACTTATGTTTTCTAAAGATTTCTGGTCCTTGTAGTAGTAAATTGGAAATTATTAAAAATATTAATTAAAGGCATACTGTGTACAAAGCATTCTATGTAAGCTTTTTCTAAAGTATGTTTTGCTTGGGTTAAGTCTTTGTTAGCCCTATCATGTCTATAAAGGCAATCTCAGAGTTTGTTTATTCTTTTTCTCAGAGTTCTTATGTCACTTATACTAGTAGTCTAATAGAAATTATTGTTAGGTGAAAAAGCCAAAATTTTTCTTGTTTCATTTTAGTCTCCAAATGTAATACTACTTTTCTTTCTATCTTTTTAAAAATAATATTTTAATAACTGATTTCAAGTGACCTGTCTTTCCTGGTATGCTAGGCATTATATCATTACAGTATTTTCTTTTTTTCCTTTGAAACAGATTTATTTGAAAATGTCTATGGGTCTTCAGTGAAGGGAAGAGAACTTGAAGATCTGAAGGATGATATTGGATTCAGAGGTCATAAGCCACTTAATAGCATCACTGTGTCAAAGAAACGCAATTGGCTATATCAGAGTACTCTGCGATCTTTTAATTTGGAAGAGGAAAATAAGAAATGCCAAGACATAAGTCACTTATCCATCTCACCCAAACATCAGCTATCACGGCCTTTCTTCAAGTCATCTGAGGAATACTGTACATATATGGTGTGTGATGCTACAAATTCTTCATTATCAAGAAACTGTTCTTTAGACTTCAATGAGGAAAATGATGCAGATGATGAAGGAGAAATATGGTACAACCCCATTCCTGAGGATGATGACTTTGGTTTATCAAATGCCTTGAGTTTTGGTGAGGCAGACCCTCCTGTTCTGAAGTTTCCTGCTGTTAGTTTGAGAGTATTGTCTGGTAGTGACCTAATGAAAACAGAGCAGTACACTGAAGACTTGCTGTGCTCTTCAGAACTCAGAACCACACAGTCCAATGAAACGAATCCTGTAGAGTCCATCCATTCCCCAGAGCTCATGCAGCAGTTCAAGCAAAGGCTTGGACACAAGATACAAGAAGGTATCATGGTAGAGGAGAGTCTCATGTTGAAATCTCCTTTTGCAGGTAAAGATGATCATATGTTTGCCTTTTCTTTTTCCATTCAATTCTTTGACAGTAGCTAAAACTAAATATAGATGTCTGTTACAGCTATGTACTTTTTCTTACAGAGTGAGTGAATTTTCATAAAAATAAAACTCAAAAACCTTTACAAACCTTTTTATATAAATGGTGGTTTCATTATTCCTATCACAGACTTGGTTTTGTAAGGAGTGAAGATACTGGGGTAGTCCTACACCAACTCTTAGGATGTCTGTCCTTTGAGATAGTAATTACTTTTCTCTTAGTTGAAAGAATGGAATCACAAGGCGTGGAAGAGAAAGATATGTAAAATATGTAAAAGATGTAAATCTGATTTTACTTCATTCATTCATTTACACCTAGCCTGATTATAGCTGAAAAGTTGTATATTCAGTGTACCAGTAGTTATTACTTTATGGTTTCATGCCTACATTTCCTCATGAAAGGAAAGGAAGAAGAGAAAAAGAAGTGAGGGGGAGAAGTAAAGACCTTGGAAATAGGTGCTACAATACTTATGGAACCTAGAAAGGAAATAATTGGAAGTTTGATGCATATTAGGTTGAACCATATGAAATTGCTGAGATTCAACAGTGTCTGATCTGCAAAACAGCATTTCATATAGTTCAGCCTGATGGTTTTATTTTTCTTTGATTGCCTTGATTTTTTGATATGCCTCTTTTCAAATTTGATCCCAGACACACTACACAGGAAACTGCATAAAGCATATTTAGTTGCAAGATATCAAATGTTGGATAGAAAGCAGTTCTGGTTTATATCAAGTCATTTTAATTTATAAAATTTCAAATGAAGGGCACCTGGGTGGCTTAGTTGGTTAAGCATCTGACTTTGGCTCAGGTCATGATCTCAGGGTCCTGGGATCGAGCCCCACATCCAGTTCTGCACAACCAGAGAGTCTGCTTGTCCCTCTCCCTTTCCCTTTGCCCCTTCCCCACAAAAAATCTAAAAAAAAATTTCAAATGATACAGAATATTTAAAGATGTGGGGTATAGCAGATGCTATCAGTACCTTGTGCATATCCCTTGGATTTTATTACTTATTTAGAGGGAAGCAGCCTACTTCCAAACATCAGCATCCACATCCCTGCTTGAGGACTCTGAGAAGGGTTACGGAATTTCTTTGTAGGGCAGTCTAGGCGTGCCCCTCAACCAGTGACTGACAGGAGTTGGTGTAGGGTTACCTCAGCTCTCTCCCCCCTTGAGTGCCATAATTCTACATTGTTTCCCAGAGTTTTCTCCTGAGGTTAAGTACCAGTTGCCCATAGTAGCAGGCTTGATAATTCTTGGATTTTCCCCTGAATTTTCTCACTTCTTGCTAGTATTTCTGTACTTTACAAATAAACTACTTGCATTTGAATCTGTTCCTCAGGGATGTGAGGAGCTGGAGTGAATGTTATATTGATAAGAGAAAAAGTGAGTTAAAAAACAGTGTGTACTATATGATGTTAGTTTTTTGAAAGAAACACTGAGAAGTTATGCTGGAAATATTAAGTAACACCCCCCCATGTTGGGATTTGAACGTAATGAAAAATTGTGTGTGTGCATTCCTAATTGTAGACTGACTTTTCAGCATGAATTTGTGGGTTTTTTTGTAATCTGGATGGAGAGAGAAATAAATGCTATATAATATAATAGGAACGCAGGTTGTGATTAGGGTGGAGTGGTAGGGAAGGCTTAAAGGAATATGGCAGAGTGGCAGGTTGGTACGGTGCAGAAAAGGCAAGAGGGTATAAGAACAACTGCAAAGTTAGAAAGCCAGTGTCTGTAAAGTGATACATACTTTGATTTAAGTTATTGTCTTTAAACTGTATTATTTTATGTTTGTGGCAAATTGTGAACCTGGAAAGACTAACAGACATTACAAAAACAAAAAACAACAACCCCCAAACTTGAAAGTATGGTAGGACTGTCATTTAGGTCTCCTTTCTCACTGTTATTCTTCTCTTTAACATATTATTAAACTATAAGCACTATTAAATATGACCAAAGGAAATATTTATTTATTTATAAATATTTACTTATTTATTTTAGAGAGAGAGAGAGCTCATGCTCTGGTGGGACGGTGGTGCTGGAGGGAAGGGGCAGAGGGAGAGGAAGACATGCAACAAGCAGACTTCCCACTGAGCAAGGAGCCCAACACAGGGCTTGATCCCAGGACTCTGAGATCATGACTTGAGCCAAAATCAAGAGTTGGACACTTAACCAGCTGAACCACCCAGGCACCCACCAAAGGAAGTATTTAGACAGCTTATTTACATGTCATCATTTTTTGTTTTAGTTTGATCAGAAAGGTCACCTAAAGTGATATTTTCTTTTCTTTTTTAATATTTTATTTATTTATTTGACAGAGCACAAGCAGAGGGAGAAGCAGGCAGAGGGAGAGGGAGAGGCAGGTTCCCCATGGAGCAGGGAGCCTGATGCGGGGCTCGATCCCAGGACCCTGGGATCGTGACCTGAGCCAAAGGCAGATGCTTAACCGACTGAGCCACCCAGGTGCCCCTAAAGTGATGTTTTCTTTAGCAGTATTAACAGAGAACTGTTGAGAAATAGGCAAAGAGAATGGTTGAATTTTAAAATAATTTTCTGATTAAGAAATAGGAAAGCTTGAGTATATTTAATATGAATGACAATTTTTTAATCATCCTAACACAATTATGACTTGTTTGTCTTTCAAGTCCCATGTGTATATGTATCTTTTATCTAGCTGCAATCATAGCACTATGCTTTTTGGATAGTTTCACTTGGTATTTTCATCTTGTATTGTTACATACTGTAGAATAACATTATTGTTTACCAATTTCATAGTATTTAATTGGGTTGATGTGTCCTAATCTATTTGACTCATTATGTTGGGTGTTAATAGATTGTTTCCACTACTATTGGAGTGATCTTCATCATGTTCTATTTTACTTAATTAGGATTAATTACTAGTAGCATTACTGGGTTTTTATGACTGGTAACTATTATATGTAATTCCTATATTATAATTCCTAAAAGGTTTACCAGCTTACAGGCAACTAACAATTGGTTGGTTGATTCATTTATTCAGTAAACACTTAGTTTCTACTGTGTACGAGTTACTGTTCTAGGTGCTGAAGGAATGTGCCAGTTTCACTTGATTCTAGCCTGGTCCATGAATTTATAAAGATTTTCATTTTGTGCTTTCCCTTCATAGCTAGTCTGTGATTTGATTAGTGTGATTTTGGTTTAATTTTTTTTAAAGATTTTATTTATCTGAGAGAGAGAGAATGAGAGAGAGAGAGCACGAGAGGGAAGAGGGTCAGAGGGTGAAGCAGACTCCTTGCTGGGCAGGGAGCCCGATGTGGGACTCGATCCTGGGACTCCAGGATCATGACCTGAGGTGAAGGCAGTCGCTTAACCAACTGAGCCACCCAGGCATCCCGATTTTGGTTTAATTTTAAGCAGTTATTGAATTTGGTAATATTTCAGCTCTTGGATTTTATAAAAACAAAGCATTTTTATTTTAATAAATTATCTTGTCTGCAGTTAGAAATTGCTAATTTATACAGTATTTCATTTTAATAATCAGTTAAGGACTTAAGTAGGAAATATTTAATGCATGATGTGTAGAAAAAGTCAGAATGTTAAATTAACTCCTTAATAATGTAAAAAAACCTAGAGCAATTTAATATACTGGGTAGCTTTTTAAGCCATGACAAAATAGATTGTAAACTACAGCAAGACTCTGATTATTATAGAATGTTTTAGGCCAGTAAACCGTAGAATTGTACTACAATTTACAGTACAAGAGAATGCTTTATCTAGTTTATCAAACACTCCATTTCTTATTAGTTACTTATCAGAAAAGCCCAGCAGGCATGCTTAAAATAGTCCTTTCTCTATAAAGAAGCCAGTTCTTTGTCATTAGGATACATAAAGAGGGGTGGAGGGAGATGATATTAATACTTTAAAGAAAGGCCATTTAATCTATTGATTTTTGAAATGAATTAATACTTTTTTGGATCATTTTAATTGTGAAAATGTATTACATAGAGTAGCCTCTGATATGAGGGTCATTAGAGATCTTTGTAAGGAATAGTTAGATGAAGTATGAAAAATTGATTTAAATTTTAAATAGTTTAAAAAATAGATTATTTCTTTTTTTCTCTTTTTTTTTTAAAGTAAGCTCTAGGCCCAACCCTGAGATCAAGAGTCGGATGCTCTACTGATTGAGCCAGCCAGGCACCCCTAGATTGTTTCTTTAAAGGAACAGTTTAAACTTATATTAGATTTTAGAAGATATTTTCATTTTGCTTTATTAGTTTGAACCCTTAAATAGGAACAGTTTCAAATTTTAAAATAAAATTTATTAGTCTATACATTTTTTTAAAAATTTATTTATTTATTAGAGAGAGAGAGAGAGACAGAGCATGAGCAGGGTGAGGGGCAGAGGGAGAGGGGGAAGCAGGCTTATCTTTTAAAAGATACAAAGAAATACAAATAAATAGCCTAAACTGCACTATCAAGAGATTAGCCATTGTAAATATTGTGGTGAAAAGAATATTAAAAGTTGTTTAATATTAAATTGTTAATATTTATAACACCAGCCAACATTTATTTAGCTAGACAAAGTATGAAAAATTAATACTTAAGTATGCAAGGATCCTCATTTAATTCTTGAAAATAAAGCTTTAAAAAAATAAAGTATATTAAAAAATAAAAAACAAAAAATCTGCTTGTCCCTCTCCCTCCCCCCGTTTGTGCATGCTCTCTCTCTCTCTCTCTCTCAAATAAAATCTTTAAAAAAATTAAAAAAAAAACTGAATATTGAATATCATAAAGCTAATTGATTGATTTAAAAAAACTATAAAGACATTTCTTATATTATTTATATACAGTAGCTCCCTAGAACTTCAAAAGCTAAATTAGGGTCTTTCCTTGCAATTTCAAAGTATTAAATGACAGTACAGAGACATAAATAAGTTTTCTTATAATTCTGTTTTCATGAAGAGTAAAGCATTGAAATGTTTCTTAATTCTTCTCCACCCAAAAATAGCTTTATTTTTTTTCTGAATGTGAAAGTAAAAAGTAAATATTCTATTTAACCTCAAACTTTCAATCCCAGTTAAAAAAAAAATGTCAGGGCGCCTGGGTGGCTCAGTCGGTGAAGAATCTGCCTTTGGCTCAAGTCATGATCTCAGGGTCCTGCTCAGCAGGGAGCCTGCTTCTCCCTCTCCTTCTGCCCCTCCCCCTGCTTTTGCTCACTTGCTCTCTCTCTCTCTCAAGTAAATAAATTAAAAAATCTTAAAAATAAAGAAGAAATGTTCTTTTATTAGAGTAGGATTTCTTTTTTTAATTAGAGTAGGATTTCTAAATAAACATATTAAAATAGGAAATATGTTAAATGTGTATTAATATGCCAAAATAAACCTATTAAAATAGGAGGCTTTCCTAGTTTCCTCTGATATCCACTGCTTATGGTTCTAAAATAGCATACTTCCTGAATTATACTGCAGTGGGAAAGATTTAAAAGGAACCTATATTATCCTTCCTCCAAACCTTTAGAATAGAAAAGCGGATGGAGAGGGAAATGCTTTTTTCCTCTGTAAGCTATTTAGAAATCCCCCCGCTTTTTTTTAAGATTTTATTTTTAAGTAATCTCTACACCCAACGTGGGGCTCAAACTTAACAACACTGAGATCAAGAGTTACATGCTCAACCAACTGAGCCATCCAGGCACCCCTGGAAATCCTTGATACTCTGTTTGAAGGGGGTAATGGAGTTTACCTAAACTTGTAACTAACTAAATCTCCCCAATGAGATGAAACAAGAGAAGAAAATCTGTCTACATGAGAGTTTGTTTAGTTGATGATTTATAAAGTAGGAACCAGAACATATCACCTTGTAATACCTTTTTTGTTTGTTTGTTTTTTAAGGTCCTGGGATCCTAGCTGCTACAAATAAGACTGAATTGGGAGTGCCAGAACCATCTTCTCCAAGCCCTAGCCCTGTGAAAAAAAGTAGCTCAATTAACTGGTCTTTCCCAGATAAAATAAAATCTCCACGAACTGTGAGGAAACTTTCCATGAAAATGAAAAGGTTGCCAGAACTTAGCCGAAAGCTGAGCGTCAAAGGAACTTTGGATCATATGAACAGTCCAGATAATACTCCTTCCTTGTCTAAATGTAACTGTCAAGAAATGCATCATGCTGATATTCTGCCTTCTGGGAACACAACCACAGCTGCTAAGAGGAATGTTATAAGTCGGTACCATCTGGATACCAGTGTATCTTCTCAGCACAACTACCAGAAGAAGACGTTTATGAGTTCTAAGTATTCGTGCAAAGGGGGTTACCTCAGTGATGGAGATTCACCTGAACTTATAACTAAATCTAGCAAACATGGATCTGAAAACAAATTTGGAAAGGGAAAAGAAATAATTCCAAATAGTTGTAACAAGAGTGAAATAGACATTGATGCTTTTAGACATTACAGTTTTTCTGATCAACCTAAGTGTTCACAGTACATATCTGGGCTCATGAGTGTGCATTTCTATGGTGCTGAGGATTTAAAACCACCCCGGATAGACTCAAAAGATGTCTTCTGTGCGATTCAGGTAGATTCAGTAAACAAAGCAAGAACAGCTTTGCTCACATGTCGGACAACATTTTTAGACATGGATCATACTTTCAACATAGAAATTGAAAATGCACAGCATTTGAAATTAGTAGTGTTCAGTTGGGAACCGACTCCAAGAAAAAATCGGGTGTGTTGTCACGGGACTGTTGTTCTTCCCACTTTATTCAGAGTGACAAAGACACATCAGTTAGCTGTCAAACTTGAGCCTAGAGGTCTTATTTATGTGAAAGTGACTCTTCTGGAACAGTGGGAGAATTCTCTTCATGGACTGGATATAAACCGAGAACCCGTAATATTTGGTGTTGATATTCGAAAAGTTGTAGAGAAAGAAAATATAGGACTGATGGTGCCACTCCTGATACAAAAATGTATTATGGAAATTGAAAAGAGAGGCTGTCAGGTATTATTTCACTGTTTCTCTACTACCTCCTTATCAAATTTATCTGCCTTAACTAAGTTTATTGTTAAGTCTTAGGGGAAGGAATTCAAGGTAGGGTTAAAAAAATCCAATTTAGACATTTTCTCATTCCTATTTTTTATTTTTATTCCATTACTGTTTAGGGTACTTTCACCTGTGTTGTCAGTGAGCAATTGAGAGCATGCTAGATGGTTCTACAATTTATGTTGTGATGCAGAGCTGCATGGGCCTTATACCTCTATCAGGATTGCTTTACAATGGCATTCCTAGGAAAAGCCAGAGCTGATAAGATAGGCAAAGACTAATTCATTTAAGGAATGTTTCTTCATGGTTTGACATTCTTATGGCACAGAATTCCAACAGTGAATCTTAAAACCCCACTTTACTCCTAAAACTAACACCATGCCCTTATTCTGTACTCTCCCTCATACTCTCCCACTCTTCAGGAAGCATAAGCTTATTTGTCTCTGAACTTTGGGATAGCATGGAGGATGAAGAGAGGTCCTACTAATAACATTTCTCATTCTCTTTTCCTTTCAAATAAGAAGGTTAAATAAATAAATAAGCAGCCCATTAAAACAAACAAAAACCCTGGTGTTGTATGTAATCAGATATGTAATATTAACCAGTTTATTAGACCTTATCTTTATTTTCATTAATACATGTGGGCTATGACAATGAGAAACAGCGTATCACTGAAGATATTATTCTGAGGTACAAGTAATTGTTTAAATTTAAAAATTAAGCCTAACGTCAGTATTTCTGAGTTATTTCTGCTTTAGTGCTATCAGAATTTATGACATTGATTAAAAACACCAAGGGTAAATATCACCAAGTCTGAACTATGATTTCTTTATATATAGAAAAGATTTTAAAATAACTCACCTTGGACCTGATGAGGAAACTATGGAAACAGTGTTAAGTAAGTTAGTGGGTTTTTGTATTAAAGATGCAGGAAACAGGTACTGGTTTCTCCTCCATTGTTAATTAGCTGTGTGATATTGGGCAAATCACTTAATCTCTGTGGGTCTTATTTGCTGATATCTATAAAAACAGATGAAGTAGCTTTCTGAAGGTGAGAGGTAGGAGGGACATCTGAACTTTTGAAACCTCTTCTCAGGTATATTATTCAGATTGACTTTATGTTGTCTATATGAGATTGAAGCCTTTAGTTTCCAATCTAACTCTTGGTCCGGTTACTTTTTCTTAAGGTTCTCTGTCTCCCCTTCTTTTTTTTTTTTTTTTTTGGCAACATGTAGAGAGGTCAGAGATTAGGCAGACTGTAAAGCTAATTATTAAACAGAAACTTTTACAATTGAATATTAAAATAAGTAACTCAAATAGCACTGTACTTTTACAGTCTCTTTTCTGAAATATTTTATAAAGAATGTATATATAAGACATAACTTTTTTAAATACTAAGAAAACATTTTTAGCAATGCTTTTTATTTCTATACTTAAAGTTTAGAAATAGTTACTTTAATAAAGAATTATTTCCTGTGATGGGGCGCCTGGGTGGCTCAGTCGATTAAGCATCTGCCTTCAGCTCAGGTCATGATTCCAGGGTCCTGGGATCCAGTCCTGCATCTGGCTCCCTGCTCAGTGGAAAGTCGGCTTCGCCCTCTCCCTCTCCCTCCTCCTGCTTTTGCTCTCTCTCTCTCTCAGATAAATAAACTCTTAAAAAAATGGTGTATTTAAAAAAAAGAATTATTTCCTGTGAACTAAAAAGTAAAATTTACAGTAGTACATTTGGAACTGCAGTTTTTAAACACCTTTTTTGGTTTTGTTTCTTTTGCTTTTTCCCTCCCCCTCACCCCCCAGAAAAAGAAGCTTATTGTGTCTGTATTTTACAGACTTCTACTTGGATTTTGTTTACCTTTTTAGTCAGTAATTATTCTTGTTTTTGTTACCGTGAACATGAGGTTTTAACAGTCATACAAAAGTAGTCTGTGGCGTCTTCCAAATGCTTTGAAGGCTACTACCACCTATCCCCTGCTTCCAGTGGGAAAAATTATGGTGGAAATCATACTCATGGTTAATCCAGTACAGATTTTGTCTCTGATAGAGGCATCAAGCATGTACTTCAAGTGTTTGATTCAAGAAGTCAGTCTCTGAAGTTAGGGATAATATCCTAAAGTGTCCTTTCCTTGAAATATCTATATTAGATCTCTGTCTTCCTTTATTCACCTTTTGAGATAGCATGGTTCATTAATTTATTACTTACTACTGAAGTATTGCTTTCTTTATTCTAGGTTCATCTCCTTCTCAAGTTGAAGGGGATACATCTTTATTAGGGAATTTTCTGACACTTAAGTGTGCCTATACCAGAAGGGTCTACTTGAGTTAGTTTCTTCTAATGTGATAGCATTTTAATATTTTAGCTTTATTTTCTGGATCATCTATGGGTCTGCTATGTCTTGTGAGATGTGACCAGCATAGGACATGCTATTCTCAATGTGAATGCACTATGAATGTGGATAAGAGTAGGAAATTTCCTTTTCAGTACATTCCTTAGTTTCCCATATTATGTTGATCCTTGCATCACCTTCTCTTAAAATAGTTGCAGGTTCCTGGGGCGCCTGGGTGGCCCAGTCAGTTAAGCGTCTGACCTTTGATTTAGGCTCAGGTCATAATCTCAAGGGTCATGAGATCAGGCTTCTCGTTGGGCTTTGCACTCAGCAGGGAGTCTGCTTCTCTCCTTCTCCCTCCCTCTGCCCCTTGCCTTGCTCACATGCACGCACTCTCTCTTAAATAAATAAATCTAAAAACAAAAAAAGAAAAATTGTTGTAGGTTTCTTACTATCTTCCAATTAATAGTTAGTGCTTATCATCTCTAATATTTTGCATAACATTTCTCTGTATCTATTAATAACACTTTCCTATATCAAGACCCACCTTCTATATTCTATTCTATATTTTGTCAGTTATTTAATGACTTGGAGAGGTTTGTGTCATTAAGTACACCTGGAAATTTCATTTGTGTACTCCTTCTCCTAGTTTGTAAGATTTTAAAGTGATTCCTAGTTCAAATCCTTGGGGATATTCATTGTTTGTTTTTACTTTATTTCTGTCTTGAAATAATTTCTTTATAACTTTCTTCAATTCAAGGTAATGCAACTTCCTAAATCGTGTTTGATGTGGAAGTACAGTTAACAGTAACTTATTTTTCTTGGTTTTCTTGAAGGTTTATTTAAAAAAAAACTGCTTAATCAGACATGTTTTCCTTTTATAGATATCATGTTGATTTCCTCTCAGTGAATTTATAGTGAGCTTCCTAAGACTTAAATTTTATCTCCTGTATGAACTAACAATGTTTAAAAAAATAAATCTTTTTAGTGTAGGTTGAGGGGAAGGAGGGTGGTATCTGTGCATCTTACATATATTTTGAACTAAAGGTTTTATTTTACCTTTAATATATTATTTTAATTGAATTTCCTTTATCACTTAATAATCAATTTAGTAAGTTAAAAAAATTCCAGGTTTGCTTTTATTTCTTCCCTAGAATCTTTTTTTTTCCTAAAAAGATAACATAAATAGTATACTGGAATCTTATTTCAACTATATACTTTTTTATGGAAAAATAAACTGAGATTTAAAGAGATTAAATAACTTGCCTAAATTCACTAAGCTAGGAATAATAGGGCGGGGCTTTTGGAATCTAAAACCCTGTTTAACCACTGTGCTGCATTTCTTCAGTTTAGAGCAAAAGATGTGAAAGGGCGCAATCTTGGGCATAGTGGTTGACCACATAAAATCAAAGTGAAAGGCTTGTATCTTAAGATAGATAGCACTACAGAAATCATAGAATATTGTTTGAATTTAAAAGAAAGAATAGAATGTTTTTATTCATGAAGTCTGATGAATATAGTCTATGGTGAGATTTCAAAAGCTGTTTGAGGTTTTTTAATTAAATGTCATCAGAACATATTTGATTACCAATTTCATGTGACTTATACATTTTGTGCTATTATTTTCTCTTTATCAAATTTACCATAATATGGCCATAATTTTATTTCTAGGTGGTAGGCCTGTACCGATTATGTGGTTCGGCAGCAGTCAAGAAAGAACTTCGAGAGGCTTTTGAGAGAGATAGCAAAGCTGTTGGTCTGTGTGAAAACCAGTACCCAGATATAAATGTAATAACAGGTAATAAATATTTTTTATTCTATGTACACATTCTGGAAAGACTGCATCTGTAGGAAAAGGAATTGAAATACTGTTTTGTAGCCCAAATTGAGTTGGGTTTTATTCTGAAGTCTTGTTTTCCTTCCTTCACAAACATTACTGTGTTATTTTCTGTGGGGAGGTACCAAGATATGGTCCCTGCCCTCAAACAGCCAACAAATATTGGGGGGGTTGGGGTGGGAGTAAGACCTACATTAGCTCTACTAGGTAGCAGAAGGGAAATGTAGCAGAGTACATTTTCTTCATAGAGGGATAAATAAAACACCATTAGAGTTCACTTTGATTGGAGCTTGGGTCATGTAAAGGGCATTGACTACCTGGGTAGAGAATTTAGATTTATTTAGGAGGCAGAAGGGACCCATCAAAGATTTTTGAGCAGGGGAGTGAAATCTTTAGAGATAATCTAATCTGGCAACTCTGTGTGATGGATTGGAATTAGAAGAAATCAGAAGACAGAAAACCAGTTAGGAAGGTGTGGTAGTCGTCCCAGCTGAAGGAGTCTGGTAGCAGTAACAACAGGAAGGAATAGCATTGAAAGGATATGAAGGAAGAGAGGGCCCAGATAAGCATGACTTAGACACCTGGTTGATTGGGTACCATTTGGAGAAACTAAAGAGCTGAGAGGAGAGCTACTGCTTTTGGTGGAGAAATGTAAAGAAAGATTATGAATTGGGTTTCTTTTCAAACATATATTGAATTTGAGGTACTAGTTGGAGATCTATGTAAGTATATCAGGCAAAGTAGAGAGTACAACTAAGGAGAGGAGGTAGTAAAATTTACCACGTGGTGAGTATAATCCAACGTATAATAACACTCCTGAGACGGGGGTGGGAAATGGCAGTGTGAGGGTCATTGACATGTAGTCGTAATTACTGCCTTGTGATTGTCCATAAAGTTCGAAAAGACAAGGGCTTTGAGGCTTTCCACACTTTGGAGGCATGCAAAGAAAGATCCAGCTAAAGAGATTGAGAGAAAAGGAGTCAGAAAGTTTGGGAAACAAAAGACAACAGAGTTTAAGGAAAGGTGTGAGGCAGTGTCATTTGATGGAGAGATCATAAAAGATGAGAACAGAAATAAGGCCTTTGAATTTGGCCATTATAAGATTGTTCATAACTAATGGATATCTTCAGGGACTATTGGCTTATAATTCTATGTTTGTTTTTGTTGTTGTTTTACTTCTTATTAGCAAAGTTTTGAAGCATATACAAAAGTAGAGAGAAATTGTAATAAACCCTCTTTATCCATCACCTGGCTTCCATAATCAACACATGACCAAACCTGTCTTTTTTTTTTAAGATTTTATTTATTTATTTGAGAGAGAGAATGAGATAGAGAGAGAGCATGAGAGGGGGGAGGGTCAGAGGGAGAAGCAGACTCCCTGCTGAGCAGGGAACCTGATGCGGGACTCGATCTCGTGACTCCAGGATCATGACCTGAGCCGAAGGCAGTCGCTTAACCAACTGAGCCACTCAACCAACTGAGCCACTCAGGCGCCCACCAAACCTGTCTTTTTTATACCCCTCATTTGATTCTCCCCCAGACATGGATTATTTTGAAGTATATCTGGGATATCATATCCATTCACCTATAAATGCTTTGGTATGTATCTCCAGATCTTCTGTGTCATTTTGATAGTTCTCTCTACTGTTAACTACCATTTTTTTATGCTGTAATATTGTTTATTTATCTCTCTAATTTGATTTTTTATTTTACATGCAAATAATTGCCTAGGAGAGAATTTGAGGGAGGTTCACCTTGCACATATTAAAGAGATTTTTGTTGGTTGGAATCCTTTAAAACTTACTTTTAGGATTGAGGCTTTTCATATAGCTGAGGTTCTCAATCTCTGAACTCTGAATGACTATATTTTCATAGTATTTAATATTTATTCTTAGATCATCAAAACTTTGATCCCAACCATTTTAAAAGAGACAACAAACCAAGGCCCTTTTTCTTTCTTATAAATTTTAGCAAATCAGAAATTTTGGGTACTTTTATTTTTGTAAAGGAAGAAAGTTTATCCTTCCTTTCTACAAAAAAAAAAAATGGATCATGTCTACAAAAAAAGTAGAATTTTCCCCTTAATAATAAGTAATTAAAATCAGCAAAGGACCCATTTTATGAATTCATTAAAAGGAAATTTTATAAATAGCAATTCCCAGGAAATTACACTCTATAACCAAATGAAATGAGATTTTGCCTTGGTGGGGCATTATCTTAGAAATAAAAATAAAATAAAAAATAAAAATCCTGTCAAATATGTACAAATTAAAAAGATGAATGATGTGGTTTAATTAGATTATTTGCTATGACAAGATCCTTAGGAATTTGTAGCATGTGCAGATGATATGAATGAATATTAAATTTATAGCATTCTTTTCTAAAATAGAGAGTTTCCATAATTTATGAATTGGGTATTTTTTGGCTCTATTCTTCGTACTCTTCCATTTCAGGAAAGCTGGGTTTTTTTTTCTTGTTTTGTTTTGTTTTTGTTTCAGATTTATTTATTTATTTTAGAGAGAGAGAGTGCAGATGGGGTGAAGAGGAAGTGAGAAAGAGGAGAGAGAATCCCAAGCCAGCTCCACGCTGGGCGTGGATCCTGATGCAGGGCTTGATCCCAGGACCCCAAGATCACTACCCAATCCAAAACCAAGAGTCTGATGCTTAACCAACTACACCACCCAGGCGCCCCAGGAAAGCTGTTTTTAAAAGAACCTAGAACTATTTTCTTTCTTGATAAAGAACAAGTGAAATGATTTAAAATTGAGAAATAATTGATATTACAATAAATTATACACCAGGTCTCATTATGTCTCAAAAGAAAGGATATTATTGATTTGGGGGATTGGCCAGTAATGATGTTGCCTCATGTGTTTGTTCCATGTGAACTCATATTTCTAAGTATACTTTGAAATATAATTAACAGTTCAGTAGTTCTAAAAAATGAGCTATTAATAAAGTGAATAGAATTTACTCACAGTTTAATGTGTTCTTAGTAGTTGGTTTGTCTGGAACACAGAATGAAGTGCTCCAGACAAACCAGATTTTTCCATGAAGTGCAAAATTTAAGGTATGAAATCTATTCATAATTGTTTATGGGGCTTATTTATCAAAGGAACAAGAAGAAATGAGAAAAGTAAAAATATTTATCATTTAGTGATTATTAGAAAAGAACAAGCCTCCTGCAGAGGAAAATTCAATTTGAATGTGTCTGCCTTATGTAAAATAGACTTCATATTTCAATATTAAACCATTGATATCTAAGTTCAGTGCTTAAATGTTTATTTGACCATGACTTTTTCTGATTTTAATTCTTTTTAAATTATTCATTCTTCTATTTTCCCTCAAAAGAAAACTTGGTCAGAAATAAACCCAAAATTGTCTTTAAAACATTAATAATTTTCTTCATTTAGGCATATTAAATATACATTTTCCCTACCATATGTATTGTATGTTCTCTGATCTCTGGCACATTAACTTTCAAATTATTTCTGTTTTTCCTTACCTGGATTGAACATAGACATCTAAACTGTATAAACACTAAGGAATGCAAAACACTGAGGAATGGTTATAGATGTAGCAATTGAAATATACTGAGGCAGTGAAAGCCATTTGATCTGAGTAACATCTGCGGAGTGTGACCAAAGCAAGCAGGAAGTTCAGAAAGAATAGGTGAGGTAGGATGGGGTAGGTTAATAGACTTAAAAAATTAATTATGAGGAATTCTTAATCTCAGGAAACAAACTGAGGGTTGCTGGAGTGGTGGGGGGTGGGAGGGATGGGGTGGCTGGGTGATGGACATTGGGGAGGGTATGTGCTAAGGTGAGTGCTGTGAATTGTGTAAGACTGTTGAATCACAGACCTGTACTTCTGAAACAAATAATACATTTTATGTTTAAAAAAAAGATAGTAGGAAGGGAAAAATGAGGGGGGGATATCAGAGGGGGAGACGAACCATGAGAGACTATGGTCTGAGAAATAAACAGGGTTCTAGAGGGGAGGGGTGGGGGGATGGGTTAATCTGGTGATGGGTATTAAAGAGGGCACGTATTGAATGGGGCACTGGGTGTCCCAATTCATACCAAACAATGAATCATGGAACACTACATCAAAAACTAATGATGTAATGTATGGTGATTAACATAACATGATAAAATAAAATAAAAAAATTTATAGAATTAACTTCAGGAAATGTCAGTGATTCTGTGTTCAAATCTATCTACTCTAATGTATCTTTATTATCTATAGAAGTTTCACCTGAGAAGAAATGATTCTCACAGTCCGGTAGTTGTATTTTCAGTATTCTGGTTCTGGTGAGTTAATTTTTTGTTATAGTAGGTGCTGATAGAGGATAAGGGCACTTTCTCAGGGGACAGTGTCTCACTTGAAGAATGAGGTTATTTAGTATATTAATCTTCATAGTCCTGCAGTTGCTAGTAGAAAAATGGTATCCATTCATCTAACCACCATATATTGAATGCTTACTATACACTAGACATTTTGCTAAGGCATTTGGAATACAACAATGTGTAAGAGATAATCTCTGCCCTCAAGAATACTAGTCTCAGGGGGAAGACTGAGTAAGAGACAGCTGATTATAATATATGAGGAGGAACACCTAACTTAAATTGTGGGAAAATTAGGGAGAACTTGGTGGGAAAGGTGACTCCTCAGCTAACTTAAAAGGTGAACTGGACTTAGCCAGCAAGGGAGAGCAATCTATTAGCAAAAACTTGAGATGGCAAGCCACATGACTTGCAGTACTTGCTAAAGAGGAAAGCATCAGGCAGGTGAATGGTGAGAGATAGCTGGAATGCCCTCTCAGACTGAAACCCAGACCTGGCAATGAGGGTCATTTGGAAACAGCAGAGTTAGAACATGATTATTTTCATTTTTCTCTCTCTTTCTATCTTTCCCTTCCCTCCCTCCCTCCCTCCTTCCCTTCCTTCCAAGTTAGTTGGATGAGTTTCCATGTACTAAGTTTTATAATAGCACTTGCACATTAAAGACGTAGAGGTAGCTAGGAGGGCTAAAAGAAAGGTATGGAGGTGGTGATCCGCTAACTCTTTGAGGTGAATATGTGTAATTCTACAGTGACTTTTTAAATTATTATTCCCGATTATTTAACAAAAAACAAAACTTAAAAAATTGTTCATTTGTGTTGCAGTACTAAAGGGTAAATACTAAAAGATTATTTGTTTTGGCATTTTTCTCCAAATCAGAACCAGAGTTTTAAACTTAACACTGTACATTCCTGGGGTACTGGTGTGTTGGTGGCTGTAGAAATCAAAGTAAGAAAGCCAAGGAGAAGGGGAGTCTGCATAGGAATAACCAGAATCTACTTAGTCACTTACCCTTCTCTATCTAGAAATTAATTGGTTTATTTACTATTTATTGAACATTTACTATATGCCAGGCATTCTTCTAGGCACCAGGGACAAGTGAACAAGATGAACAGTATCTTAGTCCTTCTGTATGTATTCTAGTGGGGGAAGAGAGAATCAGTAATCAATGAAATGAATAGTGAGATATGGTAACTTATGAGTGATGAGTAGGACATTGGGAATGATACTGATTGAAAGTAGTAGTCAGCTTGGTGACCCCGTGGCTAGGGGTTCAGAGAAGAAAGTTCATCTGAGAAGTGCCTTTTGAGCTAAGATCTGTATAATACAGAGTTAACCATTGGAAGATCTGGGGCCAGAGTTCTAGGTAGAGAGAACAGAGTGATTTTGCTAAGTGAGATTAATAAAATACAGATACTACAAACCAGTCTTTGAGAGTTAGAAGTAGTTTTAGTTATTAGAATGCTTTTTTTTTTCTTTTTAGTGTGATGATACCTATTATTCTGGGGATGAGTAGAATTTTCCTGTATAGTCGGTCCTTGTGCCTGAATGAAGGTGAGAGGCATATGGTTTCATAGTATCTAACTATTACAGAGCAGCTTAAGAGATGTAGCCAGAACCAGTTCTTTACCTATAATTGCCTGCATTTTCTTCAAGTACATGATAAAAGATTTACTGTGTTGCACTAAATAAATTTCTCCATGAAGTTTTTCCCAAGTTTCCTTTAGTAGTTCCTGTAGCAGTAAAGATTGTCACCACAAACTTATTATCTTAAAGTTTTTATGTCCTCATAGTGTTTGAAAGATGTTAAGGCAATATGGCTTAAGATACTCCAGTCTGTCACTAAGTTTTTGGGATAAGGTCATATAGCTAATGTCTAGATTGATGGGTAGTTACATAGTATATGTCACAACATAGTATAAATACCTCTTCTGGGTATCATTTTATGAAATCTTTTGATTATTTTTACAATGAACTCTTTGTCTACATACAGAAAAGGAGCTATAACTTTCACTTCATTGAACATAATGTACATTGAGCATTCTTTAAGGGCTTAGTATTTGTTAGTAATAATTCTCCCTTACTTGCCCTCAAATTATAGTGAAGTGTAAGTAATCTTGAACTTGGATTAATTTAAAATTCCGTTTATATTAATTGTTTAGTATATTAATTATATAAAGGATAATGATATTTGAAATATGTATTTTACTAAGCTATAAAGTTATCTTTTCTGGAGATCTTTTAGGTTTTAATTTAATTTAATTGCTTTATAGGGCGAGTCTCAAACTACCAGGGCATATTAAATTTTGTTAGAACTAACAAGTCATGCTTTGTTAAGGAACACATTTGGAATCTTTTTTTTTTTTTTTATCATGCCCTAGAGGGTAGGTAGTGTCTTTGTTTGGCAAACTACAGGAAATTGCATTTTCACTTTCTAAATCTAACTCAGTGGTCCTCTTTACACCAAATGTTGCTATTCATTGTAAGTAGGTTTAGACTGCAAAACTAATGATGGTAGTAAAAAAAAAAAAATCACATGATATAACTTAAGAAATGGGAATAAACAAGTACTCATGTCTACTGTGTATAAAATGCTTTATTATTATCATCAGTGTACATTTAACATGTATTGATTGTTATGATATGCCAAGCCCTTTATATATATATCATATTTCTTTATGTATGTCAAGGAAGAAGTTTGGTCAGTAATCTCTTGGTTTACTAATGCTATTTCCAGATTATCTTTTCATTGTTGAGTAGAAACTTATGCTCTCCTGAGGAATGAAGCTCTCTTGAGGCTCATGGCACCACCACCTCTATCTTTCCTGTTTAACATCTGCAGAGCTCTTGGGCATTCCCATTTATTCAGTGAACACTGTGATATCTCACCAATGGTTATATTTCCAGCTGAAGTCCTGCCTTTGTCCTAAGTGATTTTACTATGCAAATGTCCCATTCAGAATCTATTTGTTAAAAAACAATTCTCTTTCCATTGAACTGTATAGAAATACAGTTGATTTTTGCATATTGATCTTGTACTTCGCTAAACTCATTTATTAGTTCTATTATTTTAGTGGATTCCTTAGGATTTTCTATATATAAGATTATATCATCTTCAAATAGAGATACTTTTACTTCTCTCTTTCCAAGATGGATCCTTCTTATTTCTTTTTCTTGCCTAGTTGCCCTGGCTAGAACCTCCAATATATGTTGAACAGCAGTGGCAAGAGTGAACATCCTTGTCTTGTTCTTGATTTTAGGAGAAAAGCATTTAGTTTTTGACCATTAGTTATGATGTTAACTGAATTTTTCATAGATCCCCGTTAGCAAGTTGAGGAAGTTCCTTCCTATTCCAAGTTTGTTTGGTATTTTTATCATGAAAGTGTGTTCAGTGACTTTTATGAGCCTATTGAAATGATCATGTGGTTTATGTTCTTTATTTTATTGATATAGTATATTACATTAATTGGTTTTCAGATGTTAAGCCAACCCTTGCATTCCTGAGATTAATCCCACTTAGTCATGATGTTTCTTCTTCTTCTTCTTCTTCCTCTTCTTCTTCTTCTTCTTCTTCTTCTTCTTCTCCTTCTCCTTCTCCTTCTCCTTCTCCTTCTCCTTCTCCTTCTCCTTCTCCTTCTCCTTCTTCTTCTTCTTCTTCTTCTTCTTCTTCTTCTCTTCTTCTTCTTCTTCTTCTTCTTCTTTTCTCCCCCTCCTCCTCCTCCCTCCTCCTCCCTCCTTCATATTTTGCTGGATTTAGTGTGCCAGCATTTGTTGAGGAATTTTGTGTCTGTATTCCTAAAAGATATTGGTCTGTAGTTTTCTTGTGATGTCTCTATCTGGTTTTGGTATCAGGGTAATACTGGCCTTTCTTCTCTCATCTTTATAGTTTCCTTTCTTTTACTCACTTTGAGTATAATTTGCTCCTTTTTTTTTTTTCTATTTTCTTAAGAAAGAAACCCAAGCCATTGATTTGGGACCTTCCTTCTTTTCTAATGTAGACACTTAGTCCTATAGATTTCCCTCTAAACTCTGCTTGAAACTCATCCCACAAATTTTGATGTGTTGTGTTTTAATTTTCACTTAACTCAAACACATTCTGATTTTCCTTTTCCTTGTTTGATTCATGAGTTATTTAGAAGTATGTTGGTTTGTGTCAAAATATTTAGGGAATTTTCCAGATATTTAAAATTATTAATTTCTCATTTAATTCCATTATAATTATAGCACATACTTCATGTGACTTGAATCTTTTTGTTTCGTTGTTTTTTTTTTAAGATTTTATTTATTTATTATGAGAGAGAGAGGGAGAGAGTGAGCGAGTGAGAGAGAGAGCACGAATGGGGTGGGGAGGGGCAGACTCCCTGCTGAGCAGGGAGCCCTTTGTGGGACTTAATCTCAGGACCCTGGGATCATGACCTAAGACGAAGGCAGACACTTAACCAACTGAGCCACCCAGGCGCCCCATCTTTTTGTATTTATTTAAACTTACTTTAACATCAAGGACATGCTCTTCTGTGGTGAATGTTTTCATTTGAACCCTTGAGAAGAATGTGCTCTGGTGTTTTGGAATGTAATATGCTATAATTACCAATGCAGTCAGGTTGATTAATAATGAGGGTATGTTTCAATCCTCCATGTCTTTATGTGTATTCTTTCTTCTTGTTAAGAGAGGCATGTTGAAATCTTCAACTATGACTGTGGTTTTGACTCACCCATCTACCTCCCCCTTTCCTTTAAAGACTTCAGTTACACATGTATTAGGTCACTTGTGTTTGTTTTACAGCTCACCTATATTCTGTTCGTTTTTTCCAGTCTTTTTCAATTTTTGTTTAATTTTAGATTATTTCTATTGCTGTGTCTTCAAGTCATTAATATTCTCTGCTAATATTAATTTCATCCATTGTATTTTTAATCTCTGATATTTAGTTTTCACTATTAGAAGTTTGACCTTTTTTCATACCTTCTGTGTCTCTACCTAGCATGTTCAGTCTTTTTTCTGGCTTCACGAATATATGAAATACCATATAATAACTGTTTCAATGTCCTATCATCTATGTCATTTCTGGGTTGGTTCGCGATTGATTTTCCTCCTCATTATAGATCATATTTGCCTGCTTCTTTATATACACTGTAACTTTTTGTTAGATGTCAGATGTGAATTTTATCTTCTTGGGTGCTAGGTTTTTTTTATCCTTTTAGACACTTCTGGGCTTTGTTCTGGTAGACAGTTAGGTTACTTAGGAACAGTTTGATTCTTTTTAGTTGTGCTTGTAAGTAGAATGAGAGCAGCTTTTAAACAAGCCATCTCTTTTTCTATTTCTTTGATCCACTACTGAAGCAAAACCCTTCTGTGTACTCATATTAGTTTCCTATGGCTGCCGTACCAAAGTTCCATAAGCTAGGTGGTTAAAACAACAGAAATTTATTGCCTCATGATTCTGGAGGCTGGGGGAAGTCTGAAATCAAGATGTCAGCAGGGCCTTGCTCCCTCAAACCTGTGGAGAAATTCTTCCTTGCTTCATCATAGCTTTTGGTGATTTGCTGGCAATCTTTGGCATTCCTTAAGTTTATAGATGCATCACTCCAATCCTCTGTCTTCACAAGGTGTTCTTTACATCCTCTTCCATCTATGTATATCTGTCTCTGTGTCCAAATTCCCCTTTTATAAGAATACCAGTCATATTATATTAGGACCCACCCTAATGACCTCATTTTAATTTGATTATCTCTGTAAAGATCCAAAGAAGACCACATTCTGAGGTATTGGGGACTAAGACTTAAATATATTTAAGATTTAAATATATTTTCTTTGTGGGAGACATAATTCAACCTATAACAGTACTGTACCCAAATCTCATGAGTTACGAAGTTTTTCCACTGTGGTTGCTTAGGACAGGAATTACTGCCTGCCAGTGTAAGCTTCTGAAATTGTTCCCTCTAATCTTTTGGGGCAGGTATTTCTCCAGCTTTGGTTAGTTTCCTCACCTGCACATGCTGATCAGTACTCAGATAGAAACTCAGGGGGATTTGGAAGTATCCAGCCTTTTTTCTGGACAGCTGTCTACTCTCTAATACTGTCCTTCAAGCTCTAGCTGCTTGGATCTCCTTAGACTTCTAGATTCCTCTCCTCAACTTAGCTAGACCTACTAGCTACCTGTATTTGCACCTCCTCACTGTGACCTCGAAAGGCTTTCAGGCAGCAAGCGGAGGCATTTATGGGCACACTTCATTAGTTTTCCATCCCTTAGGGATATCCTTCGTTGCCTGATGTCTAATGTGTTGAACATAGTTTTGTTTTGTTTTGTTCTGTTCTGTTTTGTTTCTAGATATTTTATCTGGTGTTGCCAGTTGTTTCAGGCAGGAAGTTAAATCTGGTCCGCATTACTCCGTGTTGTCTGGAACAACTGGTCTCTTTTTCTAGCCTGTATCTGAGTTAATGATCGCTACTAGAAAAAAATCACACAAGGGTATATCTTGATACTAGTATAAATCCATGGACTTCAGAATTAACTGGGCTTTCAGTGGTGTCTGCTAATGAATATGTGTTCTTATCTCTCCAACCCCCCTTCTCTCATTCTCCAGAGTGTCTGTTTAATATTTTCTCACTCCTCAAATCTCACTTTACCCGCGTCACTCCTAGTAGATGACCCTGCCTCCTAACTTCATGGAGGAGATAGAAGCCATCAGAGAGGAACCTCCTCTACGTGTCACCCAACCTGCCGACAGGCCTTCTTTGGCATACATCCTTTCCACTTTTCCACTGCCTTTTCTGTAAGAGTGTAGAAATTATCTTCTTCACATTTTGGATTCGTTTTAATTCCTTCATGTGTTCTCAGGAGTCTCTTCTTCTTTCCTCTTTGGGGATTTTGCTCAACTTATTCCTCTCTCTTGGACCTTGAAAGCCATTTTAATATCTTCTTTATATTAGCATTTAAATGTTCAAGTCTCTTTCATCTTAAAAAAAAAAAAAATCCCTGCTTTGATCCTGCTTCTCCCCTTCCCACTCATCTGTGGTTATCACCTTCTCTCAAAGCCAGATTTCTGGAGCAGATTTCCTATCTTTCTTTCTTTTTCTCTATTTCTTTAACATCCATTTACTTCCTAACCAAATGCAACCTGACTTCTGTGTCCTTTATTCCCCTGAAGCTGTGCTTACCAAGGTAGCTGACTTCTTTGTCTGGTGGACATTTTTTGATCCTTGATGTAAATTATCTCATGTTTCTTATACCTAGTTACAAAAACCGCAACCTTAGAATCACAACAGGAATTTGTTAAAAATACAAGGACATGAGCCCTGACCCCTGGGGATTATGATTTAGTAGGGCTGGTATGGGGCTCTGGAATGTATTTTTTTTTTTTTTAAGTTCTTCAGGTTATTTCAGTGTGCAGCCCAGTTTGAGAAACACTGTGCTCCGTAGTATTTAACATGGTTCTTATCTAACCTTATTATTGGCTATCAGTTGATACCGCAAACCCTTTCTTGAAACATTCTTTTCTTGACTTCCTTGGCGGCGTACTCGCCAGCCTCCCCTTAGCCCATCCGCACCTCTTACCACCCGTACTTCTTTAGTCCCCTTTGGAAAGTCCTCTTCCTGAAAACCCCTTAAAGGCTGGTGTTCTTCAGGGCCTTCTCACATCATTTGCTTCCCTGATCATCTCAGCTATTCCTAAGCTCTGTTATCATCTTTAAGCATTTTTAAGTTGATCATTCTCAGGGCCTCCAGCCATCTCTTTCCTGAGCCTCGGATGTTTATATCCAGCAACCTTGAATGTCCCATAGATACTTTATGCTGAATATATTCAAAATGAAACTCCTTTCTATCCCCTATTCACCCCTTTTTAAAGTATAGCACTGCTATCCACCTAGATGCTCAAGCTCCAAACCTAGGAAACATCCTTACCCCTCCTTTCCCCTCGAAATCACAAGTGCATTTTTGATTTAGTGATCTTGTTTTGAGAGTTTATCCTATAGACATATCTGCATACATACAAGTAATAATGTGCAAGGCTATTCATTGTAGCATGTTTTGGAATAACAAAAGATTAGAAACAACCCAAGTATTCCATCTGTAGTGACTGCCTAGATAAAATTCTGGAACATCCATACTTTGGAATACTGTGATGTACCCCACTTTTAAAAATCTTATGGCATAGCAGGAAGATGTGATTCCAGTTTATTCAAACAGATATTTTGATCCAGCCTTCTCTTTGGATACAACACCCAAAATCTACAAAGCAATGTAAGGAAGAATACTCTGTTTCTCATCAGTAAATAAGCAAACAAGACAAAACAAGGTCTACTCTCTTAGCAACTTCTAAATATACAATACAGTATTATTAATTATAGTCACCATGCTGTACATGGCCATTGTATTCTTTAACTTTCAAAAGTCTAGAAAATCAAGATTCATGTAATTGGAATAATTTATAATTAATATTAGTGTGCCTTGTTTTCTCAACTTTTGTTTCACATGTATTTAAGGAGGGCCAGAATCAATAGAGTATATGTACCATGAATTGCTTACTTTATGAATAACAAACCTAATATGTATGATCATTGGAAATTATGTGTGTGCATTTTTAGCATGCTTTCAAAACAAGAAGTCAATTACTGAGGCAATTTATAAGATTAAAAAATGCTAGTGTTTTGTTCTAATAGGTCTTTGTTGTTGTTTTTATTATCTTCAGGATATTAAAGGTTGGCTATAACAATACTTTAAAAAAATTCACAGTTTTTAAATTTTGTTCTGAAGACCAATTGCTATCTCTCTGTTTTTGTTTTCAAAAGGCGTTCTTAAGGACTATCTAAGAGAACTTCCTTCTCCCCTGATAACAAAGCAGCTTTATGAGGCTGTATTAGACGCAATGGCAAAAAATCCTTTGAAAATGTCATCAAGAGGATGTGAGAATGACCCGAGTGACTCTAAGGACACTGTTGACCTGCTTGATTGTCTTCCTGATGTTGAGAAGGTAAACATATGTGGTATACCTTTTTCCCTAAAAGCCGGCTAATGAATATATACTTAGCTCCAGAGCTACAAATAATTTTACAGGTATTTCGTATTTGTGGCACTACGAGTTTAAGCTCTGCCTTTACTAAAGTCTCCTTAAACAGCATACATTTAAAAACTGCTTCTTAAACAGAATAAATCTAGATAAGAATTTTATCTTTTCTGTGTATAATTTTAGTTTAGGCACAGGTACTTCCCGTACATTTTTTTAAAAGTATGATTATCTTATTATTAAAATAGTACATGTTTATTATAGAAAAATTGGGAAGATATAAAAAAGAATGGAAAATTGCAATTATCAATATCCAAAGGCAACAATTAACATATTAGTTTATTTCCTTTTAGTATTTAAAAAATATGGTAACTGTTTCAGTGTATGTGCCTTAGCCTCAAGACTTAAGCAACCCTCACCACCACCATTTCTTTCCTTCTTGCTTCTTTCCATTTGCCGCCTCCTCACAGTCTAAATCTTGAGATCAGTATCTTCAGGCATGCCTGCAGAGCAGATAGTAGGATAGCTGGGTCTGCAGAACAGTCTTAGCCTAACTAGCTGTTGTTCCTTAGAACAAAAGGGAGAATAAGGGTGATAGGGCCGGGCTTGTCCAGATGAGACCAACTTTACCTATATTTTTTATCATGTGACGGTAGAAAGGGCATATATAGAAATTTTTTAAAAAACATTTTATCTATTTGAGAGAGAGAGGGAGAGAGCACAAGGTGGGGAAGGGGCAGAGGGAGAGAGAGAAGCAGACTCCCTGCTTAGCAGGGAGCCAAACTTGGGGCTTGAGCCTGGGACCCTGGGATCACGACCTCAGCCGAAGGCAGACGCTTAACCGACTGAGCCACCCAGGCGCCCGAACATATAGAAATGTTAAGCCCCAGAACTTCATTCGCCAGTTTACTATAGTCTTCTGAACATCCTGTGCTCACTCCAATTAGATTAGCAATTACTACTCCTTTGGGTGGGAAGAGGGGAACAGCTACGAAGAGTAGGCAGCAGCAGAAGGGTGGGGTGAAGGGATAGAGATATTCTTTCTTTGATAGAAGGTAAAATTGTGTCATTTTACTTATCAGTGAAGAAATGAGTATCCAGGTATTTAAACACTTATCCAAATTATGTAGCTTTTTATGAGTGTTGTAGTCTGTTATCTGAATTTAGGCCTTTCAGGCCCTAAAGCTCATACAATTGGCGTCCTTTCTAAAAAGGCTTCATAATATTCCATTGAGTGAACTTGACATAATTTGTCACTATTCTCTTTTGTGTAATATTTAGGTTTTGAACCTATTTGTATATATTTGTATGCAGAGATTTCTTTTCAGTTAGAATTACGTATTTAGAATAAAATCTCAGAGTGGAATTGTTGATTTAAATGATGTAAACATTTAAAGGTTCTTAATACATTTTCATGTTACTTTTCAAGAAGGACACAACAATTACATTTTTTAGCTCATCTTACATTGTAGACGAAAAAATATTTTTTTATTTTAAGTTGTATTTCTTGGCTTGCAATTGAGATTAAACCTAAGGTATTTAATCGGAGGTGTGTGGGGGGGGGTTCACAGCACAATATGCTGAAACTAGCCTTAAGATGTCAATGAATGTAGGGTCCCAGTTATGTTAGGAAAATGCATAGTGAATGGAGAAAAGGGACAGATACTTATTATTTACATTGTTTTTATGATTCATATATTTGATTTTTTTATTTCAAAATATCAATTATAGTCTCTGGCTTTCCTTCTCTCTTCATTCCTTTCTTTCACAGCCAAACATTGAAGGAATGTTTATTTCGGCTGTCCTTACTTCTTCACCACACTTGACTACTCAACACATGGTAATCTGGCTTCCCACCCCGCCTCTCTAGACTTGTTTTTGCCAAGGTTTCTAATGACCTTCTGATCACTGAATCCAGTTGTCACTTTTGGCTCTAGAAATATGTCACTTTGATTTTTTTCAATTTTTAGAATTACAGTTTTATTTGTCATTCATTTCTTTAATTATAAAGAAGAAATTATATACTCATTTTATTTGTTAAATGATCATATGCCAGTACTTCAGAAACATTTTTTTCCATAATTGCTTGAACCTAAGTAACCTTCTACTTCTTGAGCAAACTCCCCTTATTAGTTCCTTCAAGTATTAAAAAGTATTCTTTTTCAACAAATTTTTCTGTTATTTCTAGCCATACTTTTCATCATTTGTCTACTTGAAGTATTTATTAGTTAAGTGCATTGGCCTTTTTCCTAATCTGAATCATGAAAGACTGGGTCATGTTTGAAATTGTTAGCTTCCTAGATTTAAGGATGGCAGTCCCCTATTTATGACTACAGGATTTATCTGTGCTTAAAGATGAACACTCTTACTTACCATCACAGCCTTTGCGGTTGTCATTTTAGAGGAGGAAAGAGAGGAAAATGTTGATGTATATTTTCACAGGGACTCCAGTTTTATTAATTTATAATTAATATTTTATATATAATTAATTAATTTATAAAAAATTTGCAATGCATTCATGAGCCTTTTATAAAGAGTATATATTTTAACCATTTAATGGATCAAATTATGTCATCGGAACCTAAGGGTCCTATGTAATGTTTTTATAAGAAAATATGTTTCAAAGTTCCAAATATCCAACTTAGAACCAAATCTTTGAAACAACTTTTTAAAAAGTGACAGGATGCCTCTCTGTATTTTCTGCTATAAATTGTGTCCTTGAATTTGCCCCTGTGTATAACTCTATTAAGTGAAATTTAATTTAATTTAATTTAGGCAACCCTAAAGATGTTGCTGGATCATTTGAAATTGGTGGCTTCTTATCATGAAGTGAATAAGATGACTTGCCAGAATTTGGCCGTGTGCTTTGGACCAGTATTATTAAGTCAGAGGCAAGAGACTTCCACCCATAACAACAGAGTCTTTACTGATTCAGAGGAACTTGCAAGTGCTTTGGATTTTAAAAAACATATTGAAGTTCTTCATTACTTACTTCAACTCTGGCCAGGTAAATGATTCTATGGAAATATTTTTCTCTTTCAATGATAGGGTGTTTGAATTAGCTAATCATTAAATATGCCCATATATGATTCAAGAAAATCTTTTCTAGATTTTGCTTTTTCAAAGAGTTATGAATTGATACCTTTAAATTTCTCCATTTAAATTTTTTGCTTTTGCTGATAATATTGTAGACATATAAATCAATGTACCCATTTTGGTCAGATCTGGATTTGTATCCTGGTTGTGTTACTTATTAGCAGTCTGATCTTGGGCAAGTTCTTTAACATCTTAGAGCCTCAATATCATCTTTTATCGTATGGATTTAATAATATGTTTATAGAATTTATAGGAGAATTAAATAAAAAGTTTATGTTTGTAAGGTGCTCAGCACAGCTCTTGTCACTTAATAGGTAATCTGTAAATACTAATTTCTTTACCCTTCTCATTTTTAGTTCAAATGGTATGAAGTAGAATTCATTTTTCGCCTTCATTCAGTTCTTCTTCCTGACATCTTTACTGTATTCATGGTTGTTCTTCAAATTATCCAGGCTTAACTTGACAATCATCTTTGATCTTTCCATCTTACTTATCTATCGCTTGTTCCAGTCAATAACAAAAAGCTGACAGTTATTTTCCTAATATCTCTCTTACATAGTTTCAGAGCTAAAAGGAATATCTATTTAACTAGATGTTCTATATAGGATGCTGTATTTAAGTTTCAAAATTTTCTTATCCTGTAGTAACTCCCATTCCCCTTCCCCACCCTGCATAATACCAAACATGAAAATACTTAGGGGCTTTGTGTAGCACAGAGTGGTAAAAGTGCTTGGGCCCTGGAGTCAGTCTTGGATTTGGATCCGGATTGTGGCCCAGGCACATATTTAATTCCCCTAAGCCTCAGTATGCTTCTCTATAAATAGTGCCTACCTCAGGGTTGTTGTGAAAATTCTGTAGACAAAGCATCTAAGGCATTGAGCAAAGTGTTTTGCATAAAGTTAGCTCTTTGTTACTCTTTTAAGGATACATATGAGGATAGACCAAAGTACAAAGAAATGCTTGATTTAGTCTTTTAAAATACATCTAATTAATTATAGAAAGTGAATAAAAAAATTTCAACTTTTAAATTTATAAAGTTAAAATTTTTGCTTTCTTTCAAACACAGGCTTAAAAACCATTTCCAATTTATATTTTAATTGAATTGGTATATATTATTAATTATTTAAAAATCCTGAATCAAGACGCTCTGATAATTGGTTTGATTTCTGCATTTGGTACCCAACATAAGGGAGCTCTCAGGTTAAAGTTTTAAATGTGTGTCTCCTATAGTTTTTCCTACAACTGCTTTAATTCTCATAAGCATCAGGAATTGGGAAAGGAACCATCTTAATCATGCTAATCACAAATGAAAACTTGCTTACCCGGAGTTTAGTATCAGTACCTGATTTCTTTATTATTAATTCTGTATCAGAGGTTAATGTTATTTAAAAATAACTGCCCCAGAGGACCTGAATAGACATTTTTCCAAAGAAGACATCCAGATGGCCAACAGACACATGAAAAGATGCTCACCATCACAGATCATCAGGGAAATACAAATCAAAATCACAGTGATAGATCACTTCATACCTGTCAGAATGACTAATACTAAAAAGATAAGAAATAACAAGCATTGGTGAGGATGTGGGAAAAAGAGAAGCCTTGTGCAGTGTTGGTGGGAATGTAAACGGTGTAGCCACTATGGAAAACAGTATGGAGGATCCTCAAAAAACTAGAAATAGCATACAATCCAGTAATTCTACTGTGGGGTACTTACCCAAAGAAAATGAACACACGAATTTGAAAAGATATATGCACCCCTGTGCTTATTGCAGCTTTATAGTAGCCAAGATGTAGAAGCAGCCTAAGTGCCCATCAGTAGATGAAAGGATAAAGAAGATGTGAAACACACACACACACACACACACACACACACACTATGGAATATTACTCAGCTATTTAAAAAAAGGAGATCTTGCCATTCACAACAACATGGATGGACCAAGAGGTTATCATGTCAAGTGAAGTAAGTCAAAGACAAATACCATATAATTTTACTTACATATGGAAGCTAAAAAACCAAACGAACCAAAACAAAAGCTGGAAATACACTCATAAGTACAAGAGAACAAACTGGTGGTTGCCAGAGAGGAGGTGGGTGGAGGGAGGAGTGAAATAGGTTGAGAGGACTAAGAGATACAGACTTCCAGTTATCGAATCAAATCAAGTCCAGGAGGTAAAAAGGACAGCATAGGGAACATAGTCAACATTGTTGTAATAATGTTGGTGACAGAGGGTCCCTACGCCTATTGTGGTGAGCACTGTGTAATGTGGAGCGTTGTTGATTCACTCTGTTTACACCTCAAAGTGATCCAGCCATATGTCAGCTGTACTTCAATTAAAAAAAAAAAAGAAAGAAAGAAAAAACCTGCCCCCTTTTCTAATAACCTGTATTTTTCTTTAGGTATAGTACCTCAGATAAAGGGCAGAAAGATAGGGAAAATAAATACCAGTTAATTTGGCCCTCTAAATCATTTGCTTTTGGATTCAAGGAAAGGCAGACATCAAGCAGAAGCAGTGCGGTTACCATGCCTGAGAAAATTGGTAGTGATACGGAGAACGGGCCATAGCATATGAACTTGGGTGAATGCTCGTCTCTGTGCATCAGGTAGAAGGGTTTGACCCTCCTTGCTGTATGCATATCTTACTTATTTTTCTTTTTGTGGAATTTCCCCTACTCCGGAGGTAAAAAGACTTGGTTCCCACCCTTCCCGCCACCACCTTCTTTTTTTACTTTAATTTTTGTATTATTATTTGTTTGTTTTTTAATTTGGGGCAATGATAAAATTTGCTTTAAGGCTTTCCATTTGAAAAATCGTATCTGCAAAGTGATCAGTTAGAATCCTAGCTTATTGGAACTGGAAGGTAAAAATCATCCTGCCGGTGGCATTTCAGATTGTCCTCTGCCAAGCCCTAAGGTTCTTTGGAAGCAGCTTTGGAGCCAGATTGGCAACGGGTGAGGGAACAAAATGTCAACACACTTCCCTTTTGATCAAAATAGTCTTCTTTTCATCTTTTTTATGTATTGGATTTTTTCAAAATTGTTGCTTTTTAAAAATGGTTTTTGCTGTTTTTAAGAAGAATATTGAAATTTACTTTCTCTTTACAGATGGGGAAATAGCTTTAGAGAGAGTGTAACTCCTAGACCAGCTGTTTGCTGTATCACATTTTCTATGATGAGTAAATTTGGGGCAGGTTTTTTGGGGAAAAGCTATAATTTTTTTCTTATTTCTTTTTGTTTCATTTTTCTCACTAGACTAAGCCTATGAGGTCAGGGATAATATTTTGCTTACCTATGCCCCCAAGTTCTAAGACAGTGCTTGGCATTAACTAGGCACTTGATATATTCTGTAAATAAGGCAATGATACTATATATAAAAGGCTAATAAAGTGGTGATTAAAATATAAATCTATCGGTAGAACAAGATAAGAAAATTAAGTTTCTTAGTACGAACATTACATTTTGAAACATTTCAACAAACAGATTGCATTTTAAATTTTATTCTGTTGGAGTTGGCCAGTCATAGTGCTGGGAAAACCAGAACTTTCCCTTTTGGGGTTAAAATTAGCCATTTTCTCTGCATTTTTTATAGGAAACAAGTCCACCATCAGTAGTTTAAAAGTCAGTGAAGTTGATTTTTCACAAATTGAATTTTTAGTCGAAAAGATATAAAATTCTATAATTGCTTTCTTAAATATTTTCCAAGAAAATATACAAAATCATGTTTGAATAGGGATTTAGTTAAACAACTTTAAGTAATTGGCAACAAAATAAATCTGGGTTTTGCAGGTGAATGTCAGGACACAACAAGATAAGCTCAACCCACAGTCAGAAATGTTTTACTTTGGGGTGCCTGGCTGGCTCAGTTGGTAAAACATGCAACTCTTGCGGTTATGAGTTTAACCGTGTTGCCAAGCATAGAGCTTACTTAAAAAAAAAAAAAAAAGTTTTACTTGGACCACAACCAGATGATTTCAAAGTTAGCAAAGTCCTGTAATGAAAACAGTCATTACACTTAAGCATTAAAAATAGGAATAGCACAGAAAATGAGGGAGAAAGGCAAGGAGACTTAGTAGGTATTAGCAGGTAGAGCAGAAAAAAGGAATTTGATAATTAAACAGTGGAAAAAATTCAGATATTCATTCTCGTAATTGCATCGATTAATGGCATGGGACATTCTATATTAATATTGCTATTAAAGACCAATTTAAAGTAACTACCAGACCTTTATTTTCCAGAAAATTTTTGACCAAGAGATTTTAGCTGTTCATAATTATATATACTGACCATAATAAAAATACAGACAAATGGAAATGTTAAAAACATACCTATATATAGTTATCAAGTATTTTAATAAAATCTAAGTAAAAAAAATTATGTGATCTGAAAAGTGTTGTTAAGATCATTGTAAGTCTGGAAAACTAGAACTATATACATGTTTGTATTACTTTTTAATTATCTTATTTTCTACAGTAGGAAACAAGCATTCATTATATGCTGGAGTGTGAAAAGTGGGTGTGTTACTACTGATAATATATTCACACTGATAATATGTATCGTAGTGAAAGAAAGTATAAATGGAGAGTCATTTATTAATGGAGACTAAACAGGCAGAAAGAGAAAGGTATTATGGACAGTTTTTAAAAGCTATGCCTCAACATTTAAGTCCATTTTTATATACAGAAGGAACCTTAGACAAATGTTTTGTCCAATATTCACAAAAAAGGTAAGCAGTAAAGCCTTGGTTTGTCATGATGTGTATATCATAGTAATCTGTATGGCCAGCACAATGTATACTCTTAGAAGAAATGAATATTAATATGAAGAATGTTACTTGAGATTATTAGATACCTAACCAGAATGGGAAAATAAAATATCTGTACTGTTTTCAGGCAATAAATGAAGACTATTAGTAGCTAATGCTGTGTAATCAAACTCAGGTAACAAGTGGTCAAGTCTAGTATTTGTGCATTTTATCAAAGTGAAATTTGGGCTGCTTAGTAAAAAAAAATTATGACACTGCTGCTAATAGAATTGCAAAAAACGCACAAAGGTTAGAGTGAGCACTTTAGATGCCTTTGCCTCATTTAGACGTTTGCAGAAGAAGGAACTTTTGGTTTTGTTTTGTTTGTACACCAACATGCCTTGCCTGCTTTTTTACTGTAGCTTTTAATTTAGAAGAAGCTACCAGCTTAGCTACTCTTTGAATTATAGCTAGATAATAATTAACTTGCACCGAAAGTTAATCAACATCAGAAATTTGTTTGGGGATGTTATGATATGGCATGAATTAGCACCATTGAACATTCTACTAGCTTCTGTCCCTAATCTTGATTATTTCTGGTGATAGAAAAAAGTAATTATGGAATGCTTTATTTTTTAATAGTGTGCATGTTTTTGTTTTAATGCATGTTTGTAGTTGATTATTAAACGTCTTATCTTTGCTCTGTTTTTTTAAGGCCAGTTGGATGGCTATGACTAAGCAAATTTATTGTTTGTTTCTAGTGCAACGTTTAACTGTCAAAGAATCAACAGACAACTTGTTTCCAGAGCAGAATTCTTCTCTAAATTATTTGAGGAGGAAGAAAGAACGACCTTGCATGTTAAATTTGAGTGGTACTGATTCATCAAGAATACTTAGACCAAGGCAAACCAGATTAGACAGCCCAGTTAGCAATCGTTATGCAGGAGACTGGAGCAGTTGTGGAGAAAACTACTTTTTAAAGACAAAAGAAAATTTTAATGATGTAGATTATGATGATGTCCCCTCAGAAGATAGAGAAAATGGAGAAAATTGTAGCAAAATGTATGGACCAGATATAATGATTGAACAGCCAGTACCCATGTCCAAAGACTACACATTTCAGACATACTTGACAATGCAGACAATTGAGTCTACAGTGGATCGAAAAGTCAATCTTAAAGACCTACAGGAAAGCATTGATACTTTGATTGGAAATCTGGAGCGTGAACTCAACAAAAACAAGCTTAATATGAGTGTTTGAGATTGAGAGTTTTAATTTGCTTTTTTGTAATGTTTTAAATTTCAAATCAGTCTTTCTCACTTTCTTATACCGCTCACAGTGATGGTTTTATTTTTTTACTCTTGAAAATTCCATTAATTTCTAGTAAGTTCATGTGATTCAATTAAAAACACTATTCATTAAGTTTTTACTTATCTTCATTAGAAAATTTTTCTTGGGGCAAAGATAACTTGGACTTGTGGATCTTTTAACAAGTATGGCCCATTCTATGGAGATAACTTTTAAATGCACTTATAAGGTTCAGATAAGTTATTAGCCCCTCATGGTTTTTGTACATTACAGGTACTGCTCTTTTGGAGCTGGAACAGATGTTTCTTACAGAGGAACGTGGCAGCTGCTCTGTCTGGTTTGCAGTGTGAGTCCACATACTCCGCAACATCATTTGATCATATTTCATTTGCAATGCAAATGCTGCTATAAAAAACCTTTTTATAAATAAAGTAAAATTATACAGATATTAATGTATTCTGTATTAACATTCAGTAATTATTTAAGCTTATAAAAATTAAATATTTTTATAATCCTGAAAATGTGTCTATTTATAAGTGCATATATGGATAGATATTAGAATGGGGGAGGCATTGGCTGCAGAATCACATGTATCTTTAAAGCATATATGTCGTGAGGCCAAAATTATTAGCTTAAAATGTCTTTTTCAGGGAAAGAACATTTAAGTTAAAGAAGTTCCATAGAAACACTTGAACAAAACACTAGAAGTGTCTGAAGAGAAATAATAGACTTTCTTTTTTTTGATTCACAGAAAGTCACAATATTCCTAGTGAGAAATCATCTTTTAAATTGAAATCCTCTAATTTCTTAAGGGATTAAGAGCCCAGATTTCTGCACTAGTGATTTACATTAAAAAAAAAAATCTTCACCTGTTCTATGCATTTTTATGTTCTCCTTTTTAAAACAAAGTAATTATACTTTAAAACGTATTTATTTGTAGTAGTACATTGATAACATTGACTTTATAATTACCCTCATTTGTTTCTAAAGAAATCTTGCCAACCTACTCCATGTTAGTGATTTTGAAAAATTAACTTATTTTGGCTAAGATAGTCAATCACAGCAGTGTTTGAAAAATGTAAATTTAGAAGACTTTTTTATTAAATTGGAATGTATTTTTTTAATTTTTATACCCACAGAACATGTAATTTTAAAATTAGAAAATTTGAATCAACAACTTAAAGATGTAGCAGCCATTAGAAAACGGAATTCTTGATGTTTTTCTAAATATTGAAGTATTTAACTATTTCTACGTAATATACATTGATACACAGAACACCTTGTTATTTAATTTGAAAACTCAGTTGTTAAACCAGATAAATAACTATTTTTATATGAAAATTTAATTTTTTAAAGCTTCGTATAACAATTCCGAAGAATACCAAAAGAATATGTGACAGGGATATATATTGAGTAAACAGTAAAAAGAAATGTGCTTTAAATGTTTTTTGTTTGGGGCACCTGGGTGGCTCAGTCGTTAAGCATCTGCCTTCGGCTCAGGTCATGATCCCAGGGTCCTGGGATCGAGCCCCGAGCATCGGGAAGCCTGCTTCTCCCTCTCCCACTCCCTCTGCTTGTATTTCCTCTCTCGCTGCGTTTCTCTCTGTCAAAATAAATAAAATCTTAAAAAAAAAGTTTTTGTTTGCTATATCATGTATATTGTATGAATTGAATAAGTTGTTCCAGAAACGTAAAAGTTTTATTAAAGTATTATAACCTTGGTGTCATGCTATAATTATCATAATGATTTTAAGGATTACTTATTTTAATGTCATTCTTTTAAACAAAAGTGTTAAGAGTATTGGACAATCGAATGTTATCCATAAATAGATGTAATGATATTTTTTGGTCCAGAATTGAATTATCTAGAATCTGAAATACTTTAAAGGCCAGAAGTATCTTGTTTTATAATTTTGGATGGAAATAGTTTAATCTCTGCCATCTTAAATAGAAAATACTAAACATCTGTGTTGTCTAAATCACTGAGTCCTAACTACAAATCTCTTTTATTGACTCTTCTGTATTTAGTAGTGCTCAGTAAGTTTATGCCTTTATTTTACATGACCTTTAACT
Organism: Zalophus californianus; assembly: GCF_009762305.2. Lineage (NCBI taxonomy): Eukaryota > Metazoa > Chordata > Mammalia > Carnivora > Otariidae > Zalophus > Zalophus californianus. The sequence continues at coordinate 71,145,603 of NC_045598.1, read as the reverse complement.
TCAAACCTTTTTTGAGTTTTTATACCTGCTTCTTCTGCAATAGAAGACTGTCGGCTGTCATTCCCTTCTAAGTCTACCAGCCCCAGTATTTCTTAGGATTAAAAACAATTTTAATTTAGTGCATGTACCTGAATAAAGTTTCAAGCAATTCAGATGGATAGAGAATAAAAAGTGTGCCATTCACACCAGTCCCCCTTCTCAGAGATAACAGCTGCTTTTTATTCTTTGGGTAAGTACTACCTCCATCACTGGGTCCAGGTTCACTACTGCTATTTCTTGATTTGTCATTTAAGTATGAATGATAAGGAATGTCCATTCCTCCTCCCCATTTAATATTTTTAGTTGTTCTTTCAGTGTCCTTTATAACTCTTAGTAATCTTTGTTTCTTGATCCATCTGTTTTAAACAGTGTCTCTTGGCTCGCTACCATTGTGGAGATGACCAACACTATACTTCCCTTCAGCCCATTACTGCCCTTTACCTCTTAATTTCTCTAAGTTACACGATTAGTTGATATAATCAACATTAATAGATTATATTATTTGGGGGAACTATATCTGACTTGTCTTTTCCTTTATATGTTGATTCTAAAAACTACAAACCAATAACTAGCCATTATGCGCTGGATTATGCAAAAGCGTTTACAGGTTAGCCAGGTGGTTTTGTCTCCTACATATCCAATCTATGTCCTGAAGTCTATGCTGATTTAAGCAGAATATTCCAAGCTAAAGGTCAAATGGATTATTTTATTGTATAGCCATCAACTTCTCCAAATCATGCCTTGTGTTATTTGCTTCATAATTGGGTCATGCTTTTGCAGATTTTTATTTTCTTTTATCTTGCTATTGAATTATCAGATTTGTTCAGAGTGCTTTTAGCTCTCATCCTGGGATTCATGAAGTACATTCTTGCCTTTTTATTTCTTTGACAGGAGAAAAATATCTTCTTCAGTATAAGCCTGAGATCATCCTAAGCTTTTTAACTAACTTAATCAAAAGTGGACAATGTGGCTTTTTAGCTGTCATCCTGGGATATGTTTTCCTTGCACTCCTATATTCTGTTTTGTTTTATATCTCACCTTTCTAAAATATAGGGGTGTTTTTTGTTGTTTGCTGAAGTATATAAATAGTTCCCTCCACCACACACACCTCTTTCCATCCCTTGTACACCCCCCACACACACATCCCCCCACAAGAAGGGTGCTTGAGAGAGAAAGGTTTGAGTCCTTGCATTTCTGACAAGGCCTTTATTTTTTTCCCTGTATTTCATTTTGATTGGACCTGCAGTTCTAGATTCAAACTCATTTCCCTTCAGAACTGTGACGGTTTTTCTCTATTATCTTCTTGCATCCAGTTTTGCAGTAATCCAGGCAAGAAAGATAGTGGTTTGGACCAGGGAAGAAGCAATAGAGGTGGTGAGAACTGATTGTATTCTGGATATGTTTTGGAAGTAGGAGCCAAAAGAATCTGCCAGTGGACTGTGAGAGGAAGGGGTAAGGCCTGAGCAACTGAAGGATGGAGTTATCATCAAATGAGATTGAGGTGACTCCATTATATTTTTTTAAATGAGCTCCTTGTAGTGGAAGTTGCTATTATCAATGTAGTATTTATCAAAATACTTATAATGTGCTTTTAACTATAAGTATTAATGCTTCTGTACTTGGTAATGATGCCAGTAGTCACTGCAAGAATAAGGTGGGAAGACTTAAATAAAGCCAAGTTCACATCCTAACTCTCTGGAAAACTTCAGATTGTGTGGCTTTGAAACAGGTTGGGATAGTGGTATGGTTCCTGAAAAGAATGTTTCCAGACATAAGGACTTTAAGGCTTAGGATTTTATAATTTAAAGACACCAACTTTTAGGTACTTGGAAAGTGATCAAATTGTATTATGTTTAATAATAGCAAGTTTCTTTTTGAATCTTACAGACTTGAGGACTTTGGTATGAAGAAGAATGCTCTTTTCCCAGTCCAAGGCTCATTTTTAATTCAGTAAGGCTCATGTTTGATAAACATTGAAGTGCCAGAAATCAGAGTTCTTTTTTTTTTAAGATTTTTTAAAAAGATTTTATTTATTTGTTTGAGAGAGAGAATGAGAGATAGAAAGCACGAGAGGGAAGAGGGTCAGAGGGAGAAGCAGACTCCCTGCTAAGCAGGAAGCCCGATGTGGGACTCGATCCCGGGACTCCAGGATCATGACCTGAGCCGAAGGCAGTCGCTTAACCAACTGAGCCACCCAGGCGCCCAGAAATCAGAGTTCTTGGTTGCTGTCTGACTCAGCCAAAAACTGGTTAATTCAGGCAGAAATGGAATTCATTAAAAAATAATAATGATAATGTTTCAGAGGGAAGACATATAGGGTGCTGAAAACGTTTTATATCTTGATCTAGGTGGAAATTTCACAGGTATTTACATAACAAGTTCCATACTTAAGATTTTTGCTCTTTATATAAATCATACCTCAATTTTTTTTCTTTTTAATGAGAAAGCTGGAGAAATAGACTTGGAAAATAAGCAGAACTAAGGCTAGGTGATCAGAATGAGAGTAACCAAGGCTATGCCTGATTAGGGTACTGCCACCAAACACAGCTCATGCACACCACTGGAATTAGTTATAAAACCCCTGCTCCGCTGCATCATCCCTGATTCAGAGTCCTTGACAGAAGCATCATATTTTGCCCCAGCTTCCAGGTGTCAGGGAGCAATTAGCTAGAGTCCTTTCTCTGGAATTTACACGATGGTAAATTCTATGAATTTAAGAAGAGGCTTCGGATGCTAAGCATCCTGCCAGTGACAAATATTCACAACACTTCCCTAGTCTTCATCTCACCCTATTACCCCCAAACTGGAGTCTTTCTCTCATTCCCCCTTACCCAAGCTATCAAAGTTCTGACTACAATATATCCTGAAACAGTGTACATAGGTTTGTCACTACTTGCACTCTAGACCAAGCTACCATCATTGCAATCTCTTCCTGTTTCACCTCTTTGCTCTCACTCTCTTCTGTCCACACACACAATCCATTCTATCCACAGAAGCCAAAGTGATCTTCAAGAAAAATAAATCGTATCATTTCCTCAGGCTCTTGCTCCCTGTGCTCTAGCAACAAGGAGGACTTCATTCCCGTCCTAGGATCTCTGCACTTGCCATTTCCTCTATGTGGAATGCACCTCATCCAGACTTTCCTTGAGTAGCTATTTTTAGTCATTTCACTTCTGTGCTCAAATGCCACTTCAGAGGCTACCTCTGAAAACCCAATTAGTAACCTGCTTTGAAAATTGGGGGAGGAAAAGGGCGGAGATTTCTGTTTCTTCTAACAAGTACCAAATAGTGACTGTACTATTTGATTAAAAGATGGACATTTATAACTAGAAAATGTTTACATTTAAACCAAATTTAAGAAGAAAAACTGTAAGGGGCACCTGGGTGGCACAGCCGGTTTAGCCTCTAGCTCTTGGTTTCAGCTCAGATCCCCATCTCAGGGTTGTGGGATCAAGCCCCACCTTGGGCTGCACTCTCAGCTCAGAGTCTGCTTAAAACTCTGACACCTCCCCCCGCCCCCCGCTCTCTCTCCCTAAAATAAATAAATCTTTTTAAAAAAATGTAAAAAAGTATATCCACATCTTTATATATCTATTTCACTGCCATCTGCCTAGGAACTATAATATAGAAGATGTTCAGTTAATTTTTTTTAAAATTTTATTTATTTATTTGACAGAGAGAGACACAGCGAGAGAGGGAACACAAGCAGGGGCGGAGGGAGAGGGAGAAGCAGGCTTCCCGCTGAGCCAGGAGCTGGATGCAGGACTCGATGCCCAGGACCCTGGGATCATGATCTAAGCCGAAGGCAGACGCTTAACGACTGAGCCACCCAGGCACCCCTGCTCAGTTAATTATTAATAAATGAATGAATGTAAAGGTATTCTCAGAGAATGGTTATCTTTTTGTCAGGAAAAGACTAAGGACCAAGAGAAGCAATGTCTATCTAATTATTCAAATATTCACTCCTGGGGCACCTGGGTGGCTCAGTCGCTTAAGTGTCTGCCTTCGGCTCAGGTCTTGATCCCAGGGTCCTGGAATCGAGTTCCGCATCAGGCTCCCTGCTGGGTGGGGAGCCCGCTGCTCCCCATGTTTCCCCTGCTTGTGCTCTCTCTCTCTCTCTCTCTCTCTCTCACTGACAAATAGATAAAATCTTAAAAAAAAAAAAAAGATTTACTCCTGAGTAGTAATTCTTTGTAGTTAACAAAGTGTTCTCTCTTTCTCTCGTTTTTTTTTTTTTTTTAATGACTTGTGTTTCTTTTGGAACTAGAATGGCCTTGGGAATATTCTTGACTTAAAAAGTGAGTTCATAAATTTGGGGTATTTTTTTTCCGTAGAATAGCAATTGTTTCAGTGGAAAGAATTATTTAAATAATATGTGTATAAAAAGTGTCTCTCACCATAAGAAAGGAAGGTCTCTGGGGAGCTTTTGTTAAAATGCGGCATTTATTTCTTTGCAGAAATCATGAGCAAAAAATGTCCCGATTCATTTTAGTGTGCACTAATGAAAAACCTATTTTTCATTTTATTAAAAGAAAATATTTTCATAAAGTTGAATGAACCCTACAAGTAGAACTCCTATTAGAAAGAGTAGCAGAGACCACTTTGGGGAACAGGCACTACATTTAACATTTTTTAATCTTTCTCAATGTCAAGTGTTTGTTTTAAGCAAGGGAGAAAAATGCCTAGATATTGCCCCTGGGTTGGGGTTAAATTAATCCTTATCTCTTTGATAAGGCCCATGGCATGTTTTTAAGTCATTTGAGTTAATCTTTCTTTTTGTTGTTGTTGTTTTGCTTACTGGAGGTATTTATGAAGTGAAAACTTGGTGTTAGCCTCAACATTCTACATACTTCTTTGACTAAAAACTCCTCTAGGGAGAGTTTAAAATTCCAACTTTAAAAAATACAGTGAATATTAAATCAAGAAAAGGGAAAGTCTTGCATTCAAGACATTTTTGTGAAAGTTAGAGACAGCAAGCCTGCAGCTCACATTTTTTCATAGCTGCAGATATTGAACAGCGACCCCTTGTTCTTGACCTTTGTTCAAGAAAAGGGATGCAGTTTGCCAGCATTTGGGTCTCTTTTTTGACTAACTTTCCCCTGCAGCCATTGTAAAACTCACATTTTAACCTAAGGGCAAATTTGAATCATTAGGTAAGTGAAAATAGCTCCTCTAAACTGGTTGATAAGAAATGTCAGAGAATAAAGGGCCATCTGTCCAAGGTTATGAATCTATGTTTGATCTGTACTCAATGTCAAAACTCACCTGTAAAGTCAACTAAACTATATGTAAAAGAAGGCACGTTAGTATCTTTTTCCACTGACATTTCATTACGTTTTCAAATATAAAGAAAAGTTGAATATTATACAGTGAACACCCATGTATCTACCAGCTAGATTCTATAATTGTAAGCATTTTGTTATATTAGTTTGATATCCATCATTATCTGCCTTAATTTCTGGTACATTTTAAAGTAAGTCGCAGACTTCAGTACTTCATAGTAAGTGTCATTTTGGAAGTAAAAAAAAAAAGAATTGGAGATGCACTTTGTGCGATTATAATTAACTCCTAAAAGAGTCACAGAATATGTGAATTCACTACAAATACTAGATTTCATCACAGTTAGAAAGATCTAACATTGCTATTAATAGCCTCTAAAAAATAATGCATATTTTGGGTATCTTGTGATCCTTTCCACATAACTTTTAGCTTCCCAGACTTCTCTCATTCACAGATAACCTTCACGATTTCTACCATATTCAAATACCATGTGTAATATTGTTTACTTATTTTCTCTAAAAAATTTTATTTTCAATTAAATTTATTTTTAGAGTACAACTTTATATCACCACCATAAATGGAAAATTGGTATCATTTGTCATAAATAAGTTGACCATATTTTTTTTCTATACACAAAATAAATTCATAATGTATACCTTGGCATGCATACTAAGGGAAATACTGAGTTACATAGCTTCCATCCCTCCCCCTTTTCCTTTCACAAACATTGGGCACAAGGAAGGTCAAATCTGCATTGGAAGTTGGACACATAGATGATACCAGGCTGTTCTCTTTTTAAGGGACAAAAGCACCACATCCGGACTTGCCTGAATCTCACTTGAGCTGGCAATGGAGAGAGGAGGGTGAGAAAGGGTCTGTCTGCAGCCTGTCTGAGATTGTGTCCCAAGTGTGGCACATTCCTCATGAGCCCTGTGTTGTCAACCCCAGCTGCTCTGGAGTTACAGACTCCACACTGGCCAAAGCCCAACCTTTGCAGCCTGAGGTTTGGGGACCTCTCAGAACAAAGGCTCTGACCATATTTTTTCTTTTCTTTTTTTTTGTTACGTCATTAGTTTTTTTTTTTTTTATTGTGTTATGTTAATCACCATACATTACATCAAGTTTTTGATATAGTGTTCCATCTTTTTCATTTTGTTTCCCTTTATAGTTTTAACCCTCTCCTACCAAACCTATCTTCCTCCAAGTTCCCTCTATGTTAATGTAGGTGTGGTAGGAGACTAACAGCACAGCTATCTTTTCCTCCTAAAATTAGAACCAAGACCTAGGAGCCAGACATATGGAGATCAAAATACCAGATTTACTACTGATGAAGGTAAGCTGAAGAAAAGGGCTAGGGTCTATGGCCAAGTAGGCTTCTTCCTACATTCCCTGTGATCTGATCATTCCTACCCAGTCACTGGCACATTTAGTTAAAAACAGGCCTTTCCTGGCAGGGGTACAGCCTGTCAGCACTACAAAGAAGAAAAAAAAGTGCATACTACAGACAGGCTGGCTCTGTAGGTAAGAACACAGAAGCCTCCCAGGCAAGCACGCTCAAGTCTTGCTCAATTCACCAGTCAGATGAGTCAGTCTTTGTGACTTGGAGAACAGTTAAGTGAGGGAGTCAGAGAGAAGCTGGAAGTGATCCTCCCATATTCCTTCCTCTTGAGAAGTCAAGTTCCCTCTTTTTTATGGAAACATGAGAAGTACAGGATGTTATCCCCTAACAATTACCTCCTATTGCTTCCTCCTGTAGTGACTAAATGTCACAGGATGAACTTTGGTACCCTTCATCAAATGGAGCAGGAAATGGAAGTGTGTACTGGCAGCCAAAACCAACATGCAAAGATTTTCCAGGTAATTACTGCCATTGGGCATCCTGTTAACCAACAAAGTGGCCAAAATTGGGCATGTTCTTGCCTTTCTTGATAAAATATTTCCTCCTTTAGCCTCTGTGGTCATGTGCCAGTTCTGGTGCCTTGAGCCTCAGATACCCCAACCAATCTTGCCTTTTCCCACTGTGCCCCACAGAATCTGCCTCCTCCTCTGCCTATAAGTAAAACTTACCTTCCATTCGGTTCTGTATTCTCCACCTGGAAGTAGGCAGGCTCATCATCTGAGTAAAATGCTAGGGTGTTAATGACGGTAGGCTTTATTTATATATTTTAAAATAGGAGTTTATTAAACCTCATAAAGAATATGCATAAGAAAATATCAGAGGAACTCCTTTGGTTTCTCTCTGTTCTTTCTGTTAACTCTCTGCTCCCTGGATGGTGTTGTTACAGTTGCATGTCATGGTTGCTTCTCAAAGACAGTCAGCTTTTTTATTAGCCATCTGAACTTGCCACAACTGCTTACATCCTCAGCTACCACAGGATCACTTAAGCCATTATCAGCTATATCCTCAGTGCATTTACACAGGGCCTGAGTCTCAGTGGGATTGGACGTCTAGCAAATCACCGAGTGGAAATTTTACAAAAGTCAGAACTGCATATGTAAATTAGCATAAATATATATACGAAGGCCAAAACAACCTTGAAAAAAAAAGAATGACTATGGAAGACCAATACTATCTGATTTTAGGATGACTTTTAAAGTGACAGTCATCGAGACAGTATGGTATTAGTATCAGGATAGATATGGAACATAATAGAGTTCAGAAATAGGCCCTACATACATGGACAACTGACTTTTTAAAAAATTTATTATTGATGTATAATTGAAATGGAGTATTATCTTAGTTGCAGGTGTACAACATATTGGTTTGACAATTTTTTTTAAGATTTTATCTATTTATTTGTCAGAGAGAGAGAAAGAGCACAAGCAGGGGAAATGGGGAGTGGCAGGCAGAGGGAGAAGCAGACTCCCCACTGAGCAGGGAGCCCGATGTAGGGCTCGATCCCAGGACCCTGGGATCACGACCTGAGCCGAAGGCAGATGCTTAACCGACTGAGCCACCCAGGTGCCCCGATTCGACAAGTACTCAGTACTCACCACAGTAAGTATAGTCACCATCTGTCACCAATGTTATTACAATATTATTGACTATATTTCCTATGCTGTACTCTACATCTCCGTGATTTATTTATTTTATAACTAGAAGTTTGTACCTCTCCAACCCTGTCTTCTGTTGTGCGCATTCCTGCCCACCCACCTCACCTCTGGTAACTGCCAGTTTGTTCCCAGTATTTGAATCATTTATTTCTTAGTTTGTTGTGATTTTTTAGATTCCACATATAAGTGAAATCATATGATATTTGTCTTTCTCTGATGCACAACTGATTTTTGACAACAGCAATCCAGTGGGGAGAGGATAGTCTTTTCAATAAATAGTGCTGGAATAATTGGATATTTATATGCAAGCCCCCTCCCCCTGAAACCAAAAGAACACGTTGATCTATACCTTATACCATATGTAAAAATCAACTTGAAATGGATCACAGATCTAAATGTAAAACCGAAAAGTATAAAACTTCTAGAAGAAAACCTTGGTTATGCAAAGATGTCTTAGCTAAGTCAACAAAAACATAATCTATAAAAAAACAAATTGATTAATTGAACTTCATCAAAATTAAAATTTTTCTGCCCTTTGAAAGACACTGTTAAGAGAATGAGAAGATAAACCACAGACTGAAAGTAAATATTTGCATATATCTGGTAAAAGACTTATATCCAGAATATATAAAGAACTCTCAAATCTCAATAATTAAAAAAAAAACCTTCAAAGAATAATGAGCAAAATATGTAAATAAACACTTCATGAAAGAAGAAGTGGATAAAAAGTAAACACATGAAAGTAAGCTCAGCAGCATTAATCATCAGGAAAATGCTAATGAAAACTGCAATGAGATACCACTACACACTAATAAGAATGGCTAAATTTTAAAAGCTGACCATACTAGCAAGAATATGGAGGAAATAGAACTTTCATACACATTGGTGGGAAGGTAAAGTAGCACAACTACTTTGGAAATATTTGGCAATATATTAAAAAGTTGAACATATACACACCATATGAGTCAGACATTCTACTCCTATTTATCCAAGAAAAATGAAAACATATGCACATAAAACAACTTGCACGGAAATGATCATGGAAGAGTAATTTGGAATAACCCCAAACTGGAAACCATGAACCCAAATGTCTATCAAACAAATCGTGGTGTATCCATGCAATGAAATACTACTTAGCAATAAAAAATAATGAACCACCATTAATATACACAACAAAAATGGATCTCAAAAATGAAAGAATAGGACAAAAATAAGTACATACCATATGATTCCACTTATATAAAATTCTATAAAATGTAAGCTAATCTATAGTAATAGAGTTCTTAGTGAACTAATGTATGCTGGGGTGATGGTTACATGGCTAAATACATAATTAAAAATTAAGTTAGCTGCACACTTACAATTTGTATACTTCACTGTTTATAAGTAATAGTTCAGTAAAAAGGATAATAAATAAAGAAATGCATGTTTCCTGTAGTAATTCCAACAATGCAGAAGAGTATGTAGTTGAAAGCCCATTCTTCTATTCTCCTCTTGTCTTTTCCTCATCTCCTACTTAAATGCAATCCCACTCACCAGAGGTTTCCACTATTCATAGTTTGATATTTATTAAAGACCTTTTTCAAATTTTAAGATATGTAGCATTAATTTTCTTCTGTTTTCTACTATAATTATTTGAGTACATAGCTTATTGTCTTACTGGATTATATGTATTAAAAGCAGAAACTTATAGTATGTCTCTTTATAATTCTTAAACAAAGAAGGGATAGAAATAAATATGCTATTTTGAGGCAATTGCCATAGTTATGGATACATTACAGATAACTCACATTTACTGTGTTTCAGACACTGTACCAGGAGTTTTCTATGTTCTATTTCATTTAATCCTCACAAGAACAAAAAAAGGTGGTTTTCCCAGTTATCTACTGCTACATAACAAACCATACCAAAACTTAATGTCTTAAAATAATGATAGGATTTACTTTGCTCACTTGTTCACAAACCTTGTGAGTTTGGGCAGGTCTTGTTAGGGATTGATCATCTCGGCTACAATCAGCAAAGGCTTGGGTAGCTCGATAGCTCAGGCCTGGAATTATCTGAAGGCTTGTTCCTTCCACATATATGGTGGTTGGTGCTGGTTGCTGGCTGAAATCTTACTTGGGCTTGTCAACCAGAACACCTCTGTGTGCCCTGTCCATGTAGCCTGGGCCTCCTCACAACATGGTGGCTGGCTTCCCAGGGTGAGTTTTCAATGAGAGAGCCAGGTGGGATCTGTATCTGCATCACCCTTTATGATCTGGCCTCAGTGTCATTTCTGCTGCATTCTATGCTTTGAGGCAACCACAAAGTCACACTTCATTTCAAGGAGAGGGGAAATAGAGTCTTTCTCTTGATGGCGGTGTGGCAATGGTTTTGAAGAGCATGTGGGATGGGAAATACTGCTGTGGCCATTTTTTAAATAATTTTATTATTGTTATGTTAATCGCCATACATTACATCATTAGTTTTTGTGCTGTGGCCATTTTTGAGAATTTGTTGTGCCACAGCAGAAACTTGTCATGGTTAAATTACTAAAACCTGTAAGTGACCGAGTACTCAGAATTGTCTCTGACTCCAAAGCTCTGATTATGATCCAGATAGTTGTCTTACTTTGTGACTTTGAAAACTGTTAATATCACATTGTCAATTCCTGTTATGTCTCTAAGACAAATTCTTTTTTTTTTTTAAGATTATATTTATTTGAGAGAGAGAGAGCACGAGCAGGGTGAGAGGGGCAGAAGGAGAAGCAGATTCCCCACTGAGCAGGGAGCCCAACGCGGGACTCAACCTGGGCTTGACACGGGGCTCGAGGTGAGGCTCCATTCCAGGACCCTGAGATCATGACCTGAGCCAAAGGCAGATGCTTAACTGGTTGAGCCACCAGGCGCCCCTCTAAAACAAATTCTCATGAGCACTGTTCATTTCCGTAGGAGGACTGCATATGAATCATGTTTTAAATGTGTGTAGCTACTGTTGTACTGCATTAGATATTAATTCATTTTAGGGCATTTTAAAAATTCTTGGTAGCTTTTTACCCATGCAAAGGGAATAGCATTTTCCAGGAAGCAGAGGTGAGGGAGAGCATAGCAGGTGTGGAAAACAGCATGGACTGCACTGTCTGAAGGGGAAGCAGGTAAGCTGTACAAAATGGGCTCAAAAAGCACACAGGGCTGTGTCATAAGCAGGTGAAGAACTTAGACCCTGTCCTGAGTCCAACAAGGGCCACTGAAAGGTTTTAAGGAGGGAAGTGATGGGGTTCAGATTTGATTTTTAAATGATCACTTTGGCTTCAGTGTTGAGTATTCAAAAGCATGGGATTTGGCGTGATATGCCAACCCCAGTTCACCCACTTACTGAATAAGCTAGAATTAGCTTGGAATACAGTGTACTCTTTTCAACCTGGAGATAGAGGTATTTTCTAATATGAGAAAGTTGTTTTTTCTTATATCTTCAGCTATCACTTTTTAAATATTTCTAGTATCTTAGTGAATGTTCACAGATTTGAGTCCAGTTCCTGATTTCCAACTAACAGTTGTGCACATATGTTCTAATGAGACTGAGTATTTTCTAATCCACCTGATGGGCAAGGCTATGGAGTGGTGACAAATAAACCCTGATGTATACATGGTTTAATACAATAAAGGTTTATTTCCTGCCTGTCTGAAAGTCTGAAACAGGTTGAGAAACTTTATTTCATAAACATGTCATCTGAAACACCTAGCAGTTGGAGGATATCACAAGGTGAGTTAAAGCCAGGTCCGGAAGTGGCTTCTATCATTTCTACCCACATCCTGTTGGCTAGAATTCAATCACAGGCTCCTATCTAGCTGCCAAAGAGGCTGGAAAATGTAGGGGTGCACATAGATATTTGACAAGCATTGGTGGTTTCTGTCATCTCCTTCCTTGTCCAGATTTTCTGATACTCTCAGTCAACTGAAATTAAGATCCTCATAATGAACTGAAGTAAAATCTTTTTATTTCAAATTCTGTCTATAGTGTATTATTTCTGAGGACTAGATCTCTCTGGATACACAACCCCATTACCACGATGACCCGTACTTAGATTTTGTATAACTGGGAGTTCATTCTGGTTTTTTGTTAGATTTAGATCCATAGAATCTGGAAACTTCATTAAAAGAGGAAGATCAGTGTCAATTTTAATTGTTAATTTAGCTTGTTTACTAAGGTCAAAATAAAGCAGAAACTCACCATATTTTAGATTTGATTTAGTGTTGTTTTCTTTTTTTTAGAAAACTTTTTAAAGAGAATTACTCTTCTTAAAAATATAGCTTCAGGCTGGAAGAACTATCTTTAGTTGACAGGGAAGAATGTGAAATCCAGTATTTTACATCTTCTTTCCTTCTTCTCTTTAAGGAAAAAGAATAAAAACAGCCTAGAATATTACCTGTACAGGTGACTTAGAGAAATCTTATTTTCTGTCCTTTGAAGTTCAGAACATTGGCACGACTGTGGGGAAACACAACCTGAATTATTTACTATACTCACTGCATATATATTTTTAATGTCATATTTGTGAACAAGAGAGCATTTGGAAGCAATTACACTTAACTTTTTTTTTAACCATTTCCCTCAATACATTTTTGAGGTTGGTTTTTTCGTGTTTGGGATTCTACTTTGATGGTGTGCGGTTGTTTTTACATGGCCTGTAACCCTTAAATAGCTCATCAGCCATGGAAGGAGTAGATTCATCACACAGGGTTTAATTTGCCCTTCACTGAGATATTTAATTTCCGCCCCGGGAGCCTTGCTTAGTTACAGGGTATCTGACCTGGTGATGGCATCCTAGCAACGGGGTGGAAGATCGCCTACCCCAAGCAACGCTCGGGGGTAGAGGGCACAGGGAAATGTTAATCATTGACAGTCGTGGATTAGTGAAGCTGTGGACATGTACCCAGGCCACTGACCACCATCTACTAGAGTCAACTGCCGTTTCATCTGAAGTGCACCCAGATGATATGGTTATCTGAGGACCTGAAAATAGGCTCATTTAATTATGCAGCATTTCTGGTTGGGTAAAAAAGCAGTTTATAAAGCTGAATGATAATTAAATTTAACCTAAATAAATCAAGTATTATTAGAATGATTAATTTTTCGGGCGCCTGGGTGGCTCAGTTGGTTAAGCGACTGCCTTCAGCTCAGGTCATGATCCTGGAGTCCTGGGATCGAGTCCCACATCGGGCTTCCTGCTCAGCAGGGAGTCTGCTTCTCCCTCTGACCCTCTTCCCTCTCGTGCTCTCTATCTTTCATTCTCTCTCTCTCAAATAAATAAATAAAATCTTTAAAAAAAAAGAATGATTAATTTTCTAGGTAGCCATAGCATTTTAAGTTCTGCAAAAAATAAAGCTACTCTTTAAATTTTAAATGCTAGGTCCAACATATCTGGTCTCATATTAAAATGATCAAGGCTAATGTTAAACTAGGTGTGCAGAGCCACTGCTTAAGTCATATTTGAGAGAGACATTCGCATTATTGATAATAATAACAAAAATGTTAAAATCAGAGATAATTACATAGAACAAAGAGGAAACACTATGTTTTCTCTGGGGTGTGTGTGGGTTGCCGGGGCGGGGGGGCGAGTACCTGAGGCTAAGCAAGAAGGCAAAACTTACTAAGCACCCACTAAGTGCCATGTATTTTACATACATTACCTTCCGGTGAGGTAGGTATAATTATCATCCCCAATAGATGGTGTAACTAAGACCTAGGAGACAGTATAGCTTGCCCAAGGGGATGAAGCTGGGATTCAGACTCAGGTCTGCCTGGATCCTAAAGCCCTCTTTCTTTTCACTACATGCCAGATCAAAAGACTGAAGGGAAGAAGAGCCTAAATTGGCCCACGGGGCAGCTGGGAAGGAATGGGCAGTGGGAGAAAATGCTGGAGCTATGGGAACCAGAAGGAGGCACACCAGCTAACTCCATTTTCGTTCATGCCCAGTATTCCCCCATCTTCCATTATAGGGAGTCAGCTTCTCAGCTGGAGTCTCCCAGTGTGAGTTGAGGAGCCTCAGAGAGAACTCATCCCAGAGAAGGGGGAAGCAGCGCAGTGCATTTGCCTGAGCTCCAAAGCCTTGGAGTCCAAGAAAGGAGAGCATTCTGAGTGGTCTGAATCATCCCACCCCAACCTTTTTCCTTCCCTCTCTCCTTCCATACGCACCAGACTTGCAATGAGGTCTAAAGGCCCTCCCTGGCTTCTTCTGCTCTCTCTCCCAATAAATCTCTTGTACATCTAGTCTTGCCTTGGTGTTAGCTTCATGCGGAACCTAAACTGACACAAAGGCATTGTCCCAGCACCTTCTGCCATGTTACAGGCCATTAGGTAGCTCTAGCATATTGAGAGAAAGGAGCCTTGAGGGCCTGATGGTTGTAGGCTTGTTTTTAAACATATGTGAGTCAACCTTCATCCCAGGAGCAACAGGACACACCTGGGGGTGCTTTGCAGAAGGACGAGTTACCAGATAAGCAGATGGGCCAAGATCCCATGAAGCTTGGGCTGTGGCTGTTTATATGACCCCACTGATGGCCATAGGCTGGTGAGATGATGAGGAAAACTAAGATTATAAATACGCGATACAAATATCATACTGAACTGATGATAACTGCTCTCATAAGGCAGAGGAACTCCATGTTTAGTTTCTATAGCAAGAATATTATAATTGTGTTATGTTTGTAAATTAGGTAACATAGAAGCCAAAATTTACTGCTTGCTAAATGCCAGGCACTATACTAAGCTCTTTATTTGATAACCAATATCCATTACTCCCTTCTTCTATGCTAATAGAACCCTGCTTTTGTTTGAGACAACAATGAGCCAGCCCCAGGTAATGGATTCTGTCACGCAATCATGACATTCCTGTTCTCCATGGTCCTAGCTGCTTCTGCACTAAGAGGTGTCCACACAACACAGTTCTGTCCAGAAGACCTAAGCAGAAGTCTGTTGAGGTGGGAACGGAAGACTGAGTTATGAAAATGCTTCTCCTAGAAGACTGACTACAGGTCACCCTCTTCAGGTCTTTGCTCAAATGTCGCCTTCCTGGTAACACCTACCCTGAACACTCTGTCTAAAATTGTAGAGCCAGGCACAGTGTAGGCACTCAAAACATTTTTTTTCCTTTGGGGGAATACATGAAGACAAAATAGGGAAAGTTACTGGACAAAGTGCAGAATAGCAAACACAAATGTCCTGGGATAGGAATATGCCCGGTATGTTTGGTGAATTGTAAGAGGCTGACATGACTGGGGTGGCGTGATGTGGGGGAGGAGAGAGAGATGAAACCAGACTGACAATGACAGCCTGATCACATGAGGGGGGCTTGCAGGTCCCAGTAAAGCTTTTGGCTCATGCTCTGAGTGAGCTGGGAAGCCAAGGACGAGCTCTGAGAAGAAGGATAGCCTCTGCCTTCCATTTAAAAGCATTGTCTGGGGGCACCTGGGTGGCTCGGTTGAGCGTGGGATTCTGGATTTCAGCTCAGGTCATGATCTTAGGGTTGTGAGATTGAGCCCTGCGTCAGGCTCTGCGCTCAGCGTGGAGTCTGCTTGAGATTCTTCCTCTCCCTCTGCCCCTCCCCCTGTCTCTAAATAAAATATTTAAAAAAATATAAAAGTACTGTCTGGCCGCTGCTGAGAGAGAGACTGAAGGGGGCCAGGCAGAAGCCCAGAGAACAATTAGGAGGCTACTGCAAAAGTCCAAGCTGGTGATGGTGGTAGCTTGAACCAAGGCGGTAGCAGTGAGGAAGGAGAGAAGTGATCAGGTTCTGTATGTATTTCGAAGCTGTAGTCAACAGGATTTGCTCACAGAGAGGGTATGGATTGTGAAAGAAAGAGAAAAATGATGGATCACATCAGGTTTTTGCCTGAGCAACTAACTGAAAGCAAGGTGATTGGGAGGACTGCAGTGAGAATGGGTTTGGAGGGAAATCCAGGCACTCAGTTTTGGATATGTTTAAATTTGAGATGCCTACTATATATCCAAGTGGAGATATTAAGCAGTCAAATGGATGTACGGCTCTTGATTTTGTGGGAGAAGTTCATGCCAGGGATATATGTAGTATTTAAAGCTATGAGACTGGATGTATTTATATAAGCCATAAGTGTGGGGAAAGAGAGAGAGAAAGAAGGAAAGAAAGAAAAGAAAAGAATAGAAAAGAAAGGGAAAGAAAGGATGGATGGAGGGAGGAAAGAATGAAAGAAGGAAGGAGAAAGAAAAAGAAAGGAAGGAAGGAAGGAAGGAGGGAGGGAGGAAGGAAGGGAAAGAAGGAAAGGAAAGGAAAAGAAAGAAAGGGAGGAAAGGAAAGGAAAGAAAGGAAGGAAGGACAGGAAGGAAGGAAAGTTTGTTCCAGTGCAAGGTTGAGTGCTGGGACAATCCAATAACGATGATACCAATATATGTGGGGCGCTGCCACCTTAGACGCAGGTGCTCATTTACCCCTTGTAAATGTTGCACGGTAAATACTCTCAACTGATGGAATAGTAGAGGAATCTATTTCACAGGATAAGTCATCTGTCCAAAGGTACACAGTTGGTTAAGTGCTACTATCTACCTGACTTTTGAGATAAATAACTTTGAGTTTAATGTCCTCCAGCAACTTAACTTATAAACCTTGGCATCATCCTTTGTCTTGCATTCCCCATCCAACCAGACTTTCATATTTATTTTCACATTAAGCTTCAGTACAGCGTGTGTTAATCTCTTAACTTGAACCACTAGTACTGCCTCCTAATAGGATCTCCTGCCTTCGGACTCTCCCGACTCCAATCCATCCCTTATCTTCCTAAAAATAAAGCTGATTGTGTCACCTTTCTGCTTAGCCCTTCTATTAATGCCCCATTATCTGCAAACTCTAATCCAGCTTCTTTAACTTGGCTTCCTGGAGACTTCACAATCTGGCTCCAAGCTACTTTTCCAGTCTCATCTCCTGCTACTCTCCCCGCAACCCCAACTCCCATGCCAGTCACTTTCCTGTGACATTGAACCTCTGGTTGAGACACACCAAGCTCTTTGGCAACTGGTTCACATGCTCTTTCCTTTCTGTGCCCACATTGGTTAGCCCCCCCAGTACAACACTGACTAGAAGACATGTTGGGGGGCACTGTGTTGTTCCACATCTCAGAAGAAAGCTTTCAATTTTTCACCATTAAGTATGATGTTATTGTAGGATTGTTTTAGATACCCTACATCACAGGAAGGAATTCCCCTTCTTTTTGTAACTGATAAAATTTATTGTTGTTTTATCATGAACAGATGTCAAATTTTATCACTTTTTTTTGCATCCATTTGGTATCATAAATTCTCTCCTTTAATCAGTCATTGATTTATTTTCTACAGTTAAGTTAACCTTGTATTCCCTGGGTAAACCCAACATGATCTTTATGTTATTATCCTTTCTATATACATATATTCCTGGATTCGATTTGCTACTACTGTATTGAGCACACAGCACTATAATCTGTGCAGGGGACCTGGGGGGCGGGGAGCACTGTTTGGAGGGGCAACCAAAAGCAACCTGGTAATTGGGAACAAAGTTTGAGTTCCACTTCTTTCTGGGATTAGGGGCTCTAAATAGACATCAAGGACAGGGGGTGAAGGGATTACTATAGGAAAATGAAAATTCTGTTATTGGTAACTTTCATATTCAGTATAAATTTCAGTACACATTCAATCCAAAAATCAAAACAGATCTTATTGTTATAAAACAATTTTTAATAGCAGTGACATAAAAGCCTACTATTTATAAGTAAACCCATTTAATGTTTAGTTTGCTAGTTCACATTACATAAAAAATGATGAATAAAAAGAAAAGAAAGTCCTACAAAATCCCCAAAACACCCCTGCAGAAAGCTTTTCTACAAGTCCATGAATGACATTGTCTCTTTCACTTTGATGAAGCCAAGGTTGATGAGGATGTTCTTTTCCAGTTCTAAGTAACTCTCATAGTCCATTTTCAATTCAGCCTCCAACTGTTCCTTTGACTTCTGATACATTTTCTAGGGGGAAAAGCCAAATCATCCCAATAAAGCACTGACAGCTAGAAATACCAAAGAAAGGAAGGGGCTGGTTTTGAGCAGTTGGCCTAGCCACTGCCCTCTGGGAGGGTTTCACGGGAGGGCAGAAGGCAGGAGGGGCAGGAGGGCATCTCTGGCACAGTGAGGGAGAGCGGCGGCTGGCTCTGAAGGGCAGTGGCAGAGAGAGTGGAGAAGAGTGTGCAGGTCTCTGGCTTGGGAAGCCTCCTGCCAGACGTGAAGAGGCCAGATGTCCATCCTGGCCAGCAACCCTTTTCTAGCAGTGGTCCCTTGAAGGTCTCCTCATGGAGTCTGGTTTTGCAGAACTGGGAAGTGGGGAATACATGGCCCTTTGACACCTCTTTCTCAAAAAAAAAAAAAAAAAAAAAAAAACCCTCTTCTAGTCTTCCTTTTTTCCCATGATTCTTGTCCCCCTTGTGTAGCCTGAAGTGTGGATAATTGCCTAGAGCTTACAAAATTCTTTTGAATTCCTCCCTTTACTAAGTCCTATTTAGACGGCACAGCAGCTTATGGGTCACACAGAAACTGCTGCTTTTTCTAACTTTGGGTCTCCGGCTGAAATTCCAGTTAGAAAAACTCCCATTTCATGTGCTGTTAGAGCTGTAATTACTATTATTTTTCAAGAAGTGAGCTGTACCCAGACTCAGTGCTTGGGAAGAGATGGGTGTACGGTTTCCTTTGGATTTGTGGGTTGACATGTACAGCCTCATCTCTGGTAACAGCAGGGCACCTGTCAAGACCAGCCATGCTGGATGGATGTGTGATCTCCCCCTGCCTTCTGTAATCACAACAGTAGACGCTTCCTACCATTTTCTATCTGCTGCTTACTAGCTAAGTGCTGTAAATATTTTAACTCATTTAATCTCCCCTACAGTCCCCTGAGGTTGTTACAGCTGTTCCCATTTTCCCTTTTATCAGCAGTTGCTTGTTAGAACGTATTTCTCACTGACATTACTTGTTTTTCCTTGGTGACACCTTCCATGTTCTAAATGTAACAGAGGAGCCCATTTAAGTCCATTCGTTTATCTCCAGTCTAGTTCCAGAGAAAATGGGAGAAGTAGTAGCTCTACTTTAAAGAGGGTACTATGTCAGGGCACCTAGGCGGCTCAGTCAGTTAAGCATCGTCCTTCGGCTCAGGTCATGATCCTAGGGGTCCTGGTATCAAGCCCCATGTGGGGCTCCCTCCTCAGCGGGGAGCCTGCTTCTCCCTATGCCCCTCCCCCTGCTCGAGCTTTCTCTCTCTCTCTCTCAAATAAAAAAAATAAATAAAGAGGGTACTAGATCACATGGAAATGAAGCTACAGGAAGAAGTTGGAGACATTTTGGAAACTCAAGCACATGATACAATTTCAGGATATGATTATTATAAAATTCAGGTGTTTTAAGAGTATTTCACATGCAAATTATTTTTGGATTTTCCACAGGTCTACTGGCTTCCAACTGATGTGGATGATTAGGCCTGTCGCTGTGGTATTTAATCACTCACACTAATCATGGGTAATTGTGGGCATAAAGGAAGGGTTATCTCACACCACAGAATTTCAACCAGTGTTTGTGAGTATGCAAAAGAATGGACCAAGACCAAATCTTTTGTAGCAGGGAAGATGATGAAAAGTTCATTGGTATTCTTTTATACCTTGCCACCACTAAACAATGCTTTTGAAATGAGGACTTTTGCTTTTATTACACTGATACGTATCTATCAATAAGTGATAATGTTAACATTAAGAATTCCACATGCTCATGCTCTCACATGAATAATTGTGCTGGAGGAGGTTATATATTTGCCTATAAAGAATCTATAAATGGGATCAGTGGTGAAATTGCTGGTGACAAAAAGCCTAGGAAGGGAATGAGCAAGAGAGAAATAGAAACGTGGACTGAGGGGACCTCTGCTGAGAGAGAGAGAGAACTGAATTCACAGAATATCCAAAGGTCCCAATCCCAGTGGGCAAGGGAAGACCAACAGTGGCAGAAGCTGGGAAACAGAAAGGTGAGGGCCTTCAGAGTTTTAGGTTCCTTTCTGGGAGAAAGATGTGTCCTCTACCAAATTCTCCTCTATCTCAAATTTTATAGTTCCCATATATTATATTATAGTAAAGTTCCTATCCATCTGTCTGTATACTGGTTCCCATTTACTAAAAGTCTATTTGTCGGGTTACTGAACTGAAAAGCCTAATCCTAAAAGGTAGTTATCAGTATTCCCATTTTACTTTATTTTTACTTATTTATTTATTTTTACAGATTTTATTTATTTATTTGACAGAGAGAGATACAGTGAGAGAGGGAACACAAGCAAGGGGAGCGGGAGAGGGAGAAGTAGGCTTCCCACTGAGCAGGGAGCCCGATGCGGGGCTCAATCCCAGGACCCTGGGATCATGACCTGATCTGAAGGCAGACACTTAATGACTAAGCCACCCAGGCGCCCCAGTATTCCCATTTTAAAGACAAGAACTGAAGCTCAGCAGTGACATAAGCCTTGCTCCAGATCTCGTAGCTAGTAGTGGTGGGTGGAGCTGGGATTTGGGCCCACGTGTCTTCATTCTATAGTCCACTCTTTTTGGACTACCTGTTTTTCTTTAAACAAAAAATTTTTAAGTAATTTCTGCACCTAATGTGGAGTTCAAACTCACTTCTCTGAGATCAGGAGTCGGATGCTCTGTGGACTGAGTCAGCCAGGTGCCCCATGCACTACATGTTTTAAGGTATTATTCACTGGATGTTAAAATTCGATGCAATGAAAGATTCCAGATTTTGCATTGTTGTATCTATGGATGATATTCAGATGCCTTTGTATCTAAAGGACTTTGAAATTACAGAAAACTTTAGAAAGTTAAGTTGGATAGAATCTAGATAGGTGTCCAATTGATAGTTGTCACTCATGGTAATCTTGGAAATGAGAAAATACCCTTTTGACTGTCATGAGAAAGAGAGAAGAATGTGAAAAGGCATAATTTTCTTATTGAAACTGTGGAATAAGCCAAATATACATATTTCCACTGGGGTTAGAGGAAGGCAACGGCTTTTGTTTCTGAAATTTCACTTACAACTTTTGTCTTCTCAAGTTCCAGCTCCATTTCCTTCTTTTCTTGTTCACGAATTTTCTTCCGTTCCTCTACATATTCCAGATGCTTGACTTCTCTTTCAAAGTAGTAATTCATGCTTGATACCTGTTAGAAGCACAGGCCCATGAGAGGGGTGCCCACGTGGAAGCCCTCATATTCTTCACAAGGCTCTAGAAGAATTCCTGCTGCTTGTAATTCATTAGCTGGCTTACCTGCTTTGGGATACCACCCACAGGCCCACTACCAGAGGAGCTAGCTAAACGTGGGGGCTACTGTGCTCAGGTTCAGGGCCCTGCAAATTGGAGGATTCCATGAAGGGAGTAGGGTTGGAAGAAGAGAACAGCAAAAAATTATAGTTTTGTAAAAGAAATACTCAGGGATGGCTTTTTTCCCTTTCCTTGCTTCTCACTTCTAAGCCTGAGGAAAGTATCATATCATCAACCAAACTTGGAAAACCCAGATGAGGAGCTCAGTGTAAACCCTAAAGGGACAGGAAGGGAAGCTGAGTTCCCCAGAGGACTTGGTGTGTGCACAGAAGAACAGAAGCAGTGAAGTCAGCAGAAACCTTGGGCAAAGCAGCCAGGGGATGGAAAGCTTTCTGCTTGCAGGTAAGTAGGCTGATGTTGGGACTTGTGGCGGATTGTAATCTATATATTTAATGTTGGTTGCATATGTATTTACTTATTTCTATTCATTGATTTTCTTTTTATCACCTTATTATTACTATTACTTAAAACTGGCGGGTGGTGCCTATGGAAGGGCAGAAAATTGCCCCCTCAGCCATGCTGCCTACAGTACACCAACTTGGGAGAAGACGGGGTGGAGGTGGGCGATGATGGAGAGATGTATCAAAATGTCAACTGGGCCTCCAGGAAGGGCATCACTGAAGGAGTCCCGTCCTTCAACAGTCTGAAAATAACATTTTATGAATCCCCAAATCAAGTCTTTTCTGAATCTGGGCTTCATTTACTTGCCCTTTCTTCTCATCACATTTGTTTTTCTGTAGTTTCAAGTTATTTAACTCATACAACAGAAATACATCCCTTATTTGGGATTGTGTGATTCTTTTGTTTTCTTACAGAGCAAAAATGCTGTCATTTCTGAACACACTTTTAAAACATGCCTCAGCAATATCTGGTCACATAAATTCTCAGAGCCAAAAGGTACTAACCTCATTGGTGGAAGGGTGACTTAATGTCCAAGGAATTTCCAATATATGCAGTGTTCCATAATAATCAGCTATGGCTATAAATTGCTGCTTAGCTGAAAGATCCAAAAAATGGGGGGGGGGGAAACAGAAAGTCATCCTGGAGGTTAAACATGAAATGTGTTTTTGTTTTTTGGTCTCCCAAAAGACCTGCTGTGGTTATGATAATCTTGGCATCTTCATCAGGCTTTCATGACTGAGGACAATATTAACTGATATATAAAAATCATTTTTTCCAGTTGATGAAATGAAAGTCGAGACCCGGAGCCTTTGTCAGCCCACCTCAAAACTTGTCTTCTTGGTGCTCATGTAAGGAGTGTGGCTCCCAGCTGAGGTTGACCCTCTGTGTGGCTGGGCCACTGGACAGACTTGAGAAGAAAGTGAGGATAACACAGGGAAAGATTTTCAAAGAAAAATCATGAAGCCAGTTTTCACCAAAGACTCAGTAAGGGCTGAAGGATACCATTATCCAGATGAATTTCAAAGACACAGCCAGAACCCATTTTCTTATTATAAAAACAGATTGCTTCTTTTGATCATTGAAAATGGATATAAAACACAAATGTGTTTAAGAATTTTAATTTTCTACCTTATCATATGGGGTTTCTTTTCTTTTTCTTATATTCAGAAGGTTTGGTTTAAATTGTTAAATCCTAGACTCATAATCCCTGGATGTATACAAAAGCAATGTTTTATAGCAAAGATGGGAAAAAAAACCACACTTGGTGACACGTAAGGCTAAGTGGTTGCCAGAATGTGACACTCTAGAAATTCTGAAGACTGAATTTCTAAACGTAATGTTTCTGAGAGAGAAAAGGATAGAAAGATAATTTTATGCCTGCATACCTTTGGAAACAAAGGGAAACTTCTTTTAAAAGAGGCAAATATACTGGGTTTATATAGAAAGTAGTGCTTAGGTAAAACAGAGAAATTGGGACAAAGGATACAAATTACTTTTCTGAGGACACATCCTTGAATTTCTGCTTGCTTTGTTATACGTTGTTTTTTTCCTCATAATTAGTTCAAAAGTTAAAAGTTTAAATAGACAAATGACCCCAGAGAGTCATTTGATCTCATGAAAAGAATTGCTTGATATTGTCCAGGGAAAAGCCAGAAAAATGATAAAATATTGAAAATTGGTGATGTAATGAAAAATTAAAGATACAAGAATTACTCTATTTGGGAAAGAAGCAGCAAAAGGTACCAAAGATTTAGGGATCACACTGTCTGACCTGGAGAAGATGAGAAGGATGCTTTTCATCATGTGGTTAGTTCAAAATCAGCCTCTGCTTGTCGTACTAACCATGCCTCAGAAATAACGAGAGAAACTCAGGTTGTATCCAGAGTTTGAGTGTAAGAAGGAAGGGGAAGGAAGGGAAGAGAAAGGATGGGATGGGCAAAACTTGAGAAAAAAATATCAGAGACTTTCCAGATGAATGTCAAAATGTTCCTGAGTCGCCCTCCAAAAAACAAAATAACTTAGGTCATTTAATTAGAATTAACACACCAGAGAAGGTCCAGGGTTTGATGTAGGTGATCATAGTTATGCAGATGTTTTGTGACAGGGCTGGCTCATGAGTTTTCTCCAGAAGGTCCCAGATGTCAATGTATCCATCTTCTCGGCCAATATAGAAAACTCCAGGCCTTGTCAGGGACCAGTGGCCTGCAGTATACCTTTTTGGTGCACAGGATGACTGAAGGAGGGGTCCAGTCTTTAAACAAAATTTTAAAAGCACACACGAAAACTTTTGTTATTATCTGAGGTGTATTCACAATGATTTTCTTTAAGTACAACTCAGATGGCTATGATCATGGAACAGCACAATTATGCCCACTCTGAACTCTTAGTTCTTTTTCTTATAGGATTTTATATAATGCCAACTCTTTTATTTCCTGTGCATTTTTTATAACATTTTTTTCTTATTTTAGTTGCCTTTTAGAAAAGATCAAACCTTCCAGTCAAGCTGGAGATTGGTGGATGTTAGGTAAGTAGAGATTATAAGGAAATTTTGCTTATACCTTTATTTTGCTGTTGGGTGTCTATTTCCAATGGAGACAACTCTGGCAGCCAGGAAAAAAAGCCAATAAAAAGTCAATTCCAGCTGTGAGCTGCATCCAATGGCTTGCAAATATTGTTTGGAAGAGGATTTTAGACCAGCAAAGCATTGGTACAAGATCAGCTTCTCTTTTCTTTACCATGGGGTAATTTGCCCTCTTTGGGAGGTTTTCAGAGAGAAAAAAGATCAGATGTGCTCTCCTCTTACGGTTGCGCTCCACCTGACAAGCAGGTGTCTTCATTTATCTACTTATAGCTGCAGAGACTAAACTAAACTGTGAAGCCGTTTCCTACCCTCTGAGACATGCATAAGAAACTTCCCTGTGGGAAACGAAGAGTATCTCAGATTCATGGACTCCTTATCCTGTTCTTGCCCACCTTGCCCAGCTCCTTCCATTTCTGTGGATAACCCGGTTCTTGGCCCCTGAATAGTCTATGGACAATCTTGCCTAATTTTCTTTTTCTTTAACAACAAAACTGATACTTATTCACTGTAAAAAAGAAAATTGGACATACTGAAGTACATTGGTATAAAGTAGAAGTCCTTTTGTGGATGGGCACTTTAAGTAGTTTCCAGTTGTTTCAATGACAAACTCGTACATAAATTCACACAAGTATTTGTGTAAGTTAGAGTCCCAGAAGTGAAAGTGTTAGGTCAAATATATATATATGTATATGTATATTTTTATCACTTTATTTAAAGAATATATATATTCTTTACTGAAGAATATATGTACATTTTTATTCATTTTATTCAAAGAATATCTATTCATATAAATGTTATATATATATATACACATTATATATCATTTTTTCAAAGAATATATGTATTACAGCTATGAAATAGATATACATACATATTTCAGATTTTGATGATCTTAAATTGCACACTAAAGAGACTTGTCATACTGATTTCCTCACACCCTTGCCTCACTGGATTTTATCAGTCGTTCAGTTTTTGGCAGTTTAGCTTCTATTTGCCTGGAACCAGGCCCTCTCCTAATCCTGACTGCCAGAGTCCTGCTGCTGCTTCCCTGTGGTCCATGCATGTCTCTGGTCTATTGGCAACAGACCCCTTAGCTTTCTTACTCCCACTTTCTGAACCTGTGGACATATTCCTGGTACAGAAGCAAAGTTGATAGATGCAGTGCTTCTCCTTGGACTTCATAGTAACCAGCATCCCATCATTTATTTTAAGGGGAGGAAAAAACATAAAATAAATCAACTGCCCACAATACATATTTTGAAGAAAGACTGTTAGGTCTTAGAGAGCAAAAGACGTAAATATTGTTTCCTTCCCTCAGGGAAGAAAGGCAAATGGTTGTGTTTTCAAAAGGCTTACGTGGTTCTGCTGACAAGCTGGAACCCAAGCCATCTGTTGTAATTTCTCTAAAAAGTGTCCCTAAGGCACTATTATGTCAGAACAGTCTGTTGTTCCCATTGTCTTTCTCAGTAACCAAGGACCACACACCCACTCCTCCATTTTTCAGGCAACTCACCATAACACCTTCTTTCCAGATGGCCACGTTCCATCCCCCAATGGTGAGGATAATGTCCTTGTAAAAAGGTGACCTCTGAACAGTGTGGACAGATCCATCATGGATAGTGGAGAGGCTCACTGGCTTCTTTGCTGTTGGGATGGAAAAGGCCACTTCATGTTTAATAATAGTGTTTATATTCCTGCATGAAGAATAGGCAGAACTCCAGTGGATGGACAGGTCATGATTAATGGGATCCAAGCACAGACAACAAGAGGTCAGTTGGGGTAAATGAATCTGTCAAGGAACAGCTCTTCCTCTTTTTATGTAAAGTCTAGGGAATTTCCATCAAGGCCATTTTTCCAGTTCAAAGGAATATTTCATGTTCTTAATCATTTACTCATTCATTAACCCACTTGGTTGGTCAATAAATATTTGTGGATTGCCTATATGTATCTATAGGTACTACAGATGGCTGAGTAAACAATGGTTAATAAATGAACATGATCCTGCCCTCATGGAGCTTACAGTCTAATGGGAAAGACAGATATTCAATAAATAATATCCAATATCCAATAAACAAATCCCAAAGTATATAATAAAAAAATGTTAAAAGTGTTATCGTGGAAAAAAATTGCAAGAAAGAGTAACGAGGCACATCCATAATTTAGACCGAATGGTCAGAAAAGTCTTCTCTGAAGATGAGTCATTTAGTCCTAAGTAGCACTTTGGTGTGGGAAGATTTTAATGTGGAGGAGTATTCCAGATAGAGGGAACAACGCACTCCCAAGTCCTGCAGAGAGAAATGCTTAGTGCCTTTATAAATTTGAGGAAGGCAATAAGACTGAAGTCTGGTAATCCCAGCATGAGACCTATGAAACAGATGGGGACCAGGAGGGTCCAGACCACACAGGGCCTTGTAGAAAAGGAGTTTAGATTATATTCTCCACCTGATGTGTTTCACTGAGTCCTTTAGGACCAGAAGGCAATCTGACTGATTTCTAAAGATTCTCTGACTGCTATGAAGAGAATGAATTAGAGAGAGGTAAAAGAAAAGAGGGGACACCATAGGAAGTAGTTCTGGTGAGAGAACTTGGTAGCTGGGTTGAAAGTACAATGGACAAAAGTAGATGAGCAAGAAATATTTGCAAGCTGGAAATAACAAGACTTACAGATGGCTTGAATAGGAGGGCTGAGAATGATAGGTTTCTGCTAGGAGCAGCTGACTCCATGGAGTTTCCATTTATTGCAACTGGAAAGACCAGGGGGAGGCAGGTTTGGATATTAATCAAGATTTCTCTGCTCCAGCCTACAGGTCCTCCTTTCCTTTAGTCTGTGTACCCCACCATTGCTTGGGTCTCCTCTCCCCGAGACCTGGATGCAGGGCTGGCTGCTCCCTACTCCTTGCTGCCCACACCCACCTCAAGAATGGCCGTAAAGGTATGTCCTATTTAGGCCAAACCATATTGTCCAGTTACCTTATATCCATACCATCCCATCATATTGATAGCTATGTAAAAGCTGGATTTTTCCCCTCCTCTCGGAACCCCAGTGGGACATAAAGCTGAAAAAAGAAAAAAAAACCCACCTCCTAAACCTTGCAAATAGCTCATAGAGTTTCAAAGAGATATTTGTCCACCCATATTCATAGCAGCATTATTTGGAAGCAACCCAAGTGTTTATCGATAGACGAGGGAATAAACAAAATGCGATATATACACGCAATGGCATATTATTCATCCTTTGAAAGGAAGGAAATTCAGACATATGTTACAACATGGGTGAAACTTGAGGATATGATGTTAAGGGAAAGAAGTCCATCACAAAAAGACAAATACTGTATGATTCCACTTATATGAGGTATCTACAGTAGTCACATTCAGAGAGATAGAAAGTAAATAGTGGTTGCCAGATGCTGAGAGTAGAGGGGAGCAGGGAGCTAGTATTTAATGGGTGCAGAGTTTCAGTTTTGCAACATGGAAACAGTCCTGGAGATGGGTTGCATGATAATGTGAAAGTACTTAATATTAAAGAATTATACACTTAAAATGATTAAGATGGTACATTTCACATTTATGTATATTTTACCACAATTCAAAAAGTTTATAAAAAGTAAAAATAAACAAAAAATTTAAATGTAGCTTTCCTGGATTAAAAAAAAAAAAACAGACCAATTTTCCTCCAACTGAAGCTCCATCTTGAAGATAGCATAGGAGACATACTTCTAAGGCAATCTTGAAGCAATCTGGAAGGTTCCTGGGAAGTCAGGAAAGCCCTGGACACCAGCAGCTTTCTTCTTGTTGCTGCTCTTGTTTTTCAGAGCCTGGTTTTTAACCTCCTATAGTGGGGGTTCCCTAGACACCACCTCACTCTGGTGAGCAGGGCCATTCATGAATCTGGAAGCCCTCTGCAGAATATAATGATTACCAGTGATAGCAAGATTGATAACCACCAAGATTTATACTTTAAAATAACATGTTAGGTGTTCTCAGCCCATAACTTTTCCTTCCTTTTGTCCTTTTAGGGACATTTAGTTCCATCTAGCAATGGATAGAGCTGTCCTTAAGTTATTAAATGGAGTACTTAGAGGCCCCAGGCCAAGTTGCTATGAGAAATTTACAATAAACAAAGAAGTAGTTTCCAGAATCATTATCTAATGCAGGATTCAGTACAGTGATGTGATTAAGAGTGCAGACTGCCTAGGTTCAAAATCTGGCAATTCTGGTACCTACCCCCTAGGGTTGCTATGAGGATTAAATGAGCTAATCCATGGAAAGTACTTGGAAGAATGCATGATGCATGGCATGTGCCGATTTGTGAGTAGAGTACATGAAATAATTATAACAATTGTCATCGTTCAGCCTTCATTTCTTGGCTTGTCACTTAGATCATCTGGAAATTTTGTTTGATTTCCTTCTTTATCACATATATCTCATTCAGGATACTGCCTTTCAGATGCTTTTTCTTAGAAGAGGAAATTCTCCTTCCTGCCTTGTTGATAAGAACATGGGGTCCCTAGGAAATCAAGAAGGACTGCGTCCCAGTAATTGCCTCATCTTTACTCAGGTACACTCCATGGTGTTTACGAAAAACATTAGACTGGTTGCTCTCAAGGAAAACATTGCCAGTTTATGGATATAATTAGGGCGAGCAGTGCACAGTTTAGAGGGTCTAAACATTGACTTTCTCTGAACTTCAGCCATTATCCAATGGGAATAAGTGTTGCTTGGCTTTCCATGTTACAAAATGCTTGACTAATGATTTTAAAGTATTTTAAAATATTATGATGATTTTAAAGTATCCTTTTGTAAGTAGTTAAAGTTATTTCTCTCCTTTTTTTTTTTTTTTTTTTTTGCAATGAACTAAATGCCAGGAAATTAAAAGCAACTCTTCTTCTTCTTTACCAACCTATATTCCACTGGTCACAAAATCCTGGCATGTTGACTGCTAAGCCTCTCTTATATTTCCTCTGCTGTACATCCCTGTTACCATGCCTATACTTAGTCCTCTCCATCTCTCATCTAGACTATTGCAAGTGATCATTCTACTTCCATTGTAAGTCCCACCAGTAAATTAATCCAGCCCCTGATCTCCTGCCAGAGTGATATTTTGATTATACCAGTGGCACTAGGATAAGTTTCGAAGCTTAGTAGGCTCTCAAGGCTCTTAGCCATTTGGACCCAGCTGTCCTTCCTGACACCTCTCCTGCTGCCCTCTCTATTGCTATGCTTTGGCTAGGAGATCTCCATTTCTTAATTGTCCACTGCTCTTTTGGGCTTCCATGTTTTTGCATTTATTATTCCTTCTATCTGGCACATCTTTCTCCAATTGGAAAATTACAATCCACCCTTCAAGACCCAGCTCAAATGTATCTCTCTTCAGTAGGGCCCTTTCTTAATGACTCAAGAGAGTTTGTCCCTTCCTGGTTTCCCATGTCACTTTGTGTTTGCTTCTAGCCACAGCTCTAATGACAGTGTAATGTCATCATTTGTTTACGTGTTTGATTTTTCTAATAGATCATGGAACTCCTTTGGGGGAGGATAATATCTTGTTCATCTTCATATCCCCCAGTGCCTGGCACAGAATAGATTCTCAATAATGAATTGACAAATGAATGAAAGTAAGAAAGAAAGAACAAAGGGCGCCTGGGAGGCTCAGTCAGTTAAGCGCCTGACTCTTGATTTTGGCTCAGGTCATGATCTCAGGGTCTTGAGGTCAAGTCCCTTGTTGGGCTCCACGCTAGGCATGGCGTCTGCTTAAGATTCTCTCTCCCTTTCCTTCTGCCTATCTCCGCCCCCTGCTCATGCTTTCTTGTTCTCTCTCTCTCAAAAAAAAAAAAAAAAAAAAAAGAACAAACAACATTAGTGAGTTTCAAACACAAAGCTCTTGGTTTTTAAGTTTATTATCATTGGTTATTCTAGAAATGGAAAAAAATTTAAAATAAATAACTAAACCTGTTTATCAGGGTCTCAGGGTCTGCCTCAAAAGCAGTTTAGGAAGCTGGCACCATGGTAAGGCCTCAAAAAACTCTGAGACCAGGAAGAACCAGTGTAACCAAGTCATGGCATCAGGGTCTCCACTGGTGTCCCAGCAGAACAGTGGAGACAGCCGCCGTGTGCATGCAGTACATGCACAATTAATACTCAAGAATTATTGAATAAACAGGTACATGAATAAACATAAAAGTAGCTGAATGTAATTCATTATATCCAATATATAAATTTGAGTTCATCTTTTAAATCCTGGAGTTTGAGAACGGAAAGTGGAAAATCAGTCTCACTTCTGCAAGCACTTGACCTTTCCTTGGATCATATCTAATTCTCTCTCAATGCCCCACTCTTATCAATAACACACATTTTGGTTTCTGGTCAGAGGTTCTATGTCAGAAAACTAGGAGTGCTTCCGTTTCCAGATTAATATGGCTATCCTCGAGGCAATGCTGAGAAACACGCCTTTCTGGGTCTAAGGCCGACTCCAGTCTGCAGAGCCAGACTCGGTAGATAGAGGGGAGGGGGTGAAGTTCGAGGCAGAGACCTGAGACCCAGCAGCGGTCCCCTGCAGGCTGTATTTCTGACCTCTGACCCTGCTCAGTCACTCCCATGCCCGCTGGTTCTGAGATCAGATTCCCTTCTGCGAACCTAGCCGGCCTGCCCCACCTCACTGCTCCATCGCATGCTAGCAGTCCCAGCAGCTACCTCTTCCTGTGCTTCCGGTCATTCCACATTACAGAATGTGGCTCAAATACATTTTCATGCCATAATCAAATCCAAAGCTTTAAAGTAAGCAGCTGTAATTGTAGTGAACCTCAGGGCTCCAAGCTTTGACAGGGAGCTTAGCTTACTTATTAGGGAGCCGAACTCTGATTCCTGCTCCCAGCTGGGTGTGGTCCCCATACCGCTGCTCAGCTGCCCGGAGTCTGCACACCGCTAGTCCCAGCCAGAGAGGAGGGTCCTGCAGCTACTTCTCCATTCTGTTCTGACGTCGCCAAGATCATTGTAAATTTAATTTATAATTTCACATTAATATTTTTCATATAGATGAGTTACCAAGTTGTTGAATTATTGAAACACATGTTTTTTTTTTTTTTAATTTAATTGTACAACTATCTTAGTCATTTAAGCATCAATAGATCAGTACTCCTCAAATTTGGGGGAGGTGAAAACAAATCACCAGGCGAATCTTATTAAAAATCCATATTCCGATTCGCAGGCCTGGGGTAGGGTCCAAGGTTCTGCATTTCTAACAGGCTCCCAAGTGCTGCTCTTTGAGGCCCTCACTTTGAGTAGGTGCAGACACAGGACGTTAAGTGCCTTCCCTCCCCTCAGCAAGGCCAGGGTTACTCAGCACTTTGTAAAAAGGAATAACTTTGGGGCGCCTGGGTGGCTCAGTTGTTTACATGTCTGTGGCTCAGGTCATGATCTCGGGGTCCTGGGATCAAGCCACGTGTTGGGCTCCCTGCAGGCTCCCTGTGGGCTCCTCCCTGCTTGGCGAGGGAGTCTGCTTCTCTCTCTCTGCTCCTCCCCCCTGCTTGTTCTCCTCTCTCTCTCACTCTCTCTCTCTCAAATAGATAATATCTTCTAAAAAGAAAAAAGGAGTAACTTACTCATAACAGAGCAATCATCAGAACTTACTCATCAGTCGGCCAGTTTCAGGGTCTCTTTCCATTTTCCAATCTGTGTATATCACTCCACCTTCCTAAAAATATTACAGGTTTCTGATGAGTACAATGACAACTTAAGGGACTAAAGACCTCATATGCATGTACCAAGTCTGGCTGTAACCCAAACAAGCACAAAGCAACAGGTTAATTCAGTCAAATGATAACTTGATATAGTGTGGAGGAGGCTCAAAGTGATTACTTGATTTTATATTGAACAAAAAAATGAATTTGTTGAATTTTTATGTACACATAGTGATGTGGAAAACACAGGCATTTATGGAGATAATCTATGTACTGGGTTTCTAAAGTTTTTGTTAGTAGAAAATTGTCCCAATGGACCAAAAACTCCAGGAAGGGATCTGGTTCTACTTCTTCAGTGATTTGTTCTCAGCATGATACAAAGTCAGTACTTAAAAATATTTGTGAAGTAAGAGAGAAAAGGGGAATGTAAATTGATAATATGGTAGCGTTACCTTTAAAGTTGAGAACAGGAAACAAAATTCCATTTAAATAACATAACTAATAATATATATTCCCACTTTCCTTATGGCCATGATAAGGAGAGGGGAAGGCAGGGGGATCTGGTGTAAAGGGGCAGAAAGCCACACACAGGGAAAAGATGCAGAACCCGTGAACAGCAGAGGTGGGAGAGGTTTCGAGGAAACCTTAGTCCCATGGCCCATCTAATAGCAGGAACACGGAGACTCAGAGAGGTTAAGTGACTTATTCAGGGTCACCCAGATGCAGGCTCCTAATTCCAGTGTTTTTCTCTCTGGGTGATAAAAGGAAAACACAGAGAAGGGTGTATAAAAAGAGGAGCTGAGAGGCCTGGGAGGATGGCTTGGGATGTGTAGGCGAGGGAGAGGACAGGGGAAAACATCTGGCCGGCGCCCACTCATTCCCTCATCTGTGCTTTTATTCATGAACACATGTAACAAACAAGGGCTGTGTTTGGTGTTGGAAATTCAGTCAGAGGACAAGCCCTCCCTCCACTCTCCACTTGTGGTGCCGAGGCCGAGAGAGCACAGACCGGCCCGCGTCCAGTGCACACACCTTCCCTGTTGGCTGTGACACCTCGCCCACCCTTATCATGAGTGAGCCCACGGTGTGTGCCACCGCTGTTAGGACCTTTCTGTATGTGACCCAGCCTCCACCAGAGTCCTGTAAGAGTCACTAATATCTCCTGAGTCTCACAGTGGATACGTGCAACACCAAACAGAACCAAGTCACAGAGGAGTAGCTTGAACCAGGTTCATCCACACGTGGCGAGTGCCCATTCTCTCGGCAGCCACCTAGCTGGGAACCTTCCCATGCTACTCCTCCATCCAGTTCCCGGGGCTGAGAATTCTGCTCCTCCTCCTCCCCTGTGTTGACATTCTTGGCCCCACTGCTCATGCCCTCTTCGTCTCTGGGCTGGCCCCCTTGAAGTCACTGCCTGGCTGGCCTGTCCGTCTTCCTGGCTCCACTCCCTCCTGCTGCAGCTCTGCACTAGCCAGTCTAGAACCCGGGGAGGTCTCCCTTATTCTCTCTAGCCAAAGGAGACGGATCAGCCATGTCAGGTGTTGGTAGAAGAGCATTCCACCGGAATGTCAGCCGATGAGGGTAGGGAATTTTGTCTCCTTTTTGTTCACTGCTCTATTCCCTGGGCCAAGAACAGTGCCTGGCATATAATACATGCTCAATAAGTATCTGCAATATCTGCTGAATGATGGATTAAGTTAATTCTAAGGAGGGCAAGGGCTCGAAAGGCAGGAAAGAGTTTGGGGTAGAAAAAGAAAGAGAAAAATCAAAGCAGCTGGAAGGAGAGAGGGAGATTGGTGTAGATGGGGTGGAGAGATAGGAAAGGGCCAAATTATGCAGAATCCTGTAGGTCACAGTGTGAAGAGTTTGGATTTTGTTCATGTTTGAGTTGTCACTGAAGAGTTTAGCCACCGGGTGTCATACTTTAATTTCCGTTTTAAGATCTTGTGTTCATTCATCTTTCTAAAGCTGTCAGCCCCTGCTTTATTAAAACTCTGGTGTGGGGGCTCCTGGGTGGCTTAGTCAGTTAAACATCTGCCTTCAGCTCAGGTCATGGTCTCAGGGTCCTGGGATCAAGCCCCGTGTCGGGCTCCCTGCTCTGCGGAGAGCCTGCTTCTCCCTCTCCCACACCCCCTGCTTGTGTTCCCTCTCTCGCTGTGTCTCTCTCTGTCAAAAAATAAATAAAAAATCTTTTAAAAAACCTCTGGTGTGCACAGAGACAAATATTATATGATTCTACTTACATGAGGTACCTAGAGTAGTTAAAGTCACAGAGACAGAAAGTAGAATGGTGGATGCCCTGGGCTGGGGGCAGGAGGGAATGGTGAGTTATTGTTTTATGGGTACAGAATTTCAGTTTGGAAGGATGAAAATGTTCTGGAGATAGATGGCTGTGAGTGTTGCTCAACCATATGGGTATATCTAATAATACTAAATTATACACTTCAAATTTGTTAAGATGGTAACTTGTTATTTATATTTTTCCAGAATTAAAAAAAATTAGAAGCCCAAGTTATAAAAAATTGAAAGCCCAAATTATAAAACAAGTATCTGTTTGGTAAGTGCCTCACTGCTCACCAAATGTAATTCAAATTCCCTAACATGGCAGAAAAGGCTCTTTGGTTGGATCCCAACCTAGCATTCAAGGTATAGCATTCCCTCTTGCACAAATGATTCCACTATCTCCAGGCAAATCCCAAGCTTCCATAATTCCAAAAAGTATTGTTCAGGCTGTTACTTCTGCTGGGAATTGTACTCTGATCTTTCAGATGCCTCCTCAACCTCCAAAGTCCAGCCAGCTAACAGTCCGCCTTCCCCCACCTCCCCTGTCCTGTCCCCATGGCTTCTAGATGGGCATTGGCATGGATAACGCCTTTAATGTTTCTGCTCCTTATCTAGGCAGTGAGTGCCCTGAGGACAGGGACTGTGCTGTTGATTTATGTCTGATCCAGGGCCTAGTGATGTGCCTGGTGGGCAGTATGCTCTTGAGAACCCTTTATTTCAGGGAAATAGAGTTATGAATGAAAAAGGCATCTCTTCTTGCCATTTGCAACAACGTGGATGGAACTGGAGGGTGTTATGCTGAGTGAAATAAGTCAATCACAGAAAGACATGTATCCTATGACCTCACTGATATGAGGAATTCTTAATCTCAGGAAACAAACTGAGGGTTGCTGGAGTGGTGGGGGGTGGGAGGGATGGGGTGGCTGGGTGATAGACATTGGGGAGGGTATGTGCTATGGTGAGCGCTGTGAATTGTGCAAGACTGTTGAATCACAGATCTGTACCTCTGAAACAAATAATGCAATATATGTTAAGAAAAAAAAAAAGAAGAAGATAGCAGGAGGGGAAGAATGAAGGGGAGTAAGTCGGAGGGGGAGACAAACCATGAGAGACGATGGACTCTGAGAAACAAACTGAGGGTTCTAGAGGGGAGGGGGGTGGGGGGATGGGTTAGCCTGGTGAT
The DNA here is from genome assembly GCF_009762305.2 of Zalophus californianus. Lineage (NCBI taxonomy): Eukaryota > Metazoa > Chordata > Mammalia > Carnivora > Otariidae > Zalophus > Zalophus californianus. The sequence continues at coordinate 71,109,739 of NC_045598.1, read as the reverse complement.
GGATATTAAAGAGGGCACGTTCTGCGTGGAGCACTGGGTGTTATGCACAAACAATGAATCATGGAACACTACATCAAAAACTAATGATGTAATGTATGGTGATTTACATAACAATAATAAAAAAAGAAAAAGGCATCTCTGTCTCTGTATGGCCATAGATAAAGTTTTGAGCCTCATTTCTTCATCTGCAAAGTGAAGATTAATCCCTACAAGATTATTAGGATTAAATGAGATACAATTTGGAACAAATACCTGGCACAGACCCTGCTATATAGAAAATGTCCAATAAATGTAAGCTCACTTTGGTTATTATAGTAGGTGCCAAAAAATGGCAGCCATTATCATTATTATATCCAGTTGTTACTTATCTTTTGAACTGAGTGAGTTTTGCTACTATATTTTGCTAGCTAACAAAGCAATATATTTTCTTAGTAGGGCTCTAATATTTAGCATGGATTTCTTCTATATGGTGTGGGTGTTCAATAAATATTCACAGGTTGATCAATAAATCATTAGTAAAGAGGATCATACTGAATTTTATAGATTTTTTTCACATTCATCAGGAACATTTTAAATATGAATCTATGAAGCATCAACATTAAAAAATTCAGTGCAAAGAAGTATATTAAAATATGGGAATGGTATAAATATTACAAACCTTCATAAAGCAAATGTGCAGTAAGTGTTGTACTGAAACAGAGTAGAAAAGTGGTTGCCAGGGTGGGGGTGGGGGGGAAGGAGAAATAGGAAGAGGCTGGTAAAAGGGTACAGACTTTCAGTTGTAAGAGTAGTGAGTTTTGAGGATATAATGTAAAACATGGTGACTACAGTATAACACCATATTGTATAATTGAAATTTGCTAAGAGAATATAACTTAAATGTTATCACACACACACAGGCACAAAGATAAATATGTGAAGTGATGGATGTGTTAATTAATTAGATGGGGGAAACCTTTCACAATGTATACATACATGAAATCACCATGATAGACACTTTACATATCTCGCAATTTTATGTCAGTTATGTCTCAATGAGGCTGAAATTAAGACTATATATAATGAAGACTCTTTTCTATATATGTATATACATATGTAAAAGAGCAGATAATTCTAACTCACCTCTGTTCCCACAAAGAACTTTGTGCAGAAGTCTTCTATTGGCTTGAGATGATTGGCCAACCCAGCTTCCAGATTGTGGTATGGGTTCATCTCTCCTGCCTTCACTGCTTTGCTCTGGGCTAATATTTTGTCTTTCAGAGGAGTATGAATAGAAGAAGCACATATTTACAGTGAAAGACCTTTTAAAATATGGTTAGTTTATTTTTTCTGTCCCCCATTTCCTCCCCAGCGTGGTAGGAATAAGTATAAATATCTTTAGACTTCTAATTTAGCAGTAGAACACTTTTTTTCAAACCAAAGTATATGCAGGAACCCTTGCATGTAAAATTGATCAAAACCTGCATTGCTGTGATTAAAGTGTTTCCTGGTGGGAAGGGGAAGGCCCCTCTACCTACTTTCAAGGGCTCTAAAAAGTTCCATGGCACACAGTTTAAAAACCAGTTCCACATTTTATCATTTCAGAATTATTTACAGTAAAAATTGAACATGAAATATATCCTCTGGATTACATTACTCTTGATATTCTCAATAAGACTCTAATTGGAAACTCGTGTCATTTTTTCAGTTGGTATCATATGGACATTTTTTTCAAATAATTCAAGATTAGCCCTTTAAGTGTCAAAAATGATCTAACTTCTAAAAAAAAAATCCATCTAAAATGTATTACTTGTTTTTCATAAGCATAGTACATGTATGGAACATAATTTAAGGTTTTCTTATTAGCTCATGTATATTACATAAGAACACAGTGATTGTACTATATTACAGCTGTAACTATACATGCAAACAGAGCATAGTAAATCTGGGAGCTAAAATTCAAACACCATCTGGAAATTCTTTGTTTTTAAAAGTATCTGACGTCATCTTGTTTTAAAACAAAAGTCTTTTTATGAGCTAAAATTAGTAAATGTTATTTACTGAAGCTTTGGAAAAATAGAGAAAAGCATGAGGAAAATAACAAAAATCATCCATTATCATATTTCTCAGCGATAACTACTATTAAAATATTTCCCTATAATTACATTTCTGTTATATATATATTCTATGAATATACAAAGATTTTCTTTTAATTGTGTCTTTTAGCTTTGTATCCTCCTTTTCTGTGCTCTAAGATATTATCTTGGGCATATTCCCAGGTCACTTATTAGTTTTAAAAAAATGTGATATTAAATTTCTGGAAACCCTACTCACCACATTTCAATATATCACCATCTAGGTTATATCACCCATGGGAAAACAAACAAACAAACATAATAACCAACCAACAAACATATAAATGAAAACTAAAATAGAAAAAAACTGAGAAACAAACTGAGGGTTCTAGAGGGGAGGGGGGTGGGGGGATGGGTTAGCCTGGTGATGGGTATTAAAGAGGGCACGTTCTGCGTGGAGCACTGGGTGTTATGCGCAAACAATGAATCATGGAACACTACATCAAAAACTAATGATGTAATGTATGGTGATTAACATAATATGATAAAAAAAAGTTGAGGAAAAAAAAAACCTCAGGTCTACTAAAAATATACATTCCATCTAAAAAAAATATAGCATAATTATGGACAAAAGTAAAAAACAATTATGAGGGGCACCTGGATGGCTCAGTCAGTTAGGTGTCTGCCTTTGGCTCAGGTCATGATCCCAGGGTCCTGGGGTCAAGCCCCTCATCAAGCTCAGCGGGGAGCCTGCTTCTCTCTCTCCCTCTGCTTGCCGCTCCCTGTGCTTTTGTTCTCTCTCTCTCTCTTTCTCTGTCAAATAGATACATGAAATCTTTAAGAAAAAAAACAATAAAACAATTATGACTTTGTTGGTACAATCAACCGGCATTTCCTTTATTAGAGATCTACATGTTTTGGGCCTGTAGATCCCTTCCCAATAAGTAAGACATCAAAAACCAGTATTGAAATAAGCCAAACATGAAATCAGACTTTTAAATAGCTGTATTACAAAGTGTCAATCAACATTTCAAGAAATAACTAGGTACCTTTAATCATAATGTTCTTTTTTTTTTTTTAAAGATTTTATTTATTCATTTGAGAGAGAGTGAGACAGAGAAAGAGAGAGCAGAAGCAGAGGGGAGAAGCAGAGGGAGAGGGAGCAACAGACTCCCAGGACATGGAGATCATGACCTGAGCCGAAGGCAAAGGCTTAACCATCTGAGCCACCCAAGCGTCCCCACATTGTTCCTACTAAAAGATATTGTTTATGTCAAATTCTTCACCCTCATTTCAATGTCTGTTTTTCTCTTTTTAAATAATATACATTAATATATTAGTATTAGTAGAGTATATCATATTAGTAGAGTAGAACATGCATATAATTTGTAGATAAATACATGTTCATTGGAAATATGTGCTTAAAAAATGTTTCCTGAGGGGAGCAAGACGGAAGAGTTTGGAGCCCTCTGGTCTAACAAGGGGAGCCAAGAGCCTGATCCAGGGTGACGTCAGTACAGGTGATGCAAAGGAAGGGGCAAATGTGAGATGTGCTGTAAAGGAAGACCTAGTTATCCTAAGTGAGAGACTGGATGTAGGGACCTGAGGAGAGAGACAGGGATGACCCAAGTTCTGTTCTGGACACACTGAAGTTGAGGGAATAGATTGGGTTCAAACCCAGGAGATAGCGAGAGGCAAGGTGGAGGATTGTCAACAGGGGAAGAGTGGACCAAGTTACCAGAAGGGGTGAGTAAAGAGGAGAGCACACTGCTGAAGTTAGAGTCTTAGGTACATTTATGATGAGAAGGCAGCAGGGAGAGGAGACCGAGGAGGGAAACTGAAGAAGTATCAGGAAAACCACAAAAGCCAAGTCAGGAGCTCCGAGAAAAGGGGCTTAGTTGATAGAGTTTACTGTGGTGCAGTTAAAGAGAATGAGGCCAGAGAAAAATGTGATCATCTACTGTATTTACTCAGACTCGACTGGAATATCCTGCATATTTATTAAATTCAGCATTATCCTCATGGAATCCATCCATGGATTTCCATCACCAGGGACGGCCTGGGATACTAACAGCAGCTAACATTTACTAAATGCTTACTACGTGACTACATGCCAGGTACTGAACGTGTGCTCCGCATGCACCGTTTCACTCAATCCTCACAGTAACTAATTCTCCTTCAAGGATGACAAAGAGCTGTTAGAGCTGTCTATGTATTAACTCATTTTATCTTCACAATACTCCATGAGGTAGTTACCTTCATTATTTACTTCCCTTATCTTCACCTCTCTCTTTTCAAACAGGTTTATTAAAAAAACGGAAGGCACAGAGAGGTATAGTAATTTGACCTGGTCAAATAATAAAATGGTGGCTTTAGATTTAAACACAAACTCCAGAATCCACATCCTTAGCTACTATGCCACAGTGCTCAGAAGAATGTAACGGAGGCTCTGAAGGCAATTCCAAAATAGGAATTCCAAAAACATTTAGAGCAAAGTCTTCCTCAACAGAATAAACAAAAAGAACATCTGAAAGTGAGCGCTCAGAAGGGCACGGACTATTAGCTATCGAACATGGCAGGTGAGAGCCACGTGGCCTACAGCCACTAGGTGGCAACACAGCACCAGACAGCTGGAGAGAGGTCTTGAGAATGTGATGATGGAAGAGCGTGAACTAGGAATTCTTGGTGGAAGGTCGAAGGAGAACCAATATTGGGTCAATAAACAAAATGTGGTCAAGAAACATACGAGTATATTCTAGTCAATAGGTTCAACTCTGGCCAGAGTAGGTACATAGCTGGAAGTGTGTCCTACGGAGATTCAAAACACCATAATGAGATTTCAAATAAACCTCTGAGAGTTGGCCATCTACACAAGAGGCAGGTCATGACCGCAGTAACTGCCTTTAGTGATAAGAGGCATGTGTTAGCAAGATCCATTGAGATTACCAAGCGAAATTTAATTTTCTCCAGGACTTGTGGGATTGCCTGCAACACAGACTTCTGAACACACGTAAAGGGACATAGCCAACCACAGTCTCAGCTGAGAATCTAAAAAATTATGTCCATTCCCTTTATGAACTGATTTAGTCAGTATACCTTTCTCTAAGAAATATCCACAAAATGTCTTCATCTGGAAAGAGAGCATTCATTTGATGGGGAGTATTCCTGTTTGATGACATTTGGGTCATGCCTCAAGATTCATTTTAGATAGGTCCTTCCTTAAGTGGATACAGATATGTATCTATCACACCGGAAGGTAAGCTCCACAGAAGCAGGGAATTATCTCTTCACAGCTATATCCTCAGAGCCTAGCACTTTGCAAGAGTTAATACATGTTTTGAATAAATGCCGATATAAGTATAGAGATAACAGTTAAAAATTGTTCCTTAAAAAATTCAGGGATTACAATTATTAAATCACAACCAAGTGGAGTTTATCCCAGGAATCCAGGGCTAGTTTAACATTCAGATATTAATCAAAGCAATTCACCATATTAATAAGTTTAAAAAGGGAAAAAAAAAGCATATGATCATCTCCAAAAATGCACAAAGATCTTTTGACAAAATCCAACATTAATTGGTATATAGAAGGGAACTTCTTCAACCTGATAAAGGACTCTACAAAAACCCTACAGCCTAACATCATACTTAATGGAGAAAGACTAAATGCTTTCTCCCTAAGATCTGGAATAAAATAAGAATGCTCTCTAACCACTTTGTATCCTGAGGTTTCTAGCTGTGTAATCAGGTAAGAAAAAAAATCATACAGATCAGAAAAGAAGTAACACTGTCCTTATTTACAGATGACATTATCATCTACAAAGAGAACCCAAATGACATTATCATCTATATAGAGAACCCAAAGAAATCTACAAATAAGCCACTATAACCCATGTGATTTTAGGAAGATTGTAGGATACAAAATCAATACTCAAAAATCATTTGTATTTTTACACACTGGTAATGAACAATCAGAAATTAAAAATTTGGAAGTACCATTTACTAGAGCACCAAAAAATGTGAAAGAGTTAGAGACAAATCTGTCAAAAGAAGTGAAAGACCTGTACACTGGAAACTATAAAACATCACTGAGAAATTAATGACCTAAGTAGATGGGGAGATATACCTTACTAATGACTTGAAAGACTCTATATTGCAGACACCAAATTCTTGTAATACTGATCTTGTAATATTGATTTACCAATCAAAGTCAGAGCAGGCTTATGCAAGACAAAAGATACAAAATTCACATGGGATAACAAAAAACCTAGAATGGTTAAAAACTACTTTGAAAAAGTAAAAAGTTGAAGGACTAGCACTAATTTCAAGACTTTAGTACTACAGTACTAAAGCTACAGTAATCAAGACAGTGTGGTATTGGTGTAAAGGCAGACACAGATCAACAGAACAAAACAGAGAGTTCAGAAATGGACTCTCACATATTTGGACAAGTGATTTTTGACAGAAGTGCAAAAACAATCCTGTGGAAAGAGGATAGTGTTTTCAACCATTGGTGCTGGAACATCACACACAAATGAACTCTGATTCATAATTTGTGCATAGAAAAAAATCATCTCAATGAAGATCATAAACTTAGTTATAAAACTCCTAGAAAAAAAAAAACCCAACCTTCGGTTACATTCAAAACCAAAATCATGACCCATGAAAGAACAAACTGATAAACTGGACTTCCTCATAATTAAAAACTTCTGCTTTTCAAAAGACAGTGTTAGGAGAATGACACTTAATAATTTTTTAAAAGATTTTATTTATTTAGTTGACAGATGAAGAGAGAGCACAAGTGGGCAGAGGGAGAGGGAGAAGCAGGCTCCCTGCTCAGCAGGGAGCCCAATGCAGGGCTCAATCCCAGGACCCCAGGATCATGACCTGGAGCCAAAGGCAGATGCTTAACCAACTGAGCCACCCAGGTGTCCCTGACACTTAATAGTTTAACAGAGTGTAAATCACAGACTGGGAGAAAATATTTGCAAATCACTTATCTGATAAAGGACTAGTATGCAGAATATGTTAAGAGCTCTGAAAACTCAATAATAAAAAAACAAACAGCACAACTAAAAAATGGGTAAAAGATACAGACACTTCACCAAAAAAGATATATATATGAGTGGCAAAAAAAATACATGCAAATATGCTCAACATCTTTAGTCATTAGGTAAATGTAAATGAGATATCGCTACACCCGTTTTAGAATAGTTCAGTTAAAAAGACTAGCCATACCATCTGTTCATGAGAATGTGGAAAAACTGGAACTCTCCTGCATGGCTTGTTGGAATGTAAAATGGTATAACCATTTTGTAAAACACTTTGGCAGTTTCTTAAAAAGTTAAACATACACCTGCCACATGATTTAATCATCCCGTTCCTAGGTATTTACCCAAGCAAATAAAAGCACATGTCCATACAAAGGCATGTATATGTACATGTACATATGTATATTTGTACATATATGTATATGTAATAGCCCTGTGTTGAAAACATTACATTTTATTGTATGTCAATTGTACCTCAATAAACTTGTTGAAAGTGAATAAGGAAAAAACACACTTTTAAAAGATATAGTGATATCCTTTCTATCAACTGGATAAAAGCAGTAAGAGCCTCACGATCATCTTTTTTTCATTAATTTAATAGGCATTTAATGAGTTACCCTCCTTTTTTTTAAAGACTTTATTTATTTGAGAAAGAGAGCAGGAGCAGGGGGAGGGGGAGACACAGGTTCCCTGATGAGCAGGGAGCCCAACGTGGGGCTCAGTCCCAGGACTCTGAGCCAAAGGCAGTTGCTCAACCAACTGAACCACCCAGGCGCACATAACCTCTCTCAGTCTTGGTTTCCTTAATCATAAAATGGTAATGAAAATTCCCAGTTTGCAGGATTGTCATGACCATTAGCATCTGTTTTACACACCATTGCACCCTCAGGGCCTAGCATACAATAAACACTTTATAAATATCTGGTAAATGAATGAAAGCATATGCAGTATTAATTAGCACAGTACCTAACCCATGGCCGAAATTCAATAAATTGCAGCTGATAGTTGACTACGAAGAAGTGGAGAACTCACCTTCCATTCCTTCTGAAATGAAGCAGGCCCAAATACATTTAAAAAATGCAAAGTTTTAATAGTGCTTAGAAAAGGTCTATAAACATTTTTTTTTTTAGCATGAGGCCTTGGGTTGTATCTATGAAACACACAGCTTCAAAATGAGTTTTGCCCAAGCAGGGTATTAGATACATATTATGTTTTTTACGAGATATTCTATCACTTAACTGAACATTCAACAATTTATAAATGGAAATCCATTTGACAGGGCAAATATTTGGAAAGTACTTTAGTTTCTAGTGATTCTTCTACATTTTCACTGTTCATTGCTCTCAGGTGGGATATTCATGAACACCTTTATTTTAATAGTTTTGATATTTGTATGTGTACCCTTCAATTACTTCAACAAAGGTGTAGGGGTTGAGTTGAGACAGATGTAAAAGGCAATTGTTATTTCTCTACTCTATTTTATCATGTTGCTGTACAAATATTAATTTTTCTATTATATTCTGACTGGGAATGGTAATTTATTTCTTATACTTCATAACTTACTTTGTTAGACTCGAGATATGTTCCATTTTATAGAATTATTCTTTGAGCACATCCATATTTATTAGGACAGCTTCGTAAAATTTTTTTTAATGTAATGAGTTCTCAAAAATATACTCGATAAATGTTTATGAAACTAAACTAAACTGAATTCTGTCGTCAAATCTGTGTGTGTGTGTGTGTGTGTGTGTGTGTGTGTGTGTGTGTGTGTGTATAGACAGTTTTAATGTGTTGGCTATAGTTTTGTGTGTATTTGTTTTTTGAGAAGGAGTGAGGGGGAGGCGGAGGGAGAGAATCTCCAGAAGACTCCATGCCCAGTGAGGATCCCAATGTGGAACTCTGTCTCACAACCCGGAGATCATGACCTGAGCCCAAATCAAGATATGGATACTTAACCTACTGAGCCACCCAGGCGCCCTTATAGTTATTATAGCCATTATAAAGTTCCATATTGGAGGGTTTGGTTTTCTGTATCCTTTTTACAAATCAGACTATCTTAGCAAGTAACGCACCCTGGACGTTAGAAATTAATACTCAAACTACTACGTGCCATTTTAATAAGCAAAGGCAGTTACCTTGTGCTTTGTAAAGGAGATTGTCTTCACTCAAGCTGATCTTGGTTGGGCAGTGGTCTAAACTTGTTTCACCTTTAGACAGCCTTATCTTTTGGGAGAACATAGAAGAAAGATTATTTCCATATATCCTGTGGGTGAGTTATTCTTGCTTTCTCCTTCCGCCCCCAGATGGCTGTTTCCTACCTCCCTCCCTCCCTTTGTCTCTTTTCCATTCTCCCTCAAATTCCTAGTTGCTTTTCCCCACAGACAGTGCCTAAACCCTGCGACTCAGGGCACCTGGGTGGCTCAGTTGGTTGGGTGTCTGCCTTCGGCTTGGGTCGTGATTCCGGGGTCCGGGGATCAAGCCCCGAGTTAGGCTCCCTGCTTCTCCCTCTGCCCCTCCTCCCTGCTTGTGCAAGCTCTCTCTCTCTTTCTCTCTGACAAATAAATAAATAAGATCTTTAAAGATAAATAAGTAAATAAATAAAAATAAAAGCCTGCAGTCAAAGGGAGCTTGTCCAGGGGCTCATTTCCAAATCCTGTTTAATTTCTGAAAATATTGTGTATTCTAGTTCATAATACAACCTTTTTGGTTTTAATATAAAATAATGGTTTATTCTCCTGGTTCCTACATCTTTCACTTAAATGAAGCTCCAGAAAGTTGTGTGGGGTCTTTTCATCTGCCAGGCACTGCTGAGTCACCCTGGGGACACACGTGCCCCTGGGTTCCAGAAGTGGCCCTGGATCTGCACCAGAATGGGAAGCTGTCACTCTTTATACTTTCCCTCACAACTTCTGCCCCACATTTCTCCATCAGGACATTTGTCCACATGCTGACAATTATTCCCAGGTTAAGTTTCTGATTGCTCACTTCTTTTTAAACAGTTTGCAGCTTGGTAAATCCTACCCCAGAAAATTCCTCATCCTCTGTAGTTTCTAATTTCTAATTTCTAATCCCAGCTCCTTCCGGAATATTCTCACCCCTCTGTGTTCTCTCTTCCATTTGGAGCAAATACATAATAATATAATTCTAGTGATACTTGTAAAATAAGGGACTAAATCTTAAGTTTGGAATTGAAACTAGACATCCTAAAAAAAAGAGGGTCATCAATGTCAGAAGCCCATTCATACTTTCCACACATATTCCATCCACAGCCATATCTTTCTTAAATTAAAATTGCTTTTCTTCAAAGCTCTGCCTTTTAAGAAAAGTAAAAATAATTTCTCTTTCAATTACTTTCAGTTTTGTTTGGTCATAGATATTAAAATACTGTTTCCTACTACATGAAAAAATATGCAGAATTTTGCCTATATTAGAGATTAAAATTAGCTTTCCAGGCTAACCTGAGAGCCTACTGGTTTACAAGCAACTGCTTATGCAAATGCATAATTAATTATGCTAACCATCAGTAAGTTGGGGCATGCTTATACATGAACAAATATCAATCTTGAGTTCACAAAAATTGTGATTTCTGGCTTGACCTAGGCAGGCCTCATAATAATTCTCAATAAAAGAATTCATTGGTTAAATGAATACATAAATTATAAAGTCCTATGTTTATTTGAGCTGCTCTACTTCTAGAATGTGTGTATATATATGTATGTATATGCACATATATTATAAGTGTACATGCAAGCAAATAGAATGGACTAAATTGCATGTTACTTACCTTAGTGAGAGGTTTCCAGGAGAGATCGAGATGCAAAAAAGTAGATGGTACATCCAAAGGAGTTTCAATATGTTCTTCTTTCTTTTTCTCTATTAATTGTGGGGTTAAAGCTTTCTGTGGTCTGATATCCCAAAAACATATTGTGCTTTGAAAAAAATTCACATTTTATTTAGTATAAGTAAGAGATGTAGCCTTAGAACTACCATACTTTATGCTGCTACACATAAGCAATGTGATCATGGCTGTATTTTAATATCTCTGAAACTAAGATTTTTATGACATGGGATTGTTTTGCATTTTATATTTTAGAGAATTATACAGTTTATAGGGTTATTTGATGACTGCTGGTATTGACACTAATATTATCATATATGAGAACTGAGTTTGGAGATTGACACCATTTTTTTTAGCATCTTTTTAAGCATTTTTTCAGCATTTTTTAGCACCATCTTTTTAACAACTTTATTAAGATATAACTCATATAGCATAAAATTCACCCACTGAAAGTACACAATTCAATGGTTTTTAATATAGTCACAGAGCTGTGCAACAATCACCACAAGTTTAGAAGATTTTTATCACCCCAAAAAGAAACCTTGTACAGATTGGCGGTCACTCCTCACTGTCCCCCAGCCCATCCCACCAGCCCTAGACAATACTAATCTACTTCCTGTCTCTATAGTTTTGTCTATTCTGGACATTTCATATAAATGGAATCAGACAGTATGTGGCTTTTGGTGACTGGCTTCTTTCATTTAGCATATTTTCAGAGTTCATCTATGTGGTAGTATATATCAGTATATCATTTCTTTGTATTGCCAAATAATATTCTATTGTTTAGAATATACCACAGTCTATCCATTCATCAGTTGATGGACTATTATGAATAATGCTGCTATGAACATTTGTGTATAAGTTTTGTTTGGATGCATGGTTTCATTTCTCTTGGGTATACATTGAAGAGTGTTAATTGCTGGGTTATATGGTAATTTCTGTTGTTGATCTTTTGAGGAACTGCTAGATTGTTTTCCAGAGCAACTGTGTAATTTTTACATTCCCATCAGCAATGTGTGAGGATTCCAATTTCTCCACATCCTTGCTAACACTTGCTACTTTTTGTCTTTTTTATTATAGCCATCCTAGTGGGGGAGGTGGAGTCTCATCAAAATTGATTTAGATTTGCATTTGCTTGTGCTTTGGATGTAATATGTAGGAAATCACTATCTAATCCAAGGTCATGAACATTTGCGCTTTTATTTGCTTATGTTTTCTTCTAAAAGTTGCATTGTTTTAGATCTTGCATTTAGTGTTTATTCCATTTTCAGTTAATTTTTTTATACAGTGTGAGGTAAGGGTCCAACTTCATTCTTTTGCTTGCATATATCCAGATGTCCCAGCACCATTTGTTGAAAAGACTAGTCTTTCTTCATTAAATTGTCTTTGTACCCTTGTTGAAAATTGGTCATCCATAGACATATGGGTTTATTTCTGAGCTCTATGATTTCTATGTCTATCCTCATGCCAGTGTCAGTACATCTGTCTCTAGCTGTAACTTTGTAGAAAGTTTAGAGATCAGGAAGTGTGAGTTCTCCAACTTTGTTTTTCTTTGTCAAGATTGTGGCTTTGGCTATTTTAGGTCTCATTGTGGTTTTGATTTGCATTTCCCTCATAGCTAATGTTGAACATCTTTTCATGTGCTTATTGGCCATTTGTATATTTTTTGGGGGAAAATGTCTATTGATAATCTCTGCTCCTTTTTACATTGGGTTGTCTTTTTATTGTTGAGTTGTAAGAGTTTTATATATTCTGGATAGAAATTTTTAATCAGATATATGATTTGCAAATATTTTCTTCTATTCTGTGGACTGTCTTTTCAATTTTTTGATACTGCCTTTTGAAACAAAAATTTTGATGAATTTCAACTTTTTTTTTTTTTTTTTTCTCATTAAACTTTTGTTTTAATGGGTCTCAAAATTCTGTGACAGATTTTTGGTCAAGTTGTTTCCATTAAAAAGTACTGATTTTAAAAACTAATAACTTAAAACTGCCACACACACACAAAAAAAACATGGTCCACAAAACATTCTCCTTTCCTTCTGAAGGTTTTACGATGCATTGTTATCATTAACCAGTCTTTTACTATTAAACTTAAATGGCCAATTGACACAAACAGTTCTGAGACCGTTCTTCCACCACTGATTAAGACTGGGGTGGCAGGTATTGGGGATAATATTCATTTAGCCTTCTGAGCTTTCTGGGCAGACTTGGTGACCTTGCCAGCTCCAGCTGCCTTCTTGTCCACTGCTTTGATGACACCCACAGCAACCGTCTGTCTCATGTCACGAACAGCAAAACGGCCCAGAGGAGGATAGTCAGAGAAGCTCTCAACACACATAGGCTTGCCAGGAACCATATCAACAATGGCAGCATCACCAGATTTCAAGAACTTGGGACCATCTTCCAGCTTTTTTCCAGATCGACGATCTATTTTCTCCTTCAGCTCAGCAAACTTGCAAGCAATGTGAGCCGTGTGACAATCCAGCACAGGTGCATATCCAGCACTGATTTGGCCTGGATGGTTCAGGATAATCACCTGAGCCGTGAAGCCAGCTGCTTCCATTGGTGGGTCATTTTTGCTGTCACCAGCCACATTGCCACGACGAACATCTTTGACAGATACGTTCTTGACATTGAAGCCCACATTGTCCCCGGGAAGAGCCTCACTCAAAGCTTCATGGTGCATTTCAACAGACTTTACTTCAGTTGTAACATTGACTGGAGCAAAGGTGACCACCATCCCAGGTTTAAGAACACCAGTCTCGACTCGGCCCACAGGGACAGTACCAATACCACCAATTTTGTAGACGTCCTGGAGAGGCAGACGCAAGGGCTTGTCAGTTGGACGAGTTGGTGGCAGGATGCAATCCAGAGCTTCAAGCAGTGTGGTTCCACTGGCATTCCCATCTTTACGGGTTACTTTCCATCCCTTGAACCAAGGCATGTTAGCACTTGGCTCCAGCATGTTGTCACCGTTCCAACCAGAAATTGGCACAAATGCTACTGTGTCGGGGTTGTAGCCAATTTTCTTAATGTAGGTGCTGACTTCCTTAACGATTTCCTCGTATCTCTTCTGGCTGTAGGGTGGCTCAGTGGAATCCATCTTGTTAACACCAACAATTAGTTGTTTTACACCCAGTGTGTAAGCCAGAAGGGCATGCTCACGGGTCTGCCCATTCTTGGAGATACCGGCTTCAAATTCACCAACACCAGCAGCAACAATCAGGACAGCACAGTCAGCCTGAGATGTGCCTGTAATCATGTTTTTGATAAAGTCTCTGTGTCCTGGGGCATCAATGATGGTCACGTAATACTTGCTGGTCTCGAATTTCCACAGGGAGATATCAATGGTGATACCACGTTCACGTTCAGCTTTCAGTTTATCCAAGACCCAGGCATACTTGAAGGAGCCCTTTCCCATCTCAGCAGCCTCCTTCTCAAATTTTTCAATAGTTCTTTTGTCGATCCCGCCACATTTGTAGATCAGATGACCAGTAGTGGTAGACTTGCCCGAATCTACGTGTCCAATGACGACGATGTTGATGTGAGTCTTTTCCTTTCCCATTTTGGTTTAGGTTGAGCGGTGGTTTTCACGACACCTGTGTTCTGGCGGCAAACCCGTTGCGAAAAAAAAGGAAATTTCAACTTTTTTCTTTTATTGCTTGTGTTTTTGGTGTCACATACAAGAGACATGATATATAACCACATATCATATATTATAAATATATAAATATAGAATGCAAATATAATATATAATGTAAACATATAATAAGTATAACATAAATATATGTATATTCATTGGGAAAACAATACATACACAGGCAATGTTGGATTTAATGTGCTTTGTACATAGTAAGCATCCCCAATAAAGGTTATTTCTCCTCTTATTTTTCCTTCCTTATAGCTTGATTATAAAAATCAAATGAGATAATGTATATGAAAATTCTTTATAAAGCTCTACACATCTATAGAGTATAATTTTAAGTGTAATAAACTTGGTAACACATAATGATACTTATATAGTATCTTAGTATAAAAGTGACTTTGTATTAATTATGTGAAAACATATGATGAGGATGGCAAAGGACATGCTGTATTAGCTCTATTATTTCTATCACTGAGGTTATGAGTAACCAGATTAATAAACTTAAGATATTATTAAAGAATTTAGATGTGTAAGTTAAAGTATTTAGATAAATGGTTAGTACCTCAAGTAAGACTAACAAAACTTTTATTCATTTATGTGACTTAATAAATATTAATCATTTATTCTTTCTTAATGAACTGTTGAAAGTATTAATAATTTTTATGTTGTCAAAATATAAATCCTTGAGAGAACACCACAAATGACACAAAAACATCTGTTTTAAACTACAATTATAGTTGATTTAAAACTGTTTTACCAAATTAGAAAGATCTTGAATCTCATTTATAGCATTAATTTGCATTATTCATGAAATGATTTTGCTAGGGGCGCCTGGATGGCACAGTTGGTTGAGCATCTGCCTTTGGCTCAGGTTATGATTCTGGGGTCTTGGAATCGAGCCCGGCATCGGGCTCCCTGCTCCACGAGGAGTCTGAGCTTGTGCTCTCTGCCATTCCCCTTGCTTGTGCTCTCTCTGTCTCAAATAAATAAATAAAATCTTTAAAAAATTTTTGAAAAAAAGAAAGAAATGATTTTGCTAAATACAGATAACTTCAGTTGAACTTCCTGCATAAATTAATCACATATTCTTTTTGGGGGGTTTAAAAATTAATTAATTAATTAATTCCAGTATAATTAGCATATAATGTTATATTTAGTTTCAGGTGTACAAAATAGTGATTCAACAATTCTATACACTCTCAGTGCTCATCATGATCAGTGTGCTCTTAATCCTCTTCAGCTAATTCATTCATCCCCCACCCACCTCCCTTCTGGTAACCACCAGTTTGTTCTCTGTAATTAAGAGCGTTTTTTTGTTTGTTTGTTTTTGTCTCTTAAATTCCACATATGAGTGAAATCGTGTGGTATTTATCTTTCTCTGACTGACTTATTTCACTTAGCATTATACCTTCTAGATCCATCCATGTTGATGTAAATGGCAAGATTTCATTCTTTTTTTATGGCCGAGTAATATTCTATTGTTCAGGCACATATTCTTTATTAATGGATCCTTATTTTACCTTATTGTATAGTATAAGAACCTTGGCATGGCTAAGGTATAAAGATTAGAACTGGTAAGTTTTCCAAATAACTAAAAGTTAGCTTTTCTAAATGCATTAGCTGTTTTTTTTTTTTACTTTAACAACTTTTGAAGGAATTATCTCCAGAATATTCTAGAATATTTCTAAATTCAAGGGCCATCATTATAACCAACAATCAAGGACCTGTGACTTAAATAAAAAAGCATATAATATTTTAAGTCTGTTCAGCATTTCTAAATGTTTTCCAAGGCTATTGAAGAAGAGTATAGCTTTGCATTCTGTTGTTTAGAATCAACATCATACCATAAACATTGCTCCATGAAATCATTACAATTTTACTTGTTGTATAATATTCCATATGGCCCTATTGGTGGCCCTTTTGGGCAATAATCTCCCCACCCTCATGCTCTTTTAGCAAGAGCATTCTAATTGTTTTGTTTTTTGGGGAACTATCCCTTCCCCATTCCATGGAGTCAGGTTGGAACTGTCACTCAGGGTGCCTGGCCATTCCTTCCTTGGCCAAAGGGGTGAGTTTGTGGTGTAACAGAAGTCAGGTTGGAACTGATTCATTCAAATGGAAGGGGCTGGCCATTCATTCCTGCTACCCAAATCCCTGGGGCTGTTTCTAAGGCTTGAGTCAGCTCTTTCTTTGATTCAGCAACTTTATTACTTACTACCTATAGTATAGGATATAGTTGTGTGTGGGTGGGTGTGTACACATATATGTATCCTTTTTACAACATATTTGTATCTATAAAAATATTTTTTCAACCAGCAACAATCTATAATATTCTGCTCTGTTGTTAATATCAGGTTTAATTGCTACGATAAAGACTATCTAAGGAACAAAAGATAATGATTTTAGAAGTATCTAAGAAAAAAGAATATATTGTATGAAAATATTTTAGGTAGTGTTTAAAATAAGACTGTGATGTTGTAAATTATAAGATATATAAATCTGTTCTTCCTCCAGGATTCTAGAAGAGAGCTTCTAAAACCTTTGGAATTTCCTAGAAGTTGAGAGTGGTAAAGATTCCTTTTGTTATGTTAATGAGGTGACTTTTGGAAAGTACCTAAGGATGGGGTTGGGTTGTCAATGGAGCCAACCATGCAATTAGAGAGTTGGAATTTTCAGTTCCACCCCCTGACCTCCAGGGAGGGGAGAGGTGCTGGAGATTTAATTCAGTCACCAATGACCAAAGATTTAATCAATGGTACCTGTGTAATGAAGCCCCCTAAAACCCCAGGAGGACCGGGTTCAGAGAGCTTCCTGGTTGGTGAACACGTGGAGATTCCGGGAGAGTGAGCACCAAGAGAGCGCATGGAAGCTCCTCAACCTGGCCCCATACCTTGCTTTCTGCATCTCTTCCATCTGGCTGTTACTGAGTTACATCCTTTTATAGTAAGCCAGTAATCTAGAAGTAAAATGTTTCTCTGAGTTCTGTGAGCCGCTCTAGCAAATTAATCCAACCTGATGGAGGGAATCTTGGGAACCCCCAATCTACAGCCAGTCAGTCAGAAGTACAGGTAATGACCTGGGTTTGTGACTGGCATCTGAGGTGGCCGGCAGGGGAGTGGGCGGTGATAGGGGAGAGGTGTTGGAGGGAGCAGTCGGGTAGGACTGAACTTTAACCTGTGAGTCCTGGTGGATAGTGTCAGAGTTAAGTGGAGTTGTGAGACACTCAGGTGGTATCCGGAGTATTGCTTGGTACAAGGGTGGGGAGACCTTCCTCCTCACCCCCTCTGACTTTGGGGAAATTGACCCAGAAACACTAACAAAGACATACCAATCAGCTGAACATGTGACAAGTTGACAGCATATTCCATTTCGATTCTCAAAGACAGTACCCGATCTGTTAATCTGTTTTTTTAAAGACACAAGAAGTAATTTATTTGTACCTAGGATGTAATGGCTTTTCTCGTAGCGTTTTACTCTTTTAATATTTTCTTCTTTGTTTTAATTTTTATTAAAAGAATATAACAATATCACTGAAATTTGAAGAATAAGTTTTAAAATAAAATGTAATTTGGCCATATATTTTTCCAGTTTTTTTCACAGAAACATTTTGACATAGTTTAACTAGCATGCATAAAAATTTCTATCCTTAGATTTTTCAGTTGATGTAATTTGAACACTCACCTGTGTACTCATAAGTCATTTTAACAGTTTTATAATATATAGATGGTGTATCACAATTTCATTATCCACTGTAATTAGAAATGTAGGGTCTTTTGTTTTTTACTATTAATGGTGGAACAGAACATAGGCGTTTTTATGAGATTGTTAGGCAGATAAGGTGTAACATTAGATAACATTTAGTGTAACTTTAGATACCAACAATCACCCGGCACAGGCCAGAATCCAAGGAGGGTTAATGGCTCCTCAGGGTCCTAGAAGGTCCCAAGTTCCAACTAGCTAGCTTTGAAACAAGGTGAAAGGTTTTGTGGCAATCTATGAAGGTGCCACTCTTGAAACAGTAGGGGAGACATGACTTTCCCCAATTCCCTACCTTCCTGGTATGACTGATGAGCAAAATAGTAATCAAAGGTAGGGGCTCCAGCAGCAAATAAACAGTGGAAGTAGCAGGTGGGAGGAGGGAGACAGGGGCTGCACTGCTAAGGCCAGTAGGTGTCCCAGGAGCTAAGACCCTGGAAACCTCGCCGAGGCCACAGGAGCCTAACACTCTCTGGTTCCCAAATGCTGGCAACTTCTACTCCTCTGATAAGGAATCCAGAGTCCGTGTTGCCTCTCCCTCTACTGAGCCTTCCCTGCTGTATAAAGGGCAAGACCCCAGAAGTGTGCTTGCTCTGAGCTTTTATGTTTTAATGATTTTAACAACAACAACATAATATTATAGAAATTTGGAAAATAGGAGGTTGAATATCAAATATAATTCCACCTATATTCTTTTCCAGTCTTTTTTCATGAATACATTTTGACATAATTTGTTAGGATGTGCATGTAATGTTGTATCTTGAGGCACAAATTGGATTATTTCTTAATATGAATTCCCAAAATTTGAATTACTGTTCGAAAAGTTGAAAATTTGGATGACTTAAGAACCACACTAATTGTATTCCAAAAGTTTTGTGTTGGAACCAGCAGTGTTAGAGTTTACTGGTTTCACCACTGCATCCTTTCTAACACAGGGTATTATTATTTATTAAATTTTTATTTAAAAATTAAATGATCCAAGAGTATATTATTATTGCTTTATTATTAATTTCTTTGATATTAGAAAGCCTGAATGATTTTCATGTTTATCTACTAATTGTTTTTCAGTATATGTTTTATTTACTGGAAACCATATTTTAGACCAATATTTTCCTCCATTTTGTTGTTTGCTCTTTGTTAAATTTAGAAATTTACATGTGTATGTTTTGAATTTCTTTCAACATTAATTAGCTTAGAAAATTATCTCCAATCCAGAAATATGGTATTCTATTTTGATTTTTATTATATTTTTCCTATGATTTATTTTTATTTAAATTTATAATCATCTGAATTAATTTGTGTGTATTGTGTGAGCTGAGATGAAGTTGAAACAGAAAGTTCCTTCCGTTACCCTAAGTTAAACTCTTAGAGGTAATAGAAACTGTCTGGACTATTTGTTGAGGTCCATTATAACTTTTAAAAGTATTGTTGCTTTGCATCATCCATTTGAATATGTTGAAGAGCTAACTACCTTTTATAACTCTACTTTGTCATAATATTCTTTGATATTCTCAAAGTACACAGTAGACCCTTAGTGTCCTTGAAGGAAACATTTGGGGAGCTTACCAGTTTCCAAATTCACTAACACCAGACTTAGTGAGTAAGGTACAGAACTACAAAGCCAAACTATATTGCAGATGCTAGGCACTCAGCTGGACTCATTCACTGCATGATTAGTTTTCACCCACCAGCCTCACAGTGCATTCAGTTCAAAATTGCCTTGACAAAATAATACATTACTATATGTCACAGATCTTCAGAGTTGCCTGCTCCAACTAGCTGAAATTATAAATTTTAAATCCACAAAGGCTGAGGGTGTAAAATATTTGCACTCTATCTTTACATATCAAACTCTTATCTTCTCCACTATTATATTATTGTTGACACCACCTACAGTTTTTAGTGGTTTATAAGCCATTGAAGTTGAAACATTGGCCTTAGTCTCATCCCCAAGTCAGATATTGGACAGGCAACACTGACAAAACTGTTTGATGCCCTGGTTCCTGGTTATTTTATGATTTAAATGTAAATGAATTATTGACTTGAAACATGCTCTTTGAATAAAATCTTCTGAAATGTACAATCCAGCAGGAGAAAATTATGAAACCATCAAGACTCACCTCAAATGTGTCAGACAGCCAATGTATATCTGTAATTACTTTCTTATGACCATTTTCTATTGAGGAAACTGCACAATGTCTGATATATGTTGCTTCTTTATTACTATCTGGTTCAAGGAGAAACATAGGCTGGAAAAATGTGAAAAGAAAGTTGTATGCTAATTTCAGAGAGCTATGAGTGAATTCATACTTACTCTTTATTCTAGCTAGAATTAATAACTTGGAGAAATACTAGTTCAAAGAAAAACATTGAAACTAGTGTTTCAATGCATCATGTATTTAGGTAATAAGATTATGCACTTTCCCTTCAATTTAGTCTAAGGTTTCATCTCCAAATTTAACAGGAATGATTGACCCACTCCCTAAAGGATCAATGAAATCCTATCTTTAAAGGAGTGTTTCCTGAATGCACAGAGGGCCACGCCCACTGTGTCTTGGTGGAGGCCCATTGGTGTTCAGATTGAAGAACTGGGGTAGAGGTTTGCAATATGGTGGGTGAGTACTATGTCAGGAGCTCAGGAATCTTGCCTCAACCCTCTTGGCAGCATCCACAGCGTCACAAAATCATAGTATATGATTATCAGAAAGGATGGTAACCCCTTCATTCTACACATGAGAAAACTGATGCTTGCTGAGGTGAGAAGACATGTCCAAACTCACAGGACTACAGTCCAGAGCCTACATACATGGTCCTTCTGTCCCATGCTCTTTCCATGACATCACTTTAGGCAAGTCACTTTATTTTATTTAACAACAACAAAAATAACATCCTCAGGTAGGTCATGTGACTTGTTTTATTGATTTTTGAATCAAGGGCCTACATAAAAGCGGTTCAGAACATGTCCACAAACAGATGTGAAGGTGTGGGAAATAATACTTTTTTCCCCTCTATATTTTTTTAAAAGATTTTTTATTTATTTATGACAGAGGGAGACAGCGAGAAAGGGAACACAAGCAGGAGGAGTGGGAGAGGGAGAAGCAGGCTTCCCACCGAGCAGGGAGCCCGATGCAGGGCTTGATTCCAGGACCCTGGGATCATGACCTGAGCCGAAGGCAGACGCTTAACGACTGAGCCACCCAGGCGCCCAATTTTCCCTCTATATTGAGTCTTTGTGTAGCTTGGCAGTTCCGTTATGTACTTTTTTTTTTTTAAAGATTTTATCTATTCATCTGACAGAGAGAGACACAGCGAGAGAGGGAACACAAGCAGGGGGAATGGGAGAGGGAGAAGCAGGCTTCCTGCTGAGCAGGGAGCCGGAGGCGGGGCTCAATCCCAGGAGTCTGGGATCATGACCCAAGCCCAAGGCAGAGGCCTAATGACTGAGCCACCCAGGCACCCCACCGTTATGTACTTTTTGATAAACCCCTGAACTGAAGAAACTTGCTAGTCAAAAGTTATAAAAAGCTAACCTTGAGCGTGACTTTTTTACTTCTACTACCACCTGTCTTGATGTTTTCTATGCGATCTGCATGCGCAGTAATATCCCACATGACAATCTAAAACAGAAATAAAGCTTATTACAACATATTTTCAGGAAATAGCTCATTGGGTCTTAAAGAATTTTTAAAAACTTATTGGTATTGGCATGCACTCTGATGAATCAATCTCCTTGAAGGATAATCAAATTTAGCCTACATCTTTAGTAAGTCAGCAACTTTTAAATCATGACAAAGAATGTTTTCTTCTCTATAAAAGTATTTTTTAGCACTTTGATTTTTGTGCTTGTGTTAATAAAAGCTAGTATTTAAAAAAAAAAAAAACTCCAGTATAAACCGTATGCAATTTCCTCTGCTTTGGGAAGAGTTCTTCCTCTGTCTTTGGGAATGTGCTGTGACTGTGTGCAAAGCAGCTTTGCCTGTTCTCCAGAAGTAGTACAAATACTCAGTTGTCCAAAAAGGCTGGAAAATGATGATTTCTACTTAATTGAATATTCTAGCCAACTCCAAGTTTGCATATACATGGATGGTCATTTTTGGAAAAATGAGAATAAACTAGAATATGCAACACGAAATTAGATTAATTTTCAATGATTAAAAGTCATTTCAACACACTGAAATGTTAACAAAATGTCAGGATTACAGAATTGTGAGTGATTTTATTTGCATCATTTGCTTTTCTAAAATATTCTTTTAAAAAAGTATTTATTTGTTTATTTACTTACTTACTTAATCTCTACCACCCAATATGGGGCTTGAACTCATAGCCCCAAGATCAAGAGTCGCATGCTCTTTGACTGAGCCAGCCAGGCACCCCTTTTCTAAAATATTCTTAGAGTTGTATCACCTTCATAATGAGTAACAAAAAGCATTTCAGGATTTGCAGGGCTTGGAGCATGGGCTCTGGGTCATCATTATGACCACCAGTTATTGTTGAACAAAACTGAGGGGGAAAAATGGCTTTCCTGGTTGTTTTGGTTCTGGATAAATGGTCATGGATGCTGTGGACATTTATTTTTTTTTAAAGATGTATTTAGGAGCACCTGGGTGGCTCAATGGTTAAGCGTCTGCCTTCGGCTCAGGTCATGATCTCAGGGTCCTGGCATTGAGCCCCACATTGAGCCCCACAGCAGAGAGCCTGCTTTTTCCCTCTCCCTCTGCTGCGCCCCCTGCTTGTGCCCTCTCTGTGTCTGTCTCTTTCTCTGTCAAATAAATAAATAAGATTTTATTTATTTATTTGACAGAGAGAGACACAGTGAGAGAGGGAACACAAGCAGGGGGTAGTGGGAGAGGGAGAAGCAGACTTCCTGCTGAGCAGGGAGCCCGATGCGGGGCTCGAGCCCAGGACCCTGGGATCATGACCTGAGCCGAAGGCAGACACTTAATGACTGAGCCACCCAGGCGCCCCATAAATAAAATCTTAAAAAAAAAAAAGATGTATTTATTTGAGAGAGAAGTCTTGTGGGGGAGCGGCAGGGGGAGAGGGAGAGGATCTCAAGCAGACTCTCTGCTGAGTATAGAGCCTGATGATGTGGGACTCAATCCCACGACCCTGAGATCATGACCTGAGCCGAAACCAAAAGTCAGACACTCAACCGAGTCCCAGGCATCCGCACCGTAGACACTTAAATTTTCAATCACAAGGAAGTTTTCCTAGCCACACACAAAAAGACCATATACCATTAATGGTCAAACTCACTGGGTCACAGTGAATTTCAATTCTGATCATAAAACAGCTTTAAGATTTTTGTCTTGCTTTATTGGAGAAATAGGCAATTGGAAGATAGGATCTAAATTTCATATACATTAGATAAAAAGAGAAGAAAACAAATATGGTATCAAATTATACATATGTAAATTCAGTAATATATGTATTTTTCCCAGTGAATTGCTGTTCAAATTCTGGATCATCGCCTAACTCCGATTCCTAGAGAAACATCAGAAGAGGACTCTCGACCAAGAGGTATTAATGCTTGTGTTTTTGTTCTTCTGTGGAATCTTGTACAATATGCGGTTCTGTTCCACAAATACAAACAGATTTGACTCAGTTTTCTTCCAGTTATAACTAGATTACCCTGTGGACACCTCAAGCCCTGATACCATGTCTAACACATCTATATACCCCAGTTTTTGGCACACAATTGGCATACTTTCCTTCGGCCAAATTGAATCCTTAAGTTTAAGAAAAACTACCAATCAAAACATATTACAGAATGTTGTCTAAAATAATAAATAGCTGGGGGAAAAATCCATAATTACCTGCCCATTTATGCAGCCTCCAGCAATGATATTAGGGTCACTTGGACAGAACTTGAAGCAAAAGATGTCATCTGGGCTCTCCAGCATTAACTAAAGTAAATCCCCCCAAATTCAAGAGAGAATGAGAAAACCTATTAAGATCATAGTGAGAAAATAATGTTAACACAGTCAAAAGTTGAATTTTATAGCCGTCTGTAAGAAACATGGACGTAGAGTTCATTCCCAGAATCCCACCTGTGGATGGAAAGTTGCCTCTGCTGAATTTTGTGAACGTTGGCTATGTGTATGAGAGAGGTAGGTTCTCCAGGAGCCCAGGTCTCCCCTTCCTCCACCCTCCATGGGTTATTGCTGAGAGATGTTACAATTTTTTAAAACAAAAAGACTAAGCTTAGTGTTTCTGAGAAGTGTGAAGGTAAGCTCTGTGAGGACAAGATACTTTTCTGTTTTGTTGCCTGCTATCTAGCTAGTCTGGCACAGAGTAAGCACTCAGAAAGAAAATGTGTTGAATGAGAAAAGATAGAAGTATTGCCAGTGATAATATTTCAAATTTTAAAATAATACAGGACCCAGAAGGTAAACAAACTCAAGTATTGGAGGGTAAGAAGGAAGCCCTGCAAGGAATATACCAGTGTGAAGGAATAGGCATAGTAATCATACTGGGCACCTGTGCTAATGTGTTAGCACCAGGCAAAATACGTGCATGGTTACTGTTCTTCATATTTAAGGACCATATTTTTAATGGTCCTTAAACATGACCATTAAAAATATGGACCCCAGAGGCCATTGGTTTGCCACCACTGAGCTAAAGTTTCAGACTGGAATTGGAGTGACTCATCTTTGTTTATTTGGTACTCTGTGGCTTCTAGAGAAACTTTTACTTTTAAAGTAAATTAAAAAAAATATTGTCCTATAGTTTTGATAGGACAAAAACAAAAGAAATCATTTGCATTATTTCTTTAAGAAATTATTTGCTTGTCTTTTAAAGCTAGTCTTCAAAATAAAGGAGAGGGTCCTTTTTTCCTCTTCCTAATTTGCGTGAAAGTTCAGCCACACTTCCATGATGTGGACTGGAGAGTAATCCTAGTCCACTAGAAAATGTTAGAAAACCCCTACTTAACCATTTTTGTGGTAATTAGGCTGATAGGAAAGAACTAGAGATCTGTCATTTTGATCTCTATGTCTATAATAATTAAAGTACTAGAATCTATTATAGTAAAACTGCCTGAATTCAGATAAATTAGGTAAGAAGTTAGGAGGAAAGGCTAGGGTTTATTAGGGAAATCCTTAGATATACAATACTTTATAGAAACAAAATATTATATTTAAGTACATTAAAAAAAAACTTAATCTAACACTATAAAGCACCCTCCCCTAAGCAAAACTCTTTGAGCAGCTGATAGAAATAGAACCCTGTGGGGCAAACCTA
Source organism: Zalophus californianus (assembly GCF_009762305.2). NCBI lineage: Eukaryota > Metazoa > Chordata > Mammalia > Carnivora > Otariidae > Zalophus > Zalophus californianus. The sequence goes on along the minus strand of NC_045598.1, from coordinate 71,084,150 downwards.
GCCCTCAGACTTGTTTTATTTGAATTGTGTGTTTGGTTTGGTTTTAGTTGAACTATTTAAAAATTGGGAGATTTCACTCAAAAAATCTGATCTGGATTCTTTAAACCAAGTAAGACCACCTGGCAACAAGAGAGCTGAAGAGTAGTATCCCCCCAGATGGGCTGTCCACTCTCCGGGGCCATAGTCTGCACCCCTCCCCACTGTTTCCCACAAAGGCATCTGTACTCATTACTGTCACCTACTGGTGATCCTCAGAACTGAGGAAATTCATGTGAAATTAAAATCTTATTTGCATTTGAACAAATAGTATTTAAATAAAGCCCATGAAAGTGTTTGCTTTTTAACAGTCCTCTTAAAATCATTTCTGAAAATAACATGTTGATTTGTTCAATAAACCTTTTCAATAAACTAAGTGTAAACTTTAGTTTTGCTCAAATTGATGACAAATTCTAAATTGAAGAAAGCTTAACTTTACCAGCACTTACCATATTAACTGGTTATAAAGTACTTTGCAATTAAAACTGCTAAAGATAAATGTGAACATAGTTTTTGAAATGTTTAGACTATGTGGACACCTCTCCTTAATTACCTGAGGATGTATGGGATCCGAGAAACTCCAGAAAAGAATCAGTGATGGTTGCAGCAACAGTTTACCAGAAAAGTGGACTCTCTCTTCAAGGGAGAGTCGTGCAGCCACGGACACAGCTATTAGGCCTGATTGAAACACAGTTAGAAGTTAAAATCTGCAGCAACGGTACATAGAGAAATGTTTTTAGGTTTTGCTGCTCAACGTGGTCACTATTCATTTCCATTTTGATAAAACTTGAATAAATACATTCAAAAAGAGACCAAGAGTTCTCCTAGAGTTCTACTAGGTAATACGGTAGCCAGTAGCCACATGTTGCTTATTTAGCCCTTGAAAGGTGGTCAGTACAAACTGAGATGTACTGTTAATATAAAATAAACAATGGACTTCAAAGATTTAGTATGAATTGTGTGTGTGTGTATGTGTGTGTGTGTGTGTGAGAGAGAGAGAGAGAGAGAGAGAGAGAGAGAGAGAGATTGAGAAGGGCCACTGTGGGGGAGAGGAGGAGGAAAAAAGAGGGAAAAGACTTTTTTCTCTTCGTGGTTCCGTCTGCATGTGGTCCAACCTGCAACGGGTCCCCCCTCCCTTGGCTGCTGAGTGATTTAAGGGAGGTGTGTTTCCTCTCTTGTCCAGTAATCAGATAGGAAGAGCATGTGAAGGGAGGGGTGGGGGGCGGGAAAAGGAGCTAGCCTTGGGAGTCCCAACAGGCTGAGGCAAATCCAGATTCAGCACTGCACCGGCTAGGTGACCTGAGCCTGTCACTTCCCTGGCTTGAGCTCTGGTTCTATCCTTGTAGAGACCACAGTGAGGTGCTGGGAGAACACAGGACGGCAGGGGTGCCGAAAATGCTCGGCGGGTGCACTTTGCAGCTGGAAGTGGTCTTACTACAACTGAGAAACTGAGCTAGTTTGTCATTTTACTAGAAAAGCCACAGACTATTTCTGTGCCATCACAAAAGAGAACCACCGTCCTGTTCATCTCACCATAGATGGTCGGATGCCACGAGACGGAGGTGACCATCTTCTCTGTCAGGTTATGGAGGTCCGTAAAGGACTGGTACTCTTTCAGGTGTGTATCGGTTTTGTCTCCAAAGGAGCTTTCTTCTTCTGCCAGGCACTTCCAATCATCAATAAATGTGTTCATGATTTCATTTTGCTGCAGGGCTATTTCAACACTATTTTGTTTAAAAAAGCAAACAAAAAAAAAACCCAAGACGTTGGATTTTACTATTCAATGACAGGTCTTTCAGCAGATTCGCCTTCATTTATATGGAAAGAAAAAAATGTTCTCAATTATATTTGGTAACTGACAATTACCCCCATGTGAAATAAATGACTTAAGAGAAAAAAACCTCATAGCTGTGTGCTACTCAGAACTTCTAGTGCCAGGAGGCTGTTAGCTGATGGCCTGGAGCACCTTCGTGATCTACTCAGGCTTCTAGGCTGAGGATGTGCTCGCCCAGGCCCATAACTGAGCTTGCAGCTGCAGGGACACGGGGCCTGCCCCTCTCTGCCTCCTGCTGGACTCCTCCCACAGGCCGTCTTCCCGCTGGAGTTCCCTGCTGGGGTTGGCCTAGACTTGCTGAAGCTCTCCTTGCCCAATCCTGCTTCCTTTAAAAAAAAAATTTTACACAGCGGGACCCTCAGTAAACCTCTACTTTAAACTCGGTCTCATTCGCTCCCTGAAAACCCCAAACGGACAGAAAAGGCAATTTTCTTAGCCATATTCAGTACTGAATGTTCATATATACTAATTACTATACAAATATATTAGGATTATATATATATATAAGGGTTATGTATTAATCAGGATTAGAATATATATTTATATATTGTATATATAAAATTTAAAATAAAAGATTCTCAAGGGGAGATTTGGAGGTTACAAGTGTGATGTATGTGTGTGTGGTAGTGGTGGTGGTGGTTTTAGTTATCACAGTGCCTGGGAGGTGCTAATGTGTTTAACTATTACTAAACCTGCAATGCATGATACAATCCCTCAAATTAAGAATTATCCTGCTAACAAGGCTAATATTGCCCTTTCAAGAACAATCTGAGTGCTAAGCTCATCTCTTAGTAGCCTAGGGCCCTGACTTGACTGGCCCCTGTCTTTAAAAGTTACTATAAGAGCTCCAAACTCGGTGAATACTTGAAAGTGCTGGGAACCTAGCATGTCTCTCCCAACCTCCCACCCCCAATCACTTGTCCTGTGCATCTCTTCCATTTGGCTGCTCCGGTGTTGTATCCTTTACAATGAACTGGTAGGAGTAAGGAGAGCACTTTCCTGAGTTAAATGAGTCATTCTGGAGAATTATCAAACTGATTTATAACTGGTCAGTCAGAAGCATAGCCCCCCTGGGACTTGAGACTGGCATCTGAAGTTGGGGCAGGCTTGTGGGACTAAGCCCCTTAACTTGTGGAGTCTGCACTAACTCCAGATAGAGAACTCCAGAGAGATAGAGAATTGATGTGGGAGAGGATGCTATTTGGTGTTGGGGGAAAAAACCCTTGTTTGGTACCGGAGGCGGTATCGGGAAGAACTTGAGAGTCCCATTTTCCTGCTTCTTCACATGGTTAGAGACTTTACATATTTAATGAAACTGGTTGTTATAAATGATATGTTGTAGAGACCTGGATTCTCTTTTTTCCCTCTGAAAAGTGAAATTTATTCTGGACTCAAACTCCAAATTCTGTCTTCTTTGTATAGAACAATAGCTGAAATCTCTGCTCACTTTTTCAGCTTCTAGATGCTGGTTGTTCTGGACTCCCCTGGAGTTTCCCCTAAAAATGAGCACTTTAGTCTACAGCCTAGCATCTGATTAGATTTTTTAGGTGGATCTGGGGTCTTGGCTTATCTGGGGCTCCCATCCTTCCATGACTTTCCCCTGACTATTTGGCTATTCTACCACCCACAGACCTGTAAGGCTGCAGGTTTCTGTCATCTGAGCCTCCTATGGATTAAGCACAAATTATAGAAAAAGCACTGCAAACTTGCAAATCTCAACCTTCTCCCCTCTAGTTTCTGCTAACTTTTGGTCACTCTCCTGAGCCTTCAAGTAGTTGTGTTTATGTTTGCGTATAAATACTGTTTTTTACATTTTCTGTTTTCTGTGAGTTTGACTAATTTATTTCACCATTACTCAGTCACTTGCTTATGATACGAAAATGAGGTATATTCTTGAAAGAAGCAGTACCATAAACAAAAAACAAAACAAAAATTGCTGTAAGTTTCTGTCATGTTTATTGCCCCTGTATATGCTTGCTTTGAAAGCTCAGCTCACTCACAAGGCCTCTGGAGCTTTCCCACAATTAGGATGTCACCCAACGTTTTACCCTAGTGATTGAGAGTCCAAATAGCTTGGTTTTTTAATAGGTATGGTAAGCTGAAAGAGTGGTTCTTGAGTATGAATTTCCTCAAATAAGGAAAAAAAACCCTCCTTAGACAATTAAATATAAACTCTAAATATTATAATAGATACTCCTAAGAATGTAATTAAACAGGGTGACCTTTAATACCTCTATTGTTAAGAATTAACACTACCGTCCACTGCTTAATTGGGTACTCTTGGTTAAATTCTTCTTGTATTTTACCTTCCAAACTAGGACCTTGCTACTTAAAGTATGGTCTATGGGCCCCCAGCACCATCATGACCTAGAGTTTGCCAAAAAAGGAGTCACAGACTCCACCCTGAATTTAAGGAATCAGAGTCCGCAGGTTGACAAGATCCCCAGGTGATTCATATGCACGTTTAAACACCCATGAGGGCTAGCTTCACAGCCTGGAGCTTCAAGTAGAAGCATTTGTTAGCTTTTTCAAAATCTTGTGGGGTTTTTGTTTTGTTTTGTTTTGGTTTTTTTTCTGTTTCAGCCTAAATGAGAAAGAAATTCCCAAGAGACAAGCTAAAGCCAGGGCCTTTGATCTGATTTCCTGATTCTTCCCTCTCAGCCTGAACTGGGAACTAATTCACAAAGGAGAAGTGAAGACAGCACCTTTTCTCTGGTTTCCTGTTTCTTTATTTTCCTGCACTCCAGTTTCTGAGGGTGATGAAGTGGAGGCTGGCAAAACCATTGTCTGAGTTAGAGCCTGTAAGCACTTTTTTTTTTTAAAGATTTATTTATTTATTTTGAGAGAGTGAGAATGAGAGAGAGAGAGAGAGTACATGAGAGGGGGGAGGGTTAGAGGGAGAAGCAGGCCTCTTGCTGAGGGAGCCCGATGCGGGACTCGATCCTGGGACTCCAGGATCATGACCTGAGCCGAAGGCAGTCGCTTAACCGACTGAGCCACCCAGGCGCCCAGTACTTTTTTTTTTAAGATTTTATTTATTATTTTTAGAGAGAGATAGGGAGTGAGAGTAGGGGGGAGGGGGCAGTGGGAGAGGGAGGGGGAGAGAATCTCAAGCGGACTCCGAGCTGAGCATGGAGCCTGACTTGGGGCTCGATCCCAGGACCTGGGCTGAAATCAAGAGTCAGACACTTAACCAACTGAGCCATCCAGGTGCTCCTGTAAGTATTTTTTTTTAAGGTTTTTTTTTTTAACTCAAAAACAAATGTTTTTTAGTTGCTTTGAGAATCCCTTGAAGTTCTTCTCTTTCCGTTATCATTTCCTTCTTTTGCAAATACTGCTTCCCTTAGGTTCTTTATGGATAAAATTCTTTAAGAAAGAACTCATTTCTAAAAGGGCACTATTCCCAGATCAAAACCAGCCTTATATTAACTTTTTTTTTAAAAAATTGAATAAGCCTTAAACAGTTTTAGAGTGGGAAACATGGCAGTGCTATATTTGTGGGCTTATTTATTCTTGACCGGTGCTATTATAATTCCTGTGCCAATTTTCCTCTTTTTCTTATAGTTCTGGCTTCTTCTTCCCACATCTTAGAGAGGGAATTATAAAGCTGTTTACTATTCCTCTCTCAGTAAGCATGGTAACTGAAAGGGAAGAATAAAAACCTAGGTCTAAAGTTAATACACCATGTGGATAATTAAGACTTGGCTATAGGCCATTTATGGCTTTGAAATGGATTGTACATAGACTTCTCATTTTTAATATTCTTATCAGGAAAAATTTTAAGGACTAAATTTTGATATGGGGAAACAGAAACCTTAGGTTTTCTTGTTTCTTTCTCATTGCCCCACAGGAAAAACTATAGCATGCTTCCTGTAAATGAGTGGCAAATAGTTATGCACTCTGTTTTTCTGTTTTTGTTGTTTAGTTTTGTAGCCTAAGCAGAAATGCATTTGTCACCAAACAGACAAGAAAATGAGGCTTGCTTCAAAGTCTGAAGTAAACTCACCTGATTTTCATTTCCCCTAATCAACCAGCAGAGTCCACAAAACTGCAACCCCCTTTTTAAAACATTGAACCTCTGGCAATTTCTGGAGGTTTCATGGAATTCTGCCTTGTAGTGTGTCCCCTACCCTTGCCATGAGATATACAGTTTTTCTGCATGTTTAATATCTTCTCCAGAGACCAACTAGTATGGAAATCCTGTGAGGAGAGACTGTGTTCCTGCCTCTGGGTTTCTGGCTCTTTGTTAAAAGCCATTGTGTTCCCTCCGCTCTCCAAGCTTTGATTCCATAGTCATTCTGGTGGCTGGCTCAGGGAAATATCAGGCAAGCTAGCTAAAGTGTATGACGAGTCAGCAAGGGACAGCTGTTGAACAGCTGTTAGTCATCAGGCATTGATGGAACATCTGTCTTTCTTTGTTCCACGTTTACTAAACTTCACAAGAAGCCTTGACCCGGAGTAAACAAAACTATACGTACCTAAAGTATTTTATCTAGTTTAATGCACTCTCTTTGCATCTCTGGTGAATTTTTGAACCAGATTCCCCCCAGACATAGGTAACAACTTTCGAGAGTTGTTGGAATTTTCAGGATATTTAAAAGTCTCAAAGAATTAATGGTGTTTTCTTAAAAATGCAAAAGCTTAATATGGGCTACGTATGAATTCGACCAACAAATTTTTAATTTTGGAAAGAAATGGAAACCAACCTACAGGGTACACCTGGCCGACCTGTCCATCACTGGCTCCACTTCTCTGAACTCTGATGTTGACTTGATGAGACCTTGTCAAGCTCTTCTCTGGTTTAGAAACCCCAGGGTCCTATTAACAGTGTCTGTGTGTGTGTGTATGTGTGCGTGGGGGGGTGTTTCTGAAGACACCTCTCTCTCAGATTCAGTGAGAGTGGCAGCAACACAGGAATTAGGGGCAAGGGATAAGATGTGCAAAGGTACATCTGAATCGAATTCAGGTTATCATTCACAAAGATCATCATCGTCATGATCATCCTCCACACTCCCTTCATCCTCATCTTTGCGGTCCTGTACAAGTTAATGAAGCTAAGAAGGAGAGTAGGGAGTGGGGAACAAAGACTTAAAGAAAAGAACCAGGGTAAATAGATGTTAATTTGCCATTAGGAAAACATCCTCACACACTCAACTGTATACCTCTCGCAGGTGAACACTGGCATGGCCCTAGCTTGGGAGGTCTAGGATGTTGCCTGGCAATAGAAAGGAAAGACTGAGAATGTTGTCACATGCTCATGCATATCTGATAACTCTTCATACTCTCTAATTAGACACCATGGACCAAGTTGCTTTTTAAGACCTATCACTATAGGTACACATACACATTTTATGTTTTATTTTAAAAACTTAATAGACAATTCTTACCTTATACATGTGTTGTTAAGAAAGTCACTCAAAGGCTTTGATTGTCCAAATGTCTCTTTCTCCTCCTCTGATAATTCTCTTGGATAATATTGTGTAATGGCATTTTTGGGATATGTCCTAATATATTAAAAGAAAATCAAATACCAAAAATTAGAACAAAGGGAAGTAAATATAGCTTGTGACAGGTCAAAGGTTTCTTTCTGTAACAGTAACAAGATAGTATTTTTTATTTAAATTCTATATATTGAATTTTTTCTTTATCCTAGATAATTGATATTAACTGCCTTTTTGAAATACTTTGAGTATTTATGTATTTGTTTCCAACATAAGAAGTTCTTATTTTTTAAAATTTTTATTTAGATTTTTTAACTTAAAGAAAAGTTGTAAGAAGGATCTAAGGAACTCTCATACACTCTTCACCCAGATTCATCCGCTGTTAACATTTTGCCACATTTGTTCATCATTCTCTTGCTCTTCATTTCATTAAATCAATGTTTCTTAACCAGTGCAGTCCTACCCCAGCCCCACACCCTGGGAACTTTTGGCCACATCCAGGAACATTTTTGGTTGTCACAACTGGAATGTGCTACTGGCATATAGTGAGTAGAATCCAGGGATGCTGTTTAATACCCTACAATGTACAAGACAGCCTCCCATAAAAGAGAATTATCCAGCCCAAAATGTCAGTAGAGTTGAGATTGAGAAACTCTGCTCTATATATACAAAACTAAAAACAATTTACATTTCAGCAATGATGGCAATGTGATCTCTGGGAGAAAGCTTATTCCATCCAGTCTGCCCTCAGTGCTCACCTGCACCCTTGAACATATCCTGTTGCATTTGGGCATTGGCAGTCTTGCCCGTAAGACCGGGTGAGTTCCTTGATCTTATGGTATGGGGCTATAGAAAGGTCGTGTGTCACAGTCATTAAGAGGATGTACTCTGGTGACACGCTGCCTGGTTTTGAAGCCTGATTTTATCACTAACAAACTTTGTGACCCCAAGCTAATTATTTAACCTCTCTGTGTCTGTTTATTCACCTCTAAATGAAATTCTCAAAGTAGCTGGCTCCTAGAGTCATTGTAAATTGAATGTGTTAATACATGCAAAGCTTTTAAAACAGTGCCTAGCCCATTGTAAGTGCTCAAAAAAGTATTAGGTTGTATTTAATCTGTGTTGGACAAATGTCAGTAAAATGTCTCTGTGAGAAGAAGATATATTAAGTGAAGAGTAATGAAACAAAGCATAAAGAGAGTTTTATGTTTAATAAAGAATTCATTCTTTTTTCTCCTAAGTAGGCCAGTATCAGTAGCATAAAGCAGAGTGCTGGAAAGAAAGAATGTTGGTATTAGAACCAGAGAGACTTGGGTTCAAATTGTAGCTTCACCTCTTAAATTTTAGCACACATTAGTGTCCTCTAGGTAGGATTAAGTAAGAAATTATGTGGCACCTATGGGTTTCATCCAAGAAGCAACATGACTAAATCACTCTAATATTTTCAATGTAATTTGTTTTGTTATTTCTCAGCAGATCTATTTGTTATTGCTTCAGATTTAAATTATGTTCCAAACATTGAGCTTTCATTTTTAACCTGGCTTTGCTTCAGTTTATTTGTAAAATGGGCATAGTGCCTACCTCAGAGGGCAGTTGTGAGAATTGAGTTGCTGCATGCCAAGGGCTTAGAAGAATGCCTAGTGTGTGGTAAGAACACAGTGAACATTTGCTTTCACTGTCAGTCCTCTTTGAACCTCACCTTTGATTTTTTTTTTTTTAACTTCCACCACAATTGTATCTCTCAGCCTCTCCACCCCAGACTAGCTACCCTTCCTGATCTCCTGATGTTGATAAGGAGTACCTTACCATTCTCCCAGCATCCTAGATTTGAACCTTTTGATTCATCTATTTTGTTTCATCTCATGGGTCAAGACCCTCACTTACTTCTCATCTTTTCACTCCATCTGTATAGATACAACTGTCTCTTGGTATGAGTCAGCATTCATTGAGAAGCTACTAAACCTAGAGTCCTCTGGTTTGGGTCCCTGTTGTTGGAAGTTCCCTGTCCTTTTCTGAGTCTACCTCTCGAGTCTACCCTGGCTGACTCGTTCTCATCACTTTTCTGCACCCTGGCAGGATCATAGGAAAAGTCTCTGGCTGGCTTGGCTTAGAAATTTGTCTCAAAGTTTAAGTGTCTTTGGTACTAATGTCTCACCTCTCTCCCTCCTGTCTCAGCTTCTTCTTGGTATTTGTGGATCTCTGGTGTCCTGATTCTCTGTCCAGACTTGACTACTGATCCTGTCTTTCTTTTTTACCTTCTTTAATTCTGGCCTGTCTATTCATCTGCCTCCCATGTTTCTGACCCATTTCTTATTCCGACCCCTGGTATTGATTGATGTGTATGTGCCCTGACTTTATCACTGCATTTTTATGGTTTCTGACTTGTTGGTTTACATAGATTTGAAAAGCATGTTTTATATTTCACTCCACACTGCTGATTCCTGATTCTCCTGGACACTGCATATTTCATAGCCCTCTCCTGACACTGTGAAATCAAGTCAGTCATCTGTTCTGCACATTCTTCTTTAACTCCATCCATCTCTTCCCCCTTCCTTCCTCCATTTCATAAATGTGTGTCAGGAAATATCCTAGGAGTTGAGGATGTGGAAATAAAATAGACGAAGTTCCTGTGTCATGGAGCTTAAATTTTAAGGCAGGGTGGACTCAGAGGTGAGAGAAGAATGACAATGACAAACACATATCAAATGATGATAATAACATGAAGAGAAATAGAGTAAGGGGGTAGATAGCAATGCGGGTTATTGCTTTTATAGATGGCCCCCAACTGATGATGCTTCCACTTGTGATTTTTTTTTAGTTCAGGATGGAGTGAAAGCAATATGCATTCAGTAGAAACTGTACTTTGAATTTTGGATTTGGAATTGTCCTGGGCTAGTGATCTGCGGTACGATCTTCTCTCATGATGCTGGGCAGTGGCAGGGGGCCAGAGCTCCTAGGCAGCCACACGATCATGAGGGTGAACAATCCATTCACCGACAATCATTCTGTACCCACACAACCATCCTGTTTTTCACTTTCAGTATTTAATAAATTACATGAGATATTCAACCCTTTATTATAAAGCAGGTTTGTGTTAGATGATGTGGCCCAACTGTAGGCTAATGTAAGAGGAGCAGCATAGGCAGAGGCAGGAAGACGTGGAAAAGCGGACATTCTGGAAGCTGGAAGCACCCCATGGGGCTGGAGCACAAGAGCTTGTTTCAGACCAGGGTGCCAAGGCTGGAGTGGCAGACAATGCCTTGTCATGGAAGAAGGAGGATCTCGTGCCATCCTCAGGGCTCTGGAGGAGATTTAGGCAATCTGCTTTGATGTGGGAGAGCGATCACTTGGGTGGTGGGATAGAGTGGTTACGAGGCAAAGGTGAGAGACCACAGGGCCCCTGCTCTGAAAGCAGGAGTGTGCTTATTGACGGCATCAGTATTGTCCTATTTCATAGTGTCTACACTCTTACAGACTTGTCTCTCCTTCTCCTGTTGAGCTTTTATTTATTTATGTTTATTTATTTTCCCATTGAGATTTTAAAAGGTATTGTTGAGTATAATTAGATCTGCCTGAATTGCTCTGTGAAGATCTATGTCGTCATTGTCAATCCATTTCTATTTATTATAAAGATCTTTCAAAATAAGCATGGATGTTGCTAGATTTTGCTGTAATTGCCTTTGAAAATATATAACCCCACCGCATACTTACCATCTTGTTTGAGTGCTTGTGTCCTTGACTTTGGGGACTACTTGCATGCCAACATCTTTCTCAAGTTGCTTAAGGGCAAAATGTCTATCTGGGTAGGCTATACATTCAATATAGGCATCTTTTACATTGGAAGCATTTTGGTCACTGAACTTAATTGGCGCTCCAAACTCACTTCGTTTTCGAGAAATCATATATGTAATCTGTAACACATGTGAGCAGGAAAAGTAACAGAATCAAGTTCATGGAAATGTGGATGTTTGGTAGACAGTACTGGTGCTCTGCTCAGATCCTCTCAAATCTTTTTCTTTCTTTTCTTTCTTTCTTTCTTTCTTTCTTTCTTTCTTTCTTTCTTTCTTTCTTTCTTTCTTTTCTTTCTTTCTTTCTTTCTTTCTCTCTCTCTCTCTTTCCTTCCTTCCTTCCTTCTTTCAAAGATTTATTTGAGAGAGAGAGAATGAGAGAGAGCACAAGCAGAGGCAGAGGGAGACACAGCCTCCCCGCTGAGCAGGGAGCCAGATGTGGGGCTCTCCTCCCAGGGCCCTGAGATCATGACCTGAGCCAAAGGCAGGTGCTTAATCAACTGAGCCACCCAGGTGGCCCTCAAATCTCTTTCTATACTTTACTATACTATACCTCTAGCTCTGTGTGCTTTCCATTTTCAGGGCCACCCCCTACCGCTCTTCTGCAGAGCACTGCTCTGGCTACCTGGGAGCACTTTGGTACAAAGGTAAAAAGAATAGGAAGTGACTGGCACTCACCCGTGTTGGACTGGTGGGAGACATGTGTAAGCCCATCTCCTTTGCTTCTCTTTGGGACAACGCAGGTGTCATTTACACTCCAGAGTTCCCCTAGGGGTTCAAGCTAAAGCCTTTTCTCTACTGGCCTTTTGCCTGAGATTGCATCCTTGTAGGACTTCTGCTATGTCCCTGTCCTGCTGCTTTTCCTTTTCTTCTATGGTGCACTTTCATAATAAATCACTCACATACAAATCTTCTCAGGGGCTGCTCTTGGAATGCCACTGTGTCAGTTTCCTCTGGCTGCTGTAACCAACGGTCACAGCCTGGGTGGCTTAAAACAACAGGAATGAAGTCCGAGATCAAGGTGTTGAAGGTTTTGTTCCTTTTAAGGGCTCTCAGGGAGAATCCGTTCCTTGCCTCTCTCCTAGCTTCTGGTGACAGCCAGCAATCCTTGCTGTTCCCTGGCTTGTAGATCCATCACTCCTATTTCTGCTTCCTTCTTCACATGGTGTTCTCCCTATGTCTGTGTGTCTTTGCATGGCCATCTTTTTATAAGGACACCAGTCATACTGGATTAGTGACACCCATTTCCTAATAGGGTCACCTTCTGAGGTACTGGGTATTGGGACTTCAACATATCTCTTTTGGGGAATACAGTTCTACCCTTAATACCCAAATACCCCAAACAACGACCATTCTTCTATCAAAGGAAATACCACATCCCCATTGGCAAACATAGCAAACCTTACAGATCCCTCAGGAATCAGTGTCGTTCAGCAATATAGAGAGGTAAGCACACTGAAGATCATATCCAAGCCTCTGACCTGCTTTGTAGATTCCTTAACCGATTCTTCCGCAATTTCTTTTTCACTGCCCAAAGAAACCCATGGTTTAGAGATAGGTGGCTTATAAATGTATATATCTTCTGGAATATGCTCTTTATATTCTTCCTGTTCTTCTGGTACTTCTGGGGACTAGAGTAAAATAAATAGCACTCTAAAATATATGACCAAAAGTAAGTTATAGCTGCATGTGAATATTTTGCCATAAACTTTATGTTTGTATAAATTAAGCACTTCCTATTTTCTTTATTCTTGGTTCATGTTTTTCAATTAGGAGAAGGAAACTAAGCAAAAGGAAAAAAAAAAAAAGCCCATTTAATTTTTACAACAGCCCCGGAAATAGATACTATTGGTGCCACCATTTTGCAGACAAGTGGTTCAGTAACTTACCCAAAGTCATGGAGGTGGCAAGAGGAGACCCAGGAGTGTGGGACAAAGAGTGGCCAAGAGCAATACTAGTCCCAATTTATTGTTTCTACTCTCAGTGGGACAATAAAAGGCAAATAAGTAGAGTATCTGTTACTCTGAGGTGTTTGATTTAGCTCATCTCTTACCTACTCTAAGTGCTAGAACGTGGTCTAGGTCCCAGGGAAAGAGAACTGAACACAAATAATCCAAACCAGGTATAGGTCTCCCCCAGTGGTATTCCTTCCCTCCGACAATCAACAAAATGCAAGGACTTGGCATCTGCTTACGTTTAAATAGTTTTCTTTGCCCTCTTCAGTTCCAATAAGATAAAAGTTAACTCCATATTTGAAGTCTTTGTCATAAACAACCAGAAGCTCATCTCCAGGATATTCCTATAGGAATATAATCAAAAGAGAAGGTCAGTTTTCATTCACTTTATTCAGATACAAAATTGACATTTTTCTAATCAATCATAAAAGATAACCACCATAGTGCTAATCTATGGCTCATAATCCCAGATTGTAAAATTATTCTATTAACAAAGCTCTTAAAACTCAGTAGGTCTAGGGAAATTTACTACACAATTTTATTTCTAACAGGAAAAAAAGAAGCATTCCTTTTATTTAGTGTTGGCGCTCAGTAGCATGTTTGGAGACAAATCAGACCAAATTTATGAATTAAAAAATTAAAGGATTATGGGAAAATAAGAGTAGATTCCTATTCTAATTGAAAGTGGGCAAGGATAAGCTTTTCTGGGTGTGAAGTAAGAATCAGTCACTGATAGGTGACTTCTTACAGAGGATTATCAAGCAGGATTCCAAAGGAGGTGTGGGCAAGCTAGCATTTGTCCAACGTAACTGGGGCAGGGGGAATGCCACAGATTTGAACTCAACAATCTCTCTGCCTTTTGTTATCATGTACCCGAAACCTCTTGAGGCAGAACTAGAAAATAAAGAGGGATGTTATACTTATCTGGATAACTTTTTTGACTGGATAGAAATCAGATACTGCAGCTCTGTTCTGAAAGTCTGCAAAAATATCTTCTTTTTTGATAAGTTTATAAGGTTGTTCATCTGTGATATCTTCATCTATTCGGCAGTTAAATATTTCCTGGGTCTGGGTAGTTAATACTAAAGGATAAATTTCTGGATGACCTGGGGAAGGCAAAGTAGAATTTGGACATTAAATAAAACCACTTAAAATATTAAGAGGAAAGAGGCAATTGTTTGCTTTAAATAATTGTCTTAGTTAAAATTTTAAAAGGCTTTAAAAATCATTGTTCTTATTTTCTAAGTAAGTATATCCATTACAGAAAATGTCAGAAAAAGATAAAAGGAAGAAAATGACAATTATCTATAATACTACCTCTCAAGAGAGAGCCTCTATTAAGAGTGTGCTCTATTTCCTCTATCTCAAGCTGTCTTCTCATTTTCTTACCGTTTTTATCACCACCAACTTCCACAGTCCCAGTCTCAGCTCTGCATCTACTCCCAAAACTTCCTCCCCCAACTCTCCCTCCCAAGGTCCCGGAGTCCCCTCTCTTCTTCTCCAGACCCGGTACGCCTAGACGTCCTGACATCTTTTCTCTTACTGCTCAGCAGATGTGCTAGCAAGTGGAGAAGTGCATGTGGCCTCTCAGAGTGGAATTTGGGGCTTATTTTCCTACAGAAATATTTACCCCCCCCACCCTAGTGGCTCTATGACACAATTATTCAGGTAATTTGAGGGCAGGGTTAATGACCATACCCATAACGCTGAGTATATGTAGAAATATATTCCAAATTGCAGTCAGTTGGCATAATAAACATTTGGAATACAAGTTGTTCATAAATTAGGGACAAACTGCCATTTTTCTCTCCTTGGGAGTTGGAAATGGGGGAGCTGAGATCCAGACTAAGGTGTCTGCACTACCATGCTATACTTTCTCTCTAATGTGTGGACATAGCAGAGCACAGGAGAGGGTCCTGCTCCTTCCTCACACGTGGTCAGGAGGTGACAGATTACACTCCACAGGATGCAGTCAATGGCAGTTACTGACCTAGTAGCTGATAGAGCAGGAGCCACAGACAGACTCAAGATCTACATAACTCACTCCTCACAATCTTACTGTGTGTACAAGGAAGAGTCCCGTGCCCTACAGACCAGAGCCCTCAATATACATCAATCGCCCTGCATTTTTAAAAATAATTTTTTAGAAGATTTTATTTATTTATTTGACAGAGAGAGAGAGCGAGAAAGCGCAAGCACTAGCAGGGGAAGCGGCAGGCAGAGGGAGAGGGAGAAGCAGGCTCCCCGTGGAGCAGGGAGCCCGATGATGATGCAGGGCTCGATCCCAGGACTCCGGGATCATGACCTGAGCCTAAGGCAGACGTTTAACCAACTGAGCCACCCAGGTGCCCTGATTGCCCTGCATTTTGAAACAGAGCTAATTTAAATAACTCTTATGTATTTCATCTGTACCATTTTTTTTTAAAGATTTTATTTATTTATTAGAGAGAGAGAATGAGAGATAGAGAGCATGAGAGGGAAGAGGGTCAGAGGGAGAAGCAGACTCCCCGCCGAGCAGGGAGCCCGATGTGGGACTCGATCCCGGGACTCCAGGATCATGACCTGAGCCGAAGGCAGTTGCTTAACCAACTGAGCCACCCAGGCGCCCTGTACCATTTTTTTTTTTACATTTTGGTTGCTATTTCCTTTTTAAAAGCAGTTTTATTGAGATATAATTGGCAAACAATAAACTGTATATATTTAAAGTGTACAATTTAAAAATATATGCATATACCCATGAAGCCATGACCACAATTGAGTTAAAGAACACACCCATAATCCCCCAAAGTTTCCTCCTGTCCCCTCCTCCCTGAACCCCTCCCGCACCTCTAAGCAACCACTGATCTGCTTTCTATTATTATAGCTTAGTTCACCTTTTATGGACTATTTATAAATGCAATTACACAGTTTGTATTCTTTCTGTTTGTCTTCTTTTACTCAGCATAATTATTTTGAGATTCATTCATGTTGTTGCATGTAACAAATGGTTCATTCCTTTACATTTCTGACTGGTATTCCATAAAAGAAAAGATCAATTAGGCAAAGATTTCTTAAGATTTATGACTTTGGGTATTGTATCTAGGAAATCTTTGCCTAATCCAAGGTCAAAAAGATTTTTTCCTATGTTTTCTTCCAGAAGTTTTATAATAGTTGGTTTTATATTAAGGTTTATGATCATTTTGAGTTAATTGCTGTATATGATGTGAAGTATAGATTGAAATTCTTTTTTTTTTTTGCATATAGATATAAAATTGTTCCAGCATCATTTGTTGAAAAGACTGTCCTTTCTCCACTGAACTGCCTTTGCGCTTTTTTGAAAATCCATTGACCATATATATGTCAGCCTACTTTGGGATTCTTCATTCTCACTCATTGGTCTATGTCTTTATAATATCTTTTAAAAATAGTAACAACAGTTAGCGTGAACCGTCTTTGTGATGGCTCCACGTAAGGAAGTGTGTGTGTACTAACTAACTTAACCTGCAATAATCTCATAAGGTAGTCTCGCAACCTTGTTTTTCAGACGAGGAAGCAGAGGCTCAGAGAGGTGAAGTCATTTGTGACCACACTGTCATTAAGTGTCATTAAGTGTCATTAATTATGAATTGAGCGAGGTCTAATTCCCAAGCCTGTGCTACTAATCACTCGTGATAAACAGAATAGAGTCCCCCTGAACGTGTCCATGTCCTAATCCCTGAAACCTGTGAATAAATTACCTTATATGATAAAAGAGACTTGCAGATGTGACAAAGTTAGGGAAGCTGAGATGGGGAGATCATTGGGCCCCTGAGCAGGGCCCAAGGTAACCACAATGGTCCTTGTAAGAGGAAGGCAGGAGGGCCGAAGTCAAGGAAGGAGATGTGACAAAGTGGCAGAGGTCAAAGAGAGAAAGATTAGAAAATACTACACTGCTGGCCTTGAAAATAGAGGAAAGTGCCAAGAGTCCATGAACGCAGAGAGCCTTTAGCTGAAAAGGTAAGGAGGTGGACCCTCCCCTCAAAGCCTCCAGAAGGAACCAGCCCTGTTAATACCTTGACTTTGACCCAGTGAAAATAATGTCAGACTCCTGGTTTCCCAAATTGCAAGATAATAAGCCATTTAATTTTTAAGTGTTTTAAGCCACGAAGTTTGTGGTAATTTGCAGCAATAGTCAATTAATACACCATGGATACTCTAACCTGTATTAAAGCATGACTTAGAATTTGGGTAAATTATTTAATTTTGGGAGTCACAGCATCTCCATCTATGTCATGGCCATAATAATGCCTAGTTCACAGAGATAAACTGATGAGAGGAGCGTGCCTGGCACAAAGGTGTTGCTCCATATATGTTAGCTAAATGTAAAAATTACATCTATTTTCTAGAAACCTCTAGACATTGCCCTTTAGACCCTTAGGCAACAGTTTTTTAGTTAGTTTGTCATTCCCTTGGTTCTTGGAAGGAAAGGGAATCCCAGTTCCCTGGGGCATGAGCCACAAGCCCTGAGTGACAATTGACAATGTCAAGACCCCACAGCAAGGAAGTCAGAGGGGTCCTAATGTTGCCCTGGAAGGTCTGGGCGGTAAAGGAGAGATGTTCTAGTATAAGGTAAATCAACACCTACTTTCAAGTCTCACTACAACATACTGAGGTTTTGGGGTTTTTTTCTCCTTAAATAAATAGACATCTATTTTTCATCCCATTTACTTTCTGCAGAAATATCTCCATCAGGCCCCATTCTCAGGTTCATGGATTTTCTTGCCAGTCAACTCATTTAGTCAAGACATATTTATTGAGCAGCTACTATGTAAAATCATGGTGTTGGTACTAGGGTTAGATTATCTAGAGGGGGAGACAGACATTAAACAGACAAATACACTCAGAAGTACAGAAGTACAAATCATCACAAGTGCTATTTGGAGAAAACAGGGTGAAAGGTAGAACTTAGAACTAAGGAGAGTGGGAGTGGCGGTGGTCTCTTAGACGAGAAGAATAGGGAAAGCCATTTTTTCATTCATTTATTCAACAAATCAATCAACAAATATTTGCTGAGTGCTTATTATGTGTCCAGATCTCTTCTAGGCATTGGAGTACAGTGGTGTACAAGGGAGTTTCTGTTCCCAGGGAGTACACGTGTGCATGTGCATGTGTGTGAGTGAGAGTGAGTGGGCACAACGGCCAGCCAGGTATGTGTGAAAGTAGATTATAAATGCATAAAGAAATAAATACAATCTTCAATATTCATGGATTTTGTATTTGCAGATTCACTTGCTAAAACTTATTTGTAACCCTGTGCTCACTTTGGCAGCACATATACGAAGATTGGGATGATAAGAGAAGATTAGCATGCCCCCCGCCCCTGTGCAAGGGTGACACACAGACTTGTGAAGCATTCCATATTTAAAAAACAAAACAAAACAAAAATGTGTAACCCCAACATCAGTAGTCACGGTGCTTTTACCACCATCAGTGGCCATGCTTACAGTGGCAAAAAGTCTTAAGTGCCCAATGTGTACGTTCCCAGCTGAGGTCAAACAAGGTGATGCTCTCCATCTTGTATCAGCCCTCAAACCGTAAACGAGTGTCCTTCCCACTATTTAGTGCCACGTTTTTCACATTTTTGTACTTTTTCCGTTGGTGATTTTGCCAGTTAAAATGGTCCCTAAGCATAGTGCTGAAGTGCTGTCTAGCATTCCTAAATGCAAGAAGGCTGGGATGCGCCTTATGGAGAAAATATGGGTCTTAGAAAAGCATCGTTTAGACATGAGTTATAGTGCCGTTGGCCATGAGTTCAATGTTAATGAATCAACAATATATATCAAATAAGGTGTCTTTAAACAGAAACACACATAAAACAAGTTTATGTATTGATTGGCTAATGAAAATGTGACCAGAGGCTCAAAGGAACCTAACTCTGTATTTACCCTAGGAAAAATAGCTCAGTATTTGCTAAGTCAGTGTTTGCAGCAACTGTATAGAACTTCCAAGAAAAACAAGAATTGACTGTACTTTAATTTCAGAATTAGGGTAAGTGCTATGAAGGCAGTAAAATGGTACTAGGTGAAGGAGAGGTTAAGGAAGTCCTCTTGCAGAGGTGGGACTGGAGTCTAGATCTGAATGTTGAAAAAGAGATAGATACATAAAATCTGGGGGAAGCTCTATCCAGGTATCAGGAGTAGCAAGAGCAAAGACCCTGAGGCAGGAATAACTTTGATGTGCTCTGTGTTAAGCAAGGCTGGTGAGCTCTAGGTTGGGGTGGGGGGGCCGGGGGGGGAGAGGAGAGAGACAGAGACAGAGAGAGATAAAGAAAGGAAGGCAGAACCAGGACTGGTATAATGGCAAAGTAAAGCCATGAGAGAGTTTAAGCAGGAAAGACACATGACCAGGTGGTGTGCAGAATAGATTGAAGGAGAGTGGGTGGAAGCAGTGATACCAGTTGGGGGCTAAGGAACTAACCCAGATGAGAGGTGTGGAGGTCTGGACTAAGGTTGCGGATGTGGACATAAGGTGAAGTGGATGGGATATATTTTGGAGGTGGAATGGTTTCAGTGGGGATGGGGAGGTGTTAAAGGGAGATAGGTGTGAAAGAGGACTTTCAGGTTTTTGAGTGGTATATTCATTAATTCAATAAAGTATTTGGTGGGCAGTGTGCCCTGTTCCGGTGCCATTTACTGTCAGCTGACATCCCCCTGCCATCTCCACTATCCCTCTACCACCCTGGACCAAGCCACCACCTTCTCTTTCCTAGGTTCCTGCAGTAGCTTTCTCTCTGGTCTCTGCTTCTGTCCCTGAAGTTCTCAGCTAGGTAGCCAGGGTGACACTTTCAAAACAAGTCAGATCCCATCACTCCTCTGCTTAAATACCTCTTGAGTCACCTCCATCCTAGATGACTCAAAGTCAGAGCCCTTACAACAGCCTACAAGGCTTTTAGATCTTCCTCCTCCCCAACCCTCACTGTTTCCTCTCTGTCTCTAAACATGAAGGGCATCACCTAAGTCCAATCTAAGAGGAAAGTTTCAACAACAACCAAAACAAAAGATCCTATTGGCATAAGAGTATTTAGCCTCTAAAAGTAGGAGAAATATTAACTTGGTTGTCTAAGTTCTAGTTTATTTGCTTAAAAATTAGCCTCTTTACTTGAAATACTTGAATCTTACCATGAGGTACAGATAAATATTGCTCACAAGCCAGAGTCTTAAAAATATTATTCTAATGAAAGTAATAACTTGCAGACTAACGACACTTTCTAATCTCTTCCATAACCATACCCTGTTAGATTTGTGAGAGACTGCTTGGTTCAAGTCTATTTCTCAGTTTGAAATTCTCTCTTCCACTCTTTTTATTCTTTTTTCAAAATTTTTCACTTTATATTCTAAATGATATAATGTAATTTTAGCCCATGTACATCTTGATCAATCACTTCAATTTGTATTTTTGTTTGCTCATTGCATATTAAAATATTATAAAACTGGGGTCATAAATTCTAAATTATATTTCCACTTACCCATTCTCTCCATATTTATAGGTTCTGTTTCTTCCCTATCTAGAATATAATAAAATGATGTCACATTTACATTTTTGAATCAAATAAACATTACAGTTTATTACAGTCTTTTACCAGCCTCAAAGCACAAAACATAAACAAATATACAATGAAGATTTAAACTATTTTATGCATGATTAAATGGAATTTAAATAATTATCTTTTTTTCACAGAATTATCTCTTAGTGATACATTTGCTATGGCATTCATTATATGACATTTAACAGGTATTATAATGAAATGAATAAAAAATAATAAATCTCCATACTTTAAATTCCATTTGTGGTTGACTTTATGACAGCAAAACTATTTCATTATTTGATACATTAAACCACAGCCATTTTGGTGGCTAATATATATACAAATACTAGATCCATAAAAATCCCATTAATGAGAAAACAGTCCTACCAGGTAACGTTTGTTTGGTTTTGCCCCATTTTGGTTTTTTTCGGCCAGCTGAGCTCTTTTGTTTTTGAGATTTTGGAGCCATGGTTCTGACTTAGGCTGCATAAAGAGAGAATGTCATTAGTAAATTCTGTGTTACAGGTTCAAATAATAAGCATTATCATTTAGCAAAACATAAGAATATGTTTTCTAAGCCTTGCCTTTGGTTACGGCGACATGCGTCTTCATAGAATGGGTGTTCTGTGACCAAAGGTTTATCACAACAACAATCTTACTGATAAGATCTTACCATTTTGGTGGAGCCTTTCAGCTGAAGCACACAGAAGCCACCTGCCAACCCTTCGAAGTTTCAGCCATAGGGTCTGCCGTGGAAGCAGGACAGAGGACACTGGATCCCCAGCCTCTTGGGGCTGTTCCCATCCCAGGGAGTTGCTGTCTGCTGCCCCATGCCCAGCTCCCCAGCAGCTGCCCCAGCAACAAAGACAGGCTGGACGTCCACAGGCAGGCACAGGCCCAGAACATGCATATATGTACATAATTTTTTAAAGTTAACATAATTTACATAGTACTTGTGTCCATGTACATGTGTCCATGTAACCACTGTGTCCTTATTTGTGCTGTCAGAGTGCCTCCAGAAGTTTTCTGTGGAACTGTTCATCAGTTTTGGCTGAGGTCATTTGTTATCACATCGAGTCCTTGTCATCTCCATGGTCACCCCTGTCTCATCTTGTTAGAGGGTTAGGAGTGTGATTTCAGGCATCTGAGCAGCAAGGTTGAAAAATAGACTCTGCCTTTTACCAGCTGAGTGATGCTTGGCAAATTACATACCTTCGGAGTCTCAGTTTATTCATGTTTAAAGGGGACGATAATAATCAAACCTATCTCACAAGATGGTTGCGATGATTTAATGAAATAAAGTATCGTCCTCAACTCAGTCATGACAGACTGGTTGCCTCATTTTTTTAAAACGATTTATTTATTTGAGAGAGAGAAAGCACGAGGGTAGGGGCAGAGGGAGAGGGAGAGACAGAATCTCAAGCAGACTCTGCACTGAGTGTAGAGCCTGATGTGGGGCTTGATCTCACCACCCTGAGATCACGACCTGAGCCGAAACCAAGAGTCAGATGCTCAAACAATTGCGCCACCCAGGTGCCCCTGGTTGCCTCATTTTAATAACCCAATATAGATTGAAAATTATTTCATAGTCCACAGTCAGAATATCCTGACTTTCATTTTATGCTTCATCCCTTGATTACTAAATCTGGACCAAAGTGTGTGGGGGATGTGTTTGTGATCTACATTTTTTACATGTATTTTTTCCAAAGGTAATAATGATAGCTCATGTTTGTTGAGTGTTTACTATGTGCCAGACACAGTCCTAAGTACTTCACATGTATTTTTTTATTTAATTTGAGCTAACCTTTTAGATAAGCATTTTATGAATATTTTTATCCTCATCCCCATTTTATATGGTAAAAACAGAGGCCAGGAAACTTGCATGAGGGGATACACAAAGTGTGAGTAGAGTCAGGGTGTGAGCCCACCCAGTCTGGCCCCAATGCTCACACTTGTAATCTTTGTACAAGACTGTCCCTTGGCTTTCAGTGGTAACTGTTCACTGTGTTTCATTACAAATGAAATTATTTAAAATCATTGTCTTTACCTAGAAAGGTAGGATTTTATGATTTATTCAGCATTTTATGATTCTGACATTTGGGAATTTCTCCTTTTTAAATATCCTGCAATGAATGGCTCTGACCCAACTTTCCAGCCTGTCAAGCATCCTCCAGCCCTCCTCTCAGCCTTCAAATATTGGACCTAGTCCTTTTCTCAGAAAATTCTTTTATCAATGTACCCCTCTCCATATTCTATTTCAGCTGCATTTGACTTAAAACACTCAAAACACTCTGGGCACCAGCTGGACTCGCCCTACCCCCATATACACACGTACCTTCACCACCACCACCACTAGTCATTCCACAAATATTTACTGAGCAATTTTGAGGCACCAGAGGCTGTCCTAGCTGTTAGGAATATAGCAGTGAACAAAATAGGCAAAACCCTTGCCCTGCTAGAGCTTACATTCTAGAGGGGAGACAGTTCCGGGGCAGGAATATGCTTGGCACATTTAAGAGAACAGCAGGAAGGTCATGATGGCTGGAGCAGAGTGAATAAGGGGACTAGGGGATGAAGTTGGTCAGAGAGCTCATGAGGGTATATATTAGTCAGCTCTGCTAGGGTAATAAATGTCCTGCAAATCTCAGTAACATACAACAACGAATGTTTATTTCTTCTAATGTTTTGTACTGTGATTGTGAGTGGGCCACTGCTTCAGGCCTTATTCTGGGACTCAGCCTGGAGAAGCAGCCCCTATTTGACAGCCCCCACTTCCGTGGTGGAGTAAAAAGCGAGAGAGCTACCAGAACTGTGTAATGCCTCCTCCATCTTCTCCGTGGCACGGGCATACAGTCCTTTCTGCTTATATTCCATAGGCCCAAGCAAGTCACATGGCCAGTCCTGCTAATGGGGGAGGAACACCTTCTTCCTTGGCAGTGGGTGGGAACGTATGATCCTTGTGCAGGGAAGGGAGGTAAGAGTTGGGAATAAAATCGTTGCGGACGAGTATATAATATGCCACAAGGGGACTAGGTCATGTGTAAGGATGTGGGCTTTTACTCTGAAGGAGGGGGGAGCCATTGGATGGTTTTGAGCTGAGGAGTTACTGGACTTGATCTGACTTCCTATGGCCAGTGTAGTGAAGCCTGCAGTGAGGAAAGAGCTGAAGCAGGGACTCCAGCTGGGAGACATTCGGTAGTCCAAGGGGGAGGTGAGTGTGGAATGGAAAAAGTGGTTGGATTCTGCATATGCTGTGTAAGCCAAGGTGATAGGATTTGCTGATGACTTGGATGTAGGGTCTGACAGAAAAAACAGGACCAAGGAGGACTTCAACAGGTTTTACCTAAGGACTTGAAAGCATGGGGTTGCTATTTATTGAGATGGGGATCCCAGGGAAAGAGCAGACTTGAAAGGGAAAGTCAAAAATTCAATTGAAGGCATGTGAAGTTAGACTGTACAGTAGGTAGCAAACTCCAGAACTGGCACAGTGTACATGCTAAAAAAAAAAAAAAGAATTAATGACTCCTTGGTGTCCCCTTTCCTTCTGCCATTCTTAGCTTATACATTTCCAGTCTGAGCAAAAGTCTTTTGCTTAAGGTCTGTGGAATCACCGGCATGCATGCTGTTTTCATTTTCTATTGCTGCTCCAACAAATTACCAGAAATTCAGTGTCTCAACACAGATTCATTCTCTAATGATTCTGTAGTTCAGAAGTCTGACTTGGCTCTCACTGGGCTAAAAACCAAGCTGTCAGCAAGGTGTCAACAAGGCTGTGTTCCATTCTTTCTAGAGTTCTAAGGGAGAATCTGTTTCCTTGCCTTTTCGTACTTGAGGCCACGAACATTTCTTGGCTTGTGGGCCCTCTTCCTCCATCTTCAAACAACCCAACAACAGTGGGTTAGATCTTTCTCACAGAATATACTCTGACCTTCTCTTCTTATTTCCACTTCCACTTTTTAAGGACCCTTGAGATTACACTGGGGCCCACCGAGATAATATAGGATACACTCCCTATTTTATTTATGGTCAGCTGATTAGCAATTTTAATTTCATCTGCAACTTTAATTCCTGTTTGCTATATATGTTAACATATTTACAGTTTCCAAAGATTAGGAGGTGCTGCATTGGTGTTCAGTTTGAATATATAGGTATCAATCTAACACAATCACCCCAAGAAATAGTCAAAGTAATCACATGTACCCAGTTCTTTTCAAAGGCTGCTATAAAATGATTTGTGGGTAATCTGGTTCCATTTCCAAAATTCAGGGGAAAACAAAGTCCATTTTCCACCAGTACGTTGGAAAACAAAATTGGAATAAACATTAAATGTGTGCTTCCTTATTAGAATAGCTCACTTACTATTTTCACAAATATTAATCCCTATGTCTAAAATGTTGACTAGTGACTGAGGAAAAAGGAAGACCATGTTGTTCTACAGCTTTTAGAGGTCCCAATTATTCTTTTTTTTTTTCTTTTTCTTTTCTTTTTTTTTATTTTTCAGTTTGGCTCTGATGTGCTGAGGTATGGATTTCTTCTTATTTATCCTGCTTGAGATATGTTGGGATTCTTGAATTTGTAAATTCATGTCTTTTTTAAAAAATTTTTTATTGTTATGTTAATCACCATATATTACATCATTTGTTTTGGTGTACTGTTCCATGATTAATTGTTTGTTCATAACACCCAGTGCTCCATGCAGAATGTGCCCTCTTTAATACCCATCACCAGGCTAACCCATCCCCCTACCCTCCTCCCCTCTAGAACCCTCAGTTTGTTTTTCAGAGTCCATCATCTCTCCTGGTTCGTCTCCCCCTCTGACTTACTCCCCTTCATTCTTCCTCTCCTGCTATCTTCTTCTTTTTCTTTTTTCTTAAAATATGTTGCGTTATTTGTTTCAGAAGTACAGATCTGTGATTCAACAGTCTTACACAATTCACAGCGCTCACCATAGCACATACCCTCCCCAGTGTCTATCACCCAGCCACCCCATCCCTCCCACCGCCCACCACTCCAGTAATACTCAGTTTGTTCCTGAGATTAAGAATTCCTCATATCAGTGAGGTCATATGATACATGTCTTTCTCTGATTGACTTATTTCACTCAGCATAACCCCCTCTAGTTCCATCCACGTCGTTGCAAATGGCAAGATCTCATTCCTTTTGATGGCTGCATAATATTCCATTGTGTATATATACCACATCTTCTTTATCCATTCATCTGTCGATGGATATATTGGCTCTTTCCACAGTTTGGCTATTGTGGTCCCAATTATTCTTAATTAAAAGCACAGTATTTAAGTTGCTAGGCATCACAGATGTAAAAACTCATTAGCTGAGGTCAGCCTGGTAAATATAGTCTAAACTGAAAAGAAAATGATTACTTTGGAAGTAGCTACTTTACATTGTATTTGTGTTTCAGGCAAAATTTCATAGTTTATTTTAGTAACTTCAAATAATAGAAACCCTACCAATATCCTGTGTCTAGAAAATAAATCACTTTTAATTGAAGATATCTAGATCAAATGAATAATGTACTCTATGGAATTTCAGTAAACCCACTTATTTATTCACCGTTTATTTTTTATGCTGATTTTCTTTGAAAAAGCAAATCCCAAATGAAAGACGTTGCTTTAAAATTACAGCAGGTCTTACTAAGATTTTTTTTCATAAAATCAATTGCATATTTCATGCCGTGAATGTGCTATATTTTCCAAATCTTTTCCCTACTAAAAGGTCATACAAATTTTTCAGTACAGATATCATTTTATTCATTCATTTATTTATTTTATTTTTAAAGATTTATTTGAGAGAAAGAGTGTGGGGGGAGGGAGGAGAGGTGCAGAGGGGGAGAATCCCAAGTAGGCTCTGTGCCCAGCATGGAGCCGGACACGGGGCTCAGTCCCACCACCCTGAGATCATGACTGGAGCTGAAATCCAGAGGTGGATGCTTAACAGACTGAGCCACCCAGGCGCCCCCAGACATCACTTTATTAAGATGTCTCTGAAATACATTTTTCCTGTTCTCAACTCTTATTATTAAGAGCAGAAGAGATGCTTCATCTATCCCTAGAAAAGGGTTAGCCTCCTCCAGTAGCTTGTATTACATTTGGTTTTCAAAGCCACTATAATTGATTGAATTTCAAAACAGAATGTGTGAACTATAATCCTGATAAATATTTAAGCATTCCATTTAAATATTTTTGATATTAAAACCACTTATATTCTTTGTAAATTAATCCACCCATTCCAGAATATCTTTTTACTACCAGTGTACCAAAGGACACATTTTTTACCTTCCTTGTTAGGAACAAAGGCATTAGGGAGTGATAAGAGAAGCAAGTGTTGAGTAGGTCCTCCATGTAACAGTTCAAAACCTGTGATGGCACGCCACTGATTCTGAGGACACTGCATTCAGAGCTGTCTCTGACCTGGTTCCAAACTAACTTCCAAGACTTGTTCATGACTGTATCTTTTTATGATGCTTCTATTATTCAGGAGGGTAACTACTACAGGTGAAGGGATAGTGACCAGTGATAACTGACATAATGCAGCGATTTAAACGGTTATTAAGCTCCCTCTCTTCACTCTATTCCACTGTAATCCATGACACTTGTTTACACATTCTCTTTTGTTTCCTGTGTGGATGTGTGGCTTATGCCCAGCCATGAGATTTTTAATTCTGAGAAGACCTGTGGCACTGGCGCCTTCTCTTCACCTAGGGTCTTCCTTAGAAAGTATTCTCCAGTGTACTTCAATTAGCTGACCTTGTCTGGGTGGTCAGAATCCTCTTTTCTCTTCCTGAAGTATTTGTAAGCTCATCATGCTTGTGTCCCATTTTTTTAAAAAAGAGATTTAGAAAAATATCCAGGACTAACATCTTGGGAGTCTGGTAGATGTGTCTCCAAGAACTGCTGTTTCCTGGTCGATCTCCACCAAGACCCTGACTAAGCTTTAAGATTCTCCTAGGTGCTTCAGCCTTCTTCTGACAAGTTCACAGCATCCATCCTCCAGAGATGAACTGTCCCCACAGTGCTTCCCATTAGTCTACTACTCTGGTTTCTCCCCTTCCAAACTACTTTTACCTCTTCCCAAGATTGGATATTTACTTACTTAAGTCCATGCTCTCCCATCACTCTGCCTTTGAAATTTCTCCTGAATTCCATGCCCTCCCCTCCAGGCTCATCTCCAATATGACCTTCTCTCTGAAGCCTTCCCAACTTTCTCACTCAGGCTGAAACAATCTTAGTTCACCCTGACACTTTCTAATCAAGTTCTATGTAATTATACCAGGCCTCTGCAAAGGCAGAAGGCCTCAAACTCAAGAGCTTCCTGAACGATTGCTGTGAATTCATTCAGCATGCAGCATACACGGTGGAGAAGGACAGAGAAATTACTGAGCAGCAGTTAGGCACTGGCGGTCATCAGGAATCAGACAAGGCCCTTACTTTGGAAGATGTAATGTTCTCCCATTCAGCTTCACTCTTCATCTACTCCAGCCCTTTTGTAACAGTCCTGAAGTCACCTCCCCAACTACGTTAGCCCATGCTAATCTTTTCTTCTTTGATCCTCTGTGCCAGAATTATGCTGTTTTCCTTCTCATTCCTCCCTCCCACCCTCCCTCCACCCATCATTTACCGAGCTCCTACCATTGCGCCGCAATGCGCTAGACAATGCACTGTATACAACCTGTGAACGAGTCACAGTACCGGCCCTCACAGTTCTTAGACTGTCGTTAACTGCTCTCTCTCCTTGCTATTTTTGTCTCCTGGCTAGGCTGGACGTTCTTTGAAATCAGGGAAAGTTTTGTAGTTTTTTGCAGTCTTCCCTGTGTCAAGCACATCGCTGGCCCAGGGAGTGTTCCAAACGCCTTTGGAAGAAGTAAAATATTTGTTTTCCAAGCCTCCTTTCCCATTCAGACCTCCCCTTACCTGATACTGCTAAGCTGGAGGGAAAAGAAGCCTCTTTGCCGTACCCTGGAGAAAGCTCCTCTGGGAGCTGGAGATGGAAGTTTGACTCTCCTCTCAGAAAAACAGGTCCCAAGAGCTCAAACGGCCCCTCCCCGGCAAACTGTTGCTATGACACATCCGTTGCTAAGAGGAAAGAGGCGGCTCCTCTGCTGAGAGTGACAAAACACCACCACCAATACAGTGTCCACTCTCTAGCCGCCTCTTCAAGAGCGCACTTATGATTGGCTGCCATGATGCTGACGTGAGCAGCGGCGAGGTCCTGTTTTCTGCTAGCCAGAAAGTTGTGCGATTCAGGTTCGTGTTTAAGAGGGCGGTAGCTTGGCTTGACCCCAGGACCGACAGTCATGCCTCGCACCCAAAGATGCGATAGTGCAACAGTATCCAAAGATGAATCCTTCTAGGCTGTGGTCTCTAGCAGCAGGGAGTGAAGGATGATAGGAAGATCGAGGGCTTGAAACCCCTTAGGCCAGCTCTGCTTACCCCATTTGCCATCTGGGGGCAGTCCCAGGAACCTGTCAGATTCCAGTGTGAAGGAGGTAAAATCTGGCTTGATTGGGTGTCGTGGGTGTCCTGGAATTCTGATGTGTTACATTTTCCTCTTGCCAAAGTAATTTTTGTATAGTTTGACTCATACTGGAAATCTCAGGGGGAGGAGGATTAAATCCCTTAGTAACTCTATGGTTCATTTTATCTGTGGTTATGGGTCCTATGGGATTCATACAGTGAAGCTCATCTCCCTGAACACTGTTTCTCCCTTTCCTTTAAAAAATAATTAAAATTGCCTAATTTGAAAGCTGGCAGAATTTAATAAAGTATGCAACTGACTGCTGTAATTGGTCCAAATTAATTTTTTACACCCAATTTGAACGAAAATATTTAATTGAGAAGAGGCTTACAGATTCATGACATTATTTAAGATACGGTCCTAAATAGCATGACTTGACATGGTGTGCAGAAAGATCACATATATTCTTCAAAATTTCTGAAGAATTTGTGTTTGCAAAATGCAAATAAATTTTACTGAAGAAATCATTAAAAAAAAAAACAAAACTGTAAGGAGGACTTACCATTCTGACATTTTGGCAACCTTTTCCCAGGCTCTTCTGCTCCCTGACACTGAAAGGTTAGTTTTCCCTGGGCTCGGTACTGAGTCTTCTTTTCTTACTCTGCACCTTGTTGGTGGCATATTCAGTCCCTTTAGCTTTGTTTTTTTTTTTGTTTTTTTTTTGTGCTTTTTTTTTTTTTCCAGTCCCTTTAGCTTTAGCCATCCTGCAAAGCACATCAGTGACTTCCATTTGTATATTTTCAGCCTCATACATCTCTTAAATTTCATTCAGACCTGAATTTCCACTGCTTACTGGATACTTCCAAATGCATGTCTCACTTACTTCATGGTGTTTAATATTTGCCAGATGAAGATATTGAATGAATAATTACTGTACCACAGACATCACAGCTTAGCAGAGGCAAAAGTCAATTCGTTGTACTTCAGATATCTTTCAAATATTTTTTGGAAACTTTTTTCTTCCTTTATTTTCTACCTTAGGTGATAATACCCACTGTCCATTGGTCTGCAAAGCTAGAAATCTGAGAGTCATCCCTGACTCCCACTGCTCACAGTGAACAGGTCACTAAGTCTTGTCATTTTCCTTTGCTAAATTATCTCTCAAATAGTTAATCTCTTCTTAGCCACCCTCACTACCTCTGCCTTATCTCAAGAAGGCCTCATTTCTCACCTAGATGGTGGTAATAGTCTCTTGACTTGTTCTGTTTCCTCCTCCTTCATTTATTTGCCCTGTTGCTACAGAGGGTTCTACAACAGAGATTCAATCTGGACATCAGCTTGCTTAAATATCTTCAATCTGGCATATGAAACCCAGTACAAAGAGGGTTCTGAAAGATGCCTTAAGGATATCTAGGAGATAATGAGTTATTTTTCTAACCTCATTTCCTGTTCCTCGTTTTCCCCCCTTCAACCAATGTGTTAGTCCAGTGCTTCTCAAGTAAAGCCCCTAAGAGCCGAGGGGCATAACGACACAGGGGTTGGTGATGATAGGCTGATGGTAAGAGAGTTACAGCTTAAAACAGACTTCTGAAACTCAGGCATATTCGTTTCATGTAAAGAACTCATGAAGTTTTTGCATTCTGCTTCACAGATGTATTCATGTTTATTTTCATTTTTAAAATGTCTAAAATCCCTACTCAATGTTGTATGTCAACCATATTCCAATAAAACTGGGGAAAATGTCTAAAATCACTATTTATTAAAATTGACATGAAGTTGAATAAACGCAAAGAAGCCCCAGGCAGCTGGGACATGCTTGTCCCATGGTTTCCCACAGCCCCTGGCATAGAGCTGCATAGGCCCAGGGACTTGTCCCAGGATGAGAGGCAGAGCCCTGCAGAGCTCTACTGCTCCCCCGAGCTGCCATGCCCTTTAATAACTGCGCATCTGTTCGTTCCACACCTCTGCTTCTAGCTCTATGTCAATCGGTAGTGTAGTGCCTTTCTTCATCTTCGTTAACCTGGTAAACTCCTGTTTATTTTTCAACACCCAGCTCAAATATCACCTTCTCTGCAAAGCCATGCAGGCACCCAACAGAATTAGTCACTCTTTTCTCTGTTTTTCCATTATAGCAAGTATGACACTGTGTTGCAATGACTTGTTTATACGGCTATCTCCCCCAGTGGACTTCTGGGTGGAGATGGTGTCTCTTTCCTTCCTATCTCCATTGCTTAGCACAGTATCTGACATGGGTATTTAGTAAAATATATGTGGAATTATTTAATTGATTGACTACTCTTGAGAACCCATCTAGAAAAAGCTACCTAACAAAAGTGTCTTTGCATTCTTCCAAAGAATTTCCTTTTCTAATTTCATAATCTTTTGCAGTCAGATTTAAGGAAGTAAAGATTATGACCTTGTGATTTGGATGAGACATCAAGACTTTTTGTCATCTTTTCTTTAGAGACACCTTAAGGGGATGACCATTGGAGGAATGAGTCATAAGTCATGAGACCGAGAAAGTTAGAAATTAAATGGAAAATGCTTAGTAATTTCTTCATGTTACAAATTTAAGTTACAAATGATTGACTGAACATCTGTTTTCTCATGGGAGTGGTCAGAAATGAAACATCCCCATGGTGGCTAGTGAACACTTATATGCTCTTCCAGGGGATGCTGAATTAAATTTGCTTAAAATTTGAAGGTATTTAAAAATTAGTTTCAGTTTTACTAGTTGAGTGAAAATGTAATGAGTCAAGAATTTGTAGTTGAAAATACTTCTCTGATTATTTAAGGACATCTTGATAAATTTCAGATTGGATTTATAGAAGGGTAATCTGTCAAATTAGATATGAGGTGGCTCTTTACTAATTATTATTTTAGTGAATGACTCCCCCACCCCTTTTAAGAATATTTTTTTTTTTTAAGAGTTAAGTTAGCTCAGAGACTAGGGGCTGAGGACCCTAGGAGTCATTATGCTTTTTTTTTTTTTTTTTTTTTTTGCCTGCGTCAGTATGCCTGGGAGGGAGAGAGAGTGGCAGAGAAGGAAGGGTCCTTGTTTGAACCCTAAACTGCTGGGATTCGAAATGTTCAAAAAGTGCTTGAGAAAACTATCACAGCCTATTGCATGAGGAACTGAGGAGTACCTTAGTAGAATACTCAGGTTCTGAAATGAGAAAACAGAACAATCTGACCTGGAGACAAAGCTTTAGCTTTTGGAGGAGACGACCAATTGTGGCAATTTTCGAAAAAAAGAGCTAAAACTTCAATAAGAAATTGGAATATATGCAACACTAAAATGAGGAGATAAGCATTTCTGATGACTTCTACACAGAATAGCTTGAGTCTAACGGGGACTAAAGAGGATCACCACCCGCTTCCCCATACGGATATACGGAGATATCCGTATAACAACCATCAGAATTGCTGGTAGGCTGCGGGCAGCAGATGTTCCTGGAAGAACCAATGCAGGAGCTGAGGAGGAAAATATGGGGCCATGTGGTCACAGAGTGGTCTTATTTGTAGGTATAGATGAGACTCCATTCTCTACACCCAGAAAGAGTTGGTGGTGGGGGAGTCTTTGGTGGTGATAGTCCTACAATATCAACGGGTATCAAGAGCTAGTGAAATATCAGTTCTAGATGTGTAGTGATTATTACTCTTAAGCACTTTAAACATTTTTAAAAATAGAATCATTCAAATAATACTGTCTTTAAAGTTAGAAAATTTTGTTGGAGACTAAATTTGGCACTTTCTGGATGAGTGACATCAGACAAGCTGTTAAACTCTATATCTCAGTTGTACCTCTGCAAAATCTGGGATGACAATGCTTTCTTCAGAGCCAAGCCAGATAAAGGTTGAGAGCAACTACATGGCTGCCACAGTGGGGCATTTCTCAAGAGACGAAACTTCACAGCAGTGAATTAGAAATAGGTTGTCAGTTAGTCCAGCTTCCCACAAGGGACTTCTTCCCTACCAGAAGAAGGAGAAAATTGTTTCTTCTGTCCACCAAGAAGACAGCTTTAGATTTGAAATAAAATCTGTGTAGAATATTTTTGTCATTTGGTACAAATCACAAGGTTTGACCAAAAGGTAATGTTCCCATCTCTGAGTTCAGCCGGTTTGAATGTTTAAAATTGGAACGGTATAATATGCTCTCCAGAAGTTGTTTAGCTTGGAAAATTGTGTTTAATAAGTTATTTCTAATGTAAAGTAAAAGTATATATGTTTGTTAACAGAAATCAGTTTTTTCCTATTTCCATTAGATATACAGTGAATAAATCTTTAAAGAATATTATTAGTATGAAGGGATGCCTGTCCAGATTGCCCACACACCTTAATCTGTCCCTTCCCTTTGGCACTGCCATTAAAAGGCCAGCATAGTGACTCAAATGTGGTGCATCCTCAACGAATAGTTGTTGAATCAGAATTAATCTTAAATTCCATTCAATTTATAGACATTGCCTCTGCCCTTTGGTGATGATTAAAGGTAGATTTGAATATTCAACGATCTGCTAGACATTTCTACTTGAATGTCTAATACAGGGTTCTCTAAAGTGTGGCCCCTCAGATTACAGCTGGCCAGGAAATATTTGTTGCTAGTCCACTAGTCCATGAAAAATTTTCACCAACAGAAATTTTCTGCAATAAAAGTACAGAGACTAAAAGTACTTAAAAACTTTAGAGCAATTTGATGGAGTTAACTACTTGTGTTACATACGAACAAAACTGAAGTTTATATTTTAAATGTCTTTATTTCATTTTCTAGCAACTTATTTGTGCTGTGTATTATGGAAGTATCAGCCTGTTAGAGAAATGGAAACACAAGCAAATTAAGTAGCCTCCAGCAGTCTGAGAAGCACTGAGTAGACATCTCAAACACACATTCGAAACCAACTCTTGATTCTCCCCAACAACGTGCTGGTCCCGCCGTTGGCTGCCCCTCCGTGGATGGCAGTTCCGTCTTTATGGCTGCGCAGGCCAACATCTGTGAGTCATCCTTGACTCCTTTGCTTTCATCTTTCACCCTTTTAGGACATATTTTTAACACTGCAGCCAGAGGGATACACTTTTAAAACATAAGACAAATCATGCCAGTCCTCTGCTTAAAACCCTCCAATGGCTCCCACTTCATGCTACGTGAAAGCCAAAGTCCTCACAATGGCCTACGAATGTGGTCCAGTATAACCCGGCCCCTATAGTCAACCTGTTTTCCTACTAGTCATCCCTGCGGCTCCCACTGCTGCAGACACACTGGCCTCCCTGGGATTGCTCAAACAGACTGGGCCCACGTCTGCTGTACATGGGCTCTTCCAGCTGCTGGAATACTTAAAGCAGATAGCTTTCAAGTTTTGGCTAAAATGTTAACTTCTCAGTGAGGTCTATTTCCATCCTATCTAAAATGGCATCTTCTCAACATTCCTCATTCTCCTTTCTCTGATCTGTTTTTAATTTTTTTTAAAGATTTTATTTATTTATTTGACAGTGTGTGTGTGTGCAAGTGAGGGGAGGGGGCAGAGGGAGAGGGAGAGACTCTCAAGCAGACTCCTGCACTGAGTGTGGAGCCCATGGTGGGAGGTATGGGGGAGCAATATCTCATGGCTCTGAGATCAAGACCTGAGCTGAAACCAAGAGTCAAGGACTTAACGGACTGAGCCACCCAGGTGCTCCTGAGTTATTTTTTCCCCCCACAGCATTGATCACCTTCTAACATACTCTATAATTTACTTACTATGGTCATTGACTGTTTTTGTCCACTAAAATATAACTCTGCAAGGGCAGAAATTTTTGTTTTTTTTTTTACTGCTGCATCCCCAATGCCCAAATCTCTGCCTGGCATATAGATGATACACCCTATAATATTCAATAAATGATTCAGAACAACCACTTTGGACAGTAATTTGGAAGTACCTATTAAAACTGAAAATGTACATATCCTAAAATCTAGCAATTCTACTCCTGGATATATACCTTAGAGGAACTCTTACATATGTGTGTGAGGGAATGCTTCATAGATGTTGTCTGCAGAATTTCTTTGTAAAGGCAAAAGATAGACATAACCTAAATATCCCTCAGTAGGAAAATGGATAGTGTTTTGCTTTAGTCAATAAATTACCATAAAGCTTCCAAAATAAACAAACTTGTGTGGATATAGCTCAGAACCAAAACAGTGAGGTAAACAGAGCAATGCCATCATTGTGAACAAAAACATGCACAAATTATTTCTCCTTCTTATGGGTACATGTATGTGAGAAAATATCACAAATGAACTACTGCAATGATTTATACCAATTCATGACAGAAGGTTACTTTTGGGGAGGGATGGTTAACTTTATAAAGTTTCATTTGTTTGTAAAATAAAAAGACTGGAAATAAATCAAATGATATGTAAAATTTGTTGAATTTGGGGACTGTATTTCTGTGATTTTTTTGTGCTTTTTTGTATTTGAAATTTTCATAAAATTAAAAAAATTATCTTCTAGTCTATAAAATCTTTAAAAGCAGGAGCTATGTTTTATTCATATTTCTATCCATAGGACCTAATATTCTTACTAGAATATAGAAGACTGTTGAATATGTATGTGTTGATAAGTAAACATTTTGAAGATTCATTTATTTATTTTAGAGAGAGAGCGAGCATGAGCTGGACGGGCAGAGGGAGAGGAACAGAGGGACAAGGAGAGAGGATCCCAAGCAGACTCCACGCTGACCATAGAGCCCAACATGGGGCTTGATCTCACAACCCTAAGATCATGACCTGCGCCAAAACCAGGAGTCAGATGCTCAACCAAATGTGCCACCCAGGTGCCCTATAAGTAAACATTTTAATTTAAAAAAAGAGAGAGAAGGAATTAAGGGGGAAAGAAGATAAGTGTTATAGATATAAAGAGAAAGGTGAAAAATATTTGGGGTTGACATATGTGTGACTTAACACTCATGCTACCTGAGACTTTCAGCTTGGCTATGTTACTCTGAAACAGGATTTTTTTTTTTTTAAGATTTTATTTATTTATTTGAGTGAGAGAGAATGAGAGATAGCACGAGAGGGAAGAGGGTCAGAGGGAGAAGCAGACTCCCTGCTGAGCAGGGAGCCTGATGTGGGACTCGATCCTAGGACTCCAGGATCATGACCTGAGCCAAAGGCAGTCGCTTAACCAACTGAGCCACCCAGGCGCCCTGAAACAGGATTTCTAAGAGAGTAAGAAGATAAAGATGAGAAAAAGCTCTCTTTTATCCATCAGATACAAAGAATGCTGTAGGGATTCATTGGTTATTGTGGTAATTTTTCCCAATTCCTAACAGATACTAACCTTTGGGTTTCAGGGGCAATGATTTCTGGAATTTTGATTGAGATTGGGTTGAAACTGTAAATGAATTTGGTGAGAATTGATATATTAACAATATTGAGTATTCCAATCTATGAACATGGTTGCTCTTTTCATTAATTTGGATCTGCCAAAAATAAAAAATTTAGAAAAAGACCAATATTTACAAGCACATAAAATATTCCAGGCACAGTACTGGGTGCTTTACATGTATACTATTATTTAAATTTGACATTCCTTTCTTTAGACAGATTAAACACAGAAAGAAATAGGGAGGCGGAAAAGCTCAGTAACTCTGCAGTCAGTAAATGGAATTAAAGGGAATGTAGGTCCCATTTGTCAGACTCAATTTTCTATTCTTCAGTTTACTTAAAACTCCGCTCCGAGGGTTAAGTTTGGGCCGTCAATTATGTCTGTGAACCTCTTCAAAGTTCAGATTGTTTCTGAACAATCAAGCATTTCAATCTCCCACTGTCGTGAGGACTTCACTGTTATGGTAAGGAAATAATGTTAAATCATTGGAGGTATACAGGCATTAGAGATTATATTTTCCAAATTACACTTGAGTATCAAATGTGCCAACTGCATGCTTTTTAATATCTACCATGTTCACAGCACCTGGGATTAAGGTTTATGAACAGCATAAAATTCCTGTGTCCCAATGCAAGAAAATATATTTCTATTTATAAATTATCTATGCAAACTGGTTTAGGATTTTAAAAAGATTTTATAGAAGATCTGACAGCTCTGATATAATTTGGGGGAATTACCTTTTATGATATTCGGTGACCTTTACAAACTTATCCATGGCCCCCAAAATAATAAAAAAATCAATTTAAACAAACCTGAAGTGGTTGTAATTAAAATTAATCAAAGTTCCTGATCTATTCCTGATAAGAAGTAAGCTTAGGTTTAATTTTTTTTAAAGATTTTATTTATTTATTCATGAGAGACAGAGAGAGAGAGAGAGAGAGAGAGGCAGAAGGAGAAGCAGGCTCCCACGGAGCAGGGAGCCCGATGTGGGACTCGATCCCAAGACCCTGGGATCATGACCTGAGCCGAAGGCAGACACTTAACCATCTGAGCCACCCAGGTGCCCAGGTTTAATTTTTAAAAAGAATTCATGAAGAGAAAGGTTATAATTGAAGAGCTACTCTTAAGGAAAAAAAAAAGAGTGGATGACACTTGATTAAGATGGTAAGGCAGAGTTTATTTCGGACAATCCAGATAGTTATAGGAACCCCTGCAATGGGATTTTACCGTGGGGGAGAGAGATGAGGCTCAACTCGTAATACAGCATGGGCAAGTGGAAATTGATAGCCCAGGAGCAGTGTAGGGGTCAGTGAATGGAAAATTACTAAGAACAAACAACAGGTTGTTTTGGCTAAACCCACCTAACAGGATTCTTGCTGAAAACAGCCCAGGGTGATCAGACTTCACTCGGGGGTGGTGGAGGATAGGGAACCTAAATACATATTGAAGATGACCAGATATTGAGGGGTGTATGGGGGAGAGTGTTTTGGTCAAACTGACTTAGCAGGGTTCTTGCTAAAACTGGATTTTACAAGAAAATGCAGAGATGAACCTAGGAGGTTTAGCAGCATGGCTGATGTTTGGTCAAGCAGAGAATCTTTGTCACTACCTCAAGTATATCCAGTCACATTTCTCCTAAGAGCTTTCCAGGGCTTTCTGTCCCCAGCACCCCGGCTAGAGGAGTCTAGTTAACGGTCTACAGGCAATTCTGCAGAGCCTGAAGGCCTAGAGGTGGTACAAGGCTCGGGCCTGCAAAGTCTTACACTTGATGATTTCCCCTGTAAGGCAGACATCAGAACCGACTGCCGCTGGAGAGGACTGAGCACTCCCCCGCAGCCAGGCTCCTTCCAGGCTCCATCCTCGTGTCCACCCCCAACATGCAAGGGAGAGTCCTGGGCCGCGAGGGGTTGCCCCTTTGCGGTCGGAAGCGCACAGCCCACGCACTTGCACTGCACCGTGAGTCACCCCAGAGCACCCGAGAAACGCGAGCCGAGCTATGCGGGTTGTTTATGGGAACAGGGAGGGGCGTGAAGGGGTGTGCAGAGACGCGGACAGCGCCGGGCTCGATCGGAGGCCTCCTTCGCCCCACCTGGCCGGCTGAAAGACTACCCAGAAAGGGCGTGGAAAGGAGTGGGAGCAAAGGGGAAGCGGGTCACGAGTCAAAGCGGCCGAAGTGGGGAGGATGCCACCGGCCGGGCTCCGGTTGGACTGGGTTGAGAGGAGTCTCGGAGGCTTCCGGAGCGGCGGGCCGAGGTGCCGCGCCCCCTGCAGCTGCGAAGACCTGGCACCCCCGCCCCGCTGACGCTGCCCCAGAGCCGCAGGTGAGTCGAGCCCGGCGCCGCCCGGAGCATCAGGTGTCGTGGGAGCTGCGCCTGCGGCGTGCGGGGAGGGACGGCGATGGGGCGAGCCGTCATTGACACAGCGGGAGGGTCAGGCCCCCGGACGTCGGCGCCATGGAAGTGACACAGGTGGGAGCCGGGTGCGAGCTGCAGCGGTTCGGCACGGCGCGCGCTCCGCCGCCCCCGCAAGGTCAGTGGCGGGTGGTGGCGGCCAGGGCTCGGGCAGGGGCCCCGCGGGGGGGGTGGGCGCTCGGGTTGGGGGTAGCCCGCACCTCTGCCGCGCAGCCCCGCCCGGATCGTCGCCCACCGGGGAGCCTGGGGCAGGGACCCGGAGAGCAGGGAGCCACCTGCGGCAGAGTCTCGCCCTGGAAGACCTGGGCGGGGGCTCAGAGAGGGTCCTGAAGTTGCTCAGCCAGCCTCTCTGGACGCGAGTGGCCTTTATTAGAGGCGTGGGGGCGGGGCGATGGAAATGGGGGCCAAAGCCAGGGTCCCTGGACTGGGCGAAGGCGGCCTCCAGCCAGGCCCGGCTGTGAAAGTTGCCCGCGGCGCGGAGGCTGGGGAGGAGTGCGCTGCGGCCGGCGGCACTCTCGGGAGAGCGGCTGCACCTCCTCCCAGCACCGGACCGCAGCACTTCGGGCAGTCGGTCCCGACGCCGGTGAAACAAAGAGGGAAGGAGGGAAGGAAGGAAAGAAAGGAGTTTCGTGTCTGGTGAAGTGAGAAAGCGCTTCTGAAGAAATTAGGTTGTGTTACTTTATCAACTGTGAGGTTTTTTCTAAATATACATATTCCCTGGTTTTCTCTAAATTTCTGCAGCTCAGTCCAATAAAGCCTCTCGTCGCCGTGAATAAATAACCTCTGTGTGTCAGTCTGTAGATTCTAAGAGCGCGCCTAGTACCTCGGATGGACTCTCCTGACCCGCGTCTCCGCCTACCGTGCATCCCGCGCGCCGCTCCGGGGCTGTGTGAAGGGTGGTTGGCACTCCCTCAACGGCTAGGGGTCTGGACACTTTGCAGTTTTTAAAGTGCACCCCCCAGAAGCCTGGGTGGCTAGTCGGTTAAGCGTCTGCTCTCGGCTCAGGTCATGATCCCGGACTCCTGGGATCGAGTCCCGCATCGGGCTCCCCGCCCCGCGGGAAGCCTGCTTCTCCCTCTGCCTCTGCAGCTCCCCCTGCTCGTGCTCTCTCTCTCTCTCTGACAAATAAATTAAATCTTAAAAAAAAAAAATACGGTGCACCCCTCGAAGGGCCTCTGTGACTTGGTAAAGCTAAACTCTTGCAGCAAGCGTAGTGGTCAGTCCTTGTGAATGAAATGCCTTGCTTCAGGGACAACTTGATGCCATGTGCTGAATAAATTAATTGTGGTTGGCTCATTTTCTCTTTGTTCCTGTGGGTTACTGTTACACGGCGTGTGTCTTGTTTGTTTAAAGTTTACTTCTTCCCTGTATCAAAAGAGAAAGGGCTTAACGCGTCGTCAAATCTGTAATTCACCAACATGCCCTCAAATCTGTAATTCACCAACATGTTTTGTTATTACCAGCTTCATTACTATTGTTGGTATTCATGTGCCAGTTTTTTGATTAACATAAAATCACCTTCATTTTACATCCCATAGGTAATGTCTCTTTAAATGCTGGGTTTTGAAGAAGGAAATAAAATGTTCTTGAATGAAAATCCTAAGGGATTAATAACTTTTTTTCTCTCCCTTATGTCTTTACCTGAGAGTTTCTGTACTCATACTTTGACAGGGATTTTAAGACATAAGAACCATACCTGAATGAGTTCTATCGTAATTATTTCATTTTGAAGATACAGCACATGCTATTTTTATGCCATTGCAAATATGTCTCATGCTTTACTGACTCAGCACTATCCTTGTTAATCTTTTCATTAATCAATATTGTAAAAACTTTCCCCATAGCTAGTTTTTGCCAATATCTATTACTTGGAGATGTCGGGTTTGCTAAGAATGTTTGAATCAGAACCAAATGTGGGATTCTATACTTGAAAAGCAGGGTGATACCTAAACAGCGACTTGTTAGATGTTGTATTACTATAGTTTGATTCCCTTCTACCCCCACCTTGACTTCTGAGTAGAAGTCACTGTAAAAATATCACTATAGAGCCAGCCTTTCTAGTCTACATGGAAGCACTCTACTCTCCCAGGTGGTTTGGGGTTTCCATAGTATTAATTAATCTGAGTGAAAGTCCAAGAGAAGTCCCCACTTCTGGATTGACATCTTTGTCGTTTTGGAAAAGCTGACTACAAAGACAATAAAATTAGCCCCATCCTTTTCAAAGAGACAAAAGAAATAATACATCTGGTGTACTTTGGGAAGCAAAATGTACTACATAAATATAAGGCCTCCAATAAAAATCAAATACAAGTGATGTGGCTGATTGGGATTTGGACTTAAATTGAGCTTCTGCGTTCCCTTTTGTAGACTAGTTAAGTTTCCTGAGCCTCCACTGCCCCTTAAGAATCTTGGTGCCTGTTTAGGAAGCTGCCCTGGCTGCTGGGGCTGCAGGGAGAGTGAGGCTGTTTGCTCAGTGTTGAACCCTATGCAAGGGCTTTATTTGCATTTTTATTCAATCAGAATCATGTGAGGATTGGTATTGTTATTACCAATTTGTAGAAGAAAAAACTGAGGCTCAGAGAGGCTGAGTGACTTGCCTAGGGTTATAGAGGTGTCAAGTCATAGAACCAGGATTAGACACCAAACCCGGCCTTAGTTCTCTCTCTCTCTTTTTTTAAAATTTAATTTAATTTAATTTTTTTATTTTCATGTTATGTTAATTACCATACATTACATAATTAGTTTTTGATGTAGTGTTCCATTCATTCATGTAGTGTTCATTCATTATTTCCGGCCTTAGTTCTCTACATAACACCTTGATACCTTTAACTCAGTGATTTTTTTTTTAAAGATTTTATTTATTTATTTATTTTGAGAGAGAGAGAGAGAGCATGAGAGGGGGGAGGGTCAGAGGGAGAAGCAGACTCCCCGCCGAGCAGGGAGCCCCATGCGGGACTCGATCCCGGGACTCCAGGATCATGACCTGAGCCGAAGGCAGTCGCTCAACCGACTGAGCCACCCAGGCGCCCTAACTCAGTGGTTTTAAACTTATTTTGATGATCTGATAAAACTTTATCACTGCAGGGAAAGTAAACACCTGAAGTGCAGTTTAGAACAATGGTGCTTATTTGAAACCAGATCTTTGTTTGGGCTTCTTCAACTATTCTATCACGAAGAATATGGATCTGTGCCTTTAGTTATAGAATGGAAACAGTCCTTTTTTCCCCTCTCCCCAGAGATGGCAAATCCTGTGGTTGTTATAAGTAGCTGCAGCTCTCAGGAAGAGGAAAATCGCTGCACTTTTAACCAGCATACATCACCCTCTGAGGAGCTTCTGTTAGAAGACCAGATGAGGCG
Organism: Zalophus californianus; assembly: GCF_009762305.2. Lineage (NCBI taxonomy): Eukaryota > Metazoa > Chordata > Mammalia > Carnivora > Otariidae > Zalophus > Zalophus californianus. The sequence continues at coordinate 71,041,955 of NC_045598.1, read as the reverse complement.
AAAACTCAAATTTTTTTTCATGAATCCTTGTGAGAAGTTCTGGGCTCGAGGCAGAAAACCATGGAAGCTTGCCATACAAATTCTAAAAATTGCAATGGTGACTATACAGGTAAGCATCTCAAATCGTGAGTTTAATGAGGCCTCTTTTAGTAACAGAGGAGTAAGGACAGTGTTTTTTTCTAACTTTGAACTGTATGTATAATGGAGAACAATAAATAAGGAAACATACAATCTTAAACTCCTCTCTTCAATATTTGTGAAAGAAGACTTTGGGGTTTTTTTCCCTTACTTTTTTTCCTTCTCATCTTTCATTAAATTACAATTTTAGTCACATAATGGAATCAGTTTTTAGGAAAAGAAAATTTTAATATTTGGTTTGTAATAGAGAAGCTGAAGGTTTCTAAATCAGCTGTGAAAACTAGCTAGCTGTTGCCCAACCAGAGGATTCTTTTCCTTCCTAGTTTCCTAGGAATTTCTCTCTCTTCAGAAACTTCAAAGGTTTTCTCTTAAGGCAAGTGCTTGGATTCTCACAGCCCTGCAGTGGAAAAATGTAGAGTTAACTAAAAAAGAGTGGCATAGGTAGTGAAATACAAGACTTCATTTTAGGAGAGTTTGAATCTCATTTCCTTGACTTTGTTGACATTTCTTGGGGAAATCATATTTTGCAATTCTTTATATATAGTGATTATGATTTACTCTTGTGAAGATATATTTTCCTACTGGTGAGAGTAATTATCCCCATTTCACAGATGAGAATATTGAGACGTAGGTAAAATAATCTGTCATAGTCAGGAAACTAGAAGAGTGGAACTGAGCTTCAACTCAGATTTTATTCTCTCTAAGACTTGTGTTCTTAATTACTCCTAATTTTTTTAGGGAGCTCATTTAACCATCCTCTGTTTCCTAGGGTGGTCAAGAGGAAAAGTGACCAATGGTTTAAGATGTTAAGCCTGTTAGTAATAAGCATATAAAAGGCATTTAGGTACATTCTTAAAAGGAACTGAGGGGTTGTTTTGTTTTGTTTAAGATTTTATTTTTAAGTAATCTCTACCCTCAATGTGGGATGAGAACTCACAACCCTCAGCTCTTTGGCTGAGCCAGCAGGCTCCATCTGAGGATTTTTCTTTTCTTTTCTTCTTCTTTTGTTTAGATTTATTTATTTATTTATTTATTTGAGAGAGATTGGGGTGGGGGGTGAAGAGGAGCAGAAAGAGAGAGAGAATCTTAAGCAGACTCACCACCAAGCACGGAGCCTGACAGAGGGCTCAATCCCACGACCCTAAGATCATGACCTGAGCTGAAACCAAGAGTCTGTCCCTCAACCAAGTGAGCCACCCAGGTCTCCCTGAAGGTTTTTCTTAATTGTGATGTTTCCTTAATCTGTATTAGATCAACCAAGCAAATATTACATAAAGACTCTGTAACCGAGCAAAACAGGGTGACTGGGTGACAGATCTCCTCTTCTCAGGGGAAGAAGTTCATTTGGAGATTTCGTGTCTGCAGCCCCAAAAGAAAGACATCTCTGATGATAGGCACCCTACTAAATGTTCCCTTTCCCCAAGGCCTGGTACAGTCTCTGAGTTACAGGGCTTTTCTCTCTGCCATGGGTACACCCTTGAGGGCAGGGACCGTTGTTTCTGCATTGCATCCTTGGGACCCAGCTCAGTGCTGGCATGTGGGGGGTACTCATTTGTAATTGGTCTTTAGGAATTCTCTGGAGGCTTTTCAGTCATCTGCTTCATTATATGTAAAATCCCTGGAATATCAAGCTGTCTTCTTGGGATTTAAATAGGACACTTGGCTTAAAGAGGCTCTTTGTAAATAAAAGTCCAGTTAGATGGAGAGCACTGGCATGTGTGGGGTGCAGGGCATACATCACAAGGAGAGGTGAGAAAAGAAAAGATTTGTGTGCTCAATTTTTCCCCAGTAAGACCCTGTACTACTTTGTGTAGCTTGATAGGGTGGCTAGAGCTTGGATTTAGTCTGTTGGACTTGGGTTCAGATTTTGACTATACACTTGGTAGTGAGGTGACTTGAAAAAATTATTTAACTTCTCTAGGCCTTTATGTACCCATCTCTAAAATGGGTATGTTAGGGACTGTACTGTGGGATTCGTATGAAGGAAGTTCCTGGTATGGCACATAGGTGCTCGGTGTTGTTTCCCTTTTCCATATAAAATACACCCTTCTTCACTCTGAGATCCAAGTCAGAGTGTATGTTCTAAACTTACAGTGTGTGTGTGTGTGTGTGTGTGTGAGAGAGAGAGAGAGAGAGAGAAAGAGAGAAAGAGAGAGAGAGTGAGAGCAAGAGAGAAAGAGCAAGAGAGCAAGAGATTGAGATGGTTTCAGAGGGAAGAGAAAGTGAAAGAGACACCTGGAGTAAAGTTTCAGGTATGATTGAAAGAGCTTACGTTAAGATGACAGCGGGGCAGTTAAACAACTTTTTGTGCGTGAATAACTGAGTTTCATGTAAAACTCTGGGGTCAGTCCTGCATGAATAGTAAGGATATATTATGTTAATATTCTTTAATTTAGAGATCAGTTGAAAGGCTGTTTTTTATTTTTGGTCTTCTTGTCACAGTTTTGATCATTAAACTGACAATTAACTATAGTCATTTGATTGGAGGCTTAGACTTATTTAAGAAACTTCTTATATTGCATTGTACACCTGCTTCAAAGCCTTCTTGATGTCCTGCACAATTCATTTTAAAATCTTCTACTTGCCATTTAAACCCCTGCACCATCTGCCTCCAGTTTTTCTGCTGACATTTTTTTCTTGCTGTTCCTTCAGTTGGATTGTGCTGGGATCCTCAGTGTCCCCCCCAAAGTGCTAAGTTCCTCTCTACCTTCTTAGCCTTTTTCCTGTGCTCCTCAAATGTCCCCACTCAAGTTATGCACATGCTTCCAGCGTTTTCTATCATTATTTCATTCTTAAGGAAACCTTCCCATTTCTTTAGCCAGCGTGACCTTGCTTCTCTAAACTCCTAAAGGAGGACTTCTCTGAAAGTGGTGGTGGGGGCAACGACATAAGCAAGATCATACATGAAAATGTGCAAAGCCACTTTCTTTCATTTTAAAACTAGAAGCCCATGTTATCTTTAAGGCCAGATTAATTTACAGCTACCAAAAGTTTAATATATATTGAATATATTCAGGACCAATTAGACGAATAGATAAATTGATTGTTATATGGAGACCTTTTATTCCATTGCTTTTTCAACCCCCTTTTTTTTTCTTCTTTTAAGCTGGTCTTTTTTGGGCTAAGTAACCAGATGGTTGTAGCTTTCAAGGAAGAGAACACTATAGCATTCAAACACCTCTTCTTGAAAGGATATATGGACCGAATGGATGACACGTATGCAGTGTACACACAAAGTGATGTATACGATCAGATCACCTTTGCAGTGAACCAGGTAAATCCAAGTATGTGTGTTCTTACTTGGGAGAAAGAACAGACTGGGAAATTGTTAGCAGTGTACATAATAGAAGGTGACATTCCACTGTAGAAGGGTGAACATTTCTGTGATGTTTTTTTAAACTTTTTTTTTAAGATTCATTTATTTGAGAGAGCGAGAATGAGAGAGAGAGAGTACATGAGAGGGGAGAGGATCAGAGGGAGAAGCAGGCTCCTCGCTGAGCAGGGAGCCCGATGCGGGACTCGATCCCGGGACTCCGGGATCATGACCTGAGCTGAAGGCAGTTGCCTAACCAACTGAGCCACCCAGGTGCCCCTTAAAATTATTTTTAAAAAAATCACCATCGAACTTCCATGAAACAAGAAATTGAGAAAAGCTTTAGTTTAGTAACAAAGAGACAGAAACTTTAAAGACTTAATTAAAAGAATCAGAGCTAGGGGTTGGCATGAGTACCTCAAAGATTTAAAATTATTAACCATGGCCCTGGTTGTAAGTAGTCATTAAGTCTTCAGAGTTTATACATTCAGGGGCCCTTAACAAATAATGAGAATATTAACTTTGCAAAGCATATATAGCAACTAAGACCTGAAAGTTTGTTTAAAAAATAAGTAAGGCCTTTATGTCATACATGACAATGGTTTTATTGTAACATTGATTAACTGCCCCTCAAAAGTAAAAATTACTATAGTGCAATTATGGTTCTTAATTATCTAGAGACAATCTATGCTCAGTGAGATAGCAAATTGCTAGGATGACATATGTGTTTACGGCATCAAGGCTTTTCTGTTAACCCTTGGACTGTGTAAATTGGTCAGAAATCTACGGTGATGGAAGTAAGCTGCGTAAGTTACTAAACAGAATTATGGATCTGTGTGAAAAATTCCTCTGTCAAAGCAGAGCTGCAGAGGCAAGTGAGGACAGATGCCCAGTCTGATTAAAGCCCTCAGAGGCCACAGCCACTTGGGGGCCCCATTGGTCAGTCCCATAGGTCACCTGCCTTCCAGCCTTAGTCCCACACACCCCATTCCTGTCCCAGAGTCCTCTGACTCAAGCTCCAGGATTTCCCTTAGTTGGACACAGTCCTACCACTTGCCCCTGACCATCTAGCTCTTGCACAGACCTCCATGAAGAGTCTTATTAGGACAGCAAGGAAGTTTGGCCAGAGGATATCTTATAATGTTAGCAGGTTACCTGCAGCCCTGCACCTTGGATTTTCTATGTTTCAAGATCTTACGAAGTTCAAGACATACAAGTTTCTGTGGTCAGGAGGCTCAGATCTTTAGGTAATTCCTATGAGGACTGCTTCACAAATAGTAGGTGCTCAGAAGGGCTACAGGACCCCATACTTGTATGACTCTACCTCATGACCCCTGCTTGTCTTTCCAGCTTTACTTCCCATCACACACCATTGCAGGCACACTGGTCTGCTTGGGACCTCACCACGCTCAAGATCTTTTACCTTCGTTTTCATTTAATGGACTGTTGACCTCTTACACCCTCCCACCCCCAATATAAAACTACCAGTTTGGCTCAGAGTAGCTTTAGCAAGGCTTAATCCACTTATTTCCTTGAATAGAGAACAAAAACCTCAAAACCGAGTATCTCCACTGTTATACTATTTGGTCCCTACATATAGGATATAATGCTATTTAACAACTTAATGCAGCTTCTTTTTTTTAAAATTTTTTAAAAAAGATCTTATTTATTTATTTGGCAGATAGAGACATAGCGAGAGAGGGAACACAAGCAGGGGGAGTGGGAGAAGGAGAAGCAGGCTTCCTGCAGAGCAGCGAGCCCAATGTGGGGCTCGATCCCAGGACCCTGGGATCATGACCTGAGCTGAAGGCAGATGCTTAACGACAGAGCCACCCAGGCGCCCCCATTCAGAGTTTAAATTGATGATTATTCCAAAGTACCATGAGATCCTCATTTGTAAAATTACATTTTATTTTATTTATAGGACTCCCTAGGAGGAGGGAATATTGCTGTGAAAGTGACTAACCTGTATTCTTGCAATGATAAAGATGAAACAGTTTTGTTTGTTTTTTGAAAAAGTTTTGCAAGTTAGCTTAGAACAATTGTATCCCCTTTCCTGTATTACAACAGCAAAGCAGAACTCTGACCTTAATAAGAAACGGTTCAGAGATAAAGTTTGTATTCACACTGAATGCAAAAATCAATTCCTGCACTTAGTTCTTTAAAGAAGGAAGGATCACAGAGTTGATGTACTGTAAGCCTTTACTTTTGTAGACAAGGAACCAGAGGCTCAGAAAATTTGTGACTTGCCCACGCTCACAGAAATGAGACTGGAGCCCAGAACTCTAATTTGGGAGTGCTTTCTGAAGGCTACTGTCCTGGCGCACAGTAACATGTCATGTGCTCGCATATCAACGTGAATGTGAACGTGAGCGTCTCCACCCAGAAAGCAGGTTGGAACCTGCCCGTTTCATAGGCAGGGTGGGTAGGCAATCATGGCTTTATTTCTGTCTAGCTGGTGTTCCCATTCTCTGTTTCTCTTTTTGGTTTGAAGTACTTGCAGCTCCGCAACACGTCGGTTGGGAATCATGCTTACGAGAACAAGGGCATGGAGCAGTCTGCTCTGACCATCTGTCAGCACTTCTACAGGCAAGGAAACATCTGTCCTGGAAATGATACCTTTGACATTGATCCAGAAATTGAAACTGGTGAGGTTCTTCAAGAAACTAGAGCTTCCTTTTTTTTTTTTAGCTCCTTGATTTATCCTTAAAACCAGTAATTTCATCTCTGAAAATGTTCATTTGGTCTGTGCTATTAGGTCATAGTAAGAAAATTTGTGGGAGTTGTTCTGTGTCAGTGCTGTCCCAAGCCCTTTACTGTAACTCATGATTTTTAAAAACAACAACAAGAACAAACCAATAAGGCAAGATATATTATTATCCTCAATTTATAGAAGACTAAAGTATGGCTCAGAGAGTTAAGTGATATGGTCCTGATGGAGCTGGTAAGAGGCAGTGCTGAAATTTGACCCAGGCTACCTGTGCTCTGAGCCACTACATTCTTAGCCTCTATATTCCAATTCCTCTTGCACTGGATAAGCCAGTTATATAAACTTATACTATCCTTATAAAACATTGTACTTGCAAATTCATCATGTATATAAAACTCCCTCCCCTCAACTGCCCTTCTCTACTTAGTATCTTTGATGCTGGGTTTAGGGAAGAACCAGAACCAGGAATTAGAATAGAATGGCTTATTATTATTATTATTATTATTATTTTATTTTTATTATTTTTTTTAAGTAATCTCCATGCCCAGAGTGGAGCCCAGTGCGGGGCTTGAACTCACAACCCTGAGATCAAGATCTGAGCTGAAATCAAGGGCCGGTCACTTAACCAACTAAACCACCCAGGTGCCCTTGAATGGCTTATTCTTATTAGCAAAGTTCTATTTATAATGTGTATCTAAAATACTAACTTAAGTCTTTGAGTTAAAAATTAAGTATCCGGATACTTTTAACAATAGTCACTGGGACGGTTTTTGGAGAGGGATAGTAAAGGATTACAGTACAGATTAGTGAAATCTCCTAAAATGCTGTCTTCCTTTTTTTTTTTAATTTTAAAATAAAATAGTATTTTAAAAAATAGATCCTTTAACTTTAGAAAATTTTATCTTAGGTACTGTAAGTGCTTCACACTTATGCTTAGGATACAGAAAAGGGAGAAGGGACGCAAAGTTTAGGCTCACAAAGGCAGGAAGGAAGAGAGCATTCTATAGGAGACTAATGAGACAGAGTTCAGGTTCAGGTCTCCTACCCTTCACCCACTCCAGAAATGTAGCCACTTGCATCTTAAAAACAAATGACTCATTGTAACCAAGAGATATTGACCTTTAGCTTTTAAATCTTAATTCAGAAGAACAGTAGAATCTGAATATCTAGTCTTAAATATATTATCCTTCCAAGATGCAGTTCACTTATTTATTTTAGGCAATATACATAATGTTTTGTTTCTTTCTATGGCAGAATGTTTCTTTGTAGAGCCAGATGAACCTTTTCACATCGGAACACTGGAAGAAAATAAACTGAACTTAACACTGGACTTTCATAGGTGAGGGAAGCAGTTGGGAGTGTACCTTGTGTGTCTGTGTGTGTATGTTTTCACTGCACTAAAGCCTCCTCTGTTTCCTAGACTCCTAACTGTGGAGCTGCAGTTTAAACTGAAGGCCATTAATCTGCAGACCATTCGTCATCACGAGCTCCCTGACTGTTACGACTTTACTCTGACTGTAAGCATGGGCTGGGCTGAATTTGGTCCCAGGCTGAAGAAAAATTGTTTGGTTTCATTACATGTTTCATCTACCCCTATTAAAGCATGGTCAGATATATAGGATGTTCCCACTTGAATGTGCCTGGGGGAAGCATTGGTATAGCTGGCTCTGTTTTGTTATGGTAACTTGTTTACTTGTTGATTATCTATCCTCTGTACCTCAGTGGAAGTCCTGTGAGGGCGGGGACCTTGCCTTGTTCAGTGCAGTGTCTCCAGTACTCAGACCAGTAACTGGCACAGGGGAGGTGTTCAATACAAAAGTAGCAGAGAGCTTGTAGGTCCTCTATAGTTGGCTCATACCAGTCTGTGGCTCTCTGCTTACGGTCATTGCCAGGGGTTCTGGCTGCTGAGGCTCCTCACTGTAGATGTGTGCAGCGTTTGGCTTATTGCTCACAGTGCTTTCCTTGGGCTGCCTCCAGATGCTTTGGTTCCTCCCCCTTCAGCCCACCCTGCCACATCTCTGTTCTCTACATTCCAGTTGCAAAAGGAGCTGTTAATGCTCTCTAGAGAGCACAAGATCAGCCCGTGAGGCTCAGGGTCAGTAATCCAATGCTGTGTGGGGCATATGTGGAACAGCATTTGATACAACTCACCTTCACACAGTCCAGATTGCTGTTACTTCAGCAGTAGTTTGTACCAGAGCTCTGTCCTTGATACTCAACTAATTGGCTAAGAGAAATCAAGTTTTCAGAGGTTGAGGTTAAAAAAATTTCAGAATATAGTCTAAATAATTATGCATATCATTTAATGGGAAAAAGCACTAATACTGTAAGACTATTTTGTATTAGGCTACAAATTTTGATCCTAATGTTAGCTGGGAAGTTACGAATTTTCAATATTACTTGACTTTTTTAAAAAAATTGAGCTATTATCCAGTCTTGTCTCTTCTCCCTCCTCTCCCTTACCATCCCCTGCACCATTCTCAAACTGAGAAATGGCACTTTTCAGAAGTTTTATAATCCTCAAGGCTCAGCTCAACTGACACCGTTTTCCTGGACCCTCTTTGTGATGCTTCAGTTAGGAACACATTCTGTGTTCTGAACTCCAGGGTTTTATTTTTGGTTTTGTTTTTATATTTTAATGGGCTCACCCACCTTCTCTTTTGTTTTAGGATTTTCTAGGCTTTTATCATCAACTCTGCTAGACTGAAAGCTCCTTGAAGGCAGGAATCATTTTATTAATCTTTGCATCCCTGAAAGAACATAGTAGGTGACTCAAATATTTGTGGAATGAGTAAATGAAACATTTGTAAAATGTAGACCCTTTCCCATGACTCAGTACAGTGGTGAGAGCAGCCTGGCCTGTTAGCCGCAGGTGGATGTTCTGTTTTTCCTGTTATTGCAGATTTGACCCGAGCTATGCCCGTGCCTTGTGGATTTAGCAGTGTGTCTCCCAGAACTACAGTGGAACTGATGCCCTACAGGGTAGTTTATTTTTTTGTTTTTTACTTTTTTTAAAGATTTTATTTATTTATTTGACAGAGAGAGAGAGCCCAAGCAGAGAGAGTAACAGGCAGAGGAAAAGGGAGAAGCAGGCTCCCTGCAGAGCAGGGGACCTGATACGGGGCTCCATCCCAGACCCCAGGATTATGACCTGAGCCAAAGGCAGACGCCCAACCAACTGAGCCACCCAGGCGCCCCAATAGGGTAGTTTAATAATAAATACAATTAGTGCAACTTTATGTTTATAAGTAAACATGAACTGGGGCCATATATGCCTGATTTAAAATGCAAGGGTTTTAGATTCAGGCAAGCGTAGATTTTAATTCCAGCTCACCAATTAGTAGCTTGTAACTTTAGGTAAATTACTTAATTGGTTTGAATTCCAGTTTTCTCATTTATAAAACAGAATTAATGCCCATCTACCCAACAAAGTTGTTGTCAAGACATCTGTCTATCTAATATACTTCATGTATATGAGATATATAGCAGATATTTGATTCATGCAACAACTATTTATGAAACCTTCCTGTGCCTATCATTTGGATTTATAATGTAAAAGTAGTACATTAACATTCATTCATAGCAATTTAATATATTCTTGCATCATGTATTTTGAAGCTCTTTATTAGGTGTACAAACATTTAGGATTCTTGTGTTCACTTGAGGAACTGACTTCTACATCATTATGAAATGGCACTTTTTACCCCAATATATATTCTTTGCTCTAAAATCTACTTTGTTTGATCTTAATATAACCACTTCAACTTTATTTTAATTAGTGTTAGTATGGTATATCTTTTTCCATCCTTTTGATATTAACCTATTTGTATCTCATGTTTAAAGTAGGTTTCTTATTAGACAGCATAGAGTTAAGTCTTGCTTTTTTACCCAACCTCATCATCTGTACCTTTTAATTGAGGTGCTTAGACCATTTAAATGATATGTGATTATTAATATAGTTTCTCTCCTTTTCTGCCTGAATTGAGTATTTTTTGGATACTATTTTAGCTCATTTGTTAGCTTATTAGCTGTAACTTTTTGTTGTATTATTTTTAGGGTTTACAGTTCAAATATTTAAATTATTATCATCTGCCTTCAAGTGATATTATACCACTGCATGTAGAGCCCAGGAATCTTATAACAATCTATTTCTGTGTCTCCTATCTTGGCTTTTATGTTGTTGTTGTCACACAGTTTACTTCCAGATGTGTTACAAACTATATAATGCACTGTTAGGAGTTTTTATTTAAACAATTATCTTTTAAAGCAATTTAAATAATAAGGAAAAAAGTATATTGGCCCACGAAGTAACCATTCCAGCACGCTTCATTCTTTAGTATAGCTCCAGGCTTTTATCTGCGATCATTTTTCTTCCATCTGAAGGGCTTCCTTTAACATTTTTTATAGTGCAGGGCTGCTGAGAGACTTTTATATGCCTAAAAAGTATTCCATCTTCATTTTTATTTTATTTTTTAAATAAATATTTTATTTATTCACTTGAGAGAGAGACTGAGCATAAGCAGGGGGAGCAGCAGGTAGAGGGAGAGGGGGAAGGAGGCTCCCCATGGAGCAAGGAGCCCGACACAGGGCTCAATCCCAGGGTCCTGGGATCATGACCTGAGCTGGAGGCAGACGCCCAAACAACTGAGCCACCCAGGCGCCCCTCCATCTTCATTTTTAAAGATTGTTTCACTGGGTATAGACTTCTCTGTTGACTGTTTCTCCCGCAGTACTTTAAAGATGTTGTTGCTCTTCTAGCTTGCATTGCTCTGATGAGAAACATGCTGTGGTCTTCATCTTTGTTCCTCTGCAGGGGATGTACTCCCCCTCCCCCTTGCTGTTTTTCAGTTGTTCTCTTTATCTCTTTGATTGTGATATACCTTAGTGTAATTTTCTTCAAGTTTCTTGTGTTTGAGGTTTATTAAGCATTGGTTCTGTGGGTTTATAGTTTCCATTACATTTGACATTTATTAAACATCACTTCTTCAAATAGTTTTGTCTCTTCTCCTTCCTCCCCCTTCAGAGATTCTAATTCCATGTGTATTTGGTCACTTGAAGTTGTCTCATAGCTTACTAATGTTTCGTGTTTTTGTTTTATTTTCCAATCTTTTTTCTCTGTGTTTCATTTTGGAAGTTTCTATTGCTCTACCTTCAAATTCACTAATCTTTTCTCTGCGCTATCTAATCGGTTCTTAATCCTATCCATTATTTTTTCTTCTTTGTTTAAAGAATTCAACTTCTTCGAGCCCAATTGAGATGTGATTGACATTGAGCCAAAGTATATTTACTCAGCAGATATTTAGTGAGCACCTACTATTTATAAGGCCTGGACACTGTGTGGGAAAAGCATGGGTTCTCTTCGGCAAAGATTTCTGACTCATTCAAATAATATGAAGCATCTTTCCTTTGTGAGGCCATGGACTGGGTCCTCCAGTGGGTGTGGAGATGTGCAGACACTGACAACACTTTTAGTTGCTTGTCAAGGAAAGAAGCTTACAGTCCAACATGAGGAGAAACAAAGTGACCAGACTCACTAAATTTCTTTGAAATCTTATATATGCAGGGATGTCTAGTTACCCCACATGAAGAAGCTTCAATAAAACTCATTTAAATGGCAGGCATTTTTTCTTTTTGAGAGAGAGAGAGAGAAAGAGAGCACAAGCAGGGGGAGCAGCTGAGGGAGAGGGAGAAGCAGACTCCCTGCTGAGTGGGGAGCCCGATATGAATCTTGATCCCAGGACCCTAGGATCGTGACCTGAGCTGAAGACAGACACCTTAACTGATGGAGCCACCCAGGCACCCCTAAAGAGCAGACTTTTGAAAGAATGTTTTTTCTTTAAGACTTGAGAGAGGAGGCACTAAAAGCAAACCAAACAAAACCATGGCTGATTTCCGTGCTTTCCCTGTCCCTGCATGGGGAAAGTGGAGAGAGCTAGAAAGGGAAGACAGTAGGACTATGGAAGGTGTTCTGGTGTGACTTTGTCCTGCTTGGTGCCTGGTGTCTGGAATGATTCTTGAAGCAAAACATGGCTGTCGACTCCCTGTCACCACATCCTTTTTTATACATATGGTACTAGAGTGACTAAGAAATCTAGGCCCAGAATGAAAATCAGAAAACTTCACCTGAAATGTTTCAAGCCTGAGATAATTAACCTCTGTGTTAGTAAGAATTGCTGCAGCATTAACAAACTATCTCCAGCTGAGTCCCGGGAAGCGGGGAGGGCACACTTGTACCAGCTCTTGTTCATATCAAGAGGGCATCTAGAGATACTTAGAGTGGGAAGGAGAGAGATCTCTTGTTTTATAAGTTGTCCAGGGCTGGAATACTGTCCTAGAAATATAGGGTTTTAGAGACTAAAAGGTCTCGACAGAAGATCTTGTCCAACTTTCTCATTTCACAGAGAAATAAAGGGCGCTTCCCAAAGTTAAACAGAGCTAGCATCAACTTGGGGAGGAGAGTCCAGGATGAGAATCTGGGTGGATATCCTGTTACCTTGAAAGATCTGTTTCCTAATTAATGCCTAGAGACATCTTGGCTTCAAGAACTATAGGTGTGTTTTGACCCTTTTCCTGTTCTTCACAGATAACACTTGACAATAAGGCCCATAGTGGAAGAATTAAGATAAGTTTAGATAATGACATTTCCATCAGAGAATGTAAAGACTGGCATGTATCCGGATCAAGTAAGTGGTGAATTTTACTAATTTTCAAAATGGTTATTAAATAAAATGAAAGGGTTATTAAATTACTGGGATGTGTGGAGCATCAAATGAAAGAATCAGAGCATTCCCAAGTTCCTAATTCTCTGCAAATAGATCAACTCATTGTGGGTGTCTGATGTTCCAGGCAATGCATGAGTTACTAGTAATTGAAATGACTTTTGCTGACCTCTACATGTGTCCTCACTAGCCCAGTTCCTACCAAAAAATGCACATGATCCCCCAGGAAAAATAATCACATATGCCCAAACTAATATTTTTTGAGTGTTTACTGCATAAGGACTTCCACCTACATTTTAATAGTTTTAAAATATCCTTGAGATAGGCAGCATCCCTATTTACACAAACGAAGAAACTAAGGCTTAGAAGTGAATCTTGGTGCCTGTGATCATACAGTCATGGAGAGGTCAGGTAGGATTGGACCCTGAAGCATCCCGCACATTATATTTATATTCAGGAATGAGGAAAGGGTACATTCTTAGAAATATGGACATAAATTCAGGTATAGACTAAGTATGATTGAGAATTTGGGGGCCAAACTAAGAAAATTGACTGGAAAAGAATTGACCTTTCTCATTTTTTAGGCCCTTTGGTATGCTGTGCTGGAATAGGTCAGGGGTTCTTGGATTCTGGTGAGCATGAGAATCACCCCAGGTCCCTGCTTAGATGCAGTTTCCCCAGCTCCCTGCAAGGCAGTCTGCAGGTCTGGGGTGAGGCCTAGGAATGTGCAGGACATCCTTATTCATGCCATACTTGGAAAATCATTGCTTTAGGGCTTCCTACTGGTTGATTCACACAGTTCAGAAGCGGTAATGAGATATTAAGGATAAATGAAGTGAAATTTCTTCATTCTAGTATTCTTTTCATTATGAGGTAACTTCAAATATTTGAGGTTTGTGAATCACAAATTTTATTTGTCATCTGTAAACACCACAATACTTCTCCACACACTTTGGAATAGAGAAGACGAGAGCATATGAACGTACCTGGCACGCAGGCGTTCTCTTAAATGTTTGTTTCTTAGTTTTTAGGTTTTTCTAAAGTAGATGCAGACATTTTGGTAACAATTAGATGCCCCTTGGCTAATGTTAATAGGATGCTTCATTACAGAACTTTGAACTACAGAACTATAGTGTTAAGTGCTTGTCTTTTTATCAGCGGGGAGCAGTCTACCTTGTCAAATAAAGACAGGCTCTGTAGCACAGCATAGGAGGGCTGGGACCTCTGCTCACCTCTCTTCACCTGACTCCACTCATGCTGGCCGACTCTGTGCTGGCAATCCTCCAGAATCTCTGCGTGGGTGGCTCTGTCTTACCGCTCAGGTCTCCCCCGAGACCTGCTGCCCCTTATGGTGCCGCATAAATGAGCCTCTTCTCCCCATGCCTCCACACCAGTCTCTCTCATTTCGAACAGTGGTTCTTGAACTTCTGTGCCAGCTGAGAGAGCTTTTGAAAATGCCGTTTCTGATTCAGTGGGTCTAGGGTAGGGCTGGAAGGTGTGCATGTCCAGCAGTTCCCAAGGGATGCCAAGAACCACTCATACACAGTGACAGATGCCGGACACAGACTGCAAAGGTTTGAATCCTGACTCTGCCATGTACTGGCTAGGTAGCCTTGGGCAAGTTTCTGTGACCTCCTTGTGCTGCATTTTCTCACCTGCCAAGTGGGCATAATCACAGCCCCCTGGCTGGGGTTGCTGTGAGGATCAAATGAGTTAACACGTACAAAGTGCTTAGGACTGTGTGTGGCCTGGCAACACCTGTTAGCTATTATGCTTATTTTCTTCATATTACTTACTCCTGTCTGGAAGTATTGTGTTCAGTTACTTGTTTACTTCCCTGTGTGTTACACTGAGTAGAACAGAAATTCCCCAAGTCGGGGGCCCACCTTGGTCACCACTTGTATCCTCAGCATCTAAAGAAACACCTGACACATAATGGGTTCTTAACAAGTGTTTTACATCCAGATGGTATATTTTAATAGGATGTGCAGGAAGGCTAACTGTATTAAGAACAAAAGACCGCAGGCTGATAATTAAAGATCTGTTACTGATGGCTGTAGTAATTTTTAAAAGAAGGACTTTTAACTTTTTTAAATACTCATGTGAAGGACACTTACCAGGGCCTTTTCTCTCTGTTGTCTTTGCGGAAAGAATGTCTGAATACTCTAAATTATTCTAAAAAGCAGTGTAATGGGTTCAGATAAAATTTGAAAATGCTCCTGAAGGATGCAAAAAGACCTGAATCAGTGGAAAGGCACATCATATTCTTTTGGACAAGAGATTCTACATTACGTATATTCCAATTCTCCCTAAATTAATTTATAAATTTAATATGATCCCCCCAAAAAAATTACCAGTAGGATTTTTACTGGAATTTAACAGTCTGACTCTAAAGAATATATGGAAAAATAAACAAGCAAGAATAGCCAACAAAAATTCCAGAAAAGAGTAATGAGAAGTGTTTGCCTTAGGCATTAAAATACACAAAAACATCAAAAGGGTAAGAGATGGTTCTTGAATACATACAGTTAATTTGGCAGCTGATAAAGATGGCATTTCAAATCACTGAGAATAAGATTTGCTCTTTTGGTTGACAAAAATAAAAGATTATTAATTTCCAATGGTGAAGAAGATGTGGAGGTATGTGTAGGTATGTAAACTGGTGTGATCTTTTTGGAGGGCAGTTTCTTAGGATTTCTTTTTAGAACTGTGTATATACCTTTCCCCAACAATTCCATCTCTAGATATTCATTCGCCTAAAGAATCACTTGCACCTGTGCACAGAGAGGACAGATTACAATCAGAGTGTCCTTATAAACCTTATACATCTATCCCGTGGTATGCAATGCACTAGTTAAGGAGGTAACACTTTTTCCTTCCAGTTCAGAAGAACACTCACTACATGATGATCTTTGATGCCTTTGTTATTCTGATAAGCTTGACCTCACTAATCCTGTGCCTTCGATCTGTGATTAGAGGACTTCAGCTTCAGCAGGTAGGGCTTGCTGCTTTCTAGAAATGCTACGGACACTGTGATCGACAGAGAAAATCATGGTGCCTCCCCTCTTTTCCCTAAAGGAATTTGTCGGTTTTTTCCTCCTCCATTATAAGAAGGAAGTTTCTGTTTCTGATCGAATGGAATTCGTCAACGGATGGTACATTATGATTATTATTAGTGACGTATTGACAGTTATTGGATCAATTCTGAAAATGGAAATTCAAGCGAAGGTAATTTTTTTTCCTATTTATGCCATCATCAGTATCAGATTTGCACTAATATTTTTCCAGAATGTGAACATATGCAGAGTAAATGATTTCTTTCAAACATTGCGTTGAGTAAACTTAAAATCAATAGCAGTAAGTTTCTTACATCTCGTCAGGAAATCTCTTACGCAGAGCTCTCCAAAGGTGATAACATAAGCCTCTGGGTCAGAATCATTTGGGGACGTCATCTTGACCTATCAGCAGATTTTAACCCTGCAAGCACTGCCTCTTTGTTGATGCGCTTCTTCACTGAGCTATCACTTACCTGGTTTCCATCCTAAATCACAAGCTGGTCTTCTGACATCCTTTGCTGGATCCTTCTTATCTCTCTAACCTACTAAAGTGACAATGCCTGAAGGTGCAGGGCTTGGACATTTGCTCTTTTCTGCCACTGTCTTGGTGATCTCACCCTGTCCCGTGGCTTTAAATAGTAACTCTCTGCCAATGATTTCAAAATCTGTATCTCCAGCTTGGAACTCTTCTCTGAACTCTAGTCTCAAATATCCAACTGTTGATTCGCATTTTCATTTGGATGTCTACTTGGTCTCTCAAACTTAACATACCTAAACAGAACTCCCCAGTCCAAACCTGCTTCTCCTTTCTGACTTCAGTTAATGGCAACTCTTCTCAGTTGCTCAAGACAAAAGCCATAGATGCATCCTTGACTCTTCTCATTCACTAATCCTCTCTCCCCTCCATCTAATCCAAGAGGAAATGCTATCCATCTACCTTCAAAAACCACCTCATCGCCTCTGCCATGACCAGGCTGGTCCCAGCCACCATCAGCTGTCACCTATATTATTGCAATAGACTTCTCACTCTTCTGACAGTCTGCTCTTAATCATAGCAACCCAAATGGGATCATATCACTCCTGTTCAGAGCTTTCCAATCTCCCCAGCCTATCAGACTAAAATGCAAAGTTGTTAAATTACCCACGAGGCCCTAAACTGCCTACTCCCTTACCTCTGTGACTCCATGCTCTCCACCATTGCTCACTCCCTCCGGCTTGACTCCCTGTCTTGCCAGGCATCCTCCTGCTGTGGGGCCTTTGCACGTGCTTGACTCTGTGCCTGGAACACTCCTCTCCTAGATTTTTGCTTGGCTTGCTCCCTCACTGCCCTCAGGTCTTTGTTCAAATACCACCTTTTTAGTGAGACCTTCCTGATCACCCCACTTAAAAGGCAACCCGGATAGCCATTCTTTCTCCCCTCCCCCGAATTTTCTCCTCAGCACTTACCATCAGTACTGAGGGTTTTAACTTATTTCTGTTATCTCTCCCCCATACACACCAGAAAGCAAGCTTCATGAGGGAAGGACATTTTGTCTCTTTGTTCACTTCTTTGTTCTTAGGACCTAGAACAGTGCCTGATTCATATCAACCCCAAAAATATTTTTTTGCCCAAATGAATTTCTGCTAAATAATCTGTTTCTTCCCCCCACACTGTTTCAGAGTCTAACAAGTTATGATGTCTGTAGCATACTTCTTGGGACTTCCACCATGCTTGTGTGGCTTGGAGTCATTCGGTACCTCGGCTTCTTTCAGAAATACAATGTAAGGATTCCATGGATCTCCACGCTGCTGGTATTTCTATCTTTCTGAGTTAGTGCACTGCTTTGGCTGAGGGACGAGTGGATTCTAATGGCCTCTCTTCCTTTCCCAGCTCCTTATTCTGACCCTGCAGGCAGCGCTGCCCAATGTCATCAGGTTCTGTTGCTGTGCTGCTATGATTTACTTAGGCTATTGCTTCTGTGGATGGATCGTGCTGGGCCCGTACCATGATAAGGTACCAATAAACAACTCTTTCCTGTTACCGTTAAGCTCCTAAAATAGTGCCAGTGGCTCGTTATCCTTTTAAAACGGGCTCCTTCCATTTTGTGACTCAGCCTGAAAATGCTGAAGGTAGACTATATCTAGTGACATGTTTATAAACTGGCACGGTGTGACCAACTTGAGAGAATGATTGATTCACTCAACTACTTCACCTCCTTTTGTGGAATATATCAGATAATTACATCTTTTTTTTTTTTAACTACCTATGAGGTCAAGATTAGTCTGACTCATCAATATATATTAGAGTAAGCTATTTAGGCAAGACTTTTGGAAGTGTGACTTTATTAAAACAATAGTATAGGGACAAACTTGAAGAAATATTTGAAAATTTTGTTACCAGAGTTATTGTCTTGATTATAATGCCATGACCCTAAATGGAATGAGCTTTAAGATGAGAAGTATGAGCATGCATGGTTAGGACTTGGGTATCACTACAGAAGTGTTTCTAGGATCTCTTTCTATGTAAGTAAAGGGGACGGTAAGACTTGATTCAGAAAAGCACTGAGTGCAGACCAGCCCCTTCTCCTTCAGTTCAGGCTGTCCCATTAAGAGGAGCTTCAAGAAGGAGCTGCTTATTCCCATGCGTTATACAGGTTGTGTATATCACACAGCAAATGCTTGTAGTTTTGTCAGGTTAACTACATAGTTTGTAGGAGTAACTTGGGATATCTGGTCCCATTATTTTTAATATACTGTCACGCTTGTGTTCTCTCTTGCTCTCTCTCTCTCTCTCTGACAAATAAATAAACAAAATCTTAAAAAAAATATGCCATCATAAACAAAATCTCCACTGGGAAGGAACATGGAATAAAGTGGACTTTTTTCTTTCCTTTTTCCAGTTCCGTTCTCTGAACGTGGTCTCTGAGTGCCTTTTCTCTCTGATAAATGGAGATGATATGTTCGCCACGTTTGCAAAAATGCAACGAAAAAGTTACTTGGTCTGGCTGTTTAGCAGAATTTACCTCTACTCATTCATCAGCCTCTTTATATATATGATTTTAAGTCTTTTCATTGCACTGATCACTGATACATATGAAACAATTAAGGTAGGTTCATCAAGAGCCGTAAGTAGCAACATTTTTCCAGAACTTGTAGAATGGCAGTAAAATATGATACCTAAGAGAGAGGAGAACTGATAGAATGTCAGTTTTTTCAGGGTAGAAAAGAAAGACTTCAATTTTAGATACTGAGACACAGAAATGAAGAATTAGAATTTGGAGAATGTTGAAAGTTTTATCTCTAAGTAAGCTTTTGCAAACAAGCTTTCTAAACTTTTATTAGAATTATAAGATCCTGACTCAGTCAGGAAAGCACGTGACTCTTGATCTCAGGGTCATGAGTTCAAGCCCACGTTGGGTATAGAGATTATTTAAATAAATAACAAAGACTTCTAAAAGTCAGTAGGCTTTGATTGAGCAAAACATATGGCGTTTCAAAATTTTATGGGGAATTTTTAAAATCCAATTTTCATAAAGAAAAATTGACTTTAGTTTGGAGTGTGCTGTGACTGAACCCATACTCTTTGCAAGGCCCTATCTGGGACCATCCCAGAGGCGTGGTCTCCAGAAGAATGAAGGGATTGATATATCAAATACTAGCCATGTATGCTTTATACATGTCAGAAATATGATTTGAAAAGCTGTTATTTATATTGTCACTCACATGGGATAGTTTAAAAATCAGTCTGAGCCCTTTGAAATAATGGAAAAGCAGGGTAAATATCCATATATATTTAAATTTCTAATAGCTTTATACTATTAGGTATACCATTGACATAGACACTTCCACTTGAGGACCTTCTGGGTATGAGAGGGGTAATGAAACATGATGGCATACAAATAGTACCAGGGATTAAGCAAAGGTTAGCAGGAGTTGATGGGTTATGAGTTGATAATTATGAATAACTTACTTATGAAGCCTGGGCCATGATTTTATTTTTACTGAATCAGATTTCAAGAACTGACTGTCCTCAATACTTGGTTGGCAGATGTGTGCTTAGAGTCACCAAGGCCACTGGGAAAGAGTGTAGTTGTACTTATCCAAATCCCTCCCCACTGTGCTCTAAAAATTCACTGCCTTTAGCTTTGCATGCAGAGAACTGTATGTTATTTAAGGGTGATATCCAGGGTCTCAAAGAGTAGTAATATGAGTTGACAACTCTTGATGATACAAGTCTGAGACTCACAGTTTAGATGTTTACCTCTTTCCATGAGCTCACAGCACCTGTCAGGTAGGCAAGTGATGGCTGATCCTGTCTGGTGAGGGCATGTTCTAGAGATCTTAGACCCAAAACTGATGTTAATACAAGGCCCTTAAATAAACCTGTCTGAAAGGGAGACTCCATAACATTGTGCAGGCTGGACTCTCCCTGGAAAGACAGCTCAGACTCAGATTCAACATGCCCATTTTGGGTTGAACTAGACCCACAAAAGAGCCGATGAGGACAATGCAGAATTCTAGACTCACTTTTCCTTAGCTAGACTTAAGAATGGCTCTAAAGGCTACATCTACCTGGAAATACTTGGAAGTGACTGAACTATCCCTCTAGAAAGATCCCCTTCCCTTGACAAATGATCAATTTTGAATTTGGAATAAAGCTGTTTTCAAGGGACTTATTCATGAGAGCTTTTTTTTTCCTTATTCTTCTGTGTAGCATTACCAACAAGATGGCTTTCCAGAGACTGAACTTCGTACATTTATATCAGAATGCAAAGATCTACCCAATTCTGGAAAATACAGATTAAAAGACGACACACCAGTATCTATATTCTGCTGTTGTAAAAAGTAGCTATCAGGCTAATCTGTGCCCTGGAGGGAAATATAATGTGTAGCTGAGTTGGGAAACTATATGGATATTTTAAGATCAGGTGTCGTATGTTTAAAGACTATTTCTTTGAGCAAACTGATAGCTATAATTCATCAAGAACTATTTATATTTTTAAAAGCAGTATTTAATATCTTTTGCAGCTTTATGTTGGGTTTATTTTAAACTAACTTTGATGAGAGAAGCTATTGAATTCTTGTTATTTCTTGTTTATTTTGCCATAGCTTTAGAATGTGTTCTCCATCCCCCTCTTTAGCTCTTAGCTTCCAGCTCTTCTGACTGGGCTGATTGTATCATCAGTGGAGAATAACGCCTGGTCTGACTTAACACAACTCACTAACCCTGGTCTTAACCACTCTCTGGGGTACATCCCTGAGAGAGAGGGTTTGTGGTTGCTGTATATCAATAATCACTGCATTTTAAAATCTTCTCTTAAAGCGCAGAATAAGAAAGACAACTCTCACCAGCTAACAGTCTCAATTTTCATTCCGAAGGACAACTGTTATATGATGCTGCTTTTAGTTCTGGAAAGAATCAGGTTTTTTTTATTATTCATGTATAAGTTTTCTCTCCTTCAGTGTTAAAGTACGTAGTTGAAAGTATCCTATACATATATAGAAATTAAAGTGCGTACCAAATGCATATTCAGTCCTGCAAGGATTGGTGTAGTGCTTGCATGGCCTTGCGCAAACTGTGTGATGTACTCTGCCCTTCACAGGCCATTCAGTCTCATGGAAGAGAGTGTTTTAGGGTCAAGAACTGTGGTTTCAGGTTTCAGGGGGAGAGGTTCTAAAACTCACATTAAACATATTTTGAAAAACAATTATGCTTAAAACGTAAAAATAAGTGAGAAATGTATGCCTTAAATAGACACAGAAACAAAGTCTCCACTCCTTGGATACTGCTGATTGGAATTTCAGGGATTTTTACAACATGTATCTTTGTTTTGAGTGTTATTTATTCAAGTAGAAATGAATTCAATGATGTGCAATAAAGGTTTTCTCAAAGCAGCTCTTTTTTTTTTTTTTTGTAAAGGAAACGTATTTGTTAATTTGTAATTTTGTTTTAAGGGTTAAATGAATATAGCCCTGAGACTCTGAAGTCTTACTATTTAACATAATGACAATCCCAATAACACTCCAGGTGTTGAAATGTGAGGTTTTACAATGAGTATAAGCTATTGCAGAACTTATGGCTTTTAAAAAATGGAAAATCTAAAGTCTCTGGATCCCCTGGTGTTTCATTTGCACATTGAAATTTGAGATACTTGGAGTTCCCCATTGCAACTATTTCTCCCTCTACAGTGCTTGATAAGAATTTACTTACTGTTTATTTTTAAAATAATACCTTTATAAAAATTAAAAACAATACCTTTTTACCTATCAATAATGTATGTACCACCAATTACAGCTATTTATGTACATATATCTCTTCTCCACTTTGTGAAACTAAGGAAACTTCTCCAGATCAGGAAAGCAATTCAAGGGCAGTAACTGTTAATTAAGTCTCTATCAGTAGCAGTGTGGTGAGAATAAAGACCTGAATAGAAATCTTGGATCTACTACAAATTGTGTGGGTGACCTCAGGGCAGTAACTTAAACCTCTCTGAACCCATCTTCTTAATTTCAAAAGGAGATGACAGTACACAGAGTGCTGAGTGTTCAATGAGATAACATGGAAATCAAGCTGCGTACCTAGTGGGCACTCAGGGTGACTCCTGGCCCCTTGAAGCACACAGCCCTTGCAGATGGTAAATGTTCTGAATAACTGCACTGTTAACAATGAATTTGCTTTTTAACTACCCACTCATAAGTTTTTCAGTAGAATAACTCATGAGTTATTCAGTAAAAATACTGAAGTTTTAGAAGACACCCATAATGAGTAGTTGGCTGATACAAAAGGAAGTTATCCCAGTTTACAGTCCCCTTCTAAAGGGATCGTTGTCCCTAGTGGAGTCCTAGCATTTTGAGGTTAGTAAGGTAGTTCTTCCTGGTGGCTTTTCTTTGAATTAAAAAAGGCTTGAAAATTCCTTAGCGTAAAAACGGTGTGTATACCTATACTATATATATGATATGTAGTATCTGTGTACATATTTACACAATAAGCATAATATGTCTTACGTTCCATATACTTCCCCCAGCACTTTCCAGTCAAGCCACAGTCTGTCTTTTTCACGGAGTCCACATCCTCTCCACAAGAACAGCACTGTACCGCTTCCTCTCCTAAAAAGGAACCTAACCAAACCACCCTTGCGCCCACCTGTGGGGACGGTACTACGCAGACGGGATCTTCCAAGCCTGTCTGCACCCAGTGGGCGCCTCTGATGAAAGGGACTCTAAAATGCATTTTTGCCTTAAAAGTGACTTTCAAAAGCGGGTCAACTATGTATATCTATTTACATCATTCTGTCCAATTACGTCTACCTGCAGACGCATATTAAAATAATTACCTGGCAGAATAGTCTGGCCTAGCTAACCCCAGAAACCTTTTAAACACTTGCTAATCCCGATCGCCTGGAACTCAGCACTTCGCTGCTGCCGCTACCACCGGGAAAGAAAGAATAGGACTCCCCGGAAAAGGGGCTGTCGGCCGGGTCCAAACTGCCAAGTCAGCATCGCCCGCAGCTGAACATGACATTGGGGCATGTGCCCGAGTCCCTCATCTCTAAGACTCATGCCTGGTTTCCAGCAGGCCACTTGCCCTCCGTTTCGTGCTCTGGGAGGGAAGAGCCGCGGCGGCAGCAGGCGGGAGCGCGGGCTTACCCAGTCCCGCCGCGCGGGTCCTGCAAGTCCGCGCCAGCCCTCCGTCCCTCCCACGGCCACGCGGACACGCCGCGCTCCCTGCGCAGAGGGTCCGCTCCCGCGTGCCGGCGCGAGCGAAAGGCGATTCGTTTCTCTTTTCCTCGTGCGCCCATAGCTCTTAACATCTCCGAAACATGAGCCTTGTCACAGAGTTTTGTGATCGTACGCTTCGGAATACTTACACGGTCCAATGAATGAACTTATCCGAATGAACTTGCCAGTTTACGTAAAGTCCTAGAAGACAGGGCCATTTCTTTCTTATCCCGGTGTCCACAGTACCCAGCCCTCGGCTTGGCACTGAGTGTGTCCCGAACGCATCCAAATAGAAATGACTATTTCTACAGTCATGAATGGTGTAGAAACCGGGCGCAAAGAAAGGCAGGAGCCTCGGAGGGCAGGGAGTGCGCGCCCCCGCCGCCCGGGGGCAGTGTGGAGGGCGCGCGGGCCGCAGCGGCGCTCCACCGCTCGGTTCTCTTTAGACGGCGCTTCTCCTCAGCCCGACCTCCGGGCAGACACCCAGGACGCGGAGCCGGCCGGCCGCAGCTCCCGGCACCACCGGGGACCAGAGGGCAGGGGCCTCGGGCCGGCTCCTCGGGACCGAGGCAGGTGCAGCCGTCCCACCCTCGGCCTCCTCCTCCTGACTCGCAGGGGCCGCACCATGCCTCCCGGCGTGGAGGCACTGGACCTGCCGGCGTGGAACGGAGCCTCAGGCGGGTCCCGGGGGCCCCGCGGAAGGTCAGTACCCCTGAGGCGCTCGGCTCCGCCCCCCTGCCTTCCACGGTCCCTCCCCGGGGACCCCACCGCCGACCCCCCCCCCCCCGGGGCTGCTTTCCTCCTGGGGTGTTCTGGCTCCCGCACCTCCGCGCCATCTCCCACCGCCCCCCGCCGGGCTCCGCTTCGCTGCCTCCCGCCCCCGGGGCTCCGAGAGGCCCGCGGGCTTACACGTGGAAAAAGTGCCCAGGGCCCAAGCTGAGAAGCTCTCCGCCAGCTCCGCAGTCCGCCCTGCCCCGGCGGGAGGCGACGCGGCGGAGGCGCTGGCTCGGGGGGCGAGGCGGGAACGCCCGGCCACGCGCCCCTGGGCTCCGGGCTAGCACTTCAGCCCTGCGGTCCCGCCGCCGACGCGGCCCGAGCGGCGCCCGCCACCCCCCCGCGCCCCGCCGTCCCCAACCCCGGGCCCGGGTCTGCGCGTCCCGGGCGGCTGCAGGAAGGGTAAGAGGAGGGAGCCTGCCTGGAAGGGCTCCGACTTTAGGGGAGGTGTGCCCGGGAAGGCCGAGATGCGTGTGCGCTGAGCGGTTTTTCCTGCTCGGAATCCCGAACGAAAGCTGGGGAAAGTTTTGAGGGCGGAGGCATGGCCCCGCAGCCTTATCGGTTTGCCCAGGCCTGGAAGCCGGAGAGAGGATCAAGTGTTTTCAGGCTAACCGTCAGGTGAGGCGCCTGAGCTGTCTCTTCGAGGATGTCAGATTCTGGAGGAATTCTCATCAAGCGGACGGCTGTACTGTTCTAGACTAGAGCTTTCTTGCTGCCTTGGGAGTGCTTATATTAACTTCTTGCAGTTGGTTAAATAAGGCTAGACTTTGCCTTCCGGAACAAACAGGCCTTTTCCTCAGGTGGGAGGGTTACAGTGTGGTTCCTCTGCCTTTATGAAAAGGCGTACAGTTCAGCCGGATGATGCTGCCAAGGCGCCCCACCTCCGTGGTCAGAGCTGCAACCACCCAGCTGCGCCGCTGAGCCTGGGCGGGGGGTGGGGGGGGTGGGGGGGGGTGGGGGGGGTGGGGAGTACAAACAGGCCTTGGCTCCCCCTCCTCTGCTCACAAAACAAATATAGAGGTGGGCCGTTAAATTTTCTTAAAATACTGTAGAGACTCTCCTGCTTTTCCTGCGTGGCATTCATAAACGAACTTAATGCTAGCAAGGAAAGCCAGAATTCAGAAGGAGAATTTACTTGATCTCTGGTGGCTGTCCAGATAAGTATTTAACTAATTCCAAGCAAGCGTGGCATATACTTTTTTAGACTTTTGAAAGGCCAGTTTTGAATTAGAAGACATAACTTTGGTACAACTTTTTGGACAACGGAATACTTGTGAATGTTACACCAAAATGGCCATCTCTCTTAAGACTAGATGTCTATTTTTAATGGGGCAGATGGGTAGAAATTATACATTTCTACCCATCTGCCTTAGCTCTAAAAGCCTGTCCCAAAAGGTGGAGAGAAAATGGACTCTGGCTTTATTTATTGTGTTCTGCTTGGACTGATAAACAGGCTTGTGCTTATGGTGGGTGTGGTCTATATCTTTCTCTTTTCTAAATCTTTACGGCAGTATTTTCCTTAGCCTATTTCCTTCTGGACTTAACCATTTGTATCCTTTCCGTGAGTGTCTCCAGAGGCTCCCATGCTTACAGTATGGGACACATACTCAGCTGTGAAGCTTTTGTGAGGATTCAGATTTGACATATATATGTGTGTGTGGATCTGGTTGTGCAGTGCCAGTGGGAAAGAGGACTGTATCATTGTAAACTGAGGATGGAAGAAGGAGTCATTAAGAGAGAGATGGGAGAAGTTGTCTGGACATCAGGATAGGAATTCTGATGTTTTATGTGGAAGGGACCAGCTACCTCGTTCTCCTCAGAGGTGGGATATTGGCTTCACACTTTCAGAAACTGCTCACCACCTCTGTGATGTGCTAACCAAACAGCCCAAGTTTGGGGGAATCCAGTATAGCTTTTTCCTTTTGAGTCAGCAGTCTCAAGATTTAGCTCATCTTCCTCCTCATACTTTGAGTCAAACTCCCATAACCGTAAACTTGGCCTTCTCCTGTAGCAAACCTTCCCTAAACCAGGTTCTGTGGCCTGGACCCTTTAAAAAACACACATGTCCCACTCTTCATCTGACTGTTCCCATGCAGAGGTCAACCAAATGGTGCCAATTTTATTTAATTTCCTGCACTTAAAAATCAGTAAATCCTGATGAAGTGTTTGAGGAGGCCATGTTTTTTTCTCTCAAGGAGGAGCTTATCAAAAGTGTTGTTTTTAACAACGGAATAATAAATATAAAATCTCTTAATGAAGCAAGGAGGAAGAATAGGGAGATAAATTTCGAACAGAATGACAGAGAATAGAGAACTGAAAGTCAGGAATGATCGTATTCACAAGCTGAGCTCTTCAGGCTCGGTCTCTATTAGTGAAGTGAAACCCAGGATAAGACAGTCCTCAAAACTTAGTGGGAAAACAGGTTGCTTCTTGTGGCTACAACTTTCAAAGTAAAATCAGTGGCCAAAAGAAACCCTTTTGGCCAGGGAAATTAGAAGTGGGATTTTCCCTGAGGCTGGGCTTTTCTTAGCAGAGGCCAGGAGTCTAGGTTCTGTGTGTTAGTTCTGAAGAATGAGATCACCCTTCAGGGAGCTCTTACATCACCTGTTGTGAGTTTCATAGAGAAAAGAAATTTTATTTCCAGACTTTGTTCTTTTTTACGCAGACTGCAATATTCTTTTCAGGGACAAATGTTTAAAGCCAGGTTTTGGTTGGTTGGTTGGTTGGTTGGCTTTGGCAATTATCGGGGGCGGAGGGGAGTTCTTCTCATTTTCCTTAGCCTACCCCTAGCTGAGCTTTCTGCTCTGTTTTGATCTTGGGTCTCTGCCTCCTTTCCCCCCCTTCCCAGCTCCCAAACCCCAGGTGACAAGACAGCTTTGGGGAGAGACGGGTGCCAATATTTCTGTCCCCTCAGTTGGGAGATGGCTCCCTTTCTTCTTCTTTGAACGTTGTCTTTTGTGATCTCCCCTTGAATACATCTGGTATTTCAGCCTAAAACATCTGTCAGGCTGTAATTGGTGACTAGTGAAGCTAAAGATTCTGAAATATTGTCCTTGCTATAATTCCAGGAGACCCATAATTTAAGCTGTGGGCTTTAAAAAATCATGTCACCTATGGCGACTAGAGGGAATTGTTAGGGATAGGGTGAATCTAGGGATTCCCCAATTGACACTGATGTGAGCTTGTCTGAAAATAAGGTAAATTCATTCAGTGGTTTGAGGAGAAGAGGATTAATTATGGCTTTATGGCTTTTAATTTCACTTTTCCTTAGGGATAGGCATCAGCATGACCCTGTTAAATTGGGCACTTACTGATATGTTAGAGAAAGCAAAATGTAAGGAGTGCCATAATTCCAGTCATCTTCTCAAGCCTTTTTTTTTTTTTTTTTTTGAGAAGGAGAGGTTGAGAGAGAGGATGTGTGGAGGGAGAGGGAGAGAGAATCTTAAGCAGGCTCCATACCCAGTGCAGAGCCCGATGTGGGGCTTGATCTCACGACCCTGAGATCATGACCTGAGCCGAAATAAAGATTCAGAGGCTTAACTGACTGAAACACCCAGGCACCCCATCTTCTCCAGCTTTAAGTGCTTTTGGAATCCTGTATTGCTGAGAAATGGAGTTTTGCTTTACTTATCTCTGACCTAGGAACCTGATTGGTCAGGATGTGCTTTCAAAGGGGGTGTGACTTTTTCAGAACAAGAACTTTTAAAATGAACAAGCACTTTTAAAATTTCTAGTTCTGCTTTTCTGTTGCCCAGAGGCAACAAAGTGGTGATGGGAGATGATTTTATAGGAACTTGGTGGCATGGTTGGTCATCTCTAGGGAAATTCATGAAAGTTGTAGCATGCACATTTTTTATGAGTGGCTCTAGTGGAAAATGAAAAACCCTACAGTCTTTCTTCCCAGTGCTTCTCAGGATTAGAATGAGCACATCATTTATGTTCTGAGAGCTATGCTTAGAAGGTAACCAAAGTTTCTCTCTGACTTTCTTTTCTTTTCCTTTTTTTTTTTTTTTTTTGGCTCATGACTTCCTTTAATTGGGGCCTAACTATCCCAGAACCTCAGCTGCCTGGATCTCTCTCTTTCTCTCTCTCTCTCCCTCCCTCATCTTCCCTCCCTCTCCCTTCCTTCCTACTCCTCCCTCTCTCTGTCTCTCTCTCAACAACTCAGCAAATCACAACAAAATCAGTTCATTGTAGGAACTGGAGTAGAAGAAAAAACCCAATGTGGGTTGTTGGGATTGATCTAAAGTCTGCCATCTGCCAGATTGCCCTGTGACACCCCCCCAACACTGAAGTTCAGTCTCTACATGACTTCCCCACTTTCTCGCTCCCATTTAAATGTTGGGCAGGGAAATGCTGGATTACCTGGTATGTATTATTAGATCCTTTTTGACATACCTTATTTTAACTCATAATGATAGCTCAAGAATCTGTATGTCAGTCACCAAAAATCAAGAAAATGTGGAAAACTTAAGAAAATTAAGATTACATATAACATGACTTCTAGAGATTACCAGGATTGTTTTTTCTAGTTTACGCACTTTCTGACTTTTAAGATGTCTACATACAGATATAAATGTCAACATTTCTTGGAAAGATGGAACCTCAATATATTTATTTTGTAACTTAAAAAAATTAGCAATATTCATAGACATCTTTAGGCCAATACAAAATTGCCAGTAGGGTTACAATGAACATTTTTGGAGCCATTCTTCTGACCAGTGCTTGTTCTGAAAAACTCACACCCCCTTTGAAAACATACCTTGAGGTTCACAAAGTTTTAAACATTTGTGGCATAAATCCATAGAAGGTTGATTCCTAAATCACAGTTACTCTCCTAGATACTGAGTCCAAGTGCCCTTCAAAAATTTACATTTCCATCAATAGAGTTTTGTTGTCATTATTGATAAATAAAACTTAAGAGAGATTTTCACCAATCTTGCTGTTAGTACATTTTTATTGTTGTTAAGTGTTCGCTGTCCTGTTCAGATCCTCAGCCTGTTATTTACACTGGGTTGTCTTTTCATACTAATAACTCAGCTCTCTACAGATAATAGGTCGTAAGCTTTTCTGCCTGTTTAAATATATTGCAGACCTTTTCCCCATTCTGTCTTTCAACTTCTCGAAATTGTAGATATTTGTATTAAGATCTGTCAGTCTTTTTCATTGGCTTCTAAATTTCATCATCCTTAGAAAGACATGTCAAATTTGGGGTGCCTGGGTGGCTCAGTTGTTAAGCGCCTGCCTTCGGCTCAGGTCATGATCCCAGGGTCCTGGGATCAAGCCCCAATAGGGCTCCTTGCTCCATGGGGGGCCTGCTTCTCCCTCTCCCACTCCCCCGCTTGTGTTCCCTCTCTCGCTGTGTCTCTCTCTGTCAAATAAATAAATAAAATCTTTAAAAAAAAAAGTTCTATTTTGTGCTTCAACCAATTTTATTTTTTTAGATGTATCTAAGTTTTACTTTTGTGTTTGGTTTCAAGGAGGACACTCATTTTCTTTCTCCCCAGTGGATTGCAAATTTTCATGATAACAATTCATGGAATCATTCATTCTTTGGAAAGACTTTAGGGATGTTAATTGAAACAAAATAGGGTTTCTATCAGCAAACCAAGCAACTAAATTACCTAAAACTCTCTTATGTACCTTGACTAAGCAAGCCTTTTCAGTATATTTTTAATTCAAATTTTCCTACCTGTGTTTTAGACTTTGCATTCTTGTTGTTGTATTGTTTTGATTATATTTGTTGCTGTTGCAGGCATTATTATTAGTTTACCTTATCAGGTACCGGCCAAGGAAATGTTCATGTTGTCAGGGTTATTGTCTCCTTCATTGACTCATTTCTTCCCACCAAATGTTCATTGAATACCTATTATGTGTTAGGTGCTCTGCTGTATGCTGGGGGATTATAGTGGTGAGCAAGACCAGGCCTTCATGCAGTTCTCTTGTAGGGAAGACCAATAAAGAATGTGATCTCAGTTATAAAGGAAATTCAGTGATGGGAGAGGCAGTGGGGAAGGATGAGAGGGAGCCAGACATGCAGAGAGCTGGGGGCAGAGCAGGACAGGTGAAACAGCAAATGTCCAGATCAGGTACTGTTCCAGGGCCAGGAAGGAGGCCGTGGGGTAGTGAGGAAGGGGAAGGGTGGGTATGGGAAGGAGCGGGTAGGAGACTTTTAGGCAATGATAGGGGGGTTGGATTTTAGTCTGAGAGCAGGGGAAAGCCACTGCGGAGTTTTAACCAGGGAAATGATAACTGACTTGGGCTTTTAACCTTACCCCTCTGGCTACCATGTGGGAAAGTGGGAGGCTGTTGAAGTTGTCAGGCGAGAAGTGACAGGTCGTGGACCAGGGAAGCTGCAGTGGATAGAGAGAGATGGGGACCAATCCACGACGTGCTCTGAAGGAAGACTTGATCAATTGGGTGTGAGGATTGAGGAAAAGGAGGAGTCAAAGTAGGGCTCTGGAGCACAAGTTCCTACACTTACCTGCCCATTAGAATCACCTGAAAATCTTATAAAAAATCTTGACGCTCAGCTCATAACTGGGCCCCAGTTAAATCAGAATGTCTAGGGGCTGGAAGCCAGGCACTGAAACCTTTTAAAAGTCTCCAGATGCTTCTGCTGTATAGCCAAGGGGGAGAACCACTGATAGGGGAGGTGACTTCAGCTGAAACATCTGGATAAATGTGTGTTATCACTGCATTGAGCAGAAGGGTGGAGAAAGGGGTAGGGAGGTGGTTGAGAAATCTATTAGACTCGTGGGTGGAGTTTCAAGGAAGAGGTTGGATAAGGGAGCCTGTTCAAGAGAGAGATTTGCTGGAATGGCAAATGTGAAAAGTCCACATCACGTGGGTAGTATTTAAAGCCGCAGGACTGGACAAAGTCTTCTAGAAGGGAGGACGGAGGATGGAGTATGCAAGCGCCCTGGGCTGTGTCCTGAGGCACTCTGGCAGCTGAACTCAGATGGAAGAGGAGCCAGCAAAGGAGACTGGGGAAATGCCCAGTGAGGTAGGCAGAAAAACCAGGGGAGTGGGGTGTCCTAGAAGCAGAGAGAAGAAGTTGTTCCAGGGATGTAGTGGTCAGTAGTGTCAAATGCTGCCAAGCCCCTAAGCTGCAAGCCTGAGAAGTGGCAACTGGAGTCCACAGCAGGAGAGGGTTCACCTTGAGCACATCCACTGGGGTAGAATAAATGGAAACCAAGGGTTTGCTCTAGACAGTCTGAAGCCCAGAGAGACCCTGAGCAAAGTAATTGTTGGATTTGTTCCATCAGATGGCTTTACCTGTTTTTTCCTTCTCATTTTGATAACATGACCTTTTAGAAGCCTCCTGAATTTATGGACTAGGATGCTATTGTCTGCTAAATACCACACATTTCTAAATAAGAGAAATTATATCTGAAATACTAGTTTATTTGAACATAACATTTTTTTTTTCTTCATTCCTGACTATCTTACAGGCCATGACTCCTTAAGAAAAATTTAATTCCGGGATCAGGAAGGAATACTGGAGGGGGTCAGTAAATTGGACTCTTTGGGGGCAGGTTGCAACTTTAGGGGCCCTTAGTTGCCTCATTCATAAAATAAGGAGATGGAAACAGGTTAATCTCTAAGGTAGAGGATTTCAAACTGGGTGCACAGTAGAATAACTTGGGGAGATTTTTAAAAGCCCCGATGGCCAGGCTGCACCCACACCAATTAGGCCAGAATCTCTGTGGATGGAAGCCAGGCTTCCATGGTTTTCAAGTGCCCCAGATGACTGTGTGTGTGGCCGATTTGGCAAACAGTGGCCCTGTGTTTTTGTCTAGCTCTTATATTGAATTACCCTATTCTTGGGTGTTAATACATTCCCTACCCTCAACAAAATCAGGAAGAAGGGAGGAATGGATACTGGGTAGGCAGTTAGCAGTGTCTACCAAGGGAGGTCTCAAAATGTACCTTCCAGGTTTCCTTTCACAGGAAGGGAATGATGGATACTCTCCATAAAAATGAGGTAGCAAAGGAAGTCCAGGAAATGCGGAATCCAATTTGGGAAGAAGGTGAAGAGAATTCCCAAGTTGATGGCCCTGAATAGGGATTAGGAGCAACCAGTGTGTAGGTTGGAGCAGGAGGATGAAGCTCCGGGAATGATGAGAAGAAACAAATTGACAAGTTGCCCAACTTGTTTGACTGTATTGAAAGGAACGGGTAGATTCAGCCAGTTTGGTGATAGAGTCCCTTGTTAGTATGTTGAAAACTAAGCAAATGGAGAAAAAGGCAATTAATGCCAGAACCTTCTTTTTACAAGAAAGAATAAAAAACGGGGCAGTGGTGGTGGGGTGCCTGGCTGGCTCAGTCCATAGAGCATGTCACTCTTAATCTCAGGGTTGTTAGTTTAAGCCCCATGTTGGGCAGGGAGCCTATCTAAATTACAGTGTAATTACAGTGTACCAGTAGCTCAACTATGAAAAGTATTTGTATATTTTTTATATATACAAATATATATATATTTGTACATATATATTTGTATATATATATTATACAATATACATATTGTATATATAGATAATATTATATATATATAATTATATATATAATATAATTTCACTTTGTAAATTTTAAATATTTATCCAAAAGTTTTATTAAAATTTTATTGGGATGATGAGTGGGGGAGGTGAATGTATATATTTGCTGGTGGGGAGCAGATATAAGAGCTAAAATCATCTTTTCCATGGGAGGATATAAATTGATGACATCTAAAAGAGTAATAAATAGTGGGACAATATTGAGAAATATTAAAATAAATAACTGAAAGAAACATGAAAGAAGTTGCCTTGGAAGGAGTGAAAATCGGGGGTGGGGTTTGTTACAGTTCCTTTGAAATTATGTACACTATTAAGTTTGAGGGGGGAAAAAAGATGACATTGCAGGGGGTAGGTGAGACCAGAAGATGCAGAGCTACCCAGATGTAGGTTCCTGGAAAGCTGGTGGTACTTACTGTTCCCTGTGCTAAGGATACGGGAAGGATAGATTTGGGAAGTGGTTCCCCTGCTTCTGCTGTGTCATCCTCTGGGACTAGTAAGAGAGTTGTGAATTAGGAAGACCACTCTGTCCTAGCACCACTGCATCAATACAAGATACCTAAGCAGAGCAGTGATGTCTGTCAGAAGCTAGGGCAACAAACACCAATTTCTCCCAAGCTAAGGAGTTTATAATAGTATCAGCAGGGATTACAAAAGAACAACCACATCTAAGCTCTGAAACACTAGAGAAGTCGTCCCAAATATTTTTGATAACTTACCCATCAATTTAAAGAACATCCACCCCCTCTGAATGTATATCTGTATATTGTATGTAGAATCATATATACTCTAAAACAGGTAAAATGAACATTTTGGGGGGCGAGGGACAGAGGGAGAGGGAGAGAGAGAATCTTAAGCAGGCTCCATGCCCAGGGTGGAGCCTGATTTGGAGCTCGATCTCATAACCCTGAGAGCGTGACCTCAGCCAAAGGCAGACGCTTAACCAACAGAGCCACCCAGGCGCCCCTAAAGAGTTTTCTTGATAAATCTGTTTCTTTTTTCCATATTCTTTTCAGATCAGATATGCTTTTCATCTTTTTTTAAACTCATGGCAAACCAAGTTTGCACAAGGAGAGTTTTCTTGTTGTTAACTTAGGTCCTTATTAGTTTCCCAGTGAGTCTCGTTTTTTTGCCAGGATCTTTATGTCACTTGCCCACCTTGTGAGGGTTGACTAAACTGGATAGTATACCCCAAAAGTGCTTAAATGGGCCCACATAAGCCTTTAGTGTTAGGACTATGCTGAAAATCAGTGAGGCCACCACCACAAGCCCCTATTTTGGGAACTCGCTTTCTTTCCCCCAGGATGCGTTGCCTACCTACGTGAGGCACAGGCATCCTTCGGTCTGACCAAGTGAGGGCAGTTTCGATATGCTAGACAATGATCCCTGTATTAAACCTTGTAAACCTTCACTTCTGTCTTTGCTAGGTTAGTCCAGTTAGCAGCCCCTAACCCTTTCTTCCCACATAGCAGTGAACGGTCTTAATTCTCCCTTGTAGGCACACACCCCCTCCTTGGAGGCCACTGCGATAGAAACCAATATTTTCTACCTCTTTTTGAATCATGCAAACTGAAAAAGTAGCAGCCTGGGCTGGTTAGCTTATTTGCCGAGCCGATTGTACTAATAGGAACAAGGTACCATCATTGAAACTGGTGTGTGCATTTTTCTGAGGTAAAGGTCAAAAGCTTTCACCGGTTCTCATAGGGGGTTATGACCCATGTGAGATTAAGAATTGCTGGTAACTTGTTTTCTTTTACGTTTTTTTAAAACTTCAAGCTTCCATAGACTTTCTTAGTCATTGATTCATTAAAGCTGGAATTGCCCTTGGTCACACAATAGCCTTAAAATTAGCTGACATTACACAGTCCTGATTATCTGAGGGAAGAGTAGGTTTTCTGAATAACAGACAGTAACTTTGACGTGCTTCGTCTCTGACTTCTCCCCATAGTACTGAGGCTCGGGCTTCTTTCTTTCCCAAGTCCTGTTTACTTTGCCATTCTAGCATCTCTCGCTTTTATTTAGCCCATTGTGTGGGTGAATTTCCATTCTATTCCAGATCTTGTTTTTATGTTCACCAGTACTGTGCTTTTTCCATCTGATACTTTGGTCTTTAACAGTGCTCTTTATTAAGCTTATATAATCCAGATCCTATAGTTTAGTGAAACATAAATAATTCATGAGTCATGATTGTTCTTATTTATTTCATGCAATTTCAACTTCACGACTATGCTGCAGCTGATGTGTCAGATTTAGATCTTCATTGATTTCTCTTCCTTAACTGTTTTTATGGTGCAGTTTCTCTTCCCCTGAATTGTGTTACAAGTTCTCCGCTTTCTGTCCTTTTCTCAATCCACTGGTGATTTTCATCATTTGTGATAGAACTTGCAGTGTTTCTCCCGCTGACTTAATTCTTGCTTATAAAGTTGTGATTGAAGCGTCAAGCCTCCTGTACCAAACACCCAGCCTGGTGCCCAGCATAGGAGGGTGTTGGATGAATATGTGTCAAATGCAGGGATGTTTTAGTCCTGTGATACTCTCTTGCCTCTTTTGTTTTTTTTTTTTAGTTTTCCTTCTTTTTCACTTTGCACCATTTGTTTGTTTGTTTTGCACCATTGTATTTTTGTTACAAAATGTCCAGTTGTATGTGAGTGTGTATTTAATACCCTTCACCGACCAGGAAAATAGGGCAGATCTACAAATGGGGAAGATCTGGGCAAGAAAGAACCCTCAGAAAAGTAAAGGTTAGCAAGCTTAAGCATTTACATTATCCATGAGATTCCAGAATTCTTGAACCAAAATATCATTACCTTTTCTTCCAAACTTGGCATGTTATTTTTTTTTTTTTTTTGGTAAAGATTTATTTATTTACTTTAGGCGGGCAGGGGCAGAGGGAGAGGGAGAGAGAATCTCAAGCAGACTGCCCCCTGAGCACAGAGCCCACTCGGGGCTCCCTCTCACAACCCTGAGATCATGTCTGGAGCCGAAATTGAGTCCAAACGCTCAACCAACTGAGCTACCCGGGCGCCCCTAGACGTTATTTCTAAACTTAAGTTGGACTTACTAAAAACAGCCATCTCATAACTTTATTATTCACATTAATTTTTTTCTGTATTTCTATTGATTACATTTGACTAGTACTATCCTTTATTTCACCAGGTGGCTCCTGTATGCTTGAGGGGAAAGTTTTTCATGCTGTCTTTTCCATTTTTCTTTTTATCCTTCACCGTGCTAGAAGTATTACAGCTACTCTCTAAGTGAAAAACTTCTGGATGGATAGAGTTCTGTAAATAATTTAAATATATATGCTGATGTTTGTTATCTCTCACTTTGTGAATGTGTGTGTGAATTACCTTTTTTTTTAAAGATTTTATTTATTTATTTATTTGACAGAGACACAATGAGAGAGGGAACATAAGCAGGGGGAGTGGGAGAGGGAGAAGCAGGCTTCCCACTGAGCAGGGACCCCCCCCCCCCAGGCGGGGCTCTATCCCAGGACCTTGGGATCATGACTTGAGCTGAAGGCGGATGCTTAACTGACTGAGCCACCCAGGCGTCCCTGCGAATTATCCTCTTAATAAGGTTTCTTAGGGTAATGTTAACATCAGTTACCATTTTTTGAACATTTAGTGGCCAAGTAGTCAAAGAAATCAGCAGCTGAAAGAATTATCTGAAGCCTCTTGAAGCAGCTGGGGCACTGTCTTCTCTGTTCCTGGGGTGCTCAATGCATATTTCAGTTACAACACAGAACATGTTTTGTTGTACTTTCACGTATTCATAGCTCTCCTTCCCACTGCACTGAGCTGGAAGACAGGAAGATGTCTCTGGCCGAGCTGGGCTCACAAGACGTTCACTAAGTATTTGACCTAGTGCCCTGTGTTTCACACCACTGTTTTCTAGAAGACCATCTCTTCTTTCTTCAGTATGGCGTTTCTCACATTAGAGACCAAGGCAGGAGTTTCCATGCCGTGTTCTGAGGGTTCTATCACAACTTTTCAGTTGCCTTTTTCCTTTTATTAAATGGAAAAAATACTGTGAATTATCAGGATGACTACATTAGCAACACAGATCCGCTGAAGTGATGGTGGTTAATTCTAAATTTAGTACTGCTCAAACATGCCCACGAAGATTTCTTCTGGCATGTTCTCAGGGGTCTGAAGGCTCATGTTAGAGGACGTTGCTGTCAGGCACAGTTAAGACACCATGTTCTTCTGGGAAATGCCTCCCTCCGTGCTCCTTGTCTGGGGCCGCCATGACACGCACCCCCTGTGTGTTCTGATGGGATCCCCCTCTGGCTCTGTGAACCCCTCTGTCAGAGTTAGACCTGTTTCCACAGTGCTTTTCACAGTAGTGTATAGCGTTCACTGAGCTATGTGGTAACTTGGGAATATGCATTCACGGGCCTCTCTCCTACCGGACGCCGAGCATCTGCAGTCAGGGACGCTCTCCAGCGTTGAGTCCCGAGCACCCAGCTCAGTCTCAGCACAGTGCACAGTTAGGTGGTCCGATCCAATCCAAAGCTGACTGGAGTGGATGCAGGCAAACACATTTTAAGGGTCTCCTCATACTTTTGAGATTGAGACTCATGTGGTCATTGATTTTTCATTTCTACAGATATTTTTTGTTTTTCCCAAATCGGTCTTATAGATATTTTTACCTGTTCTTATATTTCAATATGCCGAGCATGATCATCTTCAAACCCGTGTCTGATTCTTACGGACTTAGCACTGTTTCTGCTCCCTGTTTCCAAGTAGACTCTTCATGTTGCTTGGTTATATCTTACGACCTGCGGATCAATGAGTTTTTCAAGTTATATGTCAGAGTGGCCAAGTCTTAGGATGAACCTCTGGAGAGGTCTGAGTTTGCTAGGAGACAGGGCAGTCTCAGTCTGGAGCCCCTTGAACCAAGCAGATGTTCTCTGGCTCATCCAGGTGTGAGGCTCAAAAGGCTGTGTTGTGGGCATCATTTCTCAGGATGAGCCTATTTTTTAAATTTCCTTTTTCTTTTCTTTGGTTTGAAACTACTGTGGCCTTCTCTGTAGTCCTTTAAGTTTGGGGACAGGCCGTTGTGATGCTAGGTACTTTTCTGAGAGGGTGGCTCTTTGGGACCCCTGTCTAAATTTGAGGAGGATCTCCTGTCAGATCTTGGATGGGCTTTGGGCCTTGAGTCCTGGCTCCTTCATTCCCCTTTCCTGGGGCCACAGACTGAAGCCTAAGTGGGCATGAATGGCAGTGGGCCCCACTTCTCCAGGATCCCCCCAAGACTAGACTGGGAGTTCCTTGCTCTTAAATTTTTAAGTGTTCTTAGAAACAACTTTATTATATGTTTTTTTTAATTGAAATATATTTGATGAATAACATTGTACAAATTTAAGGTGTACAACATGTTGATTTGATACATTTATATATTGTAATATGATGGCCACTGTAGCAATAGTTAGCTCCTCTGTCACCTCACAGAATTATCGTTTCTTTTTTGCGGTGGGAATAATTAAGATCTAATCTCTTAGCAAGTTTGATGTTTATAATACAACATTATTGTCTATATTCACTGTATTGTGCATTAGATCTCCAGGCCTTATTGGTCTACGTTTAACTCCTCAGTCTTTTACAGGTACTTCCTCCACCTGCCCCCCCAAAAGAAGTATGCATTTTATCCAGCATCTGTCTTTTCTCTTTTCTTTTTCTTTTCCTTTCTTTCTAACCTCCCTCTCCCTCCCCTTTCCTTTTTCCTTTTCCTTTTCCCCTTCCTTCCTTCCTTTCCTCCCTCCCTCCCTCCCTCCCTTCCTTTCTTCTACCCAGCAGGAAAATTCTAAATAACCTAGCCTACTAATTCTGGAAATAGGAGATCTAAAAATCAATTTAAAGATAGAAAATTATTAACTGAGTGTAAGTCTTAAGTAGTCTTAAAATAAGCCTTAAAATACTCTTTCGCTTTTAGTCTTCTTTTTTATTTATGTATGTATGTATGTATGTATGTATGTATGGATGGATGGATGGATGGATGTAGGCAGGCTCCACACCCAACATGGGGCTTGAACTCATGACTCTGAGATCAAGTGTCGCATGCTCTACTGATGAGCCAGCCAGGCACCCTCCGCTTTAGTGTTCTTTAAAACTTGTTAGTCGAGGTAGATAATGTAGATCTGAAGTCACTATAAAAATAGGTCATTTAGATATTTCAGGTGAAAAGTTGTCCCCAAATGACCCCCAATTATAAAAACTTCCCTAGAAATATGTACCTTGAATGACTGGCTGAACTTAGTAAAATTTAATCCTTAAATTTACCATCAAGACACTTCCTGTTGTATGAAGCACAAAGCTAACTCAAACTAGCATAAGCCCTAAAGAGTGTTTATTAGCTTACATTGCAGGTCTTGGGATGAATGGCTTCAGGCACAACTGGATCCAGGAACTCAAGTATTATCATTAGGCTTAGTGTCTATCTTTTGTCTGTTCTGTGTTAGCTCCACTCTCTGGCATGCTCTTTTATGATGGCAAGGTGACTTCCACAAACTCCAGACTCACAGCCTTTGCTTTAAGTTTGTGATCTCCAAACTTTGTTGATTATGTATCCAGTGATAGAAGTTAAGCACATGTTCTCAATGTGTGTATATTTACTTATAAATTATATGTGATTATATACCACTGTTATTCTATATGTTACATTAGTTATTAGTAGAGTTCAGGTTTCTTTTGTTTTAAGATAAAGAAGAAAATAGGGGCACCTGGCTGGCTCAGTCAGTAGAGCTGTGACCCTTGATCTCAGGGTAGTGAGTTCCAGCCCCTTGTTGGTCATAGAGTTTACTTAAAATAAAAAATTAAAGTATAGAATTAATTTCTAAAAAAGATAAAGAATAAAATAGAAGTACTAATACTTTCTGTACTGTCAGTGGATTGTTTTGCATACCCCAATTTGGCAACGGCTTAGTGGACATCTCTCCCATCAGATATAATCACAGTCTTGGGACCACAACTCATTGGTTCTTTTTGGCCTAGCTTGAGTCACATGCCCATTCCTGAGTCCAGAGCTGTCAAAATAGTAAAAGCAAACTTTTCTAATGTGAAGTGACACAAATATCTGAATAGGCATAGTTAGATACTATTTTAACTTTTTAAAGGTATTTACATTTTTGAACCTTATTATCATTGCTATATTATCAAAAAAAAGGGCATAATCATTCAGTACAAGGTTATAGAACAAAGATTCTCTATTTTCATAGCAATTTAATTCCATTAGTCAATACTCAATTTCTGTGATGTCATACCCGGTGTATCATGAAAGTATCCTATCTAGTTTTTGTTAATATTCCAGTGACAGGTGAATGCTATATGTTAAGATATAAGAATTGATGACTCTTGCAAATAAAATCCTGTTCTTATAAATTTTGACAATGGCCATTTTGAACAAGATGGATAACTGTGTGGAAAGGCAAGTGATAGAGGGTCCTGAATAATTTTCTGATTTCTAAAGAGAAGAGGAGGTCACTGGTTGAAGGGAGAATTTTGCCTATAAGAATGGGTAAAGAACATGAACAGAAATATTATTCAGAAACTTTCTTTTAAAAAATATATATATTTGAGAGAGAGAGAACAAGTGGGGGGGACATGGAGGGAGAGAGAGAATCTCAAGCAGACTCCATGCTGAGCATGCAGCCGAACACAGGGCTTGATCTCATGATCCTGAGATCATGACCTGAACTAAAACTAAGAGTCAGACGCTTAACTGATTGAGCCACCCATGTGCCCCTCAGAAATTTTCTGATGAACAAGATGTTCTCTTTATTTAAAAATTGGTCTTCTGTGGCAGAAATGCAATGGCTCATCTTGATTCTGAGGTGAAAGAAGAATGTCTGAGGGAAGACCTGAAGTTTTACTTCATGAACCCTTGTGAAAAATACCGAGCCAGACACCAGATTCCATGGAAGCTGGGATTGCAGATTTTGAAGATAGTCATGGTCACCACACAGGTAATTCATATTATCAGTTTTTTTCCCCCTTATCCCAAGATGAAATTGTTTTCATGTGTTCCACCCTTGACTTTTGTTCTGAAAAGTCCACACTCAAGTTCATAAAACTACAAAATTATGTTGACTCTGGAGGGCAGATGGTAGGTTGAAGTTCAGTTTCAATGATGACCTTGTTTTAGTAAGGGCTTCTGAGGCCATCTTCCCATGGGTTCTGTAAATAGAGATGAGTAGTAGGTCTATATAATAGCAGATCGATATGGGGTGGGGTGGGGTGGAGTTCTATATCTGAATGAAGCACACAGACTGGCAAAATCTGCTCAATCCCAAGTGACGGTGTTCTTGAAATTTCTCATCTTCTTTCAAATTTTTGAAATCACATTTTTTACCGTTTTGACTTGAGGCTTGACAGAATTCTGTTTCCCTTCCCATCAGTAGCTAAGCTGGTAAGTAAATACTTATGCTCAGGCCTGTCAGGAGCGTATGAGGTCTACATTGGGATCTTCTGTTGAATTTCATATTGTTGAGACTTTACTCCCAGGATCACACCAGCCATCAGAATTGTCATCTAGTTTTTGAAACTGTGGTTTGGAACCCGTTTCAGGGAGGCTCCATTTGAAATGTGTGCCCTTCTAAAAACACTACCAATTTGGGGTATTTGGCTCCTTTGGCAAATCATCGTCCTATTATCAATGTAAAGATGTTTGTAAAGATGTTCTTTCTGGAACACAAAAATGAATACCTTTCTAAAAATACCTTCGTATAGTTTTAGAAATGAGAGGAGGTTCCTCTTGTAACTGAAGGTGCATCTTTATTCTGTGATCATAAAGAGGTCTTTTCATTGTATGTCATGCTTTCCACTCCACCAAGTTCTAGGGTAACCAAGTTGCTTTAAAAGAAACAACAAAGTTGAAAAAAATCCAACAAAGTTGAGATACAGGGACCCCATTAAATGTGAATGCTTGGCTTTTTCCATTTAAAAATCTTTTCATTTTAATTCTTGGTTTTGAAGTTTTAATTTTGGCATCCTATAAAGTAGGTACATTATTGGTATTACTTGGAAGGAGGAGAAATAATGTCCCCTTTCTCATTTGGTTAATTTTAATTGTTTCCCAATTTCTTCTCTGGACAAACCAGCTTTCAGTTCAGCTTCTTGATCTGTTAATGTTACTAAAACTCCACCTCATCTAGGTATAGAACATCCCGATCTTTGACTTAACTTCTTTGTCCTGATGTCTAGTAAATCTCGTGGATTCTTCCTCAAAACTGTGTCTACTTATGGGCGCCTGGGTGGCTCAGTTGGTTAAGCGACTGCCTTCGGCTCAGGTTATGATCCTGGAGTCCCGGGATCGAGTCCCGCATCGGGCTCCCTGCTCAGCAGGGAGTCTGCTTGTCCCTCTGACCCTCTTCCCTCTCACGCTCTCTATCTCTCATTCTCTCTCTCTCAAATAAATAAATAAAATCTTTAAAAAAAAAAAAAAACTGTGTCTACTTACGCTTTGCCATACTCACTATCTTCTCTCTCTAGCACAGACTCTTATCTCATTAATTTAAGATACTTATGAAGCACCTCCCATGCTGTGTGTCCTGCTGGGAATACAGCTAGGAATAGGTCACTGCTGCTGAGAGGTAACCTAACACGTGGCATAGCATTCACCATGTGCCAGGCACAGGTGCTCTCTGCATGTTCATTCATTTCATCCTCACAGCAACCCTGGGAGGCGGGGTCAGTTATTGCTCCCTTCTTGTGGATGAGGAAATGGAGCCAAAGAGAATAAGCAATTTGCTTATGGCCATTCAGTTGGTAAGTGGTAGAGTTGGATTGGAGCCCTGCGGTCTGGCTCTAGAGTCTGCACTCTTACCCTCAGATTGGTTTTCTTCCAAACGTGGGTCCTGTCCTCAGTTTGCAGTCTAGGAATACAGACAAGTTAACCGAGGCTGCTTCCAGATTTTGTCTTATGCCTACCTTCCTTATCCACACCCACACCAGTGTGTTCAATGCTAATATCAAATGAATTTTTCTTAGAATGCCTTCATTGGGTCACTCTCCTGCTCAGAAACTTTTGTGGTCCCCATTTTCCCACAGAAGAAAATCTTGATTATGGAGCTTGAAATTCAGATTTCCACAGTCTCCTTCGACTTGCCTTTCTGGTGGGTTTTCATCTATTTCCTCCCCAATCCCAGCCAGCACCCGAGGATGCACCTGGGGATTCTCATCCCTGCCCTGTTTGCTCCACCAAGTCCAGACTGATTCTTTCTCCATCATCTTGCAGGTGCCCTTGGAAGTCCCCCACCGGTCCTGCCTGACCACTCACCACGTGGTTTTCCTGGGGACACTAGTACCTGTTGCTGTCTATCTCACTGCTTTTGCTTTTAATAGACTACTTCTGGGAAAAGATAATTTACTTTTTGTGTGGGGATACCTTGTCTTCCCTAACAGTGTTGGGAGGGATTAAACTCTTGTCCTGCTGGAGGACCATTCTAATAAGTTTTGCTACAGGGATGATATCTAATTGGGGCAGATTTCTCAAATACCTTTCTTTCTTTCTTTCAGACCCCACTTGTCCCTCCTCCTCTTTTTCTGTCTCTTAGCACCCCGTCCTCACGTCTAACGGGACGGGTGGCATTTTATCAGGGTTGATGAGGAGGAAACTTTTTTTAAAAAAGACATTCCTACTCTGCATTCTGCAGTAATTTATAATCTTGAGAGAGGTGTCCACATTTTTTTGCCAGTTCTACTTGTTCCTTCCCATATTTTTTGTATATTATTAGAGCAGTATCTTGTTTTTATCTGGTGCAGAATATTTTCTCCTACACTGATTTCATAATCAGTCTTGCCCTCACAGTCTTTGCCAGGCTGCACTTAATGTGTAATTATTTTTCTGTCTTATATCATAGTCCCGGCAAATCTTAAGATCCAGTTAGTGGGGCAAGAGTGCATTTTTCTGTCAACCATTTGACCAAACCCATCATCTTACTCTTGCTCCATAGGGAATATTTGGTTCTGCCATAGCAGGAAGGGGACTTATGATCTCCTCCTGAGGGCTTCTCTTCTCTACTAACAGATGCTTTGGAAAATCCCAACCCTGACCTGATGCTGGGCCATATAGGTGGATCTTAGCTTGTTCTAGGAATAATGGAATGGAGGAAATTTCTTGTTCCTGATGCGAGATGGGGGTGGTTCCAAGCAGAGATCACACCTTCATGTTCTCTCATTCCCAAAGTTGAGTTGATGAGCTTTGAGTTTAAATAAGGTGGTAGCCTAAAATATCAGCAGATAGTATGCCACTTTCTTGGTCAAGTTATCCATTCCCCATTCAGATTTTTTTGGTGTGTTTTTTTGTTTTGTTTTGTTTTTTTAGCTCAAGTCTGACTGTGGGAGGAATGGGTCGAATATCACTGTTTCTAGAGTTAAATTGGCAACATCTCTGTTTGAGAGGTAGTGTGGCCAGGTGGTCAAGAGAAGGAATATGTAAGCCTAACAGACCTCACTCTGACACTTTCTAGCTGTTCCAACCTGAATAAGTTCCCTGACTTCAGTTGCACATGTATAAAATGGGAT
The DNA here is from genome assembly GCF_009762305.2 of Zalophus californianus. Taxonomy (NCBI): domain Eukaryota; kingdom Metazoa; phylum Chordata; class Mammalia; order Carnivora; family Otariidae; genus Zalophus; species Zalophus californianus. The sequence continues at coordinate 70,997,467 of NC_045598.1, read as the reverse complement.
TATATTCATCAATGGATTCAGTATTTGACCCTGGCATTGTGATGGGCACTGTTCCAGTTCCTGAGTAGGGGGGAAAATGCCTGTCCTTGTGAAGCCCAGTGTAATATCCCCCTCATAGGGTGTTGGCGAATTAAATTTTTTAAAGATTGTAAATTTTAGGCATGGTCCCTGATATTCAGTAGATAGGAGCTGTTATTCAACACCATGCAACTTGATCTTGCCCACATCATATCCCAACTCAGGACAGAATAAGCACTCAGCAAACTTTGACTGAAAACTTAATTCATGTGTGTGTATACCAGTTGTTTTTTTCTCATTTGTGCGTCGGTATTTAATAAAACCTTGAAACAATCGTGTGTGTATTGGTTCCCTAGTACTTTTGGCTTTCAAAAAGCAACGTGACCTTTTCTGGCATCTCCTACAGCTACCACTGACAGGTGTTGTGTGCTTGGAAAAACCTTTAGCTTCCAGTTGCTTGATTTCTAGCACAGGTTGGATGATGTGGGGTTTCTTATCTGATATTTTCCTTAGACTAGCTGGGTTTTAACAATTGCTCAATCCTTTGACTTGGTATTTGAGGAATGTGACCTGGTGAGGCTCAGATGCTAAAGAGTGTCAACTAAGTACGGTTCTCAAACAGTAGTGGCAATTCTCAAAAGCTAGCCCTTAAATTCTTTTCTTATAAGAAGAGTCCCAAAGGCAGATTCTTCAACAGAGGTAAATGGTATAGCACAATAGAGTGACTTTGGAGTTAGACCTGACTTTCATTCTAGTTACAGGACTTAGGGCAATTTAATGGGGCTACATCTCAGTTTCCACATGCATAAAGTGGGGATTAACCATAGTGATGTCACCTTAGAGTTGTTGTGTTAGTAACGGAGATAAGTGCTTGTAATGCGGTTCATTCAGTAAGCACGTGGAGTATAATAGTTGCTGAACATGGTAGCTAGTATTTTTAATTATTCAGCCTTTTCAAAAAGTCAGACAAAAACTTAAAAGCTAAAAAATATAAATCACTAAAAAATAATATATACATTTGCATATGCAGATTACCGTGTGTTTATCTGAAAGGGTCATTAGTTGAGGTCTGGTTCAGTGCCATGCAGTCTCTCATATCCAACCGTGGAGTGACAGCACATAGCAGAAATGCCACTGTCATCTAGTCGGACTGGCTGATTTTACACATGAAGAAACAGAATCCCAAATTGCTTTGGAGACTTAGTGGGATGAAGATTTAGGGCACAATTTTTGGACTTTTATTGTCTTATGAAGCAGATGAGGAGATCAAATAGGTAGATGGGGAAGGGTGTGTGGGACAGAGCTTATAAAGGTCTGACTTGTCTTCTGCCATTGCGTGCGTGTGTGAGAGAGAGAGACAGAGAGAGAGAGAGATTGTTGGTGTGTGTATAATTTCCTGGGGTTTTTTGGTACACATTTAGTGCCTGCTAATTTTCCCCACTTACTGGATTCCAAGATGGGCGGGAAGAATACATTCCCTCCTGGTAAAAAGAGCTCTTGGTGCCTAAGCTTGGACTAGGATACAGTGTAAGGAAGAGTAAGTGGGAGTTTTATTGCAAGAAGGTGGGTGCTTGCTGCCAGTGAATGGGTTTGAACTCAGAGGGGTAAAGCAAGCCCTGTTCTTCTTTCTGGCGCTTTGATGCTATCGATCTTGGAGTGGGAACTCCTAGGTGTAAATCTTAGATAAGAGTTCTTGCAGAGCTGGAATCATTGAATTTCTTTGACAACCCTTACCTCTTAGCTGGAGTAAGTATCATATAGTCCACTTTTCAAAAACATTCTTAAAAGCTATCTATAAAACATAGCTGTGATTTTTAAAAATAGTTACAATTTCTAAATGTTAAATCAACAAAAAATGGCTTACTACTCTATTGAGTACATCAATTTTTTAAAACAATAAATTTGAAATCCAACTATACAAAAAATGAATTCTGACTTCACTGACTTGGATTTCTCCTTTTTCTCCTTCATTAAAGACCAGTAAGGTTGGTAGTCACTGGGAGTAGTAATTTCCCCTAATTTTATGCTATTTTGACTTGCTGATGTAGTTTGATGAGGCTATTCTTTTTTGGTACTTGTATTTTGACATTAATGTGGTTAGTAAACACTTGCTGAGGTTTGTAGGCGGGGGGGTTGATGATAATAAGAATGCATTTGCCTGCCCTGGTAAATGGAAAATTCACAGCTTCCTATTTGATTTTCTTTTCTAGCTTGTTCGTTTTGGTTTGAGTAACCAGATGGTGGTTGCTTTCAAAGAAGAGAACACTGTTGCTTTTAAGCACTTGTTTTTAAAAGGATATTCTGGCACCGATGAAGATGACTACAGTTGCAGTGTGTATACTCAGGAGGATGCCTATGAGAGCGTCTTTTTTGCTATCAATCAGGCAAGTGTTTTGTTCTGAATGACCTGCACTTGGAGAATATGTTGATACTTTGTTGTTTTAGCAAAAACAAAATTATACATGTATTAAAATATCTTAATTTAAATTTTGCATAGTGCCAAAAAATGTTCATTGCTATTTCTCTAGCTACATTTCCACATGATAGATTTTGCTTATTTAAGTTTTTTCTTAAAGATTTATATTTTTTTATTTATCCCTTTACACCCACTAGTTTTGGGAGATTACTTTCCCCAAGTTCAAATTGCCAAGAGTGGATTTATCATCTCAGAAGTTTTGGTAAATGAGATACCAAATCTAAGACTCCAGAGTCTCAACTTTGATGTCTTAGCATTAATAAGCCTAGCTGAATCTTGAGAATATAGAGTAGGATGTGATATAGTTGTATCTAAGCAGGTATTGAGAAACCAGATTGATAGGCCTGAAGAAAGCATTTAGGGGGAGAGAAATCATTATTCTTATTTTTTCTTTTCTCATTCATTCAATAAATATTTGGGTGCCTATGATATATGAGGTACTGTTCTAGACACTGGGAATGCATCATGAATAAAATGGACAAAAGCCCTGTCTTATAGAACTTCATTGTAGAGGAGAGAACCAGACAAATGAAAAGAAGTGAAATGTATAGCACTGAATGCTAGCGCCCTGAAAACACCACCAAGAAAACATGTTGATAAGCAAAACTGAGCTTATTGCTTACAGAGGTAAGGGAGATGCTCCCTTGATCGTTCTCATTAGTGCCTTGGCTGAAGAGGGCAAAGTCCAAATACAGATTTTGAAGACTGATGTAGGGTGGGTCTTTCAGTGTGAGGGGAGCTCAGTTAGAATTGGGTAAAGATATGATGTAATAGTTTTGTATTGGTGGACACAAGAAGGTGAGGATTTGTGGGGAGAGGGGCATGGTTTCAAAGAGTCTTGGATTTATTAAACTAAATCTTTAAATTGATTATCTGTCTAAATGAGTTGTTTTAGATGTTCCTGAAATGAACAATAGAGTTATTTGTAACTTATGTTTCTGAGCAAAAGTTTTCTGGAATAGGGGAGCCTGGGTGGCTCAGTCGGTTGGGTGTCCAACCCTTGATTTCTGCTCAGGTCATGATCTCATCTTCGGGTCCTGAGATCCAGCGCCAGATGGGCTCTGCGATGGGACTCAGAGATGGGCCCTGCTTAAGATTCCACCCCCCCCAAAAGTTTCCTGGATTAATAAAGTCAGGAAGTGGGGAGCTAGTAAAGCCCTCTTAGCCCTCTTAGTGCAGATAGGCGAGTGGTAAAGTCATGTGATGAGAGCTGCTTTAAGTTCATGTAAGCAAAGGCCAGTTGTGTTAATGTGAGCTGTGGGGTATGGTTGGCTTGGGTCTTCAGTGGTGTGTCAGAAAGTGATAGATGCTGTGAAATAAAGCAGGGGAGGAGATTGCCAGTGCCTGGTGGAGCCTGTGTGCTGGGGATGGATGTTTGCAACTTGCACTGGATGGTAAAGGGAAGGACTCACTGAAGAGGTAATTTTTGACTCGAGATCTGAAGGAGTGAACCTAGTAGTTAGATAACACGGGGTTCCAGGCAGGGGGATGGCAAAGGCCCAGGCAGGAATGTGCCTGGCAAGCTCCAGGAACCGCCTGGAGGCCCGTGTGGCTTGGGAAGGTGGGGCTTGGAGCCAGGGGACAGTAGTCTGCTGTGAGTTCAGAGCACCTCGGCTTTGGCAGTCAGCGAGGTGGGAGCATCTGTCAGCAGGTTTACTTTAGCTCTGAGTTCTGTGAGGCAGTGTGTTTCCTGCCCAACCATGAGAAAATTACCTTGTGGTATTTTACACAGGGGGGTTCTAGTGAGGGATCTCAAATAAACAATTTAAAATAGCTAAAAGTGTATTCCATATGCTGTAACTTCTGATGAAACTCTTAAAAGCTAATATATTTTTTTAAACTATTTTTAACAGTATCGTCATCTAAAGAACATATCCCTGGGGACCCTTGGTTATGGAGAAAATGAAGACAATACAATTGGCTTAAAAGTCTGTAAGCAGCATTACAAGAAAGGGACCATGTTTCCTTCTAATGAGACACTGAATATTGACAGCGATATTGAAATAGGTAACGCACTGATAATTTCATTTTATGCCTTTATCATCTTCTGTGGTAAGAACAAACATCCCCTCAGGTGCTGACAACCCAAATGGAACGACATTGCTTTTGTGACAGCTAACTTAGTTGGAGGCTTGAACATACACCTGCAAAGGGCTTTGTCTCAGGGAACTGCGGGTCTACTGAGATAGGACTGGGGAGCATTTGTGGAACTTCTTGGTACAACTCAAGATTGTTGGGGGTTGAGGTAAATGGACAGGTGTTTCCTGTTTGTTGAGGTTTTTCTCTCCACGAGGAGGCAATTAGGCTTTTGGAAAAAAAAAAAAGAGTATTTATAAATGAAATAATGTATGTTAAAATGCTGGGTACTCTTGCAATTATATGTTAACTACATTAATGCTCTTCAAAGACGAATTGTGGTTAGTGACTCATTTTCTCCTCGAGGAGGTTGCTTAGCAAAAGTTAATATCTAATCAAGTAGAATTATTTTGTGCCACTCTGTTAAGAATTTAAAAACACATTATATGTAAGTGCAAAGTGGTTGACTTAAGGCTCCAGGGGTTTTGTCATTCATTCAATAAATCTCTGGTGTAGAACCTGTCATGCCCAAGGCACTTCCTGTTTTATGTACTGGGGTTATGTACTACCAAGATTAATCAGTCATGACTCCTCAAGAAGCTAACAGTTCAGGAGTGGGGGTCCTAGGAGCAGTTTAAATGTGGAATGGTTTTATTAAGAAGAGAGCATCACACAATTCATTTGACCATACTTCTTATAATCCCATCTTAAGACGCTTTGGTAAAATAATCAAAGAACATGTCTATAAAATAGAGATTCTGAGTCTCTTTCCCCAGGCTGCCTGTTCAGAATCTCTACATGAGTAAATGTGTCCCATGCTCTTGACTCTGAAAGATGCAGCCCATAAGCCAGCACCACCAGGGGCCTCAGGGTGCTTTCAGAAATCATCTAGGTTGTCAGCAGCTTGGTTCTGTGGCCAGCAGCCTTGAAGTGCCCCTTGTCCTCTTAAAAACGTGTGACTTAATTAGATGCATCTTACAACTATTTTCCAGTAATTCTTATGTTGCTTTCCTCAACTGATTTTTCTTGGAAAATAGATTAAAGAAATGTGGCTAGGTAGGACAGACAGTGCCAGAGAGCAGGATTTATTGCCTGACCCCTGGGCAGTGGTGTTCTTGTTCATTTTCCTTCTATCAGAATATGGAATAGTTTTAACCAAATGGAGAGAAGTTGGTGATTTTTTTTTTTTACTTTCTAATAATTTCCTTTTTTCCCCATTTTTTATTGTTATGTTAATCACCATACATTACATCATTAGTTTTTGATGTAGTGTTCCATGATTCATTGTTTGTGCATAACACCCAGTGCTCCACGCAGAATGTGCCCTCCTTAATACCCATCAAGTTGGTGATTAATTTGACTTTATTTTAAGAGAGACTGCTTTAGCAAGTTAATTGTATTTTTGACTTTTGAAATGTAACTCGTCCAGGAGAACCCTTTGACATATCTATTCAAAAGATGTAAAGAATATTCTTAGAATGCTTGATACTAGATCTTAGACTTTGTGTTCTCAGATATATTGCAGGAAGCCCGCACATGATAGGAATAGGGCTTGGTGAGGCATTATAGTTTATGTAGGTGAATTAGCAGAAGCTGTTCTAGATTACCTATTCATGAATTTTGCATGATCTTTATTATTAAGAGAGTCATCCTTTGGTGTGCTAAATGCAGAGGTCACCCTCCATGCCCACTTCCTTGGTGGGTCTCTGTTTAGTTGCACGGCCGATTGTGTAGTTCAAGCTAAGGGTTTCCCTTAAATCAGGCTGTGGGCATATCATGGCTCTAGACCTATAGCTTTACAGTTTAGCCTCAGTGGGGGGACTGTTATAAATCCTGTTTTTAATAAATGTTTTACAACATTTAGATGGCTATCATTCTAATACAGTAGTGCTTCATTTCTATAACACAGATTTTGAATTCATGTTCTCCTTTCCACATATTCTCAGCCTGAGATGTCATGAGCACTTCATCATTTTCCCTGTTGTTTAAAGAACACGTAAACTCTACCTTCCCTTTATCTCTAAGACGTCATTATTTCATTGGCTGGAATATTCTGCCCTGTAGATGAGATTCTTTGAGGGACATCGCTGCTCCTCTAATACCAGTTTGTTCTATCTGAGGTTTGATGTTTTACCTAAAGGGTTTTGCCATCCTTAAAAAAACCCCAAAACTCAGTTCTTAGGTTTTATTGCCACCGGGTGCTTGGTGGCCTCATAAGCAGTGTCTGTAACCTATGGTCGGCCAGACTTCAGAGAGTCCTGAATGTGTATTTAGAGAAAGTGTAACTCCATACTTACAATTACAAAACTTGAGTAACCAAATAGATTTTATAAGGCAAATTTTGTGTAAAGTATAAAATTAACTAACAAATGCTATTATATTTCTCTGAATCTAAGATACCATCAATATTGTTTAAAACTCATCTTTTTTTAAATTTTTTTTAAAGATTTTATTATTTGAGAGAGCGAAAATGAGAGAGAGAGAGCACATGAGAGGGGGGAGGGTCAGAGGGAGAAGCAGACTCCCTGCTGAGCAGGGAGCCCGATGCAGGACTCGATCCCGGGACTCCAGGATCATGACCTGAGCCGAAGGCAGTCGCTTAACCAACTGAGCCACCCAGGTGCCCCTAAAACTCATCTGTTTTAGAGGTATTTAAAAGTGAAAAAAAAAATATCTTAGAATGAGTGAAATATAGGAGAAAGAGACCTGAAACAGTATGTGGCACGTAGATTTTGAACATGTTCTTTCTCTTTTCAGAATCTAGCACTTAGGGTGCCTGGGTGGCTCAGTTGGTTAAGCGACTGCCTTCGGCTCAGGTCATGATCCTGGAAACCCAGGATCGAGTCCCGCATCGGGCTCCCTGCTCAGCAGGGAGTCTGCCTCTCCCTCTGACCTTCTTCCCTCTCATGCTCTCTCTCTACCATTCTCTCTCTCTCTCAATAAATAAATAAAAGTCTTTATAAAAAAAGAATCTAGCACTTACTCAAATCTATTTAAATGTTTTGTTTTCTTTTACTTTGTCTTCAAATGAGAATGTGGGAGGTGGAAGGACCTTAAATATCATCAGTTTGGCTTTTTACAGCTGAGGAAACTGGAATTCAGTCAGGCTAGGTGGTTAAGCCAAGGTCATGGACTGTTTAGTGATGGGAGGTCATTGCTACACCTGGCCCAGTGGGAGAAGAGGCTTAAAGAATCGTCCATCAAGTCTACCAAGATTCTCAAGCACCTCCTGGGTATTAGGCACTGACATTTCCATTTCAAAGGCAGCACGAAGGGGCAGCAACAGCGTGGGGCGACAGTCAGCCAGGCTGGCTTCCCCCCTGTTCCATGTCAGGGCTCTGTGACCTTGAAAGGCATTCACCATTTCTAGACCTCCTTGGTTTGCTGCCAAGATGTTGAGCTACACAATGATGAGACCATTTTTATGTGAGGCTCTTGGAATTATTCTTTTATAGTTTACTGCTCATAATTTGTTTTTACTTGAATAAAACCTAAGTTTCTTTCTTTTCTCTTTATTTTTTTTTGTTTTGAAAAAGCATCAGACTTAACAGAAAAGTTGCAAAATAGCACAAAGGTTTCCTTGTGTGCCCTTCATCTAGATTTTCCAAAGGCTAATGTTTTACCACATTTGTTTTATCATTCTTCCAATGTATAAATATGTCTCCTGACGTGTATGAGAATAAGGTGCAGACATGATGTCTCTTTATCTCTAAATACTTCAATGTGCATTTCCCTCAAACAAGAACATTCTCCTACATAACCACCATACAGTGCTCAAAAGCACAAAGGAACATGGATACAGTACTGTAATCTACAAATCCTATTCACATTTCACCCATTGTCCTGTTCTTTATAGAAAAAGAAAACTGCCTTGACCATACTACCCCTTCCATGTGCCCCCTCCCCCATCCCCTGCCACCTCCCCGGTCCAGGATCACATAATGCATTTAGTTGTCAGGTCACTTTAATCTGGAGCAAAATAAAATTCCTTAGGCTTTTTTTTTTTTTTTTTCCAATGACCTTGACATTTTAAGAGTAGAATGTTCCTCACTTGGGTTTTTCTGTTTCTTTATGACTTGATTGAGGTTATGCTTTTGGGGCAGGAACACCACACAAATGGTACATTATTTCAGGAGGTGCATGATGTCTCTTTGTCCCATTACTGGCGATGTTAGCTGTGATTATGTAGTTAGGGTGGTATCTCCAGGTTCTTCTCTGTCAGGTTATGGGTCTCGTTACAATGAATATGGATTTTGTGGGAAGATATGTTGGAACTTTCAAGTGTCGTGCTTCTCAGCACACCTTGTCCCAGCATTTGATTGTTGTCTGAAACAATCCTTCTTGTTGTTTCATTGCCCTAGATTGTGTTCACTTAGACCTCTCCAAGTCCCCTCAGGACTCCTGGAAGAACTCGTCATTCTTCAGACTGGAATTTTATCGGTAAATAAGTTTCTAAATCTCATTTCCCAGGAGACAGGGATGGGGAAAGCGAGTAGGATAGTAAGACTATGACAATTTATCCTTGTAATATTTTTTATTCAGGCTCTTACAAGTTGAAATTTCCTTTCACCTCAAAGGCATTGACCTACAGACGATTCATTCCCGAGAGTTACCAGACTGTTACGTCTTTCAGAACACGGCAAGTGTCTTGTCATACTAAAGTTGGATTTTATTATTTTTCTCTACTCCTGTTGCAGATGCCAAGTGTAAAACTCATCAGCCTATACAGATGTGTCAGATGCAGTTGTGTTTAAAACAGCTTAATGACACTTTCTAGCCTTGTTGGTCCAGAGACCATTACTTCAGAAAATGAAGCAAGCCCTTTCCAACTTTTTTAAAACCAGATTCCTGGGCTGGAAAGTGGAATTTCCAAAATTGGCTTTGACCTCTTATTCCCCTAATACATTAGAAAAAAAGCTGATGACAAATGTCTTAAGTGTCTATGATGTTTTTCCTACTTTCAAAGGAAGGTCTTTGCAACTGTTGTAGCAAATGTTTTCAAACCTCCAGGCAGAAACTGTCCCGCCCATCTGAGGGCCAGTCTGCAAAGGATTAGTTGTTGTTTCTGTTATTTTGGGAGGAGGCACGTGCAGTAGAGGAGAATGTTCATTTCTGTGGGGAGAGTAACCCGCCTTCTTGTTCCATGGGCTTCTGTGCTTTCCCTCTCTCCCTCCCCCGTGTTTATGGAGGGGCAAAACCGAATGCTGAGCTGACAGTTGTGTGTGACCGCCTTTTAACAACTCAGAGGAGTGCCTCATTCAACAACAGTCAATCAGTACGTAATGACACGGCCATACCGTCGGAGTACAGTAGCCCTCAGGAAGCTTATAGCCCAGTAGACGAGCTCCAGCGGTAAACAAGTACACAAAGAAATAAAAGTAATTATAAATCTTGACATGTGGTGAGGAAGAATGTCTCTGGCACAGAAGAGCATGATTAACCTCCCTGGGGTGACCTACATGTTACAAAACACATTACGAAATCCCCCAAAATTCACAGGCAAAGAGCTTGCTGAGCTGCATGTGTAGGTGATCTGTAATTAAATCCATGAGTGCCTGAGCATCTCCACACATGAGCCACACTCTGTGTAATCCAAGAATATCCCTCTGATCAAACCAGAGGCTTGAGAATTAAACCTGTTGGCTTCATTTCAGTGCCTATGAACTATGAAGACAACTCCACTAACCCTGGCACACCCACGGCCTAATTCTCCCCTAGGAAAGCCCCCAAAATACTTCTCTCAAGCCTGAAGATACTCAGCATATTTCACTTGGAAACAACATGACTGAAACATAATGTGGAACATCGAGGCTGTTTGGAAATCTTAAATTCAGCCTGAAGCCTGGGAGCAGTCTTTGTCACTTCTGAAAACATTATATGTAGCGTTTGAAGCAAACAGAAAAATAATTTCTAGCCTACTACAGACCTAGAATTTCGAACCCAAAGGACTAAGTTGAAGCAAATGCTTTTACATTCCATTCCGTATAATAAATGAGATCATTGTATTCTCTTGTCAAAGATTGGTGAATCTTGTTTTTGTTCCTGGGACCGGTTAGTTGTTATGCTCTTAAGATTTCTCTGGACCCAAATGTGATTCATTAGAACTTCACATATTCACCCTTTGGATCATATTTTTTCATTAATAATAGAAACTTGTGAAGGAATCATGTGACGAGGCCATTTTCGTCAGTATAATTATTTTTGAATCAGCATGCAATTTGGATGCCAGTGATATTTGAAGCAGAGTTCATCTTGCGTGCCATACTTTCTGCTGGGCGGTAACCTTTCCATACATTTGTGTCTCCAGATTACCTTTGACAATAAAGCTCACAGTGGCAAGATCAAGATCTATTTTGACAGTGATGCTAAAATTGAAGAATGTAAAGACTTGAACATATCTGGATCTAGTAAGTATGTTACCTGCTTCCCCATTATGGATTTTGGATGGTTTTTAACACATTATTTTGGGATTTGGGGTGTTTAAATGGTGATGGGAAGAAAGAGCTCCAAAAAACTCTTGAGCATTCAATTCTGTACAGCATATCCTAAAGCTTTGCCTTTTTGTTCAATTTCAGCAGGTGTTGATTACATACCTCTTAGAAGAAGCAGTGTTCTCAGTCCTTAGGAGCACAGTTTCTGGAGCCAGACTGCTTGGGTTTGGGTCTTGGTTCTGTTCACTATGCCTGTGATCTTGGACAAATTACTTAACCTCTCTATTTCTCAGTACTTTTCTTTATAAAATGAGTGTGAAAATAGTACCTACCTTTTAGGATGTCAAATAGTAAATGAGTTAGTGTGTCAAGGAAAGCACCGAAAACAAGAGTTGGCACAGAGTAATTGCTAGGCACTACGGAAAAAGAAAGAAAATGCCTCAGTGAGAGAGATTGACGTGCTTGTGAAATCTAAGTGGTGGAGGTAGAAAGGGATGCGGATAAAGAAAGCAAATGTTAACATTGGGGCAGAGTGAGAAATAAAATTTAGCAGTAGTTTTTGGAGAATGTATGCTTTGAGCTGAGCCTTTGACAATGGACAGAGATCAAGGCCTCTGAGCTCAGAGAGCAGCCTGTACAAACATTGGGTCATTTAGTCAGTTGTTACTCAGAAAACACCTCTTCATCTAAAGTTCAAAATGGGTTATGCAGAACTTCTCAATGAGGGGGTAGCGATGGTGTTAGTAATGGATTGTCAGTATTTTTTAAAATTTAAATCCAATTAATTAAGATGTATTATTAATTTCAGAAGCCAGTTTTAAAAAAAAAATTTATTTCTTTGAAAGAAAGAGAGGGAGAAAGCATGAGTGGGTGGGGGAGGGCAGAGGGCGAGGGACTGAGAGAGAGTCTCAGGCAGACTCCCCAGTGATCACCAAGCTGGGCTCAATCCCACAACCCTGAGATCATGACCTGGGTTGAAATCAAGAGCTGGACACAGACCTGACTGAACCACACAGGTGTCCCAGATTGTCAGTAGTTTTTAAATTAAAAAAAGAAAAAAAATTTTTTTAAGTCAAAGAGAGAGAGAGAGAGCGCGCGCACAAGCGGGGAGCGGCAGGCAGAGGGAGAAGTTGACTCCCCGCTGAGCAGGGAGCCCAATGCAGGACTTGATCCCAGGACCCCAGGATCATGACTTGAACCGAAGGCAGACGCTTAATGGGCTGAGCCATCCAGGTGTCCCTTGGCAGTGTTTTTTAATTTACAGGTTTTGTTGAATTTGCCTTTGACCAGATTATCAGAACCAAATAAAATGTAAAATACCTGTGTTTTTTAACTATTTTAGATTTGTTTTACTCTAGATTTGTGTGTGGCCCATGGCTGTTCAGTTCTGTAATATATCCTAATGATTTGAAGGTTTGGTGTCAGTATTTCCATTAACCGACTCAAGGCTCTGATCAGCATACACAGTTTTAGTTTCTTTCTGTTTGAAAGTGGTTCCTATTTCCCAGCAGACACACCACCCTCCCACAGAAACACACAGATCACATGCGTATTTGCCAAGCCCAAGTATAGGTTCAGCCATTTAATGTGAGAAGAGCTAACCTTTGTCACAGATGCAATGTGGTTTGGAACAGTCATTCTGACCGAATGAGTTAGTGGGTCAAACGTGTTGCCAAAACCTGGTTTCCTTTCTCCCCACAGGGCTGCTAGGATGGTGGGGAGTTTTCCTTGCCTGTTCTCAGGAGAGAAGAACTCTGGCTCCCTTCTGTGGCCAGTGAGGAGAAACACAAACCTCACAGACTGCTGAGTAGAAACACTAACGTTTATGTTTCTCCCAGACCTGTGTCCTAAGAAACCAGATTCTGTTACGAGGGGAATATGAATTTTAAATGATGGGACGTGAAAACCTTAAAAAGCTGAAGTTTGGAAACCAGCTTAGGAAGTGGATCTTTTTTTTTTTTTTTTTCCTGTCTGTGGAAGCTGTCTGGTGGATTGATTGCTCTGGCTTTGAGGGAAGTGGGAGAAAGGCAAGGGTGACCTCTGGTGGGATCTTTGTGCTATTTCCAGAAGGTAGTTCTGAGGCTCTTTCAAGTCCACACTCTTACCCCGAGGTTTTTCTCTTCCTCTTGTCATTACCTATGTTATCTCAGGAAGAATGATGAGGGATTGTCCATTTTCACATACAAACCTCACGTTGCCTTTTATGACTTCTCATACCTATTCCCCAAGTTTGCCACTAATCTTCACTTTAACTGGATTTTTATAAACATAGCAAGTTGGGCATGAGGGGCTGAAGGCAGTAGGGACTGGTGGGCAAGATCCCCCACTGATGGGTGATTTCCCAAGTGCCACAGGGAGGGGGGTTTTAGCAAGCAGGGGAAGCCCTAGGTTAGAGTCCCTCAGATGGGCAGTAGCAGTGCATGCAAGACTCCTTAGGACCTCTGGGAGGAGGGGTGGTATGTAGGACTTCCCTAACCAGGGTGGCAGGGATCTCTCTCGATTAGTATTTTATAACCAAAGTTTAAGAAATGTTCCCGTGGGGGAAATATAGATTCAGTGGAGTAAGAAAGCAACTGCAATGTTCATAAACTACTTTTTGTAGCACACCAGCTAGTCTTCTCAATAGATCAAATTAAAACAGAATATGAGAGAGAGAGAGACAAACCAGGAAACGGGCTTTTTTTTTTTTTTTTTTAAGATTTACTTATTTGAGAGAGAGGGTGGGGGGGGGGCAGAGGAAGGAGAGAGAGTCTTAAGCAGACTCCACACTGAGCGTGGAGTCCAACACAGGGCTCGATCTCAAGACCCTGAGATCATGAGGTTGTTGAAATCATGAAGTTGAAATCAAAATTCGGACAAACCAAGAATCAGACACTTAACCGACTGTGCCACCCAGGCACCCCAAGAAACAGACTCTTAACTATAGGTGATGGGGATTATGGAGTGCACTTGTCGTGATGAGCACTGGGTGTTGTATAGAAGTGTTGAATCACTGTATCATACACCTGAAACTAATATTACACGGTATGTTAACTAGAATTAAAAGAAAAAAAGAAAAAATAAATAAAAAGGTGTCTGAAGCTAATATGACAACAACAACAACACCAGAATATTATACTGGTTTCTCTGTTAGGAGGGACGGTTTATCCTTCTAGATATGGGCCTCTATTTCCCCATTTGTAAATAAGACCCAATACAAGTAATCATAGAGGTTTTGTTCTGTTTGTATGTCAGAAAGTAAAGTGCTAGATGCTGTCCTTGCATTTCATAAGGTTTTCAGTCCCATCTTCCCAAGAACTGTCCCATTCCATGGCTCCGATAGATAGATAGATAGGAAGGAAGGAAGGAAGGAAGGAAGAAAGAAAGTCAGTCAGTCTTGGGTTCTGGTTAAGTTGTTTTCTTACCTACCCATCAGATGATATCTCAAGATAACTTAAAACTTTGTAATTACAAAATGGCTATAAGTAAGTGTAAATCCTAGGTGCTAGGTGCTGTTCTAACAAGCACTTGACATGGATTATTTCACCAGATTTCCCGACAGCCCATGAAGCAGGCACAGTTGCTGCCCCTATTTTGTAGTGGAGGCATCTAAAGCTTCGCAAGACTAAATAATTGGCTCAGGGAATTACATCTACTAGCTGGCCATGCTCGTAACCCACAGGATGAGCTGTTTCACCCTCAGACCAACCGGCCACTGTTGCTCACGCCCTTGCATTACTAAGTCCATGGACACGTGGTCTTTTTGTTAAAGGCCTTTTTGGCAGAGGTATCGCTGTGGAGTGCTCCACTTTATAATCCCTCCTGCGGACCCTTCCTAGCCCTTGTTTCCCTCTGTGGTCTCTCTCAGTGGCTGTGTCCACACCCATGGCTTTAACTGCCACCGAGTCGCCCTCTCTTGTCATGAATGTCCAGACTGAGCTCAGTTCACCCAAGACAGAAAACCAAGAGTCGTTCTTGGCTGGACCTTCACGGGTTCTAACTTTTGGATTATTCTGGGGCCTTCTCATGTGCTGAAGGCTCTGCATGCCTCTGTAAGCACACTGAAGCATTAGGAAAGCACACACACTGTAGTGTTGAGCAAACACATACAGTCCCTGCTTCCTAGGGTCAGTCCTTTTGTGAGGAAGATAGACCTCAAGTGATACCCAGTAGGAAGCACTGGAGATGCTGTTCCAGGGGTTTCATCTATGAACTTGTTTCATCCTCACAACAGCCCTATGATGAAGGGTTCCCCCCCAACTTTTTTTTTTTTTTTTTGGTTGAGGAATCTGAGGCAACTTCCCCAAGGCTCCACAGCTCCTGAGTGCAGAACTGAGTTTCAGACCCAGCTCCTTAGGCTCCTGAGACTGTGTCTTTCCTGTCCTGCCCTGTCTCTGTGCCCCTTGCTGTGCTGTCTTAGAAGACGCGATCACAGGGGCGGTGGCCGGCCATAAAACCGAGAGGGATAAACAGAGCCTTGGGTGTGTATACTTGTGGAGGGTGCTATGAAAGAGTATAGGAGGCGGCTGATACAGATGGGAATTTAGGGAATTCTCTTCGGAGGAGGAAAATATTTCATCTGAAACCCAAGGCTGAAAAAGAAGAATCTAACTTGCAGGGTAGGAAGGGCCCCCTGCTCCAGGCAGAGGGATCAGCACTTGCAAAGTCCCTGAGGCAAGAGAGCAAGCAAACCTGGTAGGAGCAGGGATGGAGGAGGAACAGTGTGGCCTCAAGGCAGAGAAGGTGGGGAGAGAGGAGTGGCGGGTGATGAAGCTGCAGGAATGCGCAGGGCGCCAGGCGTTGGGAGTGCTACCATCAGGTCTCAGAGGCGCTGGGGTTCCAGGTGCATCTTCCTCCAGTACATTCCCCCATGCTACTGTGTATTCCACCATAAAAATTTGATTACTACTGTTCTCGCTTCCATTCTGAGAGGCTCTTTGCTCCATGTGCAGAAGCAGCTAATTAGATTGGCACTATTTGCTGGTCAAGTACACAGTAAGGTTGAGAAGCAGAAGTGGGGATTCTGAGGAGTGGTGTTTTTTTATTTTTATTTTTTAAGATTTTATTTATTTGACAGAGAGCGAGCACAAGCAGGGGGAGCGGCAGGCAGAGGGAAAGAGAGAAGCAGGCTCCCCACCGAGCAAGGGAAGCCCAATGTGGGATTCGATCCCAGGACCCCGGGACCGTGACCCGAGCCGAAGGCAGTCACTTAATGACAGCCCCCCGGGCACCCCTGGAGTGGTGTTTAAAATTGTTCCTTTATTAATGGAGAACTTGGTATTTGTGTTTTTATGAAAAAGAAGTCAAGACTTTGTCAGTTTTGTCTCTTTTGAATAGATGTTTCTTTTTTTTTAAAAGATTTTATTTATTTGAGAGAGAGAGAATGAGAGAGAGAGAGCACATGAGAGGGGGGAGGGTCAGAGGGAGAAGCAGACTCCCTGCTGAGCAGGGAGCCCAATGCGGGACTCGATCCTGAAACTCCAGGATCATGACCCGAGCAGAAGGCAGTTGCTTAACCAACTGAGCCACCCATATGGACCACCTTTTGTTGAGTTCAATAAAAAATATTTTTAGTACGTTTAGCAGAGAGTTTATATGTTTTTAAATGTACAACTCATAACATCAGAGAATGTTTTACCCTATTTAAAGACTTTTGAATGAATGCAGTGTGATTTGTTTCTGATGTTTAAGCATTTATCATTTGAACTTCTTCTCAGACTACCATTTTGCTTGGAGATTACTCCCAAGTAATATGAATTTAACATTTGAATTCTGTTTTTGTTCCTCAGTTCAGAAAAATACTCAGTATGTCCTGGTGTTTGATGCATTTGTCATTGTGATTTGCTTGGCATCTCTTATTCTGTGCACAAGATCCATTGTTCTAGCTCTCAGGTTACGCAAGGTAAGTGTGTGTTCACATATTCTCCCTCCCTTCTTGGCCTCTGCTCTGTTTGTCCAGACAGTGGACCCTTGATGTTGGGTCATCCTGCCCTTTCTGGAGCTCTCGACTAGATTAGATTCCTTTGAATGATTGTCCCCTACAAGGCATTAATCAACCTGAGGTGTAGAGAGTGAGTAAAGGCTCCTGGCATGTCAGGTGGGATCAGATAATTATCCTGCTTAAAACTGAGCTAGTAGGCACAAGTGCACAGTGGTGAACTCTCTAGCTTTTGAACATTTCCAGAATAAAGGAGACCCTTTTAAATTCAGAAGTGATCTTAAGAACAGAGTAATAGCATGTGTGGGTTACATCTTTTGTCT
Organism: Zalophus californianus; assembly: GCF_009762305.2. Classification (NCBI taxonomy): domain Eukaryota; kingdom Metazoa; phylum Chordata; class Mammalia; order Carnivora; family Otariidae; genus Zalophus; species Zalophus californianus. The sequence goes on along the minus strand of NC_045598.1, from coordinate 70,980,226 downwards.
TCAAATCAGAGTTCATTTTGACAGGGAGTCATGGTAAATGGGTTATAATGCAGCATAAAATACTTTATTCTATTTTTAAAAATAGTTTAAAAATTCTCTCCTGAGTTTCATTTTACCTTTTTACCCTCAGAGTTCTTGTGAATACATACTTCAGCTTCCCACAAATATAATTCTGGTCTGTAGCATGTGAGTAAATGCAGACTGGGGTCAGGGGAAATAAGAAGTCATCCTTTGTGGATACCATTTGTGGAACAAGAAAATGGTCTACATTCTGGTTTTCTTATTCTTGACCTTTGTTGACTTATTTTGTAAATACCCACTTCTCTTACTGTCCCCCAAGCCTCTTGATATTCTGAATCCAATGTCAGCGTCCTGGGTCTGCCAAAATTAGGAGCCACCACTGGGAGTCACCACTGACTCCCACCATTGGGAGCACACAGCCAGGCTGCCGGGACCCAAATCATGGCCTAGCCTCTCTGTTTCTCAGTTCCCTCTTCTGGAGATAGGCCTGATTCATGGGGTTATCAGATTGAATGAGTTGATGATAGGTAAAATATTGGGAATGTACTGCATGTTAGCTGTTATGACAAGAGTTTCTTGGTGTTAGAACATAAGCCTTTGATGTGTGAGTTAACTTAGCAGGTACTGGAATGCTTAATTTATAGCTGCCGTAGATTATGGGAGAAAGTGGGGCCATAATCGCCACCCTTGAAGTGGATCTATCCAGTTGGGAAAGGTAATGCCATTTCACTTTACAGAAGAGCACTGTTTTGCACTTGTCTTCTCCTTCCAGAGGGCTGTGTGGTTTTTAAGAAATGCTTTTTAAAATGTTTGCCACAGAGATTTCTAAATTTCTTCCTGGAGAAGTACAAGCGACATGTGTGTGATGCCGACCAGTGGAGTTCATCAATGGATGGTATGTCCTGGTGATTATCAGTGACCTAATGACAATAATTGGATCCATATTAAAAATGGAAATTAAAGCAAAGGTGGGGCAACTCATTTTAATCTCTCTTCTTCCCATTCTTCTGGGTGACCCCAGGCACTTGGAGATATAAAATCCTTATGGAGACTATTTTGAGTCTCATGTTTCTCTTTTCTCACATATAACTGAAGGTTCCTCTGACTTCATTCCTCATCAAGGGAACATAAGAAAGCCATTGTTCTGTGGAAGATGATATTCCTATGAGTATCCCCTCAGCAGCATCTCCAGAATAGGAACTAAAGTTTGAGAAGATTGGCTGTTTGGGTGGCTTCATTTTTTTTTTTTTTTTTAAGTTGCAGAAGAAGAAGCTGACCCAAGAACCAATTATATCAAGAACCAGTAGTGACTCTCCAGTCACTTCCTTAGAATCTCGGAGGGGAGTGAGGGCAGGAGTATTGAGTGACCTCCAAGCAAATGACGCTCTCTTGTTATTCGTTGATTTAATCTCATGACTACATCTTGCCTCCTCCTTCATCCGGATGTTTTCCCCTCTGTGCTGTCAGCCAGCAGTCTCACCACCTTTGCCTCCTGACTGCTTACCATGCCTCCCTCCTCTCCACTGACTACTCTGCCTCCCTTCAGGCTATCTTCCTCTCTGGCCTGGATGCTACAACAGTCTCCTCATTGGCTTTCCTGCCTCCCGCCTTATATGCCTCAGATCTATCTGTCAGACTCATTTTTCTTGAAGTATCAAAACGCTCTCTGCTTCACAGGGCCCCACTGGGATGAAGTGGCTTCCTTTCACCGTGGCCTCTGGGGTTCTCATCCTCTTGCTATGCTTCCCTCCCTGCCCTGGCTCTCCCGAACCCATCAGGATCCTCTCTAGGATGCCTTGCCTGCCCTTGGCCTTGGGCCTTTGTTCAACCTTTGTCCGTTGACCTGCAGTGCCCCCTCCCACCCTGTCCTCCAGGCCCAGCTCCATTCTGGAGCCAACCTGGAAAGCCCTATGTGACAAGCCGGGTGTGTGGCTCTCGTTGCACTTAGCATGCTAAGTTAGAGCTGTGTTTGTGTGTTTGTCCTCAATGAGACCTAGAAGTCCTCAAGAGTGGGAACTGGGTTAGCAAATCATGTGTAGCTTTCTTCAAAAATAGCTGAGTGGTATTGTTTGGTATTTACCAGAACCATTACTTTATATTCTTTAATGCCTAGGTCAGTAGTCAAGGCAATTTCTTTTCCAGGATATTGTTTGAACAGAGATTCAGTTCAACCAATTCAAATACGAAGAGGAAATGAGAAATGTATTTGGAATTGGGCTATTTTCTTCTTCAGTTTACAGTTCTTGGTGTCACCAGGAAAGGCAGGCAGTCCATTCTTTTGCAAGTCCATTCTTTGCAATTTAAAGTGAGGTCAATAAGCTGAGTGGAGTGGAATGTTTTACTCACGTCTATTTTTTCATCCTTAGAATCTCACAAATTACGATCTGTGCAGCATTTTGCTTGGAACGTCTACGCTCTTTGTCTGGGTTGGCGTCATCAGATACCTGGGGTACTTCCAAGCATATAATGTAAGGATGTGGCATTGGGTAGGGCACGAGGACTTAGACTCATTTCTCCTTGGGTCCTAGTAAGCCACTTTTTAATTTCCCTCATTCTGCTGTTTTTTATTTCAGGTGCTCATTTTAACGATGCAGGCCTCACTGCCAAAGTCCTTCGCTTCTGTGCTTGTGCCGGTATGATCTATCTGGGTACACGTTTGTGGCTGGATTGTCTTAGGACCATATCATGACAAGGTGTGTAGCACCAATTCTTCCTTCTGACATTAGGGGCCCTTCCAGGGGGTCCCAAACTGCCCTCTTTCACTTTGCTCTAGCGTGTACCATCGATGTCAGTAAGACGTATCTTTGCATCGGTTTTCTTTGCTTTTCAGGATATTGAAGTGACTTCAGGATATTGAAACAAGAGCTGTAGAACTGTAACTAGAGGATACATTTCCTAGTTGTCTGGGACCGGCTTCAGAGGGCACATACTAACCCAGCCGATCACCAGCTGAGAACTGTTTGGACACGAGATCGCTATATTAAAAATGAAAATTAAATGAGGAGAATTATTCCAATATCCTTCTCACTTAAAGTATTAGGGTTTTCATCCACATTAATTGAGGAGAATGAAGATGGACAAAGACCGCCCAGAAGGACCATCTTAGGTCTAGGATTACAATGATAACAGATGTTGTCTTTGCAGGTGGTTTTGATTACACTGTCATCTTAGTGCCTTATTAAAGATCAGTATCTGAATTCTAGACTATCACTGGGCTTCAGTCAGCAGCAGCATCTCAAGGACATCAAAGTTACGTTCAGATGTTCTTGTTTTAAAATGATAAATTTGATTGACAGATGCCTCAGGAAATGAAATTCGATAGGCCTTGTTTTCAAACCAAAAAAGATGAAAGGAATTATTGTATCTTAACGTTTTTCTTCCATGGGCCTCTGGCAGTTGGAACAACAGAAACAACACAATGAACAATAATAACAGCTATTACTCGATGCTTGTATGTTAGGTACTATGCTAAGCATGGCTATCTTCTCTTATTTCATCTCTATAGCCCAGGGGACTGTTATCCTGGCTTAGATTCTCTGTGGGGAGAAAAAGAGGTGAACATACAAAGGATGGTGTTGAAGCTTGTAGAACAGCTTAGCCTTAAGTTTTGACCTTGATAGTTGCATTAAACAAAACATGATCAAATCTGGTTTGTAAACTACTCACAGAAAGTGGGCAGTCCACAAGGTTCCACTTTTCTGTGTTCTCATACTAAAATAAATCCTAGTAACTTGACACACAGGCAGGTTTTCTCCCCTGTAAGTGTTACATTTAACGTGTCCAAAGAGAACTATTGTTTTCCTATTTGAGCAACTGTATAATTAACAAAGTGACAGTCCCTGGGTTAATAGTAAATCTGGATAATCTTATTGCTCTTCCAATTCCATGCCACTGCTTTAAAGGTGACTCATGAGTAAAAATTGTTCTTTGATATAATCTCTCTGATCTGGAGAACTTACTGTCTTAGTACCCAGGAAAATTTCCATTTTTCTTCCTTGCTTGCCTCCTGTTCTGACTGCTTCTCCGCATTTTTGTCACTAGAGGGCATTGTTGCACTGCGTGGAATAAATACTGAGCCTGACTTTTCTGCTTCAATTCACTGGCTCCAAGGGCTTAGGATGAGTGCTTCTGTCTCCTTTGCCCTCCATCTCCCCTACCCCATCATTATTCTGGAAGGTGATCAGATAATGTTGCTTGAATTTTACTAAGAGCGCTACCATTCTAAAGCATTATATGCTAATAGACATAGTGCCCAAGTTCTCTACCTCTTGCTATGTCAACCCTCCCAGCAAACCTGTGGGGAAATATTATATTTCTTTTACAGAAAATAGGGCTCTTAATATGTTAGATAGTTTTCCCAAGGTTACACAGCTAGAAAATGGCAGAGATAGGATTCACACCCAGGTTTGTCTGACCCCAGTACACATGCTTTGACCAATACCCTGCAGGGGTTTTCTTGGTATTATCTAAAACAGATCGTTAAAAAGAGCATTTAGTTTGATCTATGAGTAGATCAACTGTGAGAGGAGAGCTGTGTAATCAGTCTTATTTCCCTCAGTGTGTCACGCTTGAAGAAAAGGATGTTATTTGTTTTGTGGGTCTGAGTGTGTTTTCATATGTTAGGTTCTCTCCTTTTAAGAATCCAGGCGAGATTGGGTTGCTCTGGACAGCACTGTCCAATAAAAATATGAAAGCTACAAATGAGAGCCGCAAGTGTCCTTTCACATTTTCTAGTAGCCACATTAAGAAAAGAAACAGATGAAGTGATTTAAATTATATATTATAATTTATATATATAAATTATATATTAAATCCAATATATCTAAAATATTAATATATTACTTTAGCATGTACTCAATATAAAACATTGAGATAGTCCACATCCCCCCCTTTTTTTTAGTACTTTGAAATCTGGTATTTTATCCTGATAACGCAGCTCAGTTTGGACTAGCTGGTACATATCAGGTGCTCAGTAGTCACATGTAGCTAGTGGCCATCATATTGTACCTTGCACCTCTTGACTTGTATCGCCCACTAAATGCCAGCCTTCCATTTCTCCCCCAGAGGACCAGAGGGATAAGGGCTGTCTCTAGGGTTGTGTGGCAGGTGTTTATGGCATCTATCATCTTTAGCCAGACTGATATATTGGGGAAATGCATAGTCGAATTAATCCAGTGGATGCATTAGTCAATGGAGGGAGAAAACCTTTAATCTGGTTCTGGACTTTTGTGCTTTTCTTCTCTATTTTGCTTCTTCTTCTTTGAATCTGAAGTTCAAAATGTTGACTGCCCCCTGCACCCCTTCCCCTGCAAATTAATCCAAACCATCAGAATTCTTAGATTCTGTCAGCATCTGTTGAATCAGAAGACCTTTAGAATTACCTGAAGTCTTGAAAAGCTGGGCACCACGGCAAGCATTTTCTAGGATTTCTAAAATACAGCAACCTTGGGTGTGGAAGTGAACTCTTCCTTTAAACAAACAAAACACTCTAAGAGGAGGTATTGGGAAAACTAGGTTCACACTGCAGTTTGATCGGCAGCAGGACTCCCATATTTCAGCTTCCTGTTTTCCTGTCAGACATTGAATTTCAGTGGTTCAGCTGAAAGGGAGTAAATGTACAAGTGTCCTGCCAACGTTGATCCCAGCACTAATGGACTTTGGCATGGCGCCCTTTCAAAATGTCTGGGCACAGAGGACTAGAGACTGTTGGTGTTTAATAATTCAAGATGAGATTTGGAAGAACATTATTCTAATGTGGCTCTTCCATTTCCAGAGGACTTCTTCACTGTGAGGTAATAAATTACCTTGTCCTCATTTTACAAACGAGAAGACCAAGCCGTTGAAAAATCGTTGGACCTTGCTGATGGCCCTGGGTAGAAGTTCAGCCGAACCCACATGACATCCTCATGCTTTTAGGATTTCTCTTTGTAGCCAAGCTCCTTTCTTATTCAAAACAACGGTTAGCCAGTTAAAATATTTCACCTGAATGTTGCATGAGGTTCTCAGTACTAGCTCTTGAAGCAAATTTTTATGTCATTCTCCGTAATAAGCCACTGTAGGTTATGTGTTCATTCAAATGAAAGTTCTTTGTGGCTCAATCACAAAGTGATTGTTTGTGGGACAAATGCTCGAGTTCTCACTCTGGCCCCGTAGAACCTAGGGGGACTCTTTATGGAAATAACCATTTAATATTTACTAAGTGTACACCAAATCTTGTCGGATTCTTCTAGATTGAGTTCTTCAAGGACAGTGACTATGGCTCCTTGCTCTTTGCATTCCCCATGTCCAGCATGGTGCGTAGAACGTGGTAGAGGCTCAGCAAGTTTTTTAATGAACAAAAAACAGAGAGACAGTAGCACCTACTTTTTAGGGGCTTACAACCTCATAAGAACCATAGCAATTCCCTATAAATGTAGTCCTTTTAGAACAGAAGCCCATGAGAATCTTCTTCCTCTTACCTTGGGTATTATTAAAATTCACTTCTACTATGGATTTTGGCCACCAAAACTGATTGTGTGGTTCACAGCCACTTCTTTTTTTTTTTAATTTTTTATTGTTATGTCAATCACCATACATTACATCATTAGTTTTTGATGTAGTGTTCCATGATTCATTGTTTGTGCATAACACCCAGTGCTCCACGCAGAACGTGCCCTCTTTAATACCCATCACCAGGCTAACCCATCCCCCCACCCCCCTCCCCTCTAGAACCCTCAGTTTGTTTTTCAGAGTCCATCGTCTCTCAGGGTTCGTCTCCCCCTCTGACTTACTCCCCTTCATTCTTCCCCTCCTGCTACCTTCTTCTTTTTCTTTTTTCTTAACATATGTTGCATTATTTCTTTCAGAAGTACAGATCTGTGATTCAACAGTCTTACACAATTCACAGCACTCACCATAGCACATACCCTACCCGATGTCTATCACCCAGCCACCCCATCCCTCCCACCCCCCACCACTCCAGCAACACTCAGTTTGTTTCCTGAGATTAAGAATTCCTCATATCAGTGAGGTCATATGATACATGTCTTTCTCTGATTGACTTATTTCACTCAGCATAACATCCTCCAGTTCCATCCACGTCGTTGCAAATGGCAAGATCCATTCCTTTTGATGGCTGCATAATATTCCATTGTGTATATATACCACATCTTCTTTATCCATTCATCTGTCGATGGACATCTTGGTTGACAGCCACTTCTTGAGGTACAAAATAGCAGACTGTGTACCACTTATTTTATTGGATCTCTTTTAAATTTCTGGTGGGTTAAAATAAATCTCATGTGCATAGAGGAGAGGGAAGTATAATGGTTGTGAATAACATTAACATTGAGGCAGGTATACGTTGAGGCAGGTATTACATTGAGGATGATCCTAAATAACTGAACAAGAGACTAAGGAATGAATTTGATATGTACTTACCAACTGGCTATTTGCACTTTTGGAACCCAAAGTACAGACTGTTATGGGTTCTTGAAACTAAAGAAAGGACTTGACCAGATTCCAAAAGAATTATTAATGGTGCTGGCAGAGTTTTAATTCATGTCCATAGAAACCAGCTTTGATTTTATTGTCTTAAGGCTGATAGGGATGGAAAATATTTACTCTTGAGAACTGCCTGTCTTACTGTTAAATAATCTGCATATTGTTAAGTGATTTGCTCAAATGGATGTTCCCTCCAGATCTCTGTGGAGACCAACTTTAGAGTTTTTCAGAGTTGTTGCTGATGTGCTAAAGGCATGGGCATGATCTCTGTTTGGGCTACATTTGTGTACTCTCCCTTGGCTACAGGCTTTACCCTGTGGATTCAGTCATGGAGCAAGGAGGACATGGTGTGTGTTATCTAGTTGGGGTATGGAGAAGTATATAAACCAACTAGAAGACAAACTGGTGGTTTCCTTGGTGGTTCTTACTGATGCAGAGAACAGGGAAGGGACTAGAGCCGCCAGGGCAGCCTGGCTTGAAGTAGATGTTGAACTAGCCCTTCAACATTGGCTTAATGGGACACAGAGACAGGGAGGGAGAAGGTGGGGGGAGGAGGACGTCCCATCAGATGGAGAGAACCCATCCATGAGGAAAAGAGAAAGAAGTGGGCCTGCTGTGTGGGCGCAGTCAGGCCCAGGATGCTGATACTGACAATGAGGAGAGGGGAAGAAGCCAAGTGAAGAGGAAACTTATCCCAGCCTTCTTGGTTGGGATGTTCACTTTGCATCCTAAATTTGTATATTCTTAAGCACGAGAAATGACCTGAAGGCTATATTCTGTGAGGTTTAGATTTTCCTGAAGTGTGGACTCTGTAGGATGAAGAGGTTGGAGTAAAGACTCTCTTGGAAGTTTCCATAATAATCTGGGTGTAAGTGCTGACATCGGAGCGGTTCAGAAAAACATCCTAGGAGCCGACAGACCTTAGAAGACTGAAGACAGGAGAAGACAAATCAATTCGACACATAGTTTTAAGTACTTGATTATTTTGGAGTAAACGGTTATTTTGATAGGAGACTGAAGTCACTGACAGCAATAGGGAATTTAGAGGGAAAGGCCAGTTTCCGGGTCAGGGGGTGGGAGGTTTTGCCTTGTGACATGTGAAATAGTCCTCACGACCTCTGAGTGGAGGCACCCCGTAGGCGTTCGTCAGGGACAGGGCTATCCCCAGAGCCACACGGACTCCGTGGACATGTGCGCCTCGTGCTCGGGACAGAATCGGATTCAAAACTCTACACTAACATGTCCCATCTGTGTTTGAAAACTGCATTGTCTTTTGCCTCTTAGGTCATTATTGTTCCTTAGAAGATTTACATTCCACTAATGTTTAACCCTCTGGCCCTGGAGATGTCCCTTTATTAAGCACCTGCTGTTTGTTGTTAGTTGCCGTGGCAATAGTTTGTCAACCACTTCAAGCCAGGACGGCCGCCTGTGGGGTTCCAGTGGGAACCCCATTGCGCACGCTCAGCTCCTGAACCTCCCACTAACCGCAGCGTAGCAGCATTTTCCTGGGCACCTCAGGACTTGCCTCACCGAAAACGGAGTCCCCTAGGTGTCTGTCCCTTCCCAGACGTATGTTCATCTCTGCTTCCTCCTCCTCCCAGTCTCTCCGGATTCCTTGCAACCCCGGGCTCTTGCACTCCCTTCTCCCTGGCCTCCCTGCCCCTAGGCTTTGCTCATTCTAGATCTTCCGAGTGCCATGGTTCCCTTTAACATAAAACACAGATCAGATCCTGTCACTTCAGCACCTCATAGACACAACTCCTTCAGCATGGGGCCCTTCAGCACCTCATAGACGTGCCTCCTTCAGCATGGCATAGACATGCCTCTGCAGCCGCTGCTCATAGACCCTTCAGCACCTCATAGACACGCCTCAGCACCTCATAGACACACCTCCTTCATGGCATAGACATGCCTCTGCAGCCTCTGCTTCCCAGGCTGAGCGCCCTATTTCTCCTGTGTTCACTGAGTGAACCCTCCCCTCTCTCCTCTCACTGGGGAACCACTCAGCCTTCAGGCCCAGTTCTTTATTTTATTTTATTTTATTTTATTTTATTACGCTATGTTAGTCACCATACAATATATTAGTTTTGGATGTAGTGTTCCACGATTCATTGTTTTCCTATAACACCCAGTGCTCCATGCAGTACGTGCCCTCCTTAATACCCATCACCAGGCTAACCAACCCCCTCTCCGCCCTCCCCTCTAGAACCCTGTTTGTTTCTCAGAGTCCGTAGTCTCTCATGGTTCATCTCTCCCTCCAATCCCCCCCCCCCCATTTTTCCCTTCCTTCTCCTAATGTCCTCCATGTTATTCCTTATGTTCCACAAATAAGTGAAACCATATGATAATTGACTTCTCTGACTTATTTCACTTAGCATAATCTCCTCCAGGCCCATCCGTGTTGATGTAAAAGTTGGGTATTCATCCTTTCTGATGGCCTGAGTAATATTCCCTTGTATATATGGACCACATCTTCTTTATTCATTCATCTGTCAAAGGGCATCTCGGCTCTTTCCACAGTTTGGCTATTGCGGACATTGCTGCTATGAACATTGGGGTGCATATGGCCCTTCTTTTCACTACATCTGTGTCTTTGGGCCACTTTCCTTCCACAGGGCACCCTAGCTCTACCACAGGGCGTTCTGTGTCTAGGTTATGGCCTGTCCATTGTCAGCAGGGGAGCCCCTCGAAGGCACAAGCCGTGATCCTTCATCTTTTGACACTTCCTCAGCCTTGGAAATCTTCAGGTTTTTAATGTGCGGTTGGAGAGGCTAAGGTAAAACCCTCCATGTAGCAAAACTTTCTTGAGCCTGTGCTATGTCTCAGCCACTTCCCCTCTCTGCTGGTTGTAGAACACAGTAGCTGCTGTTCTTTCAGAACGTGGTCTGGCAGATTAGACCCAGTAACAGGAAAAACCTGTGCTGAGAAATGTTTATTACATTGTCTTTTATTATTGCGAACATTCTCAGGATTCTAGCCAGAGGGAAATAGTTAAATCTGACATCCAAGGAATGAGCTGTTATATTTAAAAAAAAAAAAAAAAAAAAACTTTCTAAGTGTGAGTAACATAAGATGATGTTCAGTAGAAAAAAAAAAATCAGGATCCAAAATTGTTAGATGATATGACCACAAATATACACAAAGTGTAAAGGAAAAAAACTGAGGAAAATATCGAGAGATTATCTTTGTAAGCATGGAGGAGAGTTTTGGTCTTTTTTTTAAGATTTATTTATTTATTAGAGAGAGTGTGCACAGGGGGAGGGGCAGAGGGGAGAGGGAGACGAGCAAACTCCCTGCTGAGCACAGTGCCTGATGAGGGCTTGATGCCAGGACCCAGAGATCAAGACCTGAGCCAAAATCAAGAGTCAGACACTTAACTGAATGAGCACCCAGGCGCCCCAAGGAGAGTTTTGGATAATATTTTCTTATTGTGGTATATTCTAGATGTTTTATTTATTTTTTTAAAAGATTTTATTTATTTGAGAGAAAGTGAGAGACAGAAGGGGTCGGGGGGGGGGAGACAGAAGGAGAGGGAGAGGTAGACTCCCCACTGAGCTGGGAACCTGATGTGGGGCTCCGGAGCTTGATCCCAGGACGCTAAGATCATGACCTGAGCCGAAGGCAGACGCTTAACCAATGGAGCCACCCAGGCGCCCCTAAAATTCATTTTAAAACATCTAGAATCGGGGCACCTGGGTGGCTCCATTGGTTAAGCGTCTGCCTTTGGCTCAGGTCATGATTTCAGGGTCCTGGGTTCGAGTCCCGCATCGGGCTCCCTGCTCAGGGCGGGAGTCTACTTGTCCCTCTGCCGCTCCCTACCTGCTCATGCTCTCTCTCTCTCTCTCAAACAAATAAATCTTTAAAAAAAAAATAAAATGAATGTTATTTAATAATAGTGATGATGACAACAACAAAATAAGTTAACTAGATACTTCTCTGCTTTTTTGGATCATACCTCTTAAAAACTAATTTTGGTTTCCCCCTACAGTTTTGAGGATCTGAACACAGTTGCTGAGTGTCCTGTTTTCTCTAGTCAATGGTGATGACATGTTTGCAACCTTTGCTCACATCCAGCAGAAGAGCGTCTTGGTGTGGCTGTTCAGTCGCTTGTACTTATATTCCTTCATCAGTCTTTTTATATATATGATCCTCAGCCTGTTCATTGCCCTGATTACAGACTCCTATGACACCATTAAGGTAAGTCATACTTCCTGCCAAAAAACGACAGCGAATTCTGTATGGATTGGAACATAGGAAAATACTCTGCCTTTTTACTTAAAATAGTACAATTTTACTTTGATTTCAAGGTTTTTTTTTAGAAAAGAAACTTTGTGGGTGCCGGTGGTGAATTTTATATATACATTCAGGGTATTGTCCCTGTCATCCAGACCGGGGTGGACTGGTCTGGAAGTGTGTTGGAAGAGAGAAAGGACGTGGGTCCGGATGGGTTGAGCATGGTCAGTCAGGTAGCTGGGCTGTCAGTCTCCACAGTGGCAGCTGTACCTGCCCGTCATGGAATTTAAGCCATGGAATAATCAGCTTCAGCGATAAGGGGTGTCTCTGCCACCTTGACAGCCTGACCAGGCACGGGCACGCCTGTACACGACAGCCATTTGTGTGGTGCGGGTTTCCTTGAAATGATGAAAGCTAAGGTTTTTGTGGCTGCCTCGCTTCCTGCCTCCCTAAGCCACCCCATGGATTCTGGATCCTTTCAGACTGGCCCTGTTGAACTGCGTTGTAGCTCAACGGAAGCTCTGTGCCTCCTCATGCGGTGGCATCTCCACAGCAGATGGTCGTGCTTGGAAAACCCTGTTTCGGGACCAGTGTCTGAACAGCCAGAGGTGTTCTGTCAATGCCTTGGGCTTTTGTCCTCTTAGTAAGCCCTTCTCAGACTAATTCAGAAGACCGTCCATTGAGGGCGCCTGGGTGGCTCAGTTGGTTAAGCATCTGCCTTCGGCTCGGGTCATGATCCCAGGGTCCTGGGATCGAGCCCCACATTGGGCTCCCTGCTCAACGGGGAGCCTGCTTTTCTCCTCTCCCTCTGCGTGCCATTCCCCTTGCTTGTGCTCTCTCTCTCTCTGACAAATAAATCAAATCTTTAAAAAGAAGAAGACTACCATCCATTGGAAATGCTCCTGAGTGCTTTGTTTGGCCATGGGGAGATGAGTGCTCACGTGGGGATGGGTGGTTGGCTCTAGTAGCAGGGCTGGGCATGGAGATAGGAGCCGCACACTCCCGCCCTGGGGGTTCCTGTCTTTGATGAGGCAGTGGCCCTGGGAGTGGGCCAAGCCTCAGTAACCTCAGTAAGCATGGGGTGAGCAGGGTCTCAGGGTCTTTGTGTCTAACGGGAAGAACTTGCTGCCTTCTGCCCCACTAAGTGACCAACTTCCATAAAAGTAGAGGAATTAGGGCTTACTGCCCCGTAGACTCTACATTGGCAGTGAGGGTAAGGGGAGATCTTATCTGGTCTTATAATTAGCATTAAAATTTTAGACTTTTGACTATTTCCTTCACTCCCCTTATTAACACACCCCTCCCCTGCACAGCCATAGCTTTCTTTCTGGGATTTTTGGATTGTTTTTGTTCCCATGGTGGCCCTGGCTTGGCTTTCTGGGACTGACAGATTGATGCATCACTGTTAATATCAGTTTTTGCATCTGAGCTAGCAATGTGGGAGAGTTTTATTTTAGCAAAGGTGGGTTTGATGTGTTGACAAAGGGAGCAGTTTCTCATGCTCTATAAATAAGGTAACAACATTGTGTTCTTTTTACAGAAATACCAACAGAATGGGTTTCCTGAAACAGATCTTCAGGAATTCCTGAAGGAATGTAGTAGTAGCAGCAAAGAGAAGTATCAGAAAGAGTCCTCAGCCTTCTTGTCGTGTGTCTGCTGCCTGAGGAGGTCAGTACTGTGTTTAATCAGGTCTCCATGCTCCTAAGGTGAGCTTCTCCGTGGCCTTAACAAAGAATTCTTCCAAGGTTAACTCTACACTCAGAAATCAGCTTGTTGTGGGAAATAATTTGTCTTTCATTTTCTTTCCTCCCACTGAAACTGGCTTCGGAAATGAATTGTTTCTTCTAAAACAGGGTAGAAAGCTACATGACATGGTTGAGATCTCTTGGGAATATTATGAGACTCTAATGGGAAGGCATGAGTTCTGTCCCTAAAGAAGGTGAATTCTGAGGTGGCCAAATAAGAGGTCAAAACACTTATTTTTAGAGGTGGACCTCTGGGAATGTCCAAGGCCTTTCCCTTGCTGCAATATTTGGTACAAATAACCTTTCTTGAGCAGAGCAGGGACCCTCCTTGAGAGGAGGCTGTGCATAGCCTTGGCTGGGAACACACAGCAGTAGCTCTGCCTTGACCAACGGCACTTTGCTCGTGTTCAGCTGGACACTTACGCAAATGGTCTACGCCTCAGCGGCAACACATCCACATGGTGTTTTGGGGACTAGAATGGAGGTCAGATGAGGATAGTTTTCTTAATTGTGCCCTTATTTGTTTTCATGTGAAGTCAGAGGTGGGGTTGTTAACTAAAAATACCCCCTACCCATGTTTTTCGAGAAGAATGCTTGAAACCAAATTCCTGAAGGAAGATGGAAGAACATAATTGCTACTTAAAACCACAGGATGTATTTTCTGTTAATCAATTCATACTGCATCTTGGGATTTTGAAATGATATGATTGAGCATCTCCAAAGAATGTCTGGTAAATATGAAATGAGGTCTTCTGAGAAAAGTGAAGTTTTTAAAAATCACGTTTCTTCCTCTTAGAGCATGAGATTATTGACATAGGAGCTGGCAAAGGAGAAATTAATTTTCCTAATAGGCAGCTGCTTCCTAAGAGACACCTTGCATAAGGAAAAGTCTCACAAAGTTGCTTTTTCTGATGTGTATTTAACTGTAAAGAAAAAGTATTCATCAGAGAATATAATTGTGAATTCTGGAAAGTAACCAATCAGTCTTAGGTGTTTGGTTTTTGGACCTTGGTGTGCATCACAAAAAGCCACAGGAGGTGGTTAAATGTTTTCTAGTGCAGCCATATGGAACGAGTAGAGGTTTAAGGGGTGGATGGGAAAAGTTCTTGATCAGATTGGGTCTGAGAGCTGAGAAGAAGTAGCAGTATCAGCAGACTGTCCACTGTATGGTGTGCTAGGGTCCGTCGAGAAGATGCTGGTTCAGGGGAGACTGTGCTCATCATGATGAATGAAAGAATTAAATGGAATGAGGGAGTCTATCAAGGAAGTCAACTGAAGAACTAAAATGTTGAAAGTTTTGAACAAGGGGATATCAAAAATAAAAACAGTAGTGTCTGTTACCAAAGATGGTCATGGGTGAAATCAGCTGGAGAAGTTTGAGTTGAATCATCAGATCAAGGCCTGGATCCCGGGCAGATTTGGGTGGACCCTGCCGAGAGTAAGTCAAGGTCATGGGACTGATGCAGGAAATGGATTGTACTGAGAATAAATGATGGCTTCGACTCCATCAAAACCTCAGTACACCTGAATGTGTTTAAAGGCTTCATGAAGCTAAGAATGGTTTAATTGAGGAAGGCCATAAATGGAGAGTAAATATTGGAGAAGGACATCACTGAGGGAACCTGGGGAGTGAGGGCAGCACAAATGTTGTTGTCTGGGGCCCCTGGCTGGTGCCTGTGACTAACAGCCTCAACTATCACAGCTCTGTCTCCTGCAGAGCAAGATGAAGGTCACTCTTTTTTAATCAAGCAGTCCAGCAACCGCCACAGACTGATTCTCCTTCAATTATTGCCAGAGCCTCTAGCCTGATCATTACAACACCTGGGTTTCTGTTTTGGACCCTACTGGTTACTGAATGTGTTCCCTGACCTCTCCTTAACCTCCTGGTCTTTCCAGTGCCACCAGGCTGCAACATACGACCTCTGAAACCTCTTCCAGTTCTAATGTGACGTGATTCTTTGGAAAGATCTACTGGGTTGGACAGATGCAGAGTTAACCTTTCCCCTTCTCCACTGCAGCAAAAGGGAAATCTGTTGTAGCTATCGAGTGAGACTTTGTCAATATAGGGAGATGCAGAGTCCCAGGACAGGGGCAGCTCTTCAGAATTGCCAAAGGCATCCGCTCAAACCAAAAAATAATGTGCGTTGTCCTTCTTAACCTTTCTTCCTCTTATATGTGGCACTCAGCAGGTCTAGAACCTATACATGCCTAGAACAGAGAGTATTTCTATTCCAGCTCCAAGATTTTGAAATCAGTATTTTCTCTTTCTCCCTCCCCCTTTCTGATACAGGAGGGAAGTGATGACCACTTGATACTTGTCAACTAAAGTCCTTCTGCTAAAGATAATCAAGTTTCAGGCCTTTTTACCCAGTGACAGTGCAGAGGGACCCTGAACAGCTTGGAGCAGCACTTCCAAAAATACTGACTTATTACTTGTGGAGCAGGAAAGAGGACTGTCAGCTGGTTGAACACAACTGAAGTTCCAAAGTTCCTTTTATAAACTTGCATGGGATGAAGCATAGACTGCAGTCAACTACTGGGCATGAGTGCAATAGCGCAGTGATAATGACATTCTGCATTGGACTTTAATTTATGACATCACAGTGTTGGGCTGGAAAAAAAATCACATTTTAGAGTGTGCAAAAACAATGGCACTTAAAGCCATGCATTGAAAGATGCGTGTTTATCATCCACTAAGTGTTTGTTTTAAAAGGGATTCTTGGGTTAGAAGACATTTGTTAATTCATGGTGTGCACAGCAATGAAGTTGGTTGTGATACTAAATTAAAAATTCCAAGTTGGAGAACCATCAAGCCTTTTAAAGCACACACTTACATCCACAAAAAGACCTCTTGTAGTGGGCATTTCTAGGCCTATTTGTGTGTGTGTGTGTGTGTGTGTGTGTGTGTGTGTGTGTGTGTGTGTGTGTTTCAGCATGACAGGAAGCAACTGTTGGCATGGTCAGTGGGATAAATTGGAAATAGAGTCATTTGGACACCTTGTCACTTGTGCTAATTGTTGATTGTACACATGACATGTGGAAGTGAACTGTAACAGTGCTCACTCATTTTAACAGTTGAAATTTACTATGGTGGTGATTTGCCCTTGTCAAGCAAAGAAAGATGGTATTTTTTTCCCAAATAAATTTATTTTTATCACAACAAATGGAGCTACTGCTTTTTTCTTTTTTAATGTGGTATTTCTTAATATCTACCTACTGCAAAATTCAGATCACATCTCTTTTAACTATCTGGTCTCCAAAAAGGATTTCTCACTTTCTTAAAGGCAGTGAAGGAGGGGTTAGTATATAGAAGTTATTCAGTAAATATTTATGATAATGACTTGAGATTAAGATCACTTCATGTATGGATTTATCTCATACTTGTGCTATCTTTTAGGGCTCAACTACTTTAAATTTATTAGAGAAGAACAGAATTTGAATTAAGCAGGATGCTCATCCCAAGGGTCTCTTTTTTCCCTGCCCCTCCTGGCCAAGCTCCTTTCAGATTTACTTTCTCATACCCTTCCCTTTGCCCACCCCCCCCCACTTCCACCAAATCTAGGCCAGGAAAATCATTCACTTAGTATCATTAAAATTAATAAGTGAGTGACTCATGTATATACACAGAATACTTTGCCAAAAATGATCATTTTAGTTAAACTTCTTTAAAAAAAAGATTTATTAGAGAGAGAGCATGAACGGGGGCAGGGGTAGGGGCAGAGGGAGGGGAAGAAGCAGACTCCACCCTGAGCAGGGAGCCCAACTTGGAGCTCGATCCTAGGACCCTGAGACCACGACCTGAGCCGAAGGCAGACGCTTAAACAACTGAGCCACCCGGGTGCCCCATTTTAGTTAACTTCTTACCAAAAAATGTCAAGAGTTACTTTCAACTTTTAAACTAATGACCATTTAACTGGTGGTTCTAGGGTCATTCCCAAGACTCCAGAATCAGGTATGCAATTAGATCACTCGCTCACTTCTGAGTGCACACCCAGTATTTAGCTTGTCTCTGAATAGAAGTGCTATTAAAGCCTTTCTGTAATCTGCAGCAATGACTGCCATTTGAATAGAAGATGAATGATGGTGTTCCATGCTCGTGTTTTTCTATTATTGGCTTTCATGTTTCCTTTTATTTCTTTTCCCTCCAGCCGAACAAAACCCTTTCAGGAAGAAAAATCTTTTTCAAGGTGACCCTCTCTGCATGGAAGCCTTGTTTTCTCTCTTTTTAATAATTTTAAACAATTGTCATTTTACCAAAGGTATTATCTGTTTGGATTTTATTGAACAATGTTGCTCTCAGAGCTCTGCTAATAGACACATCTGGGACAAACCATTTTCTCTCCCACGTAGGCCTCCACTTGGAGAGTTCACCCTGGAAGGTGGGAGACGTGTTCTGTCTGGTTCTGCTGGTTTCATCCTGGGATCTCCAACTCTTGACGATGTACCTTGTTGGCTAGCAGGGACACCCTCACAGCTGGACACAACCCCCTTGAGCTTGTTGACCTGGGGCAGGAGGAAAGAGCACAGGTGTGGGAGCCATCTGGACTGACTCGAGTGAAAGTCCAAGTCTCCCCTGGAGCTTTGTGGCCCTGGGCATATTACTCTCTGCTTCTAAATGATGATGATAAACCTCAACGGACTGTGGGATTCGCATGTGAGTCAGAGAACTCAGACATACCAGGCATTGAAATCGAAACCTGAACCATTCTTTCCTTTTGATTTTTCTGCCATGTCTGTAAGTAGGTTCTATGGGACCAGGCAATAGTGAAGACATTAGATGTTTAGTCTGCCTCCCTTCTTCCTACTGAGTCTCCTTGGACAGATCCCACAGGGCCTCAGTTTCCTCTTCTGTGCAATGGGGACCGTGAGGATTAAATAAGTCAAATGTGAAGTGCCTCCAACTGGGCATGACCCCTGAGTGCATGGTGAATGTTGTATCTTCGAGAAGCTTTTCTAGCATAGTCTACAAATGTGCAGATCTATTCACCTCAGCTGGCCAGGAAGATCTTTATTTTGTCGTGAACTCACCACACACTTTTGGTGGACTTTGTTCTGGTTAGGACTTCAAGTGTGTAAATACCCCACATCCAGTCCTGTGTAACAATAGTGGGAGGGCAGCCTGGCTCAGGGGAGGCCTAGGCTCCGCATCTCAGGGTTAGGAAGAGCACAGCAGGTCAGCTTTTTACTCTAGAGACACACAGCCAGTCACCCTGCAATGTCCGAGGGCCCCCTGTAGAAGTGGCCCAGCGCTCTCACCAACGGGCGGGGGCCCTGGAGTCACTGAGGGAGTATGCTCGGTGAACTGCTGCTGTGGTCTTGACCATGGATTGCTTCTGCCACTACAAAGATCCGTGCTGTGTAAAGATAACGAGTCCTGTCATCTGAAGGATTCCCCTGTAGCCGCCACTTATTTCGGTAACTTTGGATGACTAGATCGTGCTTTACTGTTAACCATTTTCACGTAACTTGAGCAAATTTAATTTTGCTACTCCTCACTTCAATTTTGAACATCTCAGCCATAACGTTACCTGAGTCTCTCTACCAAATCCAGAAG
Organism: Zalophus californianus; assembly: GCF_009762305.2. Taxonomy (NCBI): domain Eukaryota; kingdom Metazoa; phylum Chordata; class Mammalia; order Carnivora; family Otariidae; genus Zalophus; species Zalophus californianus. The sequence goes on along the minus strand of NC_045598.1, from coordinate 70,961,191 downwards.
TTCGCACTACTTGTGAGACACACAGGAAGCAGCTCTTGTGGGGCACAGAGGGACTGAGGACCCCCCAGATGAACTCCTGAGCATGGTGTTCAGATCTGAGGCACTTGAGGAGGGACAGTGAACTCTAGGCACGGGAGAGGAAAGGTGCTGTGCCGAGTTGGAGCCAGTGCCGAACACCTCTGCTTTCTTGTCCCTTCCGTTTGAGATGCTTGATACTGATGCTGAGCAGCTTTGTGGCCGTGTGACCTGTGCGTTCCCAAAGGACCCCACACGGTGTTTCATGCTTTGCCCTCACAGCCTTGCAATTCTTAATATTTTTTGAACAAGAGGTCCCAAAAGTAATGTAGCAAATTCTCATGATAGGACAGTGTAACTCAGTGATAACTTCAGCGATTAAAGCATGGCCCTTTAGGAAAAAGCTAGGAACCTAGCATTACACTTTATCTTTAAACCAATTGAAATTTAACAAAAGCAAAGAGTGAACCTGAGTTCATCGACAGGTTGGACGCTGGGCGGCTGACCTTTCCCACCATGCCTCATTTTCTTACTTTCTATTCCATGTCTTTCCCTTGACAGAGAGGCAGCTGAGGGCAGTTCATCCTCTAAACTCTAGCATGTTCACCCAGGTTACCAGATGACCTCCGATCTGGCTCAGCAAAGGCTTGTGGGACCTGCTCCACTGGACAGTCAGATGCTCTCTCCAAGCTCTTTGCAGCCATCTGCTGTTAGAATGAAGGGCCTGTCTTGAATGGGGAGATGTAGGATTATTAAATATGCTGTGTGTTGGAGAAAAGGACATATTAGCCCTGGGAAGACATCAAGATGAACCAAATCTCAAAATAGACATTCAAGTTGTTAGGGGAAAACAATACAACTCATGGTCGTCCTACCATGGGCTCATTTACAGCAAATGCTGTGGCAAACCAGTGGGTGCAAATGGTGGTAAATGTCTCTCCGGCCATCTGTCTTTGCCAGAGAACTGGGGAGTGAATGAGAAGCTAAATGAGTCACATACAACATTTCCACACTGCCTTGTATAACAAGGACAGCAAAACTCTGACTTCTTAAAGACCCCTGGGAGCTATTGGCTGTGGTGAATGGGAGAGACAATTTATTAGGGTGATGTATGTTTCTTAATTTCTAATGATACATAAATTATCCCATGAGCCATGATACATATGGTTTAAAGAGAATTTTAAATGAAAGCAATTTTTTTTCTAGCAACACTAATTGCCTAGCAGCAGTAAATTACTCATCCCCCGCTGCCTGTGGGCTGTGGTCATTATTCTCTCCTCGAGGTTGAGCAGATGTCCCCCAAGAGGAATGTTTGCTTTGACAAGGTGAATTTACATCCTCACTTGTGAGCCTGCCATGCTGGGTCTACCGGAGGAGAGAGTATTAATAGCACCATTTGGACCGAACACCATGGGTTGTGCCAGCCCGCATGTGTTATCTATGATAGCCGGACAATGATTTGGTCTTGGCTCTTGGTTGCCTTTGGGAGGGAAATCAGGGAGCTGTTATCAATATTTAATTTTCTCCAGCTGGGGGTTTGAGAGGTAGACTTGGCTAATAAGCATGGAAGTTTCCTAGATGACAAGTTAGGCAAGGGAAGTGATAAGCACCACTAATTTGGGGAAACACTAGGTAACAACATGACGTGTAGATGGAAAATGGAGATTCTATTAAACACCATTAATTCAATGCATATTTGTTGATTTCCGATACTGTGCTAGGTACTAAGGACGTAAGGAATGAACGCCACGATCTCTGGCCCCAAGAAGTTTGGAGTCTAGTAGGAAAGACAACAATGTACAAAGCAAGGATAAGCTATATGAGAACAGAATGGCCATAGCTCCTGCCTGTCTGAAGTATAAATTAAGGCCTCTTAAGGAGAACTAGACAATGTTGGAACTGAGACTTGAATAATACATTGTGCTTGACCAGATGGCCACGGTGTGGGGTCAGCATAGAGCTTTCTGAAGAAAAGCAATGGTAGGCCAAAGGCATGGACATCTGAGAGAGAACCCAGCCAGTTACAAAAGCTGTTTTGGGGTGGTTAGAATGTAGGTTATGTACTGAGGAAAGTCACAGAAGACAAGACCAGAGATGGGAGAGACAAGGCCACAGTGAACGCCAGGGGAGCTACACAACCAGAAAAGTCAGAACCGTGAGGATGGATTGGGATTGGGCGAGATGAGCAGGGAAATTAACTACAAAAACTGCTGCCATCATCCCAATTAAAACAACAAAACAGTGATGCTCTTTGCCTGTAATTACACACAATAACAAACACAAGGAGAAATTTGCCTGAAAACTGTCTCTAGGGAATATACTAGAGCTCATGTATGTGTTTTATCTATCTGTATACATATTTTTTCTTTCTCAAAAGACTTTTCTGCTAAATACACTATCATTTTCTTGGGAGTTCATGCTTTTGGACTACGCATTTAGGGAAGAGGGCCTGTTTTCCTAACTCCTGTGATGGAGAAATACACTTATTCGGATGAATGGCTTGAATGCATACTTCTATCACATGGGCATTTCTCCTTCCCACATATTTGGAAGAAGCTTATCCAAGACTTTCTGTTTCTGCACCATCTGGCCCTTCCTACCCCCTTCTCCCCACCACACGCACACGCACACGCGCACACACGTGCATGCACTCTGAAGTACTAGGACCTTAAGGCCAGCCACAGTTTGTGTCTATAAAGGCAGTAATACGTGTGGGTGTAACTGCCAACAAAGCCAGCCTGCTATCTATATTCTGAAGCTTACAGATTGCACAGAGACTCTATGAAGAGTCCATCCTCCTTAGCCCCCACCCCCATGACCACCATGAAGATTTGGGTGTGGGATCATAAAGGTTCAGAACTAAGGGGGCTCCCTGAGAAAGAGGGGTGTTCCAGGTGAGTACTAGGAGGTGCTTTGCCTTTATGCCTCCCTTAGGCAGGGACAGCATGTGGGGAGGTCGAGGATTAGGAGCTGGGGAGACGAACTGACTGAGGGACTCAGAGAGAGGGTTGTGTTGTGCTCACCCCCACTGCCTCGATTTGGGGGGTGGTAGTGAATGAGGTCATGTTAGAGGAGTATTCCTGAAACTGGTGGCCGGGGGGAGGGGGCAGGGCAAAGAGGGTGGCGTAGCCCCCACCTCACAAATGAAGAAAACATGGAGTTGTCCAAATGCCTGAGTGCACGTGGAGCTGATCTGCCTATTTCCTTCCAGAGCCTTGCAGAGAAGGACAGTGGTTTGTGCCAAGACCAACCCCAGTGATACCCCTTTGCACACTCTACCTGACTCCAGTAAAACGACTCCGTGAGTATTGTGGGTGGTAAACTCTTAACACTCCCTTAACATGTGGAATGTGTGGGGCGGCAGGGTGGTAGGAAACCCCAGTAGGAGCTTCTGTACCTCCCAGAACAGGAGGTCAGAGGAGCCTGGTTGGGCTTTGGTGGTGAGGGAGAACTCTCGAAGCTGTGCAGGCTGACCATGGAGCAGGGAGCCAGTATGTGCCCCGAGGGGTGCCATGGGCAGTTGGCACGGGCTGCATGCTCAGAGGACCAAACCAAGGCCTTAAGGGGATCCACACCAGCACTGTGACCCTGGCCAAGCAGCGAGACACTCTGTGAGGAAACTGCCATGTCTATACTCATTCTTGGACAGTGAGGCCACCCAGCCCAAGTCTGATCTCTGGGGAAGGTGCATTTGAACTGCCAGCCAGACTAACATGGAGATTGCTTCCCATATCCTTTCTTGAGTAGGTCATGTTCCTGGAACAGCTTTTAAAGAACCAAAGTAACAGACTGAGGGAGGGGTATGATTCTACTAGAATTTTCTTTCCCTGGCATAAATGATTCCATAGTCCATCTGGAAAGATGACCATAAGATGAGAGAAGCTGTAGTGTGAGTGTCTGTGGCTCATACGGTGATGACATGACTTAACCTCTCTCACATGTTTCTCTGGGCTTAGTGTGCCTTTGACCTTTAACCCTTGTACAAAATACTCCATTTAAGTTTCCACATTTATATGATTGAGACAAAAGAACTGACATTTATTGTTCTGCCTTAAAAATGAAGCAACCTAATGGGATAAAACCCATCAATATACATTTTTCTCCTTTGGCCTTTTCAACGAGCAGCAATTCACATTCACGGCAGGTGGCTCAGAGGGGAAGTTATTGAGCCAGGACTGGGTACACGGCACATGAGTTACCAGTATCATCAATCAGTATTATCAGGAATGTGTCTTAAAAAGATGACTCTTCAGCACCTTACCACCATGTAGCCAAACAAATTCCAAGTGGATTAAAGATTTAAATGTGAAGAACAGTCCATAACAGAACTAGAAACAAATACAGATGAACATTGATGTGATACAAGAAGTAGAGAAGGGCTTTCTGGGTTTAAGGTTATCAGGAAACCATAAAAGAAAACTTGTTTAGATTTACTCCACAAAAATGAAAAACGTCAGAGAGTTAAGAATGTAAACAAAAGGGGAGACTGGGTGGCTCAGTCAGTGGAGAGTCTGACTCTTGGTTTCAGCTCAGGGCTCAGGTCATGTCAGGGTTTCGAGATCGAGACCCTCCTCAGGGAGTCTGCTTGAGCTTTCACTTCCACTGCCCCTCCCCTACCCCTCTCTAAAATACATAAATAAATCTTAAAAAAAGAATGTAAGCAAAATTTAAAAAGCATACTCGGAAGAAATTAACTACAGCGTATACAACTGGCTTACTATCCTTGCTAGATGAGGAAGTGTTACAAATTCCCGGATGGTGAGACCTGACGGCAGGGACTACATTTTCTGTGTCTCCATGTTTCCTGTGCATAGCAGGGTTCCTGGCGAGCAGCAAGAGCTCAAAAAATAGTATATATTTAAAAAGCTATTTTGGTTGAATGCCTACTATGTGCATGTAGTATTGCTACTCAACCCAACATCCGAATTTCCATTTTACCAAAGAGAAAACTGAGCACAGAGTAGGTGGAAGTAGCCTGGCTCAAATCCAAAGCTTCTGGCCCCAGAACCCTCTCCCATCTCCCCCTGCTGCATGCCTTCTAAATATTGCATGCTGAATAGAATTGAATGGTAGAAAATTAAGTGTCACCTGCTTAATGAGAAATGTGACTTTTATTTTTGAACAACACCTTGTTAAGGAAACATTCCTTGAACTCACACAACGCTGGTGCTAATGGAAAACAAATCTGTATCTTTGTAGGGGTGTTGAAAGCTCCATAGAAGTTCCCAGCTCTAACACGGAATTGCCAAGTGATTTAGATAACTTGCTGAGCTGCTCCAAGCCTCAGCATCCTTATCTGTAACGCAGGGATAATAAAATCAAGAATATTGGGAGGTAAAGTAACTTGTCCAACGTCACACGACAGTAAACCACCAGAGCTGGGACACAGATCGAGGGAGCACATCTTTAGAGCTGGATTGTTCATGGGGTAGACGTCTTGTCTAGGAGATAATGGACGTAAGGAGCTTTAAAAAGGATAAACTGGACACAGTGGTGAGTGGAGGTAAAACTTAAGGTTATAAGCTTGTGTGTGTGTGTGTGTGTGTGTGTGTGTGTGTGTGTATGTGTGTGTGTGTAAGAATTATGAAAATCAAAGCTTGATAGGGACATCGCAAATGTCTAGGTATGTCCTTCTTGACCTACTATCTGTCTTTCTTTTTTTTTTTAAGATTTTATTTATTTATTTGACAGAGAGTGAGAGAGGAGAGAGTGAGCATGAGCAGGGGGACCAGCAGAAGGAGAGGGAGAAGCAGACTCCCTGCTGAGCAGGGACCCCCCCCCCCAATGCAGGTCTTGATTCCAGGACCCTGGGATCATGACCTGCGCCGAAGGCAGACGCTTAACTGATTGAGCCACCCAGACGCCCCACTATCTGTCTTTCAATTGACATAGCTGAAAATGTATGCTGGCAGGCTGGGCATCCCCTCCCTCACACCCTTTTTATATAAACCAGTGTGGTAATACTGGCTAATGGATGAAAGTCAATATGCCCACATTTAGAATCTTATCTGACAGGCTCCCTTTTTTTTTTTAAAGATTTTATTAATTTATTTGAGAGGGAGAGCATAAGTGGGGAGGAGAAGGAGAAGCAGGTTCCCTGCTGAGCAGGGAGCCCAACGTGTGTCTCAGTCCCAGAACTCTGGGATCATGACCTGAGCCGAAGGCAGATGCTTAACCAACTGAGTCACCCGGGTGCCCCTAACACCTGGCTCCTTTAAAAAAAAAAAAAAAAGGAAAGAAAATGAAAATAAAACAGATAATTGCAGACAGTGGGTGGAGTTTCTGGAAGTGCAGTAATGATTCACCACATAGTTGTGATTGAATAATGAAAGTCACCCCATAGAACTTTGACTCAGCATGTCTTTCATCTCACTGGCCAGAAGCCAGGAGAGCGGGTGTTAATACCATATTTTAATATCACTCATGTACTTTTCATGCCTCGGTACAGTATTTGACCATTGATGAAGTCAGCAGTTGTACGTGCGACTCAATCTGTGTACCTTTCAGAAAGGTCCTTCATATTCTCTGTATCTCTAATTTATAGAACTTATTTTTCTGAACCATTTGAGAGAAGGTTGTGTATATTATGTCTCCTTATACCTTAATACATCAGTATGTATTTCCTATCAAGAACTGCCTCTTACAAAATCATAGTACAATGATCAAACTCAGGAAATTTAACATTGATACGATGATTTTATTAAATCTTGCAGCGCATAATCCAATTGCATCAATTGTCCCAATAGTCTTCTTGCTGCCCCTCTTTCCCCTCAGGTACAGGATCCAGTCCGGGTCACTGCTGCGTTTAGCTGTCATTGCTCCTTAGTTTCCTTTCATCTGGAAAAGCTCCTCAGCCTTCCTTTGTCTTCCACGGCACTGAGATTTTTGAGAACTACTGGTCGTTATTTGCATGTAGACCCTTAATGTGGATTTGTTGCTGCTTCCTTGTGATTAGATTCAGGCTATGCATGTTTGGTGGACATATCACAGAAGCGTGGCAGTGTCCTCCTCTGGGTATCAGGTCCAGAGGCACATGATATCAGTCTGCCCCTCATGGGTGATATTCATTTTGATTGCCCAGTGAGGTGTTCTCAGGTCCCTCCATCCTTGTGGTGGCCACAAACATGCGAGGCCTGGCTCTCCTGCTGTGAGGAGCCTCCTGGAGGCTGCCTCTGCTGCTGGGCTCTGCTCAGAATCTGTCTGCACCTGCCGGGACATGAGCTTTCCATGGATGGCCTGGGCAGTGAGGGGAGGCAACAGTGGTCCTAAAGCAGGCTCATTTCTGCTACACAGGGGACCCTCTGGTGGACTCCCCATCAGCTCGGCTGAATCCCTCCCAGACCTGGGCCGCATCTAAGACTCTCTGGCCCTCCCCCTTTCCCTCTCTCTGTCATGGGGTCAGACCCGCGCTGTGGCCTCTCAGGCCTCCTGGCCGCCGCTGGCCCTACTCCCCTTTTTCCCTTATAGGAGCTGGCCCACAAATTCTCTCGCATTTCTAGTCCTGTCTTGGTAATCCGCCTCTTGGAGGGTCTGAAATAACACATGGTACTGAAAAACCATGGTTGAATGACATGGTAAGATGGAGATTTGGGCCTAATTTACGCATCCCTAGTGGGTGAAGAGGATACTGTCTTGAGCAGTAGGTGGGGCACAGAGAGTCCCTGATACAAGGCAGTGGCCCAATTGCCGAGGCTTTCCCTGGTGGTGACCTGGGCAAGTGTCCTGCTGGTGGGGACTGCTGTCACAGCTGCGATGATTTGGGATGATTCTGGCATTTAGAAGACATGGCGAAAGGGATGCTTACAAAGACAGTAGAGTTGTCTCATCACTGCTAAGTTGATTGACACTCTGCAGAGGAATGAGAAACTGGGGGCTGTGACCAAGTAGTTAAGGACAAGTGGAAGAGTGGAGGTCTTGGTGGAAGCCTACATAGAGGCCCTGATCCCCTGCACTGTAAGAGCACACAGGCTGGGCAGCGGACCGAGCACCCTGTTTAGTAGACTTCCTCAGCCCTGCCCTGTATGTCAGTAGATTTCTTTAGCCATACCCCGTATGTCGGTAGACTTTCTCAGCCATACCGGTATGTTCGGTAGACTTCCTCAGCCCTGCCCTGTATGTCGGTAGACTTCCTCAGCCCTGCCCGGTATGTCGGTAGACTTCCTCAGCCCTGCCCGGTATGTCGGTAGACTTCCTCAGGCCCTGCCCGGTATGTCGGTAGACTTCCTCAGCCCTGCCCCGTATGTCGGTAGACTTCCTCAGCCCTGCCCGGTATGTCGGTAGACTTCTCAGCCCTGCCCGGTATGTCGGTAGACTTCCTCAGCCCTGCCCGGTATGTCGGTAGACTTCCTCAGCCCTGCCCGGTATGTCGGTAGACTTCCTCAGCCCTGCCCGGTATGTCGGTAGACTTCCTCAGCCCTGCCCCGTATGTCGGTAGACTTCCTCAGCCATACCCTGTATGTCGGTAGATTTCCTCAGCCCTGCTCTCTATGTCGCTAGACTTCCTCACTCCTACTTTGTGTCGGTAGATTTCCTCACCCCTACATTATATATCGGTAGACTTCTTTGCCCCTATTTTAAAATGGAGGCTTGAAGAGATGATGTAATTCGCCTTTCTTCACCCAGACTTCTGACAGGTCTGCCTGCCTCCACAGCACTTAACTCTTTCTGCAGATGCCTCTGTACGGATCCACAGATTCTACAGAAGGAGAAGAAGGCCATGGCCTTTGGAGGGAACTCTGCTATCTCATATCTACTGTCTATTCTGCCTCATCCCTCTTCACTACAATTTGACTGCAATTTTTTTTCTTACCAGACTCACATTATTTACCTCAAGAATTCAGGGTTACCTACGTAAGAGTAGTGAATCCAGTCATAAGAAGGCATAGCAGGATAGTCTAGCCCTGCTTACCAGAGCTTCAGAACCCATTATTAAGAAAAAACATTTCTTCACACGAAATACTGAAGCAAGTTTTCCTTGTCTTCAGGTGTATGTGTAGCTGTGTGGTGTGTGGGTGCAGCAAGAGAAAGGTGAGCGGCTGTTTTACTGGGCCATGGTTTGCTAATATTTGTGTAAATATATAAATGGGAGTAGCTTTACTCCTTAAGATTAGACAAAACCGAATAACAGAAAATTGAGATTTTTTTACAGGAATGTTCAAGAAAGGGTAGGTAAGGCATTTTAATACTCACACTCCATCCCAGGACCATGGATTCATAATGATCTCTTACATTACATGAAGCTAAAAGGTTTGCAGAGGGCTTTCCCATGTATTTAGTTTTATCTTCACAGTAACACTGTACCAGGTAGAGCAAGTTTTATTATTCCTAGTTTGTATATGGGGAAATTGTATTCTTTCACAAACAGAAAAACTGAATGAAGAAAATTAATTGAAATGCCCATGCATTATGGGAAATGTATCTGAAACCTGTCATAAGAGGAACTCTGTTTTTGAAATTACCCACTCTTTTGCCTAGAAACTTTCATTTCTTTTATAATATTTAATATTTAATATAATTGCTAATACACTGGAGTCAGTGTTTCCAACCTGCAGAGAACCCGCACGTAAATCTATAATTCTTTTTGCTGCTCTTTGCAATAAGGATTTAATAAATAAAGTAATAGGAGCACTCGACATGAATCCTTTTCCTTTGACATTGCTGAAAAATTTAAGTGACTTTAAACCTTTTAGATTGCCATGGGGTTAATTAAAAAGGAGAGAGAAAAGAACCAAACTCAGTCATTTAGATCTGATTTATTTGGGAAGTTAGATAGGAAGGTGTTACTATTTTTTCCCAGTAGGAATACTTCTATAAAAGTTGCAATGGAAATGGTGAGAACAGTTTTGTGGAGAAACTTTGCTTTTTAGCAAAGTAGCTCCTTGGAAAATTATTACTTTTATATAGGTGGTGATTCTCTTTATCCCAAATAACACTTTTTGCCTTAAGGTCTCTTTTGTTGATATTAATAGTTATAGAGGCTTTCTTCTGGTTAGTATTTGCTAACTCTGTATTTCCTCTCTTTACGACTTAAAGAGATCTCATTCAAACAGCATGTAGCTGGATTTGTTGGTTCCATTACAATTTCTCTATATCAATTAAGTTGTTTGTTTTGCTTACATTGTTATGATAATGGATATATTTGGACTTAGTTCTATAATCCTAATTTGTGTTTTCCATAAATTATACTCTTTTCTTTCTTGTTTCTCCCCTTCACCACCCTCCCCCCCATCTTTCCTTCTGTTGGATTAATGGAGCTTTCCTTGATTTGCCTCCACTTCTTTTCTTTTAGTATGTACTCTTAACTTGTCACCTTCTTAACTGACTTAGAAAACTTTAAAGCTAGTCAAAATATCTCTGCTACTCTTCAATAATATAAGAACCTTTGGTCTTTTCCCCCAGATCACCTTCATTCTCTATTTACTCTGTCTTACATGTTTTTCTTGTCTAGTATGTTAGTTCCTTTTTCCATTTTTTCTTCCCTCATTAATTGTTATTTTTACTCACTGTCTGGTACAATGTTTCCTCAGATTCACTCATGTTTTTACCACTTACAGTAGTAAAAATGCTTTCTGCAGACCACTTCTTTCTGAGTCCAATTTCCTTCTTTAGTAGTTTTTTTGTCTATTGAGGCTCAGTCTTCATCTGAAAAACATTTTTATTTCACCCTTGGTTTTCAATAATTCTTTAGCTGGACATTAAATCCTAGGTTACCCCTCTTTTCCCTCAACACTTTGGTAATGGAATTCCATTTTCTCCTGGTCTTTATTGTTGTGGAGAAGTGTTAATCAGTCTCAGTAATCTGTCTTTTCTCATGGGTTGCTTTTAAGATTTACTCATCTTTAATACTTCATTTTGTGTGTTTGTGTGTGTGTTTTAAAATTTAATTGTTTGAGGCAGTTGTGGTTTTTGAATAAAAAAATTCATGTCTTTCCTCAGTTCTGAAAACTATTGAGTCATTAGTTTTTGTTTTTGTTTTTTTAAAAATATTGTTTCCTTCTGCCCATTCCCCCTTGTCATGCTTTCTGACGCTCTGATTAGAAACATGTTGAGGGGCACCCGGCTGGTTCATTTGGTGGAGCACACAACTCTTGATCTTGGGGTTGTAAGTTTGAGCCCCACATTGAGTGTACTGATTACTTTAAAAAATAGAATCTTTAAAAAAGAAAAGAAAGAAACATGTTGAACTTTCTCATTCTCTCCTTCTTCTCATTCCTTCATCTCTTAATCTCTCCTTCATATTTTCAATCCCCTTTCTCTTTCTGCTATAGTCTAATGAGTTTCTTTAGATATATCTTTCAGTTCATTAAATCTCTCTTTAGCTTCTTTTAAGTTTTTATTTAATTGGTTCATTGAGGGTTGTTTTGTTTTGTTTTTGGCATATAAGCAACACAAATTTATTTTTCTTAATTCTGGAGGCTGGGAAGTCCAAGATCAAGGTGCTGGCAGATTCAGTGTCTGGTAAGGGCCCACTTCCCAATTCATAGACAGCCATCTTCTTGTTATAACCTTACTTGATGAAAGAGTCAAGGAAGTCCTCTGGAGCCTCTTTTAACAGGGCTCCACTCTCATGACCTAATCACCTCTTAAAAGCCCCACCTCCAAATATCATCACATTAGAAATTAGGTTTCAATATATGAATTTGGGAGGTGGGGGGGACACAAACTTTCAGTTTATAGTCCTCCCCATTGTCTGCTTCCCTTTCCCCATCAGCCCTATAGGCAACCACTTTACTTTCTGTCTTTATATATTTGCCTATTGTGGACATTTAATTCACTGAGGTTTTGTTGTTGTTGTTGTTGTTTTTTACAATGAATTTTTTTCATTTCTAGACATTCCTTTTGGTTTTCTTTTCTTTTTTAAAAAGATTTATTTATTGGGGGTGACTGGGTGGCTCAGTTGGTTAAACGGCTGCCTTCAGCTCAGGTCATGATCCCAGGGTCCTGGGATCGAGCCCCACATCGGGCTCCCTGCTCATGCAGGAAGCCTGCTTCTCCCTCTGCCTGCCGCTCCCCCGCTTGTGCTCTCTCCCCCTCTCTTTCTCGCTATTTCTCTCTGTGTGTCAAATAAATAAATATAATCTTTAAAAAAAAAATAAATAAATAAAAAGATTTATTTATTTATTTGAGAGAGAGAGAGAGAGAGAAAACATGAGCAGGGGGGAGGAGCAGAGGGAGAAGGAGAAGCAGACTCCCCACTCTGCAGGGAGCCCGACGTGGGGCTCAATCCCAGGACTTCAGGATCATGACCTGAGCCGAAGGCAGATGCTTAACTGACTGAGCCACCCAGGTGCTCCCATATTTTCAATTTCTTGTGTGAGCTGGACTCAGTAAGATATGAACAGAACATAAATTTAATCTTTCCCCAACTACCCATTTAAACTCAATATATAATCTGGCCTTTTTCTTGCCTTTTGGGTGAAATCTTAGGCAAGTCTCATAAATGTTCTAGTTATTATTAGATAATCAGGCATCTTGTGATTACTTTTAGAAACAAGAACAGCCTTATTTCAGGAATTGTAACGTCCTACCTGGTATAATAATTAAATTTCTGAATTTCATTTAAAGTTAAAATTTCTCTCCTTCTAAGGCTTGTGTTTTTCCATCTGGAAAGCCTGAAGTAGGAGAGGGAAACCTGGTGGTCTTTGTTTTTCTTTTTCCTTTCTGTGTCGCTCTACTCGGTTGTCTTGGTTTCTAACCTCTCAGGATCTAGCCAGGAGGAATACAAGTAAGGGGACATTCTTATATGGCTGGTGCTATCTTGTCTGGCTTTGGTACTCTCTGGATAGTAAATATTCAATAGTTGTTTCTTTCTCTCACAGGACTTTTCTGGGTTTCTCAGAGATGACTCACTTCCCCAAAACCCCTGCCTCCCAAAACCTTTACAAAAAGCTGCAATTTCCGTGAGTGGGCAAAGCCTTATTTGTAGCCAAGTGCTTACCTTCCAAGTCTTGGCCCTGGAGCCCTCATAGTGCACCCCCATGGACTACTTTGCTCTCAAGCAAAATCCCCTTCAAACTAGCCTCAGACTGACAACACATTGCGTGGATCTTGTTTGATTCACGGAAACACTTACAACTCTGTGCTGCCTTGGGTGAAAGTGCACCGGGCTCCCAGTGCAGCCCTCTTTCCTCTTCTGTGCTACCCGCAGGGTGACTTGAACACAGTTCCTCGTTCCAGTCCAGATGGTCCCCCAAAATCTAGGATAGTGTCTCTCAACCTTTAATGCACATACCAGTCCCCTGGGGAACACTGTTAAAATGCAGAGTCTGGTTCAGTGAGTCTGAGTTGGGGTTGAGATTCTGCATTTCTCACAAGCTCCCAGGTGATGTCCATGCTGCTGATCTCTGGACCACAGTTTGAGGGTCTAGGGCATATACGTCAAGTTCACTGAATGGTGTTCTCATTTGCTTGAGACGAGGAGGAAGCACCTTGGTCCTTTACCTGAGGTCAAGGGAGAGAAAACATCTCCGTAGCTCACTAACATTTTCCGAAGAATCCCCTTGCTTGACCTCTTCCACTTTTACCCTTTTGTAGGTTGTGGGGGACAGACTGCCCATGTTGGAAGAAACAGTTGTACAGTCATTTATATGTTGTGCAACTGTGGTCTAGCAGGTCATCTTAGACTACAAGGTCCTGCTATCTATTCTGTTCTGGGCATTTGGGGCTTCAGTCAAATCTGAGAAGGAGAGGAAGCTATTAAAGCAACTTATTAGAATCATTTCATTTTTTATTAACTTAAAATTTATGTTATGGAAATTTAAAAATATATCTAAATGTAGAGAGAGTCATAATTTAATACAGACATTCAGTGTGATGATCACTGATTTTTGAGAAATCAGGATATAGAATATTTTACCTCCAGAAGTTCTCTTGGGCTCCTTTCCAATGAATCCTGTGACTCTGATGTCTATCACCATACCTTGGTTTTGTTTGTTTTAGAACTTCGTATAATTAGAATCATATAGCATGTCTGGAATCTTTCATGCAACCTAATGCTTTTGATATTCTTGTCAGTTGTTGCTATGTCAATAGTTCATTATTTTTATTGTCAAGTAGTATTCCATTGTGTAGTTATACAAAAAGGTATTCATTTAACTGTTGATAGACATTTGTGTTATTTCTAGTTTTTAGCTATTACAAATAAAACTGCTTTGAGTACTACTATACAAGTCTTTTTGTGGACATATGTTCTTACTTCTCTTGAGTAAATAATTACAATTGGAATTGCTGAGTCATAGAACAGGTGTATGTTTAAACATAAGAAACAGCCAAATAGATTTTCAAAATGGTCATACCATTTTATACTCCTATTGGCAATATACAAGACTCCCAGTTGGCTCACTTTTTGCCAATATTTGGTATTTTTAATCTTTTTACATTAGTCATTGTGTGTGTGCAGTGGTGTCTCCTGACAGTTTTAATTTGTGTTTTGCTGTTGACTTTTGATTATCTTTTCATGTGCTTATTAGCCATTTCATTTATATTCTTCTGTGGAGTATCTGTTCTAATAGTGTGCCCATTTTTAAATTGTATTTTTTTTATTATTGATTTGTAGGAGATCTTTGTGTATTTCAGATGTAATTCCTTTGTCAAATTCTTGTGGGACGAATATTTTTTCCCAGTCTGTGGATTATATTTTCATTTTCTTAATGATATCTTTTGAAAAGAAGTTTAATTTTGAAGTCCAATTTGTTATTTTTTTTCTTTTCTGTTAGTGCTCTTTGTTTCCTGGCTAATAAATGTTTACCTATATCAGTACAGTCTCCTATCGTTTCTTCTAGAAGCTTTATAATTTTAGCTTTTTTGGATAGGTCTGTGATTCATTTTGAAATAATTTTTGACATTAGATTGAGGTTGAGGTTCATTTTCTTTCCAAATAGATATCGAACTGTTCTGGGGCCATTTGTTGAAAGACGATGCTTTCTCCACTGATTGACCTTGTTGAAAATCAATTCACCATGTGTGTGGTGACCTGCTTCTAAACTCCATTCTGTCCCACTGACCTACTTACCTAACCCTGCATCACTATCATGCTATCTTGATTACTATAATTTTATACTCTTGAAATCAAATAGTATAAGTCCTCCAACTTCTATCTTTTTAAAAATTGTTTTGGCCATTTTAGGTCCTTTGCTTTTTCATATAAATTAAGAATAAACTTTTCCATGTCTATCAAAAATACCTAGTAGGATTTTATTGGGATAGTGTTGATTATAGAGATTGAATTGGGGTAAATTAAAACCTTAACCCATCAACATGGATAGCACTCCATATATTCCAATCTGGATGGCCTTTTATTTTGTTTAATTACCTTTTCACACAGCTAGAATTTCCTGTAGTATTTTGAATAGAAGTGGTAAAAATGAACATTCTTGCTTTGTTCCCAATCTAAGGGTCAAAGTGTTCAACATTTTGCCATTAAGTATGATGTCAGCAGGTTTTTCATAGATGCCCTTTATTAGAGTGAGAAAATTCTATTTTACTTCTAGTTTGCTAAGAGTATTTTTTTAATCATAAATGGGTGTTAAATTTTGTCAAGTGCATTTTCTGCATTAACCGAAATGATCATGTTTTTTCTTCCTATTCTGTTAATATGGGGAATTACTTTGATTTTTCAAATGCTGAATCAACCTTATATTCATGAGATAAATTTTACTTGGTCATACTGTATTATCTGGATATGCTGCTAGATTTGATTTGCTAATTATTTTTGAGGATTTCTTTTATATATTCATAAATGGTCTTGGTCCTTCACTTTTCTTGTAGTCTTCTTGTCAGTTTTTGCTGTTAAAGCTATTCAGGTTTTACAAAATAAGGAAGTTTTCCTTCCTCCTCTATTTTCTCAGGAAGTTTCTATAAAATCAATACTCTTTTCTTCTTAAATATTTGATAGAATTGACCACTGAAACTATATTAACCTGCAGTTTTGTTTGTGAGAAGGTTTTTAATTACATATTCAATTTCTTTGCTAGGCGTAAGGCTACCAATTTTCTATGACATTTTTTGTCAGTTTGGTAAGTCATGTTTCCTAAGGAATTTGTCCTTTTTATCATAAGTTGTCAAATTTGTCAGCATAAAGTTGTTCTCATGTTATTTTATTATCTTTTTGTTATGCATACACTTGATAGTGATGTCCCTCTCTTATTCTTGATATTGTTAATTTGTGGCTTTTTTCTTCCTTACCTAGACCAATCTAGTATAGGCTTATCAGTTACATTAATCTTTTCAACTGCTCAGTTTTTAGTTTCTTTGATTTTCTGTTTTTGTTTTCTATGTCACTGTTTCCATTTTTAAAAAATTATTTCCTTTCTCTACTTTAGGTTTAATTTGCTCTTCTTTTTCTAGCTTCTTAGATTGCTAATTTTTAAACTCCATTTCTTTCTAATAGAAGCCTTAAAAGCTATAAACATCCCTCTAAGTACTGCTTTGGCCAGCAGCTCCTAAATTTTGATATGTAATGTTTTCATTATCATTCAATTCAAAATATTTTCTAAATTCTCTTGTATTTCTTCTTTAACTCAGGTTTATTTTTAGGTATGTTGCTTAGTTTTTAGATATTTGGGGATTTTCTAGACATCTTTTTGTTTTTGGCTTCTAATTTATTACCTTTTGGCCAGAGAATAATTTCAGTCCTCTTAGATTTACTGAAACTTGTTTTATGACTAGAAT
Organism: Zalophus californianus; assembly: GCF_009762305.2. Taxonomy (NCBI): domain Eukaryota; kingdom Metazoa; phylum Chordata; class Mammalia; order Carnivora; family Otariidae; genus Zalophus; species Zalophus californianus. The sequence goes on along the minus strand of NC_045598.1, from coordinate 70,944,508 downwards.
ATGGCCTATCTTCTGACTGTTACATATGTACTTAAAAACATATATATTTTATGGTGCTATTTTATAGCATTTTACCCATAATGCTTTATAAATGCCAATTAAGTCAAGGTCAGGTTGGTTGATAGTGTTGTTCAAATCATCTATAACCTAATTTTTTATATTTTATATATTTTATAAATATTTTATAAATACTAAGAAACAGTACAGTATAGTCTCCAACTATGACTGTGGATTTGTCTATTCTTTTTAGTTATATTAATTTTTATTTCATATATTTTGAAGGTCTGGTATGTGATGACTCCTTTATCATCATGAAATAACCCTGTTTTTTTCCTAATAATAAGCTCATCTTAAAAATTGCTCCAGTATACTATTTCTTTTTAATTTTCACTACATTTGGAGGTAGGTAACTTTGTTCCATTTATAGCTATGGAGACTGAGTGAACTGGGCAAGACTGTGTAACCTAATAACTATGGTGGAACATACTAAAGTTTTTGAACTTGACAGCAAGTCTTAGAAGTTATAGGACACTTTAATTAATACAATCTTCTACGATAAAATTCCATAACATGTCTTATTTTTATCTTTTTGGTTTTCAGTACTTTTTAATTGATGTTTATTCCTACATACATGAGTCATTATTCTCCTTACTAATAGTCATATGTCCCCCTCATAGTTATTTGCCTCCACTATATCCAGTCCTACCACACTACAATAAAATGAAAGTAAATCATACCCCAGTAATAAAATAATTGAGATTTGAGCCTCCTAAAATATCTTCTATCATAGCGAAATAATTTACCATGACATCTTGCTTGTAAGTAAAATATTTATTAATGATTGAAAAGCCAAGTATAAAATTACTTGGTACAACTATTATAAAGTGCTTCTTTCATAAAATTACAAAATCCCATTTTATTTTATACTATATTTTATTTTATATTATAATTTATATTATATTTCTAGTTTCAAACTTAATCACATTAAAAAGAAGACTCAAAACTTCTTAGCTCTTGATCTTCCATTTTAAATGAATCAATCCTCTATTTTAAATGGACTAAAGGTTAACAGCTCAAGTTGTTTTTATTTTTTTATTTTTTATTTTTTAAAGATTTTATTTATTTTTTTGACACAGAGAGAGAGAGAGAGAGGAATCACAAGTAGTCAGAGCAGCAGGCAGAGGGAGAGGGAGAAGCAGGGTCCCCGCTGAGTAGCGAGCCCGATGTGGGGCTCAATCCTGGGACTCCAGGATCATGCCCTGAGCCGAAGGCAGACGATTAACTGACTGAGCCATCCAGGCGCCCCTCAAACTGTTTTTATAGTGCATTCATGTCTTAGTCAACTGTGTTATCATTCAAAATATTCAAGAACATTAAATATTAATCTGGCCAGTATTTATCAAATCCAATTGAAAAAAATCAATCCTGGATATGAGAATGTTAATGTCATATTACACCTTTCTTTTGCAAAACAAGGAAAAAAGTTTAGTGCATAGAGTACAGAAAATTCTAACAGAATTTATTTACAACTATTTCCTTTTCTTTATCAGGTTTACCAGAATAAATATTTGTGTAGCTGAAAGTGTTGCTAATAGCAAGTTCTTGGTTCCTGCCTCAGGCAAGGCAAATACCTAGTCAATAGCTTGAGTACTACGTTTGAGAGAAGTTAGCCTACAATACAAGGGGTTATCATTGTCCACACATGGCTTCAGCCTTGTCTGAGGGGACCCTCAGCACCCCACGTTGTTGAATATATGCAAACTCCATGATGCCCTCTTAAAGTATCCCAGTGTAGTGTATACACATTTCTCAGGCTGCAAACTTTGCAGGAAAACATAGAACTATTTTCTAAAAGTGAATCTAAATTCTCTCTTGAACCTCCTATTTCTATCACTGACAGAGAATTGAATCCTGTTACTTTCCACATAAACTCAGGCCAATTCAGTGGCCTTGGTCATTTAAAGTTTATACTTTGGCTTCTGTCCCTCCCATTTCTTTCCCTGTTGTGGGATCTAAGTTCTGAATGGACTTTGCTGGGTTCAGGTGTTGGGGTGGAGCAGGTGGATAATGAGAACCTGCTTCACTACATCCTTTTGAGAATTGCTCCCCCTCCTAATCATACTGACATCTGTCCCTGCTGCATCTTCTGCCTATATTTCCCTTTAGGTACTTTTCTGTGAGGAACTGACTTCGGTGCTGTTCTGCATCACTCTGGGGCCCACAGAAAACTCAGAGAGTGGATTCAGTTCCTCCTGTGTTTGGCTATGCCATGTCACCACTCCCGTATCCTGTCACCCTCTCACAATGGCATGGAGCTCACAAGTAGGAATGGTTCCTATACAAGTCTCAGATGGACGTCAGGACATAGGACTCTGTATTTGTGCTGATCAGGATAGGCTAGGTTATGCTGCAGTGACGAATAACCCCAGATCTCAGCGGCTTAGAAGGACAAAGGGTTACTTCTTCTTTGGGTGTCATTCAGGTCAGCCATGGTGCTGCTCCACACCCTCCTCCCTCCTGGATCCAGGCTAATGGAGCTGCCTCTCTATGGGACAGCACCGATGCCAGGTTCGGAAAGAGAGAACTCAGAGAACTTTCTGCTGGTTAGCAAAGTTCACACTCTTTTGGCCAAAGCAAGGCAAATGGATAAGCAGAGAGAGGGATAATTCTCCCCCAGGGAGGGGCAGCGTATATTTTTAGTTAATCCAATCTGCTACGGTATCCCTGGGTTGCTAACCCAAGGGAGTATCTATTTTGCTATAACAACTTAGTCTGAGGAGGGGTGAGGGGTTGGAAACCTCTGCCCAGGGCTCTCGGTGTTGCTTTTCCTCCTGTTCAAATTCTTCTCCCGTCAGGAAACCTTATCTTGTCTTCAGGGAGGGTGGCCTGGTTCTCCCATCTGTTTCTTCTAGTTGATTGTTTCGGGGGGTGGGGTGGGGGGGGAGTTTATGTTAAGCTTCTTTCAGCATGTAGCCCTTTGAAACTCAAGAGAACCCATCTTTTACAAATCATAAACCTTGGTGTTTAGTTTGTTTGTTTATTTATTTATTTATTTATTGCTATGAGTTTAAGGAAATCTGTTTAGGAACCTAGGAGCTGAGAACTGATTTCTTTTATTCTTTCAGGTTTTTTCTCTGAAAGACACGTTGTTTTGTGTTCTTCTTTATTGAATGCTCTGAGGAACAATGAATGCTCAGGGGTCAAAGGGGCAATCAGGAAAAGTAGTCAAAGAAAACGTCAATTATCATCTCCAAATGCAATTTCATCATAATTGTAAAGAAAGTAAAGTGGTTGCTAAAATGAAGCTTGCTTGGGGGAGGAGAGATTTAGGGCGTTGTTATCTTGAGTGAATAAAGCACACTTCTCCTTGGTGGTGGTAGATGACCATTTCCCACCCCTTGGTCTCCAAGGCTCATTATAAAGGATTTTTGTAAAGGACCTGCAATTACAATGCTAGCTTTCTAGCTTTTTCTTGGGAACTTTCCTTTGAGAAGTGCAGTGTTAGGGCGCCTGGGTGGCTCAGTCGGTTAAGCGTCTTCCCTTCGGCTCAGGTTGTAGTCCCAGGGTCCTGGGATGGAGCCTTACATCGGGCTCCCTGCTCAGCGGGGAGCCTGCTTCTCCCTCTCCTCCCTGTTTGTGCTCTCCCACTGTCTCTCCTTCTCTCTCTCTCTCAAATAAATAAATAAAATCATAAAAAAAAAAGAGGGAAGTGCAGTGTTTGCCTGTGGTAGCTCACTAGCCAAGCTCACAGGTGTGAGAAATCAATATTCCAGTGAATCCCCACAAAAATGAGTCAAGGAGAAAATGAGTAAAACAAGAAGCTAATCCTTTCCCCCCTTAGAATCTGGTTTCTTGGACCATGTAAAATTGAACAAACCCTCACAACTCAATTTGATGATATGTTTTTCTTATTCATAGTTATTTTTGTTTGAAAAGTCATATGATCCACATGACTATTTATTTATAAGAATTTACCACTTAAAATATTATTTTTAGAAAAATTTGGGTTACAAATGTTACACATGTTCATAGCAGAAAATTTTGAAAATACAGTATATAAATATAGTATATAATATAGTATATATGCTATATAAGTATAGTATATAAAATATAAAGTATATAAAAAATAAAAATGTGCATAATCTGGCCTGCCCATAATATCTACAGTTAACATATAGGGGTATTTATTTGTGGTAGTTTTCCTTTTATGTAGGCAAACACATTTTCAAAAGAAAGAAAACAGATTTAGTTAAATAGTTTTGTATTCTACTTTTTATAAAAATTTAATATGAAATACAATGGGTATGGGGTTTCCTTTTGGGATGACAGGCATGTTTGGGGACATAGAAGCATTGTGAATGTACTAAATGCCACTGAATTATTTATTCACTTTAAAATGCTTCATTTCATGTTATGCAAATTTTGCTTAAATAAAACAAAAATAAGAAAATTCAAATAAAATAGACACGTTGAAAAAATTTAATATGAAATGATGTGTATCTTCCTATGTCATTATATATTCTTTGAGAATATCATTATTAAGGCTGGATACCATTCAGTCCTATGGGTGTATGACAATTTATTTTTTTATTTTTATTTTTTATTAATTCATTTGAGACACAGAGATACAGAGAGAAAGAGAGCATGAGCAGAGGGAGAGGCAAAGGGAGAAGCAGGCTCCCTGCTGAGCCAGAAGCCTGACATGGGGCTCCATCCCAAGACCCTGGGATCATGACCTGAGCCGAAGGCAGACGTTTAACCATCTGAGCCACCCAGGCGCCCCTGTATGATAATTTATTTGGTCAATTTCCTGTTGGGCTTTCAGGTTAGACTTTTAGGTTGTTTTTAACATTTCAGTTGTATAAATAATATTGAAATGTTTATATTTGTACTAAAATCTTTGACACCCCAATGGTGTCTTTAGGATAACTTTCTGGATATGAATTTGCTGGGTCAAATGATATGAACAAATGGTATGGGTTCTTGATATAACATAGTTCATCACACCCAAGGTCTCATAAATTGTAACGTGCGCCATTATTTTATGTGATGCCAGGAAAATGAGGAAAATGATGCCAACTAAACACAATGCTTTCTTATCACTATACCTTTTATTTTATAATTATTCAGTTTTCTGAACTTATTTCAAAGTACAATTTACTTATTTTTTATTCTTTTTTTGTTTAAGATTTTATTTATTTGACACAGAGAGTGCACAATTAGGGGGAGCGGCAGGCAGAGGGAAAGGGAGAAGCAGGCTCCCCGCTGAGCAGGGAGCCCGATGTAGGGCTGGATCCCAGGACCCTGGGACCATGACCTGAGCCGAAGGCAGACGCTGAACAACTGAGCCACCCAGGTGCCCCAGCTATATTTTATTCTTGTGTATCCAGAAAGAAGAAACAAAAACCCTGGCTAAGGTATTCCTTCCTGAACTTCCTCATTTTTTGGAGTCACTTTTTGACTCTGTGTGGTCCTCGGCCTGAATGCATTGGAAGCATTTGGATGCAGCGTATATTAAAAATGTACTCCACTCTTGGCTCCAGGATTTCTTCCAAGAGCTGACATCCAGTATTCACAACTTGGTGCATATAGGCAGCCAGCGGTAACTAAATCACAAGTGTTGCTTGGCTGACAGGAATGGTAAAACGCATCTCAATTTAGAGATATTAAAATGTGAAAAAACTGTATTCCTGAGAATGAATGGAAGATACTCTATTGCAAATTGTCCACCAGAAAGGTTTTCCCAATTTGTAGTCCCCCCACACCACACGACGTCACCCATTTCCCTTACACCTTAGCTCATACTGGGAATCTCTGTAATCAAAAACCTTTGCCATTTGTTTAGGTGACAAGTAGTCTCTCATTTTCATTTACACTCATCTTTCTATTAGATTGGTTGAAATTTATCTTCAGATATTTTTGGTCATTTGTATTTCTTCTTTTCCAATTGTCCATATACTTGCCTTATTTTTTGTTTTGATGTTAATCTTTTAGTTTTCTACATGCCTCTCAATAACTAATGTAGGAAGGGTGTTCATCCTTCATCTATCCTGTGTTGCAAATGGTTTTTCCCCTAGTTTTTAGTTTGATTTTTAAATTTAAATTTACAGGACTGCTTTTATTATGTGTGGGAGTATCTAATTTGCATGCAGTCAGTTTAGTTAATAATTTCTTCTGTGATTTCTTCCCTTGCTCTTACGTTTAAAAAAGTTCACCGCAAACTTTATTTTTTTGCTGGAAATTTTTTCTAAAAAAATTTTTATTTTTTACAAACTTTAAATCAAATAAATATTAATCTTTATTTGCTTCTGATTGTTTTATGGTTCTTTCTCATTTTTAATAAACTAACTCTTTCATGCATATGAGAATTGCTTTGATAAGTGTCTAACCTTATTTCTCCCCAAAGGGTCAATGAATTATAATAGCAAGGCAACTGACTGAATAGGCCTTCCCTTCCCTACTGATTTAGGATGCCAATTTCTTCTATACTTAATGTGATTTGTATATGGGATAGCTATTCTGGTCTAATGTTTTGTCTTCCTAGTTTTGTACCAGTGTCATATTGTTTTAATTATTAATTAAATTCACCATATAATCTAACCAACTGAACTAGGCTGCTTTTGCACATGAATAATGCCTGCATGACAGGCTCAAATCTGAGTCTAGGGGCACCGAGTAGGGATGCTTTTATAATGTATTTTCATTTTTGCTACAGCAAGATTCTTATGACTTTTGTTTTCAAAATTGGTTACTCTTTTCTAAAGCATAAAAATACACAGAAATTAAGTAGTGATGAGTATCTAAGAAGTATTTTTGAATGACTCACACACATCATATGAGATGGTTTGCTCAATTTAAATGAGCTTGAGTCTGATTTTTGATTTTTTGGTATTTATTGACTTTCTGTGACTTTCTGTTGCTTTCCACTTCGAGTTACATGCAATTGAGGGGTACTCTACGGGGCCATCACCTTACTTATGCTATCCCTCTTTTCCTTTGGGTTCTACAGAGTTAACCTTTTGCTCAATCTTTCTCAGAACCTTCTAGCTAACTGTTATTTCAGGTACCACTTACAGCCTTCATGCCCTTCCACTTTCTCACACTATTCATTTGCTGTAGGCATCTTCATTGCCAATTAGTCCAGAGGAGCAAAAATTTAACAGAGATTCAGCTCAGACTTCCCAAAGTTGCGAATGACAAGTCTATGAATTTCTGCTCATGCAATCAGAGGTCCAAACCAAGTAGGGGGCAGAGGAACATGAACCTCTTACCATAAATCCTGAGAGGGAGAGAAGTCTTATCTGAGTCCTGTACTGCTTCTCACTGTAGTAGGTGGCAGGCTGGGTTTTAGTTTTATTTGTTTATACATATTATTTTGCAGCATTTTATTCCCTGCTAAGTAGACATTGGTGGACACAGGTTCTCCAAGGCTATAATTGCTCCCTTAAGCCATCACAATTCCTTTCTGTCAAGCACTGTGGAATGCCCCTTTCTTCCCCTTATAGACACAATGTTATAAGTTTTTGTAGCTCCAGGAACACAAAACACAACACTCAGGACATAAGAAGCTGATCAGCAAATGTTTGTTGAAAAAGTTTTGAATGACTTTCCAGCCAATGATCTTCAAGGCAAAGTATACCCTCAGCCTTGGTGTTCATCATTTTTCATGTTAACTTTAGTTTTCCTAATAAAAACATTTTGGTAGAGAAGTGAGACACCACAGACCCTACAAGGGACTTAAAGAAGGTTCTGGTGGATAATCCCACCAGAAGCTTCTTTCCAAAAATGAGAATTTAGGGCATCTTTCTTTTTACTTGTGCTTGGCCTCTTGTCACTTTTGTCCTTTCCTGCCCATAAGTCAATAAGCTGATGTTCTCCCTGCCTCTTTCCCTCTGCTTTCTTTTCTGGCTCACTTTCTTGCCTTCCCCTCACTTCTGACCCACATTAGTTAAAAAAATCATTTAGCTAGAATGTCTGTTTCCCTTTGCAACCCAGCTCACCATGTTCCCTTGTCCTTTCTCCTTTGTTTAGGACTCATATATTAAAGGTAATCACATTTGGCTTTACAGAATCCCTGTTCTCTTTTGCAATGCTCAAGTTCAGGAAGTTCCCAAGTTACAACACAATAAGTTTCCCCAGTGCTTTTGCTAATAAGTTGTTTGGAACCTGGAAAAAATTTCCAGCAAAAGAAGGCTTTAACCGGTGTTAACACTTGCCCATTTACAGTTACAACAACTTACTCAACATACTACACATTAGCATTTGCTAAGTGCTGCTGGTTGCAAATTTTTGTGTTCACCCTGTTGTTGCCCTGTGCTGTTGGAGTTGAGCTGTTCACTCCCCTGACCTTGTTCTCATATATCATCTGCCACATTTTTCCTTGTTCCAGTAAACATGATCTTTCTTAAGCACTAGCTCTGCAAGTTGTAGCCCTCCCTATACCATTCATCTGTAGGACACCACAGGAATTTTCTGAACACCCAGGTGAAGCAACAATAATTTGCACATGTCATTCAAAATTTAGCCATATGCCTGTGAAAGCTGGAGGTGTAGCAGTATGTCATGCCCTCTGGATGAGGTCCATCACATAAAGAATAAAACATTATTAAAATATTATCTTCAGGGGCGCCTGGGTGCGTTAAGCGTTAAGTCGTTAAGTGTCTGCCTTCGGCTCAGGTCATGATCCCAGGGTCCTGGGATCAAGCTCCGCATCAGGCTCCCCACTCAGCGGGAAGCCTGCTTCTCCCTCTCCCACTCCCCCTGCTTGTGTTCCCTCTCTCGCTGACTCTCTCTGTCAAAATAAATAAAACCTTAAAAAAAATATTATCTTCAGAGAAAGCATTTCTTGGATGGTAGCGCGCAGTTCACCATATAGTCCGTGTCCTGGGATATGGTTCCTAGTTGACATACAGGAGGTCCCAATATCAATGTCGAATGAACAATGAACCAATGAACGGCCAAGGGCTACAGGCAGACCTCTGGGCACAGGCTCTCAGCGTTTCCCGAGGTTTTGAAGCATGAGTAGGAAGGAACTCACCTCACAGTATTTCTCTCTGTGAGTTTACCAGAAAGGGCCCATACCTTTAGCACGTCTGTGACTTCATTTTGCTGTGCAGAGTTCAGAGAGAACAAAGTCTTGAGCACATTGTTTCACTTCGCATCTTTCTTTACCAAAGGTGGGTCAGTGGAGGCTTTATATTTCAGCTTTGAGAAACAAAGTATCCAGGACTATTTACCCCAGGAGTTTAAGATGCCTCTTTCAAGAACTTGAAGTGTTTTTTAAATTTCCTGTTTCAACAAAAAGGTGCCCAGGAAAGGCTCCAGGTCAGAAGTACGTGAACATCCTGGGCCTCTGGGGCCTGCCTGCACCCTCGGGTAGCTTTAGGGTTCAAGTTTTAGAGCAAGCATTTGGCCAGGCGGTGAGCCTGCCTCCCCTGGGAGGGTGAGTGTGGGCTGCACTCACCCGCAGCCACTTCAAACAAGTCTCTCCCCGGAGAGTGAGGAGAGGGGGACAGCGCTCTAATACCGCGCTCCGAAGTAGGGCTCTGTGAGCCCCGGCGGGGCTCGCGGTCCTTTGGTGGGTGCCATCTCGTCCTCCAGGCTGGCCACGCTCCTGGGGACCAATCCCCGGCAGGCTAGCATCTGTAGGAGGGCCCCGGCGCCCCGATCCGTGCCTCGCCGGTGGGGGGCGCTCTCCCGTGGGAACGGTCGGACGCCTGGGGCAGGGCAGGGCAGGGCGGGGCAGGGCGGGGACGCGGCCCCTCCGCCCCCTCGGCACCACCCCTCGCTCCGCCAAACTTTCCCGGGGCTCCGGGCGTGTCACAGAGGCCGCTGGAGAGGAGGCGCGCCGCCGTCCGCCCGCCTTGTCCTCCACTGCTCCCTGCGCCCGGCCGGGGCCCGGGCCCCGGTCGCCTCGTCGCGCTCGGCCCCGAGGGCATGCGGCAGCCGCAGGGGTCCCCGCTCACGGGCTCGGTGGCGGGCGAGCGTGAGCGGTGAGTGCGGGCGCCGCGCGCGGGGAGGGTTCCCGGAGCCTTGGGGGAGGCTCGGGCGCACCTCCGTCGGGCTGGGCCTGCGGCTCTTCTGGGTTGCCTGGTGGCCAGCCGGGCGCCAAACCCACTTCGAACACCTGGGACAAGACCGTCTGGGGGGCGCCTCTTGCCCGCCCCGACTGTTTTTCTCGGAGCGAGAAGCCACGAGGATGCAAAATCGGCGTTGCATGGCGCGTGCTGTGGGCTGGTGGGCCGGGCGCCGGCAGCGCGGCTCAGGCTCCGCTCTGCCTTTGCACTGGTGCTTCTTTTCCAAGCTCGGCTAAGGCCGTCGATGGTAAACTGAGATTCTCCGGCGGGGCCCAGGGATGTCACATTTTCAACCTCCAGTTACACCCGGTACGATGGTGTGTCAGGGCAAAGCTGGAAGTCTGCAGGGCATAAAGATTCCAGAAATAGTGATTATTAACTAACTGGTAACACTGGGGGGGGGGGGGCGTCTTTGTGAGTAAGCGAAGGTCCCGGCGATCCCCCTCACCAACGGCAGACAAAAGTGCTTTGTTCTGTAGCAATGTTACTTTATTGCTTTCCCGCAGCAAGTTGCAACTACCCAAAATTGCTTAGAAGTTTCTCAACTTGTAATTTGAGTAGTGACGGTGAATATTGGAAACAACTTAGTCTTATTAAGGTAGTCATTAAAACGGCCCTCAAAAGCAATTTTTAACAGAGTAATTTCCACGAAATGTATTCCGGTAATTTGTTATTGTCCTTGCAACGCATTTCTCCCTCCTCACCTCTTTACTGTCCAGAGTATTACCTGGTCTTGGAATGTTACTTTAGAAGTTAAGAGCCACTTAGCTTCTCCCGGTTCCTACTTGTTTGTTTATAAGTCGGAGAGTAAAATAAGTGGCAGTTACAGATGGATGAACCCTTCTTTACCAATAGGTTATCAGTCCGTACACTGCATGACATTTCATTAATGCACGGACTTCCCTGTTGCTAAGCAGAGTTGTCGGATTTTCCAGTGAACTATCTATCAGTAGTTGCTAACCCTGCTTCCCCTGAGACTTTGGATCCAATTTTGTGTGGTCTGAGTCCAGGGAATAGAATTTTCCTTTTTTTCAACTGGAAGTCATACAGTTAGAAACATACAACCTTGGCTGTGTTAACATCATGCTTGTCTAAACAAACTAGACCATTCTAAAAAGAGCAAACAAGTCCTGACAGGTTTATGTACTTGAGATAAGCTTCCAGAGTAGTCTCTTGTGCCTTGAGACTGTATGGACCTAGTATCATGTGCTAGGACATGTTAGATCTGGACATTTAACCATCTGGACATAACTGATATTGATCGTCACTGCCATATAACCAGGAAAGTAGATCATTTAGGCACATTTAAAAAATTTTCTTTGTTATCATTAGCATTCCAAACTTCCTAGCTTTGATTTAACTATAAATGACACGTCCTTTTTCCTAAATGTGTAAACCAACTACCAATCTCTTTATATTAGATCCGTTCTATTTTAGGTATCTGGGGGTTGTACAGGATGTTTGATAGAATGGATCTGCCTATGTTTTCTATAAATGAAGACTGAAATGAAAATAGACATGTGATTTTTTTTTTGGTGTATGTTCCTCAGAGCCTGTTTGAGAGTCTACAACATGTTCATGCTTTCCCTCATTTTTCCAAAACACACACACTTAGGGGGACATATGCGCACACAGCATTGTAGCCCAGCAGCAACAAAGACACACCCTCTCAAAGTCATACATACATACCCAAGGTGGGCTGCTTCTCCCCCAAGTTCTACATCTTTTTGATGAGGGGCAGGAATGCATCATAACTTAAGTCCAACCTCTTATTTCTTTGGGCTGGGGCTAGGGGAATCGTTGTAACTCTAATGGGAATTACTATAACTCAGATTACCTATTAGCCATTCTCCTCGGAGGATACATTAGTTCAGAATGTTTTCTGGCTGGTGATTATACCCAACAGAGTGGTTAAGTCTGATTGCAGGCTTCTAAATGGCAGAGCCCCGGGCCCAAGGCGTTATTAATTCGGTGTAAGGAAAAGAGCAGGGCTTCCCATCAGGCCAGCCTTTGTTCCAGGCCAGGCTTTGTGACCTTGGATACTTGTTCACTTTAAGCCGTAACTTCCTTGTCTATAAAAATGAAGATTATATCCACCTCCCAAGATTAGAAGAGAAAGCACTTAGCAGAGTCTCTGCTGGAAATACTGCTTAAATGCTGGTTGCCATCTTTTCCTCCAAGATAAACACTAAAATATTGAAATCTCTGTAAACATGGGTGCAAATGTACGTTGTTCTGGCCAGAGTGCAAATGTAGATCCCCAAGGTGTAGGTGACTTAGAGGTGTTCCCCATACTTTCCTTGCTTGCTCTCCCCACCTTCCTGGTCCTTTTGCTCTTCCCTCCATCATTCCTCCTGCAGGTACTGAGCCTCCTCCCCTTTGGCCTTGCTGGCCCTCTGTTGCTCATCCTGGATTCTGCATGGACGTGGAGGAGTACCTCGGAACTTAGTCCCAACGTGGATGGGGAAGGTGGAGGTGAGGGGTGTGGCCCTGCCCACAGAAGCCCTGAGATTCTGTGCTTTTACAACGCTGAATTAGGCAGTTGGAGTACAGGGGTCTGGGTTCTAGTCCCAGCCCCACCTTTGTGAGTTCTTGTGACCTTGAATAAATCACTTGTTGTCCTTGAATCCATTTTGCCATTTATGTAACAGGGATGATAATTCCTTTTCTACCTACGTGCATGTGTTGTTGGGTGCCATGAAGTTGTCTACGCGAAAGAGCTTTGCACCCAGTGAGGACTACATAAACATTGTGGAACACCCCGGGCAGCTGCATGGAGGTGGTGGGGTCTCCGTGTGGGTGCTGGGTGTGCTGAGCACACAATGCTGCAGTCCCCCCACGCCCTCTCTCCAGCAGAAGTCGACTTCAGGGAGGAGATCCTGCCAGAGGTTGCACAACTGCCCTATGGGGAATACACGAGGAACAGAAGTATCAGGACTGAGATGACCTAACCCTGTGTGATCGCAGGCACAGGCAAAGTTCCAAAGAAACTGTAATTCCCTCGTAGAATCACCTGTACTGTCTGCCCATCTCAGTGCTTGGTGGACAAAGACACAGAGCCGGCTCACCAGCCAGTGAGTCCGAAGAGCATGGTCGTGCCACTGCTGGACACTGAATGGGGCTGCCTGAGGCCATCCTCACTGGCCTGTGCCTTCTTGCTAACTCGGGTCTTTAAGGTTCGCTCTGCGAAGCACTAAACCAACTCAGTGCATTTCCGTGCTGCAAATAATTAAGCTAATTATTTAATTGAGTCTGAAAGATGTGTTGCTCTCCACCTGCCCCGCCTGGTGAGCCAGGAGAGGAGTGCCCAGTGAGAGGGAGGTTCTGATTTCCCAGGGTGCACCTACCCCTCTTCGCTCCCCAGGCTGACATCCTTCTCCTTATTCCTCTTGCCTCTTATCTGCTGACCCTGCCTTTGCCGTACCTGACCCTGTCCTCCCGACCTGTCTGCCTCTTGCCTTGAACTCCTCCCTTACCTTGACCCCTGACATCACCCAGCTCCCATGGACCTTGCCTCCCCTCCTCAGATGTGAATCATTCATCCACCTCACGCTGAGCCAGACTGGGTGTCTCTCTGAAAAACAACCTGCCCCGGACAGCCTGCTCCACCCCTTCTTAGGGATGTTAGTCAGCCCCCCTACTTAACTCATCAACTAGTCCTGGGTCTTTGTTGTTCTCTGGGACATTAGGCTGGAGGTGCTGCTAGCCCTGGCCTTAACTTAGCCCCATGCAGATTCTGTGGTATCATCGGGGATGGCTTGGCAGGTGGCGGGGCTGGGCTGGAGGGCACTTTAGCCCCTCCCTAAATGCCACCAGTTTGTCCAAATAAACATGCAGTCTAAACGAAAGCAGTGGGCTTGCTTTGTAAATAAAGCTTTAAGGTTTCCCTGGTCTCCCCTTACAAATAGGCTGCCCCAAAGCCTTTCCTCTACAGAAATTCTGGAGCTGGGGGTGCCTGGGTGGCTCAGTCGGTTAAGCGCCTGCCTTCAGCTCAGGTCATGATCCCAGGGTGCTGGGATCGAGTCCCACGTTGGGCTTCCTGCTCATTGGGGAGTCTGCTTCTCCCTCTCCCCTGCTTTCTCTCTCTCTATCTCAAATAAATGAATAAAAATCTTAAAAAAAAATTCTGGAGCTGCCCCCGGATAGACCATATAAGTCAAAGGTGGGCAGTAGAGTCAGTCAGAGGCATTTGTCCCCCAAGGAGAGCGAAAGAAATCCAAAGTTAAGCTCTTTGTGGGTAACTGGTTGTTGAAGACCAAAACCAAAGTTCAAATATAGAACTCACTGACTCATGTGCCTCCTGCCCTGGTTGATTATTTTTAATAGGTTAGTCCTTTGAATGGGGGCCCTTTCCCTGGACTAAACTGAAAATAAGTATGACCTTTTTCTATATCCGCATGGCATTTGGATTAGTCAGGATTCTCCAAAGAAACAGAACCAATAGAATATAGATAGAGATAGATATGTGTGAGGATGCTTATTATAGGAATTGGCTTATAGGGTCATGGAGGCCGGGAAGTCCCATACTGTGCCACCTGTAAGCTGGAGAACCAGGAAAACTGGTCATGTCATTCAGTCTGAGTCTGAAGGCCTGAGAACCAGAAGCACTGATGTCCAAGGACAGGAGAAGATGTATGTCCCAGTTCAGGCGACAGGGCAAATTCAACCTTCTTCCACTTTTTTTGTTCTATTCAGGCTCTCAGTGGAAGATGACACCCACTCACATTGGTGAGGGTGATCTTCTTAACTTAGTTTACCAGTTCAAATGCTAATCTCTTCCAGAAGCACCCTCAGGGACACACCCAGAAAATATTTTACCAGCTATCTGTGCATCCCTTAACCCAATTATGTTGACATACAGAATTAATCATTGTACCACCACATCAGGAAATTGACATTAGTACAGCTGTCTACGATCCAGTCTACAGAAACCATTCCGATTTCATCAGTCATCCCCCAGATGTCTCTTTTCTTGCTTTATCTAGGATCCGAGCTACATTTATTTGTCATGTCTCTTCTGGAATAGTTCCTCCGACTTACTCTGTTCCTGAGGTCCTTGCAGGTGTTACAGGTCTTACACTCTGTAGGCGGATTCTCCATCTGGGTCGAGCAGGTGTTTCTTCAGAACCAGACTCAGGTCATGTGTCTTTGGTGGTCCCCTGCTCTTCGCGGCACATCACATTAGAAGGTGTGCCATGTCAGTCTGTCCCCAACACTGAAATACTGGCCTGGAGCGCTTGGTTATGTTGGTGTCTGCCAGTTCCCCCACCTTAAATTTACCATTTTTCCCTTTGAAATCTGTTGGTGTTTGTGGGGAAGTACTCTGAGGTTATGTTAATAGCCTGTTCCTCCTTAAACCCCCACCTGCTACCTTTCCCATTCATTGATGACTTCTGCCTGAATCAGCCACCTCTCTGAAGGTTGCCACATGGTGATTCTTTATTTCCATCACTCCTTCTATGTTTATTCATTGGCATTATATTCTAAGGAAGAACTTTCTTTCTCCCTCGTGTATTTATTCATTTCTATTAGCATGTATTCATGGATTCCTTTTGTATTCAAAATGTTGAAATATTACTGTTACTATTTATTTATTTATTTATTTATTTTAAAGATTTTATTTATTTATTTGAGAGAGAGAGAATGAGAGATAGAGAGCACGAGAGGGAAGAGGGTCAGAGGGAGAAGCAGACTCCCTGCCGAGCAGGGAGCCCGATGCGGGACTCGATCCCGGGACTCCAGGACCATGACCTGAGCCGAAGGCAGTCGCTTAACCAACTGAGCCACCCAGGCGCCCTACTGTTACTATTTATTTTGACGCTCAACTTGTCCTCATTTGGCCAGTGGAAGTCCCTCTAAGCTGGCTCCTGTGTCCTTTTGATATCCCCATTATTCACTGAGCATTTAAAATGTTTTTTAAATTTTGTTTACTTATTTGGGAGAGAGCACAAGCAGGGGGGATGGCAGAGGGAGAGGGAGAAGCAGACTTCCCATGGAGCAGGGAGCTCGATGCAGGGCTCGATCCCAGGACCCAGGAGCATGACCTGAGCCGAAGGCAGATGCTTAACTGATTGAGCCACCCAGGCGCCCCACATTGAGCATTTAAAAATTTTCTGGCACCATAATATATTCCAGGCTTACATTGTACTTTCCCTGACCTAGTCATTCTCCCTTTCGGTAAAGAATGATATTACAAAGATACGGAAGGTTGATGTGCCCATTGTTTCTGGGGTGTCATTGCTTTAGACCTCTCGGGACAGAGGTAGGAAATAGACGTATATATGTATACACACGTACATGTTCATAAATTTTTCTACATTAGGTCATGTATTATAAAATCATGAATTCATAACAAATACTCCAACTCCAATCCAACACCCAGGGATCTTTCTATTCTCACCCCTTTATATCTTTGTACATATCTTCTCTGGCAGGAGGAAGCTTGTAGCCCATTATCTTCAATATTTTTACTTATATTTTACTTATTTTTACCCTGTTTCAGTCATGCTAGCCCGTCTCCCAACCACAAAGGCCATCCTGCCTCCTCTGGGCCTGACTCTGTCGCACTGCCCCTTGTCCTCGGCTTCCAGGCCTGCTCACCCAGGCCTCTCTGCAGCTTCATTAGCAGCCTCCAGTCTCCGTGGCTCCCTGCCACAGCCCAGGCCTCGGTGGTGCCTCTCCCCACACTGCCTTCTCACTCATGGGCTGACCCCTCAGTCCTGGGGAGGGAAGGAAAGAGAAGGCAAAGGAAGAGAGAGAAAGATGGGAATGGAAAGAAAGCAAAGATAGAAATAGTTTATAAACGTTTTTAAAGTTTTTGATGCATGTGGCCCCATGGCACTCCCCACAAGCTGTATCACTTTCCATTCTCACCCATGTGGTCTGTGGATGCCATTTTCCCTAGACTCTTACCAACACTGAGTTTCAGTCACCTGTTTACACATCCATCTGATGTCTCTCTGATAGCTCACACCATATTCACCTCGCAGCAGTATGACACTCTGAGTTGTCATCTGACCCGTTAGATCAGGCTTTCTCAAGCTTGGCACCGCTGACGTTTTGGGCTACGTCATTCTCGGCAGCGGGGGCTGTCCTGTGCCTGGTAGCTCGTGTAGCAGCACCCTGGCCTCCACCCCCTGGATGCCAAAGCACCCCGGCTGTGTCTGCCACACATGTCTCCGGATATCGTGAGATGTCCTGGGGCAGGGGTGTATGGAGGATTAGGTTGAGCACCCACTGCTGTAGATTATGAGCTTCCTGGGGGGATTTTACATCTTTAAAATGTTTGCCCATCTCTGTCTCTCTCCTGCATAGAATGAACACTGAGGAAATGTTAACTGGACAGGGATGAGAGGAATCCATGGTGGGGTAGCATTCACCAGGACAGGACCAGTGGAACTCACCCATTACGTATTTGGAACTCATCACGTATGCAAACTCCGTGAATATCCAACAGCGGGAAAAGAAAAGGAATGTCAGAACAGCTAAGTCATTACTAGTCTTTCTCAGTTAATTTCCAGTCTAATTTCTTATAAGTCAGGTAATTGAATTCTGTGGTCTAGTTCAACTGGTAGACTGTTGTGTTGATGGGGAAAGCAAAATGCTTTAGGAGAAGGCCTTTCTTCAGTTAGATTGTTCAGTGCATTAGAGGTAAACCTGGTTGCTTGTTCTTCCGAATTTTCTCTGAAGCAGGCAAACTGAGTCATCATTGCTATTTTCTGTTATGGATTTAGAGTTTTATTCTGTTGTTTTCATTGGATTATATGGACTTTTTCCCATAAACTTTTGTCAAAACTTCTAAGTAGAGATACACTTACAAACTTTATTGACACTTACCATAATCATATTATATTTCTTCTGGAATCAGTAAATGCTTGCAAAAGGCATTAATGTCATTATGGAGAACAAATATGTGTATTTCATTTCTCGTGAGGGCATAGAATTAAGTACCGAAAAAGGGTTCCAGTGGTCAGTGTGGCCCAAGAGTGCGGGGCCGGAAGGACACGCACTGGGGAGCGTGAATCAGGCTGTCCCAGTTTGTGGGGAATGCTACGCTGCCCATCGCACTGTGGGATCAAACGGGAGAAGAGATGGGAACTCGCTCTGACCACTGCTCAGTGGTCTGTCAGTGAATGTGTTTTGATGGATTATTCTAAGATCCAGACAGAGTGGCCTAGAGCAAGCATGGTTGCATAATTAGACTGTTTCAACCCAGCTGGCTAAACTCCTCTTACACATATTCATCTAAATGTTTTCAGTGGTAGTGAAAAATACCAGTTCATGACTCTGTACAAGGTGGTAGAGGAGAGAAAGCCTTGGCTTTGGGGTCGTTATGCTGGTAACCCACCCATTCTGAGGGAGGGGTTCCCTCTTCTGGCCTCCCCTTCCCAGAAATCTCTGTTGAGACCCCCACTTCTTGGCCTGTTGGGAACAGGCCTTCCCTGAAGTTTACTGGGCTCTTCTGACTCCTCCGGACTTGCAAGTGGGCTGAGGCCTTTACATTGGCTACTTCATTTTGTCCTCCTTATTCAATAACCCAACAAGTTAGAGTTTGTCTCCCTTTTACCACAGAGGAAATTGAAACTCAAAAAGGGTAAGTAACTTTCCCAAGACCCTATCAATAATAACTCTAAAGGAATGTCAGATTTAAGTCTGTTGGCTGTCTTAGGAAGAAGATACTGTTACTATCCCTGTTTTGTAGATGAGGAAATTAAGGCATAGAGAGGTTAACTAACTTACTGGTAAGCAAGGCTTCAGACTCAGGCCATGTAGCTCCCGAGGCCATGCTCCTTTGCATGTGGATGCCCAGTTTCTCCAAGACCATTTGTGGAAGAGACTGTCTTTTCCCCACTGTGTATTCTTGGCACCCTTGTTGAAGGTCCGTTGACCATATATGCATGGATTTGTTTCTGGGCTTCTGGGCTCTCTATTCTGTTCTGTTGGTCTCTATGTATGTCTTTTTGCTGGTACCATACTGTTTTAATCACTGTAGCTTTGTAATATGTTTTGAAATCAGGAAATATGTAGCCTCCAAATTTGTTCTTCTTTCTCAAGACTGTTTTGGCTGTTTGGAATCCTTTGTGTTCTATATGCATTCTAGGATTTTTTAAAAAAGTGCCATTGAGATTTTGATAGGGCTGGTTCTGAATCTTTAAATCACTGACTAGTATGGACACTTTGACAGAATTGAGTCTTCCTACCCACTCACATAGCATGTCTTTCTATTTATTTGTGTCTCCTTTAATTTCTTTCATTGATGTCTTATAGTTTTCAGTGTGTAAGTGTTTGCCTCTTTGGTTAAGTTTATTTCTCCGTGTTTTACTCTTTTTGATGCTATTATAAATAGGATTGTTTTCTTAACTTTCCTTTCCATTGTTAGTGTATAGAAATGCAGCTGATTTCTGTATGTTTATTTTGTATCCTGCAACTTGACTGAATTCATTTATTAGTTTTTTGTGCAGCCTTTAGGCTTTTCTCTATATAAGATCATGTCATCTGTGAACAAACACAATTTTACTCGTCCTTCTTCCACGTGGATACCTTTTCTATCTTTGTCTTGCCCGGTTACCCTGGCTGGGACTTGCAGTCCTATGATGAATAGAAGTGGCCACAGTGGGCATCCTTGCCTTGTTCCTGATCCTGGTGGAGAAACTCTTAGTTTCTGACTGCTGAGTCTGGTGTTTGCTGTGGGAGCCTTGCTCTCTAACCACTCTTCTCACCTGCTTATCTGCTAGTGTTTGAACCCAGACCTGAGGTCTGTGTTCTTCTACCACAACACATTGTCTCTGCTCTCCCTCCTTCACCCCCTTCTCCATTCCTGCCTCGCTGCTTTGTTTCAAGCCACAGCAGAAGGAAGTGATGGCGCCTTCAGCTTAGTCACTATGGCCCTGGGCCCCTTCTCAGGCAGGGAGAAATTCGTTCCTGGACTATAGGTATTTTAGGGTAGATATGGGATGGTTCTGTCATCACTCCTTGTTAAATGAAGGTGTCAGAGCATGAACAATTAAACTTCCAGAATGCCAGTTGTATATTTCATGAACTTTTTAAAAGAAATTTAGAGTTACCTAACTTTCTTGGGAAGTACTGTCTGCCATTTATTACTTCCTATGTGCTAAGCGTCTTGCTAATCACTTTGTAAACATTGCTTTAATTCTTCAGCAGTCCCATATGGTCGTTGCAGTTATGGTGCCATTTTTATAGAGAAAGGGAAAGGCTCTGGCTAGATCAGCAGTGTGCCAGGTTAGAGCCATTGCTGAGTGTGACAAGCCTCCATCCGACTCAGGTCCCGCTGATGCCAAAGCTTCTGCTCCTTGCCCCTGATTACCCTGCCCCGCCTGTGTCATGGCCTGCTATGCTTGCCTTGAGAGGGTTTAGTTTACCAGACTCCACAGGTGTAGGCTTTTCCTCTCTAACCTCTGTCTTGTATGCCAGTGCTGAAGTGTTCCTTTCTCTCTTAATTCTGACCGGCCCAACATCTGCTATATGATGGAGGAGGAGAAATGAGAAAACTGCATACAAATAAAACAAACCCCCATTCAGAAGAGGAGAAGATGTGCAGCAGTCACAGGCACCTAGAAATAATGAAGCCTCCTGGACAGGAATTACAACCTCCCTGCCCTGGCGGTGGAGTCATTCTGTGGCTGGCCCCTGCTTCTGCTCTCCAGGAAAGGCCTCACAGAGGACTCTGAACTTGACCTTGTTTCCCGTGAAGTTCTTCCTGTCTATCCCCCTCTACGGCCATATCTGAAATGTGGGGGAGGGTGTGCTCCTTGTGGGGAGAGTGAACAGGGGCCAGCTGTGGCTTCTGTGACAACATAATAACCTTAAAAAGTTCCTAGTCTTTCCCGTCTGGTTGCTTCTAGTCAGCCCCACTCATCAGTCACGGCATTCACATTGCTTTCTGAACCAAGTTCTTAAGCTTGTCTGACTTTCCAGCTTCTGTGGTTGGCCCACCTCTGTCTTCCATCTTCATCAATCTCTACCTTGAGGGCCTCCAAAACATGGACTTGAGCAGGAAGGCGCACCTTCACTCTGCTCTTTACTATAGGCCTGTCTTCCTTTGCTTCCCGGCAACATCTGCTTGAGAGGCCTTCGAGAAAGGCCATGAGTGGTGATGCTATCTTCTGCTCTTCCGGGTCCCAGAGCAGTTAACGTGTCTCATCTCCCAGTCTCCAGATGCTGTCTGTTCCTTTACACCGTTGCTTACAAACTTACCAACAATTCTTGCCTGAGCTCATCTCTTTCTTGTAATGCTTTGCTAAGAGCTGCAGGGAAGGAACAGCCAATGCATGTTCCCATTCTGTTTCCTTCCAGCACCTTCCCCTACAGCTGCAGGCTTCTTGGGCAGAGTTCCCAAAACACAGTGGCTTGAGAAAGACTTTGAGAAAGACACTTGAGAAAGACACTCTTGCTCGCAGTCTCAAGGTGAGTGGTTCGGGTTTGAAGGGTCCCTTTCATCTTGTTTTTCCACTGTGCGCTAGGGCAGTGCTTCTCAAACTCGCTTTGTTTAGAGGCTGGTTCTCTTTATTTTCAGTACAGCAAAGAGCAATGGCTGTGTTTTATATTCCACTGATCATGCACTTTGTCTTTCACAGCAATGTCAAAGTGCTGTAAACATTTCTAGGTGTTTATTTGCAATTTTGGTACTTATTTCCTCATTGATAGAAACTTGTCTGTGAACTATGGGGAATCATGCTCCTCTAGGGCTTTGCCCTGGTCTGAATGCTGAATGCGGAATCACAGGCCCGTCTGTATTCCAACTTGCAGGAAGAGCATGGAGGGGCACACACGGCATGTTTTAGGGCTAACCTGGAAGTCTCAAACTTCATTTATGTTCACATTCCATTCCAGAAACTTAGTCCTGTGGCCACCCTAGCTGCAGGGAGGCTGGGGAATGGAGTTCGTTACAACTGGAAAACAATTTGGCAGTCTGTGCCATAGAACATAAAGCTAAATCTAGATACAAAAAAAAAAAAAATAATCATGAGAGGAATGGCAGGGGAGTGTACAATTATGGGCAAATGAGTTAGCAGGATGAGTTCAGTGTCCTACTAGGCAGAACAGAACTTCTGAGAAATGGAGTCCAAGGTCCTGCTAGTCCTTCTTTGCAGCCTGAGGGTCAGAGGCCTGCTGCGTGGTAAGGTCAACAAGGGGGAGTTCACTTGAGAAGAGGCTGAGAACCATTCTCAGGGGGAAGCCCAGCAAGGCTATACTCAGGTTTGGAGCTGAGTTAGAATCCCCAAGGGCATATCCAGAGGGCTGGAGCAAGAGCAAATTGAGAGCCCAGAACATTATAGTAGTGAGGACCCAGTGGGGCATCAGGGAAAGGGGCTCTACTAGTCTACCCTGAGCTTAAGCCAAACACCCAAGGTCCTGGCCAGTACGAGTGGGACAAAGCCTGTCCCGTTCCACACCTCTCTGCCAACTTCTGAATGCTGTACTACAAACAAGGAGAGAGGCCTGAGACCACCATCATTCTAGCTCCCTACATTAAAACCTGGTGTTTAAACCTGCAACTTTATTTTTTTTTTTAAAGATTTTATTTATTTATTTGACAGAGAGAGAGAGAGAGCACAAGCAGGGGAAGCGGCAGGCAGAGGGAGAAGCAGGCTCCCCTCAGAGCAGGGAGCCTGATGCGGGGCCTGATCCCAGGACCCTGGGATCGTGACCTGAGCCGAAGGCAGACATTTAACCGACTGAGCCACCCAGGCGTCCTGAAACCTGCAACTTTATTTTTTATTGTGGTCTCATTATGTCCGAGAGCTGAAATGAGGGAAGTTGAGAGTTCCAACCTACATATATACTATCTTTAGGGTGACTTTCTTCTTGTTTATCTTGAAGGCAGTCTGGGAGCTTAGCCTGAGAGGGGGAGTGTTGAGAGGTGTCAGGGCTTGAGGTGGTTATTCAGGAGTCATCCACATAGAGAAAATAATTTAAGCAATAGTAGTTAGGGTGGAAGAAAGTTTAAAGGGAAGAGAAGAGGAGGCTGAGGACAAGTCTAGGAGTGTATACATCGTGGGGCTGCTGGGAGAACAGGGGACAGAGGTATTGAGGACGACGGGGAAACAGCAGGAAAGGGTAGAGTCCCAGAGGCGCAGGGGGGATTTCAAGGAGGGAAGAGCTATTTGTCAACCGCCACAGTCAACCAAAGAGGACTGGAAACCAAGTATCTGAGAATTACTCAATAAAACGGAACACATTTTTATTTTGTGCTGATTATATGCAAGTACTTGTTTGTGCTTCAAAGAACAGGGAGACAGGATACCAGCTGTGCTTCCAACAGGTTTGGAAGTGATGTCAAGACAAAACAAATATGCAATAAAGCATGTTGAATGCCATAAAAGAGGTATCTAGTATTTCTCTGCCAAATTTCTTTTTTTTTTTTAAGATTTTATTTATTTATTTGAGAGAGAATGAGAGATAGAGAGCACGAGAGGGAAGAGGGTCGGAGGGAGAAGCAGGCTCCCAAGGAGCAGGGAGCCCGATGTGGGGCTCGATCCCGGCACTCCGGGATCATGACCCGAGCCGAAGGCAGTCGCTTAACCAACTGAGCCACCCAGGCGCCCCTCTCTGCCAAATTTCTTGAAAGGTTAGCTATGCTTTCTTTTTACTCCTGGTTATTCAACATAATGTGATCAAGTTTCCAACTCCTCTACTCCCTACCAGCTAACTGAAACTAACCAGCACAGGAACCAAACATTTATTGTGCATCTACTCCATGCCCCTCTATTGGGCATCAAGTGCACAAACGTAAGTAAAGAAGCCGTTCTAGCCCTTGAGAAGCTCACAGTCTGGTGGGAAAGGCTGACTCTGGGGTAGAGGACGCTCCTACAGTGCAGTCTCAGGGGAGTTCTCCCCAACAGTGCCTAAAACAGCGTCTGAATCTAGTGCATAAAAAGGCAGTTCAGGAAAATCAGGGTGTACATGTAGGAAAGTTCCAGTTGTGTAGATTTGTCTAGGTTCCAGAGTCAGGGATGGCCTTGGATCTCCCCGAAGCATGTCTGTATTTGTACTGGAGGGGCTGGTGGAGGAGCAGAGGTGAAGAATGCTAGGGTACGAGGAAGCTATTATTGGGATAGGGATGAGCTTATTCCTGAGAACCACCCCCACCAGTGCTTTGAGCCTCCCAGCTTCTTGGCCTATTCAGGGACTCTGTCAGGCTTGTGTCCCCAGAGTCTCAAGACTGTCTGCCATTGTAGCCTCACCAGCAAGGCGGCGGGCTCCAGCTCTTCTGTGAGGGCAGCCCTGATGCAGGACTGCCCCCAGCTGGCCCTGCCGCCGGCCCTGCCACGGATGATGGCTCGGCTGTGCCCTCCAACACATAGCCCTTGTGGGATGTCTGCATTGTTTTTGCTCGCATAAGGCTACAACTGTCTTTACCCCCCGCCCCCCGCCCTCCCCACAGGCATTATAAAGAAAAGACTACTGATTCTTTTGCCGTACCATCAGGTTTCAAACCCGGCTAATCCTTAAGCCCAACCTAACACTTAAATCCGTGGCGTCTAAGACCAGCAACACGGATGGAGCTGGGACCGATCCTGGATGACACGGAAGGACATCAGTGACGTAGACTCTGGTGTGCAGGGATCTGGTGGAATCCAGTGCCGTCACCTGTATTTTATAGAACCCCTATCACTGTGGGTAAATCACCCATTGATTAACTCACCTACCATGTGTAGAGAAATTTAGTAGGGTTCTGGTGCAGGTAAGGGGATACTGAAGGCATCAAAAGAATTGTGATACTGGTCCGTGCCCTCAGGAATATGATTTATTCCTCTTTCCTTCTTTGGGAGTTGTTATATTCACAACCAAGAAATGTTAAAGTGTACTAAATATTACTAAAAGATTTAAGAAAATCCATAACATATTTAAAACCTTGAAAACAACACTTTTTGTTGTATTAACAGCGTACTGGAAAGGGCATCTGTATTCTCAGTGTTCCACAAGAAACATATGATCCAGTCAAACTGGTAGCTGGAGCAGGAGGGACGGTAACTTGGTAACCGGGGGAGGGCAGAGTTTATGGAAGCCAACAAGAGATGGCGCAGTATCATCCAAGAGCTGGAAACAGCAAAGAGCAGTTAGCACCCCTCAACCTGAAAGCCAAGGGGAGGGAGGAGGGGAAGGGGCAAGGAAAATCAGTCTCCCAGCCTCGGCCTCCTGCCTCCTCCAGATCTCTTGCTGTCTGCCTTGTCCACAGGAGCTGGAGGGCAAGGCTTGCTGATGCAGTCCTGCAGGGTACGGAGCACAAGGGTGGAGGGGGGTCGGAGGGGCCAATGGATGAGGTCAGGCGCAGCACTCACATGTCTTTTATATACATTTCCACAACCTGGCCACCTTGACACGGGCACGCTCTTTTACCACGAGGCAGGCACAGGGTGGGAGAAGGGGGCAGGCTGGGGAGGTCTGTGAGCCTCCCACTTTCGTGATGAGTGCTGCTTCCTGACCAAGGCCTAGAACTCCTGCCGAGACCCCTATGACTTGTTCGTTTGGCCCTAGCGATGCTCTCCTGTAGAACCTCGGAAGCTTTGATTACAACAGCTGCTTCCTGTTAGAGCCACGTGTTTTTGAAAATATGATTTCCCTTTCTCTACAGAGTTTTAGGATTTAGTCAGGCCCTAACCTGGGCCGGTGTGGTCTCCAGAAGCACGGAGGGCATCACTGCAGATCATAATACTGACCCATCGCTGGTAACAGCTGGGGGGATTATTGGGAACCAACAGTGTAGGGTAAGAGGCTCTTGAATATCCTTTTTAGGACTGGAGGCAAGGGACAAGGTCATGAAATGGGACGAGCAAGGGAATGCAGTACTATGGTTAGGTTAGGACAAATGGTTTGGACCAAGATTTTGTCTGTTGTGGATTTTACATCAAAAGACACCTAATTTTCTTCTCGTGGAAAGTCTTTGCTGTAAGCAGGAACTTTGAAGTTTCTCAAAATGTATTTTCACAGTGACCAAGTTCTTCGTACAAGAAGAATATCTTTTTCAGCTATAAATGTCCACTCTTTAAATTTTGGCACTTTCCTCCTTCAAAGAGGAAAGCATGTGATTGCATAAGGGTCTAAAGTTTATTCCTATACAATAGAACATACGTAGTTATATTCTTTGTAAATATTCTAAGCATTGTGATTAGCATCTTTACTTTTGAGAGGGTCAAAGGACAAAGTGTGTCTGTTATCTTTCTAATCTCATGAGGTAGATGGGATTAAAATTGTATAATACATTAAGCAAACACAATTAAATATTTACCTTATATTCTGATAAGTCAGGGAATCTGCTGATCATATAAAACCTGTGTCTCCTTTGGTTTAGCTCTGTATGTTTTCTGGTTTACTTTCCTGTTTAATTAAGAGGTTTAAGACAGACTTCGGTCATCAGGGACAACTGGGGAACAATACGTTTGCTCGCAGTTGTTTATTAAACAAGTCCTAGGGTAGAAGAAGTGTGTGTATACCGTGGCCTCTTATAAATCCACCCACTCAATGGAGAGCGAGAAAGCCGTGGCTGAGCCAGCTGACATGCGGCGGGCGGTCCTCCGTCCCTGCAGGGCTCATCCACATGCAGTGGTACAGTGACCTGTTTATTCTGTGGAGCTCCAGCTGCCGTGCTCCCCCGCAGGTCACCACCTGCGGCCGAGGAGGACTGGAGGCGCGGATGTTTGTCATTGCCCAAACGCACCCCGTGGGTGCCTGCCCCTCCTCTGTGTGGCGGCTGCCTGGGAGCTTTACTCCCCATAGAGGCACGGGGTGCCTTGTGGAGACAGAGGGTCTCCATCAGAGCAATTTTGTATGACTGACTTTACCATTCCTTCTTAAGAGACGGAGTGGCGTGCAGTGTAAGCGAAGTTGAGTTTAGCGTTCTTAAGAGAAATGATCTAGGGTACGAAGATAGGGTGTCAGATTTGGACACTTAACAGGCATCCCTAAGTAAACATATTAGCTTTACCCAATGATAACAGAGGCTTCCAGCACTCTATTATAGACAGCCTCCATTTACATTGAACCCTAAACAAATTGCCTCTCCTCTGTGTATTTTACCCTAACCTAGGATAGTGGCCATTCATGAAACACGCGAGCTCTATCTTAAAATTACTGAAGTATAGTGAAATTCATAACATCCCCTCCTCTCTCTTTTAAATCTATTTTAGTATTTATTTATAGAACAGTTATATATTTACAGAAAAATCAAGCAGATAGTATAGAGTTTCTGTGTTATACATCCCCTCCTGTACAGTTTCTCCTATTATGTCTCACCAGTGTGGTGTGCTTATTACAATTAGTGAACTGATATGGAGACAGTATTTTAGCTGAAGTCCATATTTTATTCAGATTTTCCTAGTTTTTGCCTAATGTCCCTCTTCTGTTCTAGGATCCAGAATACACGTTATATTTAGATGTTGTGTCTCCATCGGTTCCTCTTAGCTGTGACAGTTTCTCAGGTTCTCCTTGGTTTCGTGACCTTGACAGTTTTTGAGGAGTCCTGGTCAGGAATTTTGCAGAATGTCACCCAATTGGGAATTGTCTGAGGTTTTTCTCATGGTGAGACTGTGGTTGTGGGTTTGGGGAAGGAAGATCACAGAGTTAAGTACCATTCTTAACATATATCAAGATTACAGATTGGCAATATGACTTATCACCACTGTTGTTGACCTCGATCACCTCGCGAAAATCATTTGTCAAGTTCTCCACTGGAAAGTGACTCCCTACCCCCACCCCTTACCCTTTTCCTGCTGTGCTCTGGGAGAAATTATGTTCCCCTCTTTTAGAGCAGAGTGTCTATACAATTTATTTGGAATTCTTCTGCATGGGAGATTTATCTCCTCTTTCTTGTTCGTTATTTTATTCTGTCATTTACTCACATCAGTATGCATTAAGGGTGTTTATTTTATACATTTGTTTATAGTCCAATGCTATTTTATTTTGCTTCTCAAATTGTTTTAGCTTTGGCCATTGGGTCCCCCTCTCTTTTGAAGTTATGTTCAAAGAGGAGCCATAGTTTCTGATGTCCCTACACACAAGGGAGAGGTCTCTACTGTGGGACTGCCCTTCAGACCACCCTGTTCAAGGGTGGCAAACTCTACTCCTCACACCTCTCAGCCGCAGGGCTTGGGGCCAGGTCTGTGGAGGGAAATGAGAGTTGTGAGATACAAATTAGAGAGTACGCCAAAGAAGAAAGTAATAATGCTCAGTTCGGGTAAACAGGGGCATACAGGCATGTGTACACAAGGACTTGATTTCGTTCTATGTCTAACAAGTGTTTACTGAGTGCCTACTATGTGCTGGGCATTGTTCCAGGTACTGGGGATGTGCCATAACGACACAGCGCCCCTGACTCCCTAACGCATGGGAAGTAGTTTCAGGTGGTGAGAAATGCTGCAGAGAAGGACCAAGCAGGACAGAGGGTGGAAGCGCAGCAGAGTAGTGTGAGGTTCTCTTTTAGGGGATGGCAGAGGAGGGATCTCTGATGTGGTGACATTTGAGCAGGAATGAAGTGGGCCAATGAGCCTGTGGCTATCTGCGGGAGGAGGTTTCTGGGCAGAGGGAACAGCAAGACTAAAGGCTTTGAAACTAATGGCTAAAATGAATGTCAGGGATCATATGTGGATTTAAATCTCCCATGCTATCCTGATTTTGCCGTTAACGTGAATTACTGAAAAGAATTCAGTGATTGCTTATGCAGGAGCGGTCTCTTTTCTCTGGTCATTGGCACCATCAGCTGACCTAACCTCTAACTCCCTTCTGGCTGGGGTTTCCAGAGAGGAGAGAACTGTTCTACGTTTGCAGGCCCTCGGAGATGAAAATATGCACAGTGCCCACTGACCTCATTCAGGATGCACCCAGTTTTGTCCTAAGAGACAGAGGGAAGCGTTATTGAAAGCCAGCTAAAAGGCCAGCAGCACCATGTCCTGTAAGATGTAGCTAGAAATAAAAGCTGCTTGAGTGGTTTTCAAATGTCTTAATTTTCATAATTGTTTCCACATTATGGGCTGGCTGAACATTTTTTTCAGGGAATCAGGTTTGGGAGAGTCTAAATGAGAGCTTTGCTCATGAAGTTTTCATTTGGATTCCACATATAGACTTTCTAAACCATCATTTTATGAAGTCTTAAATTACTGAAGTTTGAAGTTGTGGTAATAGCTCCAAAGTTTAACATCTTTTGTTTTTGGGTCACAACAAGCCAAATCCTCTAAACCTTTGGTATAAAAAAAAAAAAGAAGAAGAAGAAGAAGAAGAAAAGAAAGGAAAAAAAAAAAACAAAAAAAATAAACCCAGCTTGGGATTTGGTGGAATTAAAGTTAGGAACATTAATCTTGAAATTGGCCATATTGTGGGCCTACTTACCATAAAATTTGAAAACATATTTTCAGAAAAGTGCCCCTTCTGTGCTTCTCAGGGCTATTAAAAGAAAACAAAGAAACCCTAGGGGCACCTGAGTGGCTCAGTCTGTTAAGCACCAGACTCTTGGTTTCAGCTCAAGCCCCTCCTTTGGCTCTGTGCTCAGCGTGGAGTCTGCTTGAGATTAGCCCTTCCCCCCACCCCCCCCCCGCCCCGCTCTGCCCCTCCCCATATCGTGTCTGTGTGCGTGATCTCTCTCTCTCAAATAAATCTTTAAAAAGGAACCCTAAAGGCTATTTATAATGTCCCCATTTTTTTTTTTTTTATAGTACAAGACAGTCTTTGAATGTGTTTTGATTAGATCATTCTATTTTGGTGATTCTATAGTTATTGTAACTATGACTATAGTTCTTGGTCTGTCTGGTGTTTTGTTTGCCCGGGGAGAGAAAGTGTAATGTTGTCCATAAGCATGGGGGCTGGGAGCACAGCTTCCCCAACAGAACCTAGGGTCTTCTCTTACCGGTTGTATGACTGTCGGGAAGGGCACTTCAGTTTCCTCATCTGCAAAGTGGTTATGATAATAGTATCTTCATCACTGTTGGGAGGATTAAATGAGATAACTCACCAGGCACAAAGCAATCACTCATATACTAGCAATTAAGAATAGTGGTGATATGGAGATATTCAGTAACTAACCCAAGAGCACAGTTAAGTGAAGCTGTTCTCTAACTGACCTACTTAATGGGTGATGAGAGTAAGTCAGCAAAGATGTTTAATTGAACGTGTCATTTTAGTGGGGGAAGATATAGTATAGGATGGAGATTCATGCATCCCTTCCACAAATGCTGATGCTATGGATGTGATCTTTTTTTTTAAGATTTTATTTATTTGAGAGAGAGAGAGTAAGAACACGAGTGAGGTGAGGGGCAGAGGGAGAAGCAGGTTCCCCTCTGAACAGGGATCCCGATGTGGGGCTCGATCCAACAGAATCATATTTTAAGGTTTGAGAGAGTTCAAGAGATGATACATTCATCATTTGTTAGAAGCTCCCTAAAGTTTTGGTAATTTGCAGCTAAGAAGATATGGTGATCCGTCATTAGTATGTCCTGGAGACTGTCAACAAGCTGATAGCTTATGGCAGGGAAGGAAAAAAAAATCAAAAGCACTAATTCACAGAACTGCCAGTTATTCATTTTTGGAGCTCTGGGGTGATTGCATTAGGAAACGTTTTACAGGAGAGTTGGCGAAAGTGACGTCCTGATTTGATTATAGTTGTCAACGTGTAAGGTTTTACAGCTACATGAAATTTTAAGTAGAAAACCACTGTGTTTTCATTATCACTGGAAAACTCTAAAGTGTGCTGTGCTGTGCTAGTAATAATGAACATAGTGAATCCTTGAGGCTTTTCCTTTGAACATTAATTCTGATTTTTCGGAGCTGTATTTGTCAAAGAAAGGTAGAATACATTAAGTAGAATGTGTGCTCTGAAGATAGAATTTTAAACTAGCATTTAAAAGTCTATTTATTACAGAAAATGTGGAACAGAGAAAAAAACTGGAAAGAATTGTTTTAAATGATCCCTAATTCCACCATCCTTAATGAAGTATTTACACTTTTAAGATTTTTTCCTTATTTTTCTATATTTAAAAGATAGACAAGAAATATGTGTGTGTATATGTCTTTGTGTGTATAAAATATGTATGTATATGCATGTGTACATATATAATTATTTATAATTAAAATAATAGCATGTGCTTTTTCTCCTATTACCACAACTTCATGGTAAATATGATTTTCAGTAGCTGTACAGTATTCCATGTGGAATGGAATCTTTTCCACAGGTTCCCCACTTGAACTTTATTTGCTCTCATTGTTTCGCCCAAAAGTAGGATTTGAGGCTGTGGGGTAGGGAGCTGCTTGGTAGGAATTCTGGTTAATTGTGTTTTTTTTTTTTTCTGTGACTTCTCAACTTTGGAAGATAAAACTGCTTCTCAGTCTCAGGATGATTTTTTGTTAAAATATGTCTAAGAATGTGCCATTTGGGTTTTGATGGGGAGAAAGTTAAATTGGAAGATTTTTCAAGTAAAAATCATTGAGGATTTAGGATATCATATAATTACAAATTCCACCAAATTTGTGAACCAAAACTAAAATGTTAAGACCTCTTCAAAAGGAAATTAGGAAAATTTAAAGTTTTATTGGTAGTATCTTCATACCAACATCTTTCTGACATATTAATTGATACTGCTGATGAGTTAGTCAAGGATAACATAACTTTTAAATTAGATATGTGTTTCTCTTAGCTATCCAGAGCATATAGCAAAATAAAATACATGAAATATTTTTTATTAGTGAAAGGACACATAATAATTGCACCATGAAAATTTCTTTTGGATTATTTGTCTTGAATTTCTGTATACTTCCAACACTATTGAAAGCCTGAATTTTCTCCTTGAATATTTAAATTGAATTTTACTAGATTGCTGTCTTCTGTTCAATTCTCATATGCTGCTGGTGGGATTAGAAATATCATCTGTTTTAAGGGCAGTTTGACAATCTGTATCAGAAATCTTTAAATAAATTTATATTCTTTACTTCAGCAACTTGAAATGTATGGATTAAGCCTAAGCAAATAATTGGCTGAGTATGTAAAGATTAATGCACAAGAACACAGCCTTGCTTATAGAGGCTAAATATTGGGGGCAACTGAAATACCCAACATTTAGGGATTAGTTAAGTAAAGCGTGTTATGACCATATGCTGGAACATTATGAAGCTATTAAAATTATATATCTATATTTGAGAAAATTACCATGATACAGCATGGGTCTATTGGCCTCTTATATGGAGCTATCTTCTATTGGCAGTTAAACATTGGTGAATGTCTGCCAAAGAGAGTAATTTTTGTTTTGTCATTAAAATCAAGTCCCCTTCCTTGTAATTGAAAGGCTCTAGAGTCATTTGTCTCTTGAAACCACTCCCAGTTTTTTATTGTAAGCTTATAAAATGGTATTTTACCTTCCATTTGCTATGGCAGAGAAGTATGTATCTAATTCATTTAAAAGTATCATTACACCATTAAAATATAAATTAAAAAGAACACTATCTAAGATATATTTGCATTTTGTGCTACTTCAAATTGGTATCTGATCTGCTTACCCTGATTCTGGATATGGTATTGGACTGCAGAATTTATGAGAACCTTAAAAGCTGGGGATTTCTATTAAGCTTTTGCTTTTAGAGCCACTTCGTTCCCACCAGTGGACTGCTTAGTTTCTGGGCCTACTGGATCTCTGGTTCTCCAGTGAATAAGTTGCTGCCTCGTTCCTTGACAGGGAGCCCGCAGACATTCTCACTCTAAATTTCTGGCTTTCAACTCTGGTCTCCTTTGATTGGAATCTTTCATAGCTGTTCAGACCACTGTGAGGCAGAACTCCTAGTCTTTCCACCAAGCGTAGATGGAGAGGCATCCTTAGAGCTCCTCCCAACCCCTCCTTGGCCAGAATCCCTTAGTTTTGGTGTCCAAGAGATCTTGTCATGAGATGAGCATCTTCTGTCTGCCTGATACCCCAGTTTGGGGTCTACTTTCAGACATGTGTCCCGAGGACTTGCCCTCACGTGGCAGCTATGTAGTCACATCCTTGGACATCTGCTCAAACTCCAGAGCTCCGTCTTGTCCATGGAATCCTGCTCTTCTACCACCTGCTGTGGTGAAAGCCCAGGGAAGGAACCTGACTTAAAGTGATTGAGTTGGAAAATCCAGTAAGGACATTCACCACTGGTACAATTTGGATTAGGACAATAAAGAAAAAGTGAACAAAAAAGGAAGGAGGAGTACTGAGAACACAGTCTTCAGCCCTATATCACATGCTTAAAAAGTGTGCATTGTCATTATAGCTTGAAACCAAAAGATGGTGGAAGGAGGATCAGGAGTGGAATCAGAAGTGGTAGAAAATTATCTCTTGGGGAATCAGCTTGGTCATGTGAAGGGTAACTCAACACTCAGTTATCTTGGTGACAGTGTGCTTGGCATTACCAACTTGCCCTTGCCTAATGAACAGAACCCATAAATAATGAATGAGCTGGAAACCACCAGGAGAAAGCATTAATGTACTGTGCTGTCATTATTACTGATGCAGAGTGGATATTGCAGGACTCAGAGTATTTGAGCTATTGCCGATCCATGATCAGGCAGTCAGCCAGCCAGCCAGCCAGCCATTCAGCAAATATCCGTCATGAGGCAGCCCGGGCAGATGGGTCTTGGGAGTATACTGGTGATCAAAAGAGACAGAGATCCTCCCTCACACTTGCACCTAGCCTGGGAAACAGACAACAATTATTGATGCAAGATAAATACTATCATAAGAGGTCAGGGGCTAGAGTCCTGGAACAAGGGACATTTACATCGGGATCTGAAGGATTAACAGAAGCTGGCCAGAACAGGGGCTTTGTTCTGCCACCTTTGCAGTGGCAATTGGTGGTTCAGTGACTGAATATGCAAAGAGTGACGTTTGTTTCTTCTTCAAATTTCTTTCTAGGATGTTCAGTCCTTCTCCACAATGAATGAGTGTTACTATGATAAGCGGATGGACTTTTTTTACAATAGGAGCAACACAGACACTGCCGATGAATGGACAGGAACGAAGCTTGTAATTGTTTTGTGTGTTGGAACATTTTTCTGCCTGTTTATTTTTTTTTCGAATTCTCTAGTCATCGCAGCAGTGATCAAAAACAGAAAGTTTCATTTCCCCTTCTACTACCTGTTGGCTAACCTAGCTGCTGCGGATTTCTTTGCTGGAATTGCCTATGTATTCCTGATGTTTAACACTGGCCCTGTTTCAAAAACTTTGACGGTCAACCGCTGGTTTCTCCGCCAGGGGCTCCTGGACACTAGCTTGACCGCCTCTCTAACCAATTTGTTGGTTATTGCTGTGGAGAGGCACATGTCAATCATGAGGATGCGGATCCATAGCAACCTGACGAAAAAGAGGGTGACGCTGCTCATTTTGTTTATCTGGGCCATCGCTATCTTTATGGGGGCGGTCCCCACACTGGGCTGGAATTGCCTGTGTGACATCTCTGCCTGCTCTTCCCTGGCCCCCATTTACAGCAGGAGTTACCTCATTTTCTGGACTGTGTCCAACCTTGTGGCCTTCTTCATCATGGTTGTGGTGTACCTGCGGATCTACGTGTATGTCAAGAGGAAAACCAACGTTTTGTCTCCACATACAAGTGGGTCCATCAGCCGCCGGAGGACACCCATGAAGCTGATGAAGACGGTGATGACTGTCTTAGGTAAGGAGGAACCAAGTGAGCCATTTTCCCCATTCATTCAGCAAATGTTTATTGAGCATCTAGAGTATGCAAGGTGCTTACTAGGTAGTAGAAATGCAGTAGTGAACAAGAAAAGTCATAAATCCCCAACCTGCTTGGAGCTTATACTCTAGTAGGGGAAGACAACATAAGTATTTAAATAGAGATAAAATAATGTTATAATACATTTTAATATAACACTTATAAGGTAAAGAGGCTAAGCAGGTCTAGTTTGCAATTCTAGCTTCAGCTAGAAGATGACTTTTGAGCAGATGTGAAGGTGGTGAGGAAGTGAACCGCGTGTGTCTGGGAAGGGCACCAGGCAGGAGATGCAGTAAGCACAGGAGCCCAGAACAGCAAGGAGGCCATTGTGGCTGGAGTAGAGCGAGCTGGGAGCGTGGGAACATACGAGGTCGGAGGGTTAATGGGAGGTGTTGGGGCCACTCAGATCGTGTAGGACGGTGTAGTTATCATAAGGACTTTGGATTTTCCGAGTGAGAGGAGAAGCCATGGGAAGGTTTTGAACAAGGGAGTAACATGATTGGACCTGCATTTTAATGGTATCTCTTTGGCTGCCATTTTGTGAGGAGCAAGGGCAAAGGCAAGAAATTTGCTGAAGAGGGTATTTCAGTACTCAGAGTGGTGGTAGGGACTGGGACCAGAGGGCAGTTGGGAGGTAGTGCTGTGTGGTTGGCTTAGTTTAACAAACAAATAGTTTTTAGGTGACTTTGAGATCACATTTGGTATAGCCAAGAGTCTGTTCAGAACAAAATGAAGAAAGAGAGGAGAGGCCTTAGGAAAGCACATGTGAACAGCTCTGAGGACTTTTTGCTTTGCCCTACCAGCCCTGGCCCTAGAAGATGTATTTGGTGCAAAAAATTTTCCCTTTGTTTTGTTTTCTCTCTGGTAGGCTGCCCCCCAATTCCAGTCTGGGTCACAGATGGAATTGGTGCTGTGCGGGTTCACAGGACTTGTCTTCTATGTTAGAGAGTCCACTTCCTACCATGTGTGGTGGCCACAGCAGTGGGGACTGTTTCTGAGAGAGGTCCCAGAGCATGTTCCTGTCAAATCCTGATGTGAAGGAATTCTTGGGCAGCAATTCATAGTGGAGGACGCAGGGAATATGTGACGTGGGATGGCAGCCACCAGGATGTGTCCAGGTCCTGAAATTGCCAGGAAGGTATGGAAGTCAGCAGACACACAGCGTGATTGTTAAAATGATTTCAAACGAGGATTTGTGTTAGCTAACAAGTATGTATATAGTCCTTACTATGTGTCAGGCATTGTCCTCACTGTTTTATAGATAGTAATCTATTCCATCCTCATGCCAATCTTGTGATGTAGGTGCTATTGTTACCCTCATTGCCCGGATGAAGAAACTGAGCAGAGCAGCCTGCCCAGGGCCACTCAGCGATGGATGCATAGGGCCCCCAACACACACTATGCCGTCGGCCTTCAGAGCCCACATGTTTAACACTATACTCTGCAGCCCGTTTTGATTTATTTGGACTTTTACTGGTTTCCCTGGTTTCCTCTTTGTTTCCTCTTCTCTTTTGACCACATCATTCTTCATTTAGCCCCTTGACAAGACTGTAGGTTAAGAGTAAGAAAGGGAAGGGGGGGGTCACATTAATCAGTTTTTCCACCCTTGAACTAGACAGCATTTTGATGTTTTTGGCAAAGAGTAACTAACATTCAGTATTTATTGGTATTGTCCTTGAATTTGCTATTTTCCCTTCTTGAATTGTAAGCATCATTGTTTGGCAATGTGTCTTGAAGGCCATGTGTCAAGAAGGTAATGACCTTCTTGATTGAAGAGAAAACTCTCTTTTTTTTTTCAGCATATTATGTATCATATACAGTGTGAGATAGAAAAGGTGTAATCTTAGGTGGGGAGAACAGGACTCCGTAGGACAGTCTTGGTCACTAGCTTCAGCCTGGACTGGTTACAGAAGGGTAAAATGCAAGAGCAGTGTGGTTTTGGTAGGTGTGGTTGGATAAGGGGGGAAAAAACGGAATAAAGAGTGAAATTGCTAAGTAAGACAAGAGAAGTTGTGGTGCTGACATGGAACAATGTGGAGGAATCGGTTCATGGCGGGAAGACAGTTTGATGGCGAGGACCTGGGGAAGTTCCTTAGCGGTGAGACAGAAGGATCTGGAAGAAGATGAGAAGTCTGGGGACAGAGGAAGTGAAACTGAAGAGCTGGGTTGTATGAGGTTTTTAGGTTTCTAGATCCTGATTTCTTTGGATAATAGAAGATATGGTTTTAGCCTCAAATCTGTCATTTCCTATAAGGGTGATCTGAAGTACATTATTGGCTCACCTTTTCCTGGTTAAATTTCACCATTTGAAGCGGAATAGATAATCTTTAAATTCTTTCCAAGTTGTAAGATCCAACGATCCTGTTATAACAATAAGTAACCAAAGTCAACACAGAGTTCAGTGTGTTGACTGTGTATCAAAGCACAGAGTCTTTTTCCATAAAAGCATCAACCATAGTATCTCCTTAGGGAGGAAGCCCCTCAGTTGCTCACTGTGATGCATGTAAAAGTTCCGTTGCCTAACACAAGTGTCTCCCAAATGATAGTATCTTTGAAAGATCAACAATGCTGGCTTTACCATCATTGTAGTTACTGGTTCTAAGTATGTGTAAATTAATAGCTTAATATTTATTTCTGTAATGATTATCTGATTTAATCATTTAAACCTTTCTGCTTACATTGATATGTATGTTGTAGGAAAGGTTAAGATGGAAGCTTTTTATAAATATGCCTTCTTTTAAATATTAGGAAGTCAATCCATAAATATATATTAACTGTCTCTTAAATAGCACCTAAAAGGCAGAGTTGCATGAATTCAGGGAGCTGAATCTCATTTCCGAGAAGGAAGATGGGATGGACAGGTGAAGTTTGGGGATGGCTTCTTGGAGGGCTTGGGATGTGATCTGGAAGGATGGGTGGGATTTGAATGGGCAGGAGGGAAAGATATTTTAAGTCAGAGAAATGGCAAAATCAAAAGCGACAGTAGAAACATCTCAACTTGCATAGCACCACAAGGAAGGCCCTTGCCAGATGCATGTTGCGGTACAACAGAAAATAGCTGAATTGTGCATCCCAAAGACTAAAATTGGAATGATACAAAGAAGATTAGCATGGCCCCTGCACAAGGATGACACGAAAATTCACGAAGTGTTCCGTATTTTTTCAGCCATCAAAAAAAAAAAAAAAAGAAAAGAAATCTTGCCATTTGCAACGACATGGATGGAACTAAAAAGTATTATGCTCAGTGAAATAAGTCAATCAGAGAAAGACATGTATCATATGATCTCACTCATTTGTGGAATTTAAGAAACAAAACAGAGGATCATAGGGGAAGAGAGGGAAAAATAAAACAAGACGACATCAAAGAGGGAGACAAACCATAAGAGACTCTTAATCATAGGAAACAAACTGAGGGTTGCTGAAGGGGAGGGGGATGGGGTAACTGGGGGATGGACACTCGGGAAGGATCATGATGTAATGAGTGCTGGGTATTATATGACTGGTGAATCACTGACCTCTACCTCTGAAACTAATAATACACTATGGGTGAATTAATTTAACTTAAAAAAAAAAAAAAAAGGAAATAGCTCAGTGTGAGCCAGGAAAGTTTAGTTGGCCATCCTCTTTGGAAGGAGAGAGGGAGACCAGATGACCTTTGTGTTTCTTTCCAGCATTAGTATTTTGGTTGCACACAAAGCATACAGAGCTGGACAGGGGACAGATTTTTTTCCTTGTTGAGGGAGGTGGTAGTAGTGACAATGGTGGTGTGAATCTTGAATCTCTATGTGAGTGGAAAGGCATTTAGGCGTTGTGTTCCCATTTTAGCAGCCCTGAGGCAGAAAGCTTGTTCATTTCTGAGTCATGATGTGTGATGAGCCCTTTACATGAGAGAAGTTGCTTATTGAATATTCCCATGGAAAAGACATTGGGGACATATGATCCTGCTTTCTATAGGGCACCAAGGCCCTGCCTAAGAGAGAGCCATGTATTTTGAAATCCTACTTGTTAACAAGCCTAATCGGCCTTAGCAACCAAACAAGAAGCCCCCCCCCCATGGAAAAACTTCTCATTTATTGTCAGAAAACCCACGCCATGAGCTGTGCACACGGGGATGTTCTGTTTCCTGGGAAATGGGCTGGATTTCCTTCTTTTTTGCAGAGTCTTGAAAGGCAAAAGAAAAGTAGCCTGAGGGGAGTTGTGAGCCATACTCTTGAACTCTTCCATAAGAAAATCTTCCATAAACCTTGTCTCTCAGTATGGTGTTTTTCAAACCTCAGGTTGTGACCCAGTGGCAAGTAATGAGATCAGTTAGGAGATTCTAATTGACACTTTCTGTGTGTGCACAGGACTGTAATATAAAATGTATTTCTTAACATGGGTTATGGTCAAGTATGTTTGAAAAGCCATGGTCTTAGGATCAAGGTCTCTTTTCTGGCTAATAATGACTGAAATCTTTTAAATTATGAGAAGCATTATGGTTAAGGGACCTTGAAAAGTTTTGTGGTAACTGAAACAAAGAGCTGGATGTTTTCTTGTCATTTCTCCCTCCCGCCCCTCCACTTAGGTCAGAGCTAAATCCTCCTTGCTTTCTCTCAGGGGAGAAAGGAAAGAGGCAAAGTGGTGGTAAAGAAACAGTGCTGGGAGTTCTCACACTGGAAAGAAATGGGTGAAAATTAAGTCCATCACAAGCCTTGCTAGAGTACTAATAATAGGCGTACACATTGTTTCTGCAGCACTGTCCTTTTTAGTGTTTTAATACGTGTTCTCATTCCGCCTCGGGAAATCCTGCAAGATAAGTGGGAAAGATATTATTCTATTTTCCTGATGCTCCCTTAGATGCACTCTCCACTCAGCTATAATTGTTTATGGTTTTTTGTTGGCGTCTCTAAGCCTTGCACATGGTGGAATACCTTCCCCTTGTTCTGTCTGGGAAACTCCCATTCATCTCGTAAGACTCAACTCAAGGGTTTACCTTCTGTGAATTTTTCCTTGCCTACCTAGGTAAACCTGCTTACAATGTCCTTTGGGCCGCCTCTCTATTTTGTTCGTACTTCAATCCATCCACTTACTTGTTACATGCCTTCATTTTGAACTAGATTGTGCGTGCTTTGAAGTCAGAGATGGTACCTTATTTATCTATCTTTGCATATCTAACATGGAGCATAGTGTCTGGAACATATGTTGAGATTATAATAGAATGAGGGAATGAATGAGGAAATGGAGGTTTAGGGAAGTTAAGTGGATTTTCAAAAGCTGGAACTGAAAGTAGAAACCGGGTTTCCTCAAATCCAGCCTGGCCTTCGGCAGAATCTGGCTGTAATAGGCCTGTGAGGTAGACGGTGACTGAGGAATGATGTGTCTTCCATTTTATAAAATGGCAAACAGAGGTCTTAGAAGGGTGAGTGGTAGTGCTGTCTTGGGAAGAGGAAAACAAATGAACATTTTTTGAGCACCTACCAGTAAGGAAGACTGCAAGTTACACGCTTTGGGGATTTCATTTCACTTGGCCCTCGTAATAATGCTATGCAGATCTGTTTTGTGGATAAGGAAGTTTGGGTGAACTTAAGTGTCTTGCCCATAGACCCATAGTAGCAAAAATAATAACAGTTAACATTCACTTTGTGCTATACATGGTTCTGAGCATTTGTCATGTTCCTTTAATCTCCTTGACAGCTCTTTTGAGGGAGGTTCTGTTATTATTGCCAGGTGAGGAAACTGAGGCCTGGAGAGTTTCGGTGTCTTGCCTAATATTAGTAGCAGAGCTGAAATTTGAATCCAAGCAGATTGGCTCCAGGACCCCACTCTTCAAGGTTAACGAGCAGCTTCACATAAGTGATAGGGATAGAACAACAGCGACCCCAGTAATGAGGCTTATAACTTGTATCTCCCTTGATTTCTAGTTATTTCTGTGAAGTCACTTGAACTCTCAACATTGAGCTTGCTCTTGCTTTGTGATAAAGATTTCTGCCGTGTGATAGTGACCGATGTAACAACATCTCTTGGGGGAATGACAGCTGCCCACTCTTGAAACTTTATGCAAGATGTAGACGGCAAAAACAGGTGCTTGGGAATAGGGAGGGAACCAGATTTCAGTCCTGGCTTTGCCACTTCCAAGTTGTGTGACCCTGAGCAATCTGTGACTTAGTTTCGTAGATGTGGGGATAATATCAGTACCTCTGGCATGGCAAGGTTTTGAGGATGCAGTGAGACAATGTATATACAAGTACCTAGAATAGTGCTTGGCACATAGTACGTGCTAAGTCAATATGGCTACTCTTCTTAGGCCTTGGTTTGACTCTAAAGAGCCTGCCCTGCCCTACATTTAAGCAGAGTGCCCTTTTATTCCCAGTAACGTCACAAGTCCTGTGAAGAGGGAGGCCATGGCGGCAGGTTTTGTAATGGGGACAGATGGTCGGGAAGAAGTTGCCTGCGTGGGCTGCCTGACAGCTGGTGATGGCACCAGCTCAGTTCCCGGAGACCCAGGCCGACTTAGACACTGGGCACCACAGAACTGAAAAGCTCCGAGTTTGCATTACTAGACCCTGTAAACGCCAACACCAGCCACGAAATGCTGTTAGCGATTTCTGTCTCTGACAGATGATCTTTGCATTAATAATTCATTTCAC
Organism: Zalophus californianus; assembly: GCF_009762305.2. Taxonomy (NCBI): domain Eukaryota; kingdom Metazoa; phylum Chordata; class Mammalia; order Carnivora; family Otariidae; genus Zalophus; species Zalophus californianus. The sequence goes on along the minus strand of NC_045598.1, from coordinate 70,903,116 downwards.
TTTTGCAACATTTATGAATAAAACATTATAAGTGAGACCCTGACCATTAAGTGTTAGCTTAATAAGAATCCCGTAATACAGCACCACCATCTTGTGTGTAATCTAGAAGACATTCCTCCTAAGAAACGGTCCCGTCTTGCTAATGAATCCTACCAGCATGCCTTGTTAGTCGAGTACTGTTACCACCTATCCCAGGGTTGGGAAGTTGGCTCTTTGTCTGAAAACAGCTGAGGCCAGAACCTAGGCCTTTTGATATTATTTATGGGTTTCATCAATGACATGTCCTTGTTCCATTAAAAAATTTTTAAAAAAGTGGACACGCGCACACACACACACACACACACACACACACACACACACACACGCAATACACACAGAGAAACCAGGAGTCAAGAAACACTAACAGAATCCCAGGAGATCCTACATTTGTTTTCAGCTTTAGTAGCCTGGTGGTAGCTTCTGCAGGGCAGAAGCCTACTTTCAGTGTTTGCTGCCTTGCATGCCTGAGTTATCAAGTACCTGTTTAAAAAAAAAGGGGGAAAGCTTTGCCTTAAGAAATGCTGAAATGATCAGATCATTGGCACACAGGAGTTCTCTTGTGGCTGAGCAGTCCTATCAGGCGGAGAATGACTAATTCTTTTCAGAGTCAAGCCATCCTGTGAGTGCTCACATGGCCCCCCTGGGTTGTGGCCTCCCACAATACTGTTTGACACGCACCCTCTGTCCTCAGGGGTGACGTGGTGATGGAGAAGACCTCACTGTCTGCTCACAAGGACAGGTTCAAGTTCAGCCCCGCTGTTGTGTGCCCCTCCATCCCACCATTTCAAGTTGCCTTCACTTCTTCACAGCCCGTCCGCCCAGACGTGTTTGGAAGTCTGTGCCTCCCCTCTGCCTGGGTGGCTGTTTGGGTCTCTCTGGCTCTCGGTGCTTTCTTTCCCTCCTGCTTCACTCCTTTACATGCCTCCGTCTGCAGTCAGGTCTAAAGTCATTTTTCCAACTCATTGTTCTCATGTCCAGTACAGTCCCTGCCCTGCCTTCTTTCTTCCATTTCTTCCACACACCCCTTCAGTTCTGTCACACCAAATACGACTCAGCTTCTTTTATTTCCCTAGCACACTTCCTCCTTCAGAACGGTTTTTCTGTGGGTTTTCTTTCTTTTTTTTTACTCTTTATTTTATTTTATTTTTTTATGTTATGTTAATCACCATACATTACATCATTAGTTTTTTTCTTTTTAAAAAAACCTGAAGCCTTCCTCTTCAGCTGGAAGATATTCAGCAATTCAACAATTATTGACTATTTCCCAAGTGTGAGGTACAGAAACACTTCTCAAATTCTACCTTTGTGTTTTCCTCCCCTCCAACTTTTTGAAGAATAATTGACAAATGTAGCTGGGTATGTTTAAAGTATCTGACATGATGACGTGATATACATATACGTTGTAGAATAATTACCAAGATTGAGATAATTTCTTCCTTCCTTCCTTTTGACCTTCCTTCCTTCCTTCCTTCCTTCCTTCCTTCCTTTTTTGCAGTAAGAATGCTTAAGATCTATTCTCAGCAGCTTTCAAGTACACAATACTGTATTATTAACTATGGGCATCACATTGTATGTTAGATTCTCAGAACTTAACAATTCTTATTACTAAATATTTGTACATTTTGACCAACATCTCCCCATTCCCCTCCCCCTGGCGACCACCATTCTATTCTCTGTTTCTATGAAACTGGCTTTTTCTTCCCTTTTATCCCCCTTACGATTACACATATAAGTGATACCATACAGTGTTTGTCTTTCTCTGTCTGGCTTATTTCACTTAGCAGAGATGTTCCATTACCCCGCTACATCCAGTGCTCCTGCCAGCACCTGGCCAGCCTTCTGGAAGGTTGAGATTTCCAGAAGTCAGTAATGCCTTCTCTCCGGGCCTCCATTTCTGCCAAAGGGGAACGTGGCTATTGTCTGTTACCCAGGTGTCGCACTACTGGGCTCATACCTGGAATAGCATGGTATGTGCTGACCCATGGTAGAATTTTATCAAGTCCGTGCTAACATTGTTTGTATTTTTAGACTTTCAGCTGGGGGCCACTGCATTGTGTGTAGCTAAAGCCAACAGGTTGGGGGGGAATTGGAATCATGGCCTGGTCAGATCTAGGGATCAACGTAGAAGCTGGGATAGAGGGCAGGTGAACCAGAAGTATTGGCTGGGGGTCACCACAGGTGAGCAGCCCTTCGCCCTGCTCTGACAGTTGTCCGTCTACTCCAGCCACCCACTCTCCCTCACCACCAGACTGTTGGTATAACAGCAGCATGTGAGAAGGAAAGATCCTATTACCTCAGAGAATCAGTATCTGTTGGGAGGTTTGTCCAGGTTCACCTTGTAAATCACTGTTGATATTGTGGCCGGAGCTCTGGACTTCCAAGTTCCTGCTTCTTCTAACGGGTCTCCCTTCTTGCCTTGGTGAAATATACCTGTTCTTGGATGGCTAAGTGACCATGATATATACCAAGAGTTGTTTGTTTTCATCAAATCAGAGAGTTCATGGCCCAACACTGGGCCTGTTTTATCCTTTTGGTTTTCTGAAGAGGGAGAGATTTCTGGTTTTTAGATTTTTCTCATCATAAACATGTATTGGGTACCTCTGCCCTTAAGGGCACTACAAATCTGTGCTTGTTCTGATGTTTTATGGTTGTCAGGAGATGACCAAGGTTCATGAATCAATGGTTGTGTCATATGTGAGGTAGATTACACAGAGGCAGATCTGCTCTGTTGGCTTTTTGTACGTAAGATTTAAAGGGAACCCTGTTTATAGGCTGATCTGAGAAAATAAGAAGATTACCAAAAAAATAACTCCCAGGATAACTGAAGGAACAAATAAATATACAGAAGGGCCAAGTGAGGGTGCCCAGGCAAAAAACGCCGTGGGTTTGGATAGTCTGTGGAGGCTTCCTTGGAGAGGCAGGATATGAGCCAGATCTCAGTATAACAGGTAGAAAAGAGGGCAAAGCCTTGTAGACAGGTGGGATGGGCAGGATGGAAGACAGGCCTACACATATCTAGGGAGACCCTACTGAGGCCAAGAGTGGGAAAGGGGACAGGGTAGACCGATTTCTGGAATAAGGGGTTTGCAGAGTAATGACAGTCTAGTTTGAGAGGCAGACTGGAGTCAGAGAGTGGAAGACCTTGAATCCCAAGATGGTGTGGACTTCATTGTCAAATGTCTACAGAGGCCGGGCAGATGACATGGGTGCCTGGGTTGGCCTTGGACTTAGAAGGCAACAGGGAGGGGTGGCACCTATGGCTGCCTGGACAGATTCAACTTTGGTTAAAAGACGCTATAGGCCGAATTATATAGGTCTGCGGCCACAGCTAAACTGCCTCACTGGCAATGGAGAGCCCTTGTGGGGTGTTGAGGGCATTGATGGGTTGAGAGTAAGGTGGGAGCTGCTAAATGTAGAATTTTAGGGAGATGGGGGCTGGTTGAAGAGGGAGAGATGATTTAGGAGATTGCTGGAATTGGCCCAAAGCTCTGTGGGTGGTAGGTAGCTCAGATGCCCAAGAGAAGGCAGAGCTGGCCCCTTCCAGAGCAGGAAGGTACAGCTGTCAGCAGGGGCCAAGTCCACGTGGGCCGGGATGAGCAGCCAGGGAAGCCCAGCAGCGGGGCAGAAGGGGAGCAGGCCAGTGGGTCATGGACTTGCAGAAATCTGGCCTGGTCAGATCTAGGGATCAACGTAGAAGCTGGGCTGACCGGGCTCTGTGTGACTGTGCAGGCCACATGCCTGCCGGACTGCTCTGGCTGCTGAGTATAACCTCCCAGCCTTAACTGAACGCCAAGGGCAGAGAAACTTGGAAGCAGGAAGCAGAGAGCCACCCTGGAAACTGAGATTTCAGGGGCAGGAATTCATCCTGGAAACTAAGATTTCTTAAAGCCTTTGAGCTTTGCCCATTCTCAACCTCCCAGCTGACCTCACCTTCCTTACTTCCCTCTAGCCGTTCTAACCAAGAAGATAGAAGTCGTCTGATGTGAATGTTCTTATTACCCCTCCCTCCACCATTTTAGCTAATCTGCAACAGCCTCATCTTTACGTTCTAGCTTTCTACAAGAGCCCATTACTTCCAGCCTCCCCAGGAGCCTATTCTCATTACTCTTGCTCTGCTGTGTACTTGCCCATTGAAAAATGCAGCGCCTGACCATACGTCCCCTTTCTAACTACTGTTCTTTCTTTCTTATCCCATTTTCTTAATACCCCAAGCCATGGTAAGCTAGCTCTGCCCCTGTTAGGATTGCGCTGATGAAGCCCCCATTGCCCTCCTAACTGCCCGCTCTAGTGATCTGACTGGAGCTCCCTGTTGCACAGTTGCCTGCCTCATGCCACCCTTTGATGGTTTCTTCCCTCTTCAGTTCCTTCTCTGTCTCTTGTCCAGTCCCTCCCATCTCTGGCCATCCCGGAAACGCCCTTTGTTCCTGTCCCCTGTAGCTGCCCAAGTTCTCTTAAGATGACCTTCCTTTGGGGCTTGGACCAGTGCCTCTCTGTGAATGCTACTCAAAGCCGTGTCTCCATCCTCGGCCTCTCTCACGAGATCCAGATCTCTGTTTCCAGCTGTGGATTGCCCACATGCAGCCAGATGCCCTGCAGGCCCGGCTCCATGGGTCTTATTGTGCGTCTACAGTAGAGGTCCCATCTGCCTTGCCTTCCAACCTGGAACGCTTAGTATGGCCATCTCTCTCACCATCTATATCCAGTTAGTCACCAAATCTACTTGAGGGGTGTCTCAGATCCTACTGAATCCCCTTAGGCTGACCCTCACCATTCTGTTGCTTCCCATCATCGCTGGATTCCCTCCTCCCAGCGTTCCTGCCCCAGGCCTTCCTATATACCGCCAGCCGAGGTACCATCCTAAAAACACAATGAACTGTGTCTAATCTTTTCTGGGCCCTTCTTGTATTCTAGATAAAGCCCAAATTACCGAGCTGGAATTAGGAGGCCACTTTCACAATTCTGGTCCCAACCTTCTTTTCTAAACATCCCCCCTACCCCACAGCCCAGTCTTCTGTGGGGCTAAGCTTCTCCCCATTCTGCTGCTGTGCAGGGTCTGCTTGATGCTCCTCTTGGGTAATCTTTTTTTTTTTTTTTTTTTTTAATATGGGTGCTAGAGATAGACCACCTGTTTGTTTGTTTTTTAATTCTTTTTAAAAACATTTTTAAAGTAATTTCTACACTCAACAAGGGGCTCGAACCCATGACCCTGGGATCAAGAGTAGCATGCTCTACCCGCTGGGCCAGCCAGGTGCCCCTCTTGGGTATTCTTAGCATGACAAACTCCCTATCTATCTTTTAAGATCCTTCTCTGTTATAGTTTCTGACTCTCCCAAAGTTAATTATCCAGAGCTTCTATAGAATACTATTTATATGTATAAAAGTGGTTAGCCCATTTTATTATAATTTATTTGCTAAGTGCCTGTATCTCTGACTAGACTGAGCTTGTCAAGGACAGGACTGTGTCTGTCTTCATTTCTGTAGTGCCTGGCACACAGTAGTTACTCAACAAAATTCATTGTTTATATAATGATCTAACAAACGTATTAATCAGATGGGTCCTGGCACAGGCACTGAGCAGCTGCTCCAACCTCTGTCCTTGTCCTGGTCATAATCACAGGGAAGGTCCTACTGCCGCTCGGGATCCTCCTTACCCTGTGATATCATGACTTGATTTGCCTTCTGGAATGCCGGCCCCCCATGTCCTGGCTCTTACCAGTGGTCTTTTGGAGCTGGGGGGAGTTTGAAGCGGGTACCAAGTAAACCTTAAGTGAGTGACTCTAAGGCATAAAAGGAGATTTCTGTGGTAGGAATGGGATTAGAGGTGGAGAAATCACCAGAGAATACCTGGTTATTATAGGCTTCAATTCTCTCCTTCGAGCGTTAGCTGGTTACTTGGGAGGCTGTTATATCAGGGCTGCAGACAGGACTGGCTGCACAATTCATGGGCCCCTTATAAAAAAAGAAAAAAGGCAGGAAGAAAAGTGCTGCTAAAGGCACTAAGATCTAAAACTCTCCTTTCTTCTGAACATCTCCGCTCACACTCATGCCCTGTCGTCCCGCCAAACTTGACTTACAAACTGTAAGTTCAAAGGCAAACTTACTGAGGATTTCAAGATGGAGACAACAGATCTTGAAGCAGAGCTCAGGGCCCTGGTGAGCACGGGCTCTGTGTGACTGTGCAGGCCACATGCCTGCCGGACTGCTCTGGCTGCTGAGGATAACCTCCCAGCCTTAACTAGCCCAGGACCACATGCAGAGACTCCCGTCTCATTGAGTTTATCCTCCCGCAGGATTACAAGGGCCAGCCATTGTGTGTTGTCTCATGATCCGTCTCCTCCACTGTGAGAAGTATCCTCTTAGAAGCTTCCTTGTCTTCTTCAGGGTAAGGCTCCTTATCACCAGCCTTGAGCACTGATGGGGGTACACAGGGCCCGTGTGGCTGAGACAGTCCCCGGAGCTCCCACATACAGCTCATACGTTACTGGGCTTTCAGAACTTCACCAGTGAGGCAAAGACCCATCTGTTCCTGCCCTGTGTCTGTTCTCAGTCTTCCCAGCTGGGCCCAAGATAAGGCTTGTCGGTGCTCTATCCAGAACAGTCCCCCTCATGACTGGGCTCACCTAAAGAACACCACAAACGGGCCTCATATGAAAGGTCAGAACTTTTTGCGTGACTTAAACAATTCCTCCTTGGAACATCAGTGTTACCCTTCCCAGGATGTGTTCCAAGCTCCTGGGTCCTGGGACTCCTTGGAATTAGGCCTGATGTCCTGTTGAAGGCTCTGGGCTCCGGAGGAGTTATACTGAGTTTACTTAGATTGGAAAACCTGTATAGCAAAGTTCCTGGGATCGACATGGCCACTTGGATGTCCTGCTGCTCCTCCAGAGACACACAGCAAACTTGCGAAGTCGTCCGAGGAGAGTTCGGTGCTGTCCACAGCGGCTGGGGCTCATCCTCAGGATGCTGTGGTGGCATAGCAGAAGCAACTGCTTGTGGGCTCTGTAGCTTAGAAGCTGAAACTCTGTCTCTTCAGTAGCATGGAATGGACCCTCAGAAGGACAAAGAAGTGGCCCTATAAGAGGTTTGTGCTAATCTGTGGGCTAATACTGGACTCTCCCCCATTTGCTCTAACTTCGAAGGGAAATTTTTTTCCTTTGCTTTAAGACAGCTTGCACTTTAGAGAGTGCCGTGAGCCTGGAGGATCTTTAGGCTTCCTGATTCTTCTTTGCTGGCCTCTGTATAATAAGGGATCATGTAGACCCTTCTGACTGTAGGAGTCTCTCTGGATGTGGTCAGAGAGGGACAATGCCAAGGACCGGCCACTGGATTCTGGACTTTTGTCCTTTGGGGTAGGGGGACAGTGCTAGCCTGAGGATCCTGCAGGGGCAGTCTGGAAGTTCTTAAGTTGAGGGTTTTCTTGAATTCCTTTGCATTTAGGAAGGGGAGGTAACATAGGAGAGTTCACTGGGTAGTTGGGCTCAGCCTGAGGAGTCTCAGTGATTGTGGGGTAGAGGGGCTGTGGCCTTCAGGATCCACACAGAAAGGTGGGTTCTCTATTCTGAGGAGTTCTCTGGGACTTGGCTCTGCAGCCCCTCTGAAGCACTTTGGCCTAGCCTCTGGGGACCTGGGGCTCTCAAGAGGCTTCAGGGCCTCAGGAGAGAGCAGCCATCTTGGATTATTCAGAGACCAGTGTGACCAGGCATCAGATGTTCAAAGAACACGGCTGAGCCAGGGGGCATGGGGCTCATGAGCCACGAGCAGCCTTGGACAGTAGAAAAGAGAGTATACTAGGGTCTGAGGGTTCTTAACCTCTTTCTCTTACGGTCCCTCGAAGACATATTGGACTATATTAGTGCATGTTCTGTAGTTATCAGTCTGGGGGCGGTAGGCTGAGACAACCCCTCATCCAGTGAACGGAAAAGGTTGGATGCCAAGCTCATAGCACTTTATGTCTTCATTGCAGATGAAGATTTCTAGCATCCCTGGGATCCTCTTGAGCTTTCTGGAGAGCTCTTTGGGCATTCACTTGGCATGGGAAATAGATGAACACCTGGAGACCTGAGGGGACAACTGGTCCGCCGGACCCTTGGCCCCCTGGGTGGAGCTTCTCCAGCACCTCCAGACCAGGAACAGGTCACAAAGTGATGACAGAAAGTAGTACAGGTAGGAGCCACCACGTTTAGATGGAAAGCGTTTGTTCCCTTCAAGCTGCCACTGTCCAGGCTCTGTGGCAGTTGAAAGGCAGGCATGGCTGCAGAGCCGGGGCCAGGGCTAGGGCTAGGAGAGGAGGCAGTGGGGCCAGGAGCTGGCTGGATCTGGGCAGGTTCACAAGGGCCCGTGCCTGCTGAGAGAGGCAGGGCTGAGGGAGCACCACAGGCAGATCAGGGGAGAGTGGCAGGTCCTAGGGGCCAGCACAGTAGCACGGGCCCTGGAGTAATGCCAGGGCTAGCAAGGAAGGACTGGGGTCCAGGCAGGAGAGCTGGGGACAACAGATGTCACTTCCGCCAACCACCCGGTACAGGAAGCCACCTCAAAATCAGTCGTTGGAAGTCAGGGAAACTTGACTGCTGGTAATGGGAATCTGGTCACTGACCTGAGCCGAGCTGGGGATCAGGATGGGCGGATGCCTCCTCTGGAGGGCTGCAGGTCCCTGAGAGACTGGCAGGAGTCAGGGAGAGGCCCAGTCGCAGCAGACCTTGTACCAGTCAGGCTACCGTGGAGACATAACGAGTGGGGCCAGGAATGTGGCCCAACGGAGGCTGGGGGCTCCTCAGATTCTTCCTAATGAGAGGTGGGCTCTGACCAACTCCCAGGGCTTGGTTGGGAGAGCTGCAGGAAGAGGGCCCAGACAATCTGTTACAGAAGTGAGGCTTCAGGACGGGGGGATGGGGCGTTGTATCAGGCTCACACAGGTACAAGCTCTCTCTCCCGTCCTGCACACACGCACCACTTTCTACTTCAGCGGTCTGCTCGTAGAGCCCTGACCTGCACTTTTTGAAGAAACTACCCAGGCCCCATGCAGAAACACTTCACAGAAGCAAGAGTTACTGTGATGGCAGTGAGAAAACTGGAAAAATAGATTTAAAAGGACGGCTGCCTCAGGAAGGGCAGGCGTATCACGCACGAGGGGAGCAGCAAAAGGACGAAGCCTGCTTCAGAGCTTTGCATTTGGATGACCGAAAGAACAACAGAGAAATGCTTTATGAACAGAAGTTCAATGAAATAGACCCAAAGCGGAATCTCTGATACTCTTAGAGAACAGAAGACATCGTATTTTTAAAACGTTTGGAAAATACCCCTTCACCCCAGTCTCCAGGAGCAGAAAAGTCCCTCAAAAGCTCCAGGTAGCACACCGAAGCCGCATCCCCCGCTCTGAGGGGGCCCATCTATTTAATACACTTCTTCTCTCCTGCCTGTATATCAAGAGACTTAACAAATTTTTGTCATTGTCTTGTTCTTCTAGTTATCAGGAGTAAACTATTTTGTTAGGTTGAAATTAGCCGGTTTGCATTTGAATCAGATCTCATTTGCTCTGACACAAACAATCCCCTTTGTGGGAATGAAAACAATTTAATGGCGTGGTCTGAAGGAGAAAACAATATTACTCAAGCTATTAACACCAGGGGACTGCTTGCTGACCTCTCACAATGACCTGCAAACTGTGCTTCCAATATTACTGCACTCCTGAGGAAGCATGGAATGAAATCTTGCCCCAAAATGTTTAAGAGAGCGCTTCATGTGAGAAAGCCATAGAAAGAGAAAGAAAGAAAGAGAGAGGGAGAGAGGGAGGGAGGGAGGAAGGAAGAAGGAAGGAAGGAAGGAAAGAAGGAAGGAAGGAAAGGAAAAAAAAGAAAAGGAAGGAAGAAGGGAGGGAAGGAGGGAAAGGAAGAAAGGAGAACTTTGTCATGTTGAGCTAAAACTTGCTTGCCAGAGGCTGAGGGCGGTGGAGCCCACCCACCTTACTTAGAAATGAGCCCTCTAGTTTGAAGCCTTGGCAAGAGCAGTAAGCTTTAGGATCACGGCTGCGTGGGACTGGTAGAACACGTCGTCCTGCCCTCTTGTTTGTATATCGTCCTGCCCTCTTGTTTGTATATAACGGTAGCATTGCCACGACACGCAAACCTTTAGAAACTTCCCGGTGGATGAAGTATCCCTTTCTGCAGTTTGGTAGAATGACTGTTCCTGCTTTTTTCTAAAAGTCACGTTTTTCCTCCAAGCAAAGGCATGTTTATTTTAGCAAAGCCTACATTTTCTCTTCTTTTTCAAATTCTTGCCTATTTATTCTGAAGAGGTTTTCCTAAACTCTTACAGTTTGGGGTGCATAAAAGCATTTATTTGAGCATAATTAAAGGGGTAAATTGGCCTTGGACGAACACATTGGCAGGATAAGAAGCATACAGTTTTCTCACTGCAGTTTTATTTCATTTTATGCTCCTAAGGGTGCATTTTCCTGCTCCTGACTGTGCCCAGTCCCGTTCATCTGGGAGGGGCCATGCTCTGCAGGGACTTTTCCTCTCCCTCTCCTCTCCATTCCACCTGGAATGGAATGAAGATGTAAAGTTGGCTTTGGATTCTAATTCTGCTGTCTGAAGGAGAAATTTCATTTTTCTCCACCTGTTTCCTCACCTGTAAAAGTCCTAACACAAATCCTTCCTAGAGTGTATTCTTAGGAGTAAATGAAATTTAATGCTAACAAGAAACTTTAACAAGAGTATAATAATATACATAGTGGCTTCTGGAATTGACTTAGTAATTTCAAAATATTTTCAAACCTCACCCTGTGAATTTGATTTAGCCACCCAATAACCCCAAGCAGCAGACAGGACAGAAATTCCTAGCCCCATTTTATGGCTCAGGAATAAATAAAGCCTAGAGAGGTGACAAAACTTGTGAATCTGGACATCAAGGCTAGAGCTCAGAATGTAAATAGTTTTATAAATATGAAAGTGCTTTGGCTCCAGATTTTAAACATGTCTAAAGCCTTTATTATTTTTGTTATTATGAATGTAGTCCTTGGCTGGTTGCCAACATTTACATATTACAGAAACTTATGATTTAGAAAGTGGAAGTCACCCTCAGGCCTCTCTTTAGAAAGGCCGGAACCACTGTTAACAGTTTGCTGTGTTGTCTTGTAGACCCTTTCCCTGCAAATAATATGTGTGTGTGTACTCCTAATACACACATAATAGTGATTTTTGTGTAGAAATGTATTGTTGGGACGCCTGGGTGTCTCAGCCCACACTCTCACAAACAGTGCGGTGTCTTTCTCCTTATGCTTTCTGTCAATACCAGGTTTTTATAACACACACCTTTACATGAAGCATTTTTGCTTTGGCACAAGACGTTGGAGAGGGTGGAGCTCTCCATCTACCAACCCTTGTCGGCAAACCAGGCACAGAAAGCATAGAGGAGTAAATGAAAGCTGACAGGGAGGTGAGCATATGTTAATTTAGAAATTGAGATATTTGCCTTTCGTTCCTATTTATTCATTCAAATAGCATTTACTGAGGGCTGTTATGGGCCAGGCCCTATTTAGGTTCCAGGAATTGAGTGATGAACAAGGTGAAGCTGCTGCCTTCATGCGCTTACATTCTCATGTGGGTGAGCCAGGAAACGGATAAATCAGAATACAATGTCAAGTAGTGTTAAGCTCTCTGATGAAAAATAAAGCAGGGGAAGGGATAAACAGTGGTGGGGCAGAGACAGGGGAAGGGTGGGCTACTTAGGCCGGGTGGTTCTCCGCTGACGTGCCAACTGCATAGAAACCCAAATGCAGTGAGGGCTGAGCCCATTCACGGTGGGGGACAGTTCCATTGAGGCAGGCCCAGCAACCGCAAGAGCAGAAGCCCTGAGAGAGGGGCAATTTGGCAGGTCCCCTGGCCTCAAAGCCTCACTGACTTGTGATCTGCCACAAGAAGATAATCAGGCTACTTACTTTCTTTGTAAAAGGTCACGTTCAAGTGAATGAACTGGTGAAAAGCTAACATCTCTTTAGGAGGGTGGTGCTACTAGTGTTGATGAGAATTTAACCCCTGCAAGCCTTCAAAGCCTCTGTCAATGGCCAGGAGATGTGGAGCTTCCCACAGCCTCTCCCACTAGCAAGAAGACCGTCTATATGAAACTCATAAAAATGTGAACCAGGCCCACTGCCCCTCCAGTGTGGAGAAGATTAGCCCTACACACTCATGATTGGGTCCTTCCTACTTCTTTGCTTCCTAAGAACTCAGTTCACTATTACATGTATTTTAACACAACTGAAGGGAAAAAAATCATAATTTAAAACGAAGTTTGTTGGAAGGTAGTCACAGAGAGAAGCTTCCACTCACCAGACCTGGGAAGTTACTCCTGTGTCTGAGGCTGGATCACCGCCCATCTTCCCTCCCAACTCAGACACCCCAGCATCGGCTGAGGGCAGCGGCCAGGGGGTTGAGGAATAGCTGTTTACGGGGCGGGGGGGGTGGGGGTGGGGACATGATGAAAGAAAGGAGGCAGTTTTAAGTGTGAGGATGAAGAAAGGAGTTAGAGTTTTCTGCAGGCTGGAGCCTCCTCCAGAGACACTAACAACTTTGGGCTCAGCCCTGTCACCCACCAGGCTTGACTTGATTTCTACAGTGTAAAGACCAAGATGGGAGTTTCCTTTCTCCTCAGTACTTGGTCCCCTTTTTTTGACCTCATCTTTTACGGGTGGAATCAGACATGTTCAGCTTAAAGAGGCTAAAGCATGGCTTCTTGGGTGTCTTACACTAATTTCTTCATGTCTCAACACGTAGGGAATCTTTTTTCTTTGCTCTCCTCCAAGAGTCTTATGCAAGAGGGCTCAAACAAGAAAAACTTCCTTGTGAACAAAACACCCCTGGAAGACTTTGAAATCCATGCCAAATGTGATATTGAACTTGAAATTCAAACATAGGACTGTTATTATTATCTTCTGCTTCTAAAAGAAACTCCCAAATCTACCCTCATTTACCTACATAAAGAAAAAATGTGCTGACTCATAAGTACTTTAACAGGTCATTTTTTTTTAATGAGGATTTTTAAGAGGACTATGAATAAACAGGCTGATGAGGTTTATAATTTGCACGAATACTTTTATTTTATCAAAATGAGAACTAATCTACTTAAGTGTATTTCTTTAATATATCTCTTCAAAGCTCTAACTTACGAAGCTAAAGGAAATGTAGGGAAGATGATTTCTACTAATTCATTTACATCATTAAAAGCACTTGTGTAGGGGCCCCTGGGTGGCTCAGTCATTAAGCGTCTGCCTGTGGCTGCGGTCATGATCCCAGAGTCCTGGGATCAAGCCCCGCATCGGGCTCCCTGCTCCACAGGAAGCCTGCTTCTCCCTCTCCCACTCCCCCTGTTTGTGTTCCCTCTCTCGCTGTGTCTCTCTCTGTCAAATAAATAAATAAAATCTTTAAAAAAATAAATAAAAGCACTTGTGTAGCCTATACATTATAGCATTTTTTTTTTTCTTTCTTTCTTTAAACTCTCTGGGAACTTTTTGGCTTTTGACCATGGACTGAACTTCTTTTGACTAAGACTTTAAAATTACAGCAAAAGATTGATCTGATAGTGGTAGCCAGGATATATCTGGAAGAAACTATATATTTCAGTTTAGGGCCCTGTACTTAAATTTGGAGTTCTATTCATGTATTAACTATCCTTTTGATTATAAAAACAGGAACCAATTCTTGTCACTTAGGTGAAAAAGAAGAACAAAGGTGACACATCTGGAACCAGAAGTTGGAAAGCCCTGTGCTATCCAGGAAAGCCTATTCATTTTTTTTATCTTGGTTTCTCCTATGTGCGTATTTTATTCTTACCTCCCTCTGCAAACTCTTTTCTTCCCCCTGCTCCCCCTGACCCCCGCTAACTTCTCTTTCTATTGTACAAAACATGGCAGCCGATAGTTCTTGCATGTATATATCAAGGCCTCCGTCTTTCTTGCATTTATAAATTTTCTGGGAAGGGACTCACCTGGCCCAGCCTGGAATCAGATGCCAACACTTAGACCATTCACATCTGACCAGAAGCTGCAGACTTGCAACGGAATTTTGATTGGTCCATTATAGATCTGGCACTTCAAAGGAGCTAGTTTTGGTCAGGGGTGGAATCAAACATGCCAGGAGCTTTCCCTGGATAGCCATGTGGCTGGAGGGTGTGTGTTTATGACAGAGAGACAGACAAAGAGAAACAGAGACAGAGTTAGAGACAAGGAATGTGATACTTAAATACTGAGAGAGAGCAACATCACTCGGCATCAGGGAAATCCAAATCAAAACCTCAATGAGATACCACCTCACACCAGTCAGAATGGCTAAAATTAACAAGTCAGGAAATGACAGATTTTGGCAAGGATATGGAGAAAGGGGAACCCTCCTACACTGTTGGTGGGGATGCGAACTGGTGCAGCCACTCTGGAAAACAGTATGGAGGCTCCTAAAAAAGTTGAATATAGAGCTACCCTATGACCCAGCAATTGCACTACTGGGTATTTACCCCAAAGATACAAATGTAGTGATCTGGTGGGGCATGTGCACCCCAATGTTTATAGCAGCAGTGTCCATAATAGCCAAACTATGGAAAGAGTCTAGATGTCCATTAACAGATGAATGAATAAAGAAGATGTGGTGTATATATATACAATGGAATATTATGCAGCCATCAAAAAATGAAATCTTGCCATTTGCAACCATGTGGATGGAACTAGAGGGCATTATGCTAAGTGAAATAAGTCAATCAGAAAAAGACAAGTATCATGATCTCACTGATATGAGGAATTTGAGAAACAAAACAGGATCATAGGGGAAGGGAGGGAAAAATGGAAAAAGATGAAACCAGAGAGGGAGACAAACCATAAGAGACTCTGAATCTCAGGAAACAAACAGAGTTGCTGGAGTGGAGGGGGGTGGGAGGGATGGGGTGACTGGGTGATGGACATTAGGGAGAGTATGTGCTATGGTGAGCACTGTGAATTGTGTAAGACTGATGAATCACAGACCTGTTCCCCTGAAATAAATAATATATTATATGTTAAGAAAAAAAAAGTCCTGAGAGACCGAGACAGAGAGATTAATTGAGAGGGGTGTGCAGCTAGAAGTAGTCACCAGAAAAGAGGGAATCTGACTTGTTGGTGTCCATTTTAATCCCAAAACATAAAGCCATGCACGCCAAATGACATCAAAGTGTAGAGGTATAAGCTTGGAAAATGACAGAACAATTGAGAATTTTCTAGAATCTCACAGTGGCTTCATCCATTTTTCTTTTCCACAAAAGGACAAATTCCTCTTCAACAAAATCCAGGGCTTCTCAGATTTTTAGTCATAATGGGGTCTTGTCTCAAAATATTAAAAATTAAATTAATGAATAAAACGTTATTTGTCATGAGGTGCCATTGGTTGTTCTTGCAAACCTCTCAGGCAAATAAAAATTTTCATGATTTTGCTGTTTTTTAAGTAGGGCTTAATCTCTATCACAAAAATAGGAAATGGAGTTTCAGGAATTCATTTTTGATATATGATTTAGAAAGTAAAGATATGAACCTCAATGAATACTTTATTATTTTCATTGTCAATCATTGCCAAAGGTTGGATTACTGCTGAGAACCAAGGGATAACATTAGAGTAAAAGTTCTGGTTTTCACCCGGAAATTCCCATGAGCATTTAAATGGGTTACGGACCTGAGGGTCAAGGCTTTGGATTCCTCAGCAAAAGGTCAACTCTGAATAAAACTTTTCTCTGTGTCTCCTTTGGTGAAAACTAGACATTGTTTTCAGCCAAGGGGGTCTTCATTTCAGTAACCTCTGAGCAAAGACAATGTGCCTAACGAGGAATGCAGTACTTAATTAATGCCACGAAACCCTGTCACAGTGTTTACTCCTTTGGTTATATCTTTTCTTAGACAAAATTTTTATTTTGAAAAGTTATCTGCTTTGCTTTTAAGAGCAAACAACTAAATCCCCTGTCAAGGTCTGAGGATGCAAGTTTTTTTTACTGTCAGTAAGTAATTTGTTCAGGGAATTTTCACTATAAAACGGAGCTGCTTTGGTCCTAAACATTCCCACAAATCAGAGATGGTCCTGTTAGTCTTAGGAAACATTTCCTTGTAACTTTCTTCTAAATTTGGCCCTCATGTGTAGCAATATATCCTTTATACAAGTAAGTGGTGTGCTCTGAAACTTCTGGATCATTTCTTCTTTGGAGTTGGTTAGGAGCCCACTCTGCTGTTGTCCTTGTTGTTGCTGTTTTTTACAAGTCTACTGATGGGATATTTTGTAAGGAATCCTTCAGCTATGTCTCCGGTGCATTGTAACAGATCTTTGGATGATGATATTTAATTTTAGAACCAGCATGTATTTGAGGATCATCACTTGATCTTAGCTCCTCTTGCCTGTAAAATTGAGGTAATGATATTTATTCCATTTCTCAAGTGGTTTTAGTTCCTTCATTAACATGAATGCTAATAATGGCAAACACTTATATAATCATTATATATGCCAGGAACTCCTCGAAGCACTCTACAGATATTATTTAACTCTTATATGAAGTATATATTATCATTATCCCCATTCTAGGCAGAGGGGTTAAATAACTTGCTCAAGTTCACACGGTTAGTAATCAGAAGAGTTGAGATTTGGATGCAAGCAAGTGGGTTCTAGAATGTGCCCCCAACCTCTATCCCATATTGTTGAGCGTTGTCATTATTTATTAGTTCAGCAGACATTGAGTGAGCTTCATCTAGGAGACCACTACAAATCAGACATGTCTTTTTCCTTTAGGGCCTGTAGTCTATGGTACAGAAAATGGGGAAAATGTATAATAGTGCATTTTATGATAAACGCAGGGGGCTCTGGGAGCACTTAGAAGCACATAACCCAGCTTTGAGAGATCATGCCAGCTTGTCTATAAAAGGGGAACATGATAATACTTATCACAGAGGGTTGATGTGAGGATTAAATAACTTAATGCATAAAAATGCTTAGAGCGGAACCCCTCACATTGAGCGTCAGCTACGACTTTTATTAAGCCAGCACTGGGAGCTGTGGAGTCATGTGAAGAACTAGGTTGTGCAGAGCATGTTGAAGGCAGAGGAAGCTGCAAGGATAAAGACCCAGAAATGAAGGATACCATGACCAGCTCAGGGCATTGCAAATAAGAGCACAGAGGAACAAGGAGGCTGGCAGGTCAGTCAGGGTGAGGTCATGAAGGACCTGTCTGTCAGGCTGTGGAGTTTGGGCTTGTCCTTCAGCAGGGAGGTAGCTTCATCAGACTTTCTTTACCTACAGATGGCTGACCCCATTTTGGAGAATGAATTAAAGGGGGTAAAGACTGGAGGCAGGAAGGCCATTTGGAAGCCTATTAAATTAATCCAAGCTAGAGATGACGGTGATCTGTTGTAAGGGACAGATAGGCTGGATGGAAAGAAATGAACGGATTAGAGTGACACTGACGAGGTAGAATTGATAATACTTGGTGACTGTTGCCAAGTGTTCTATCAAGGGGACATCAAGGATGACACCCAAATTTCTGGCCCGGACAGCTGAGAGGAAAGAGATTCTGATACCTGTAACTCAGAGCATATAACCTGTACACATGAATGCAGATTCATGGAGAATGGGACCCTGAGAGATGGTGGAGTTTATAATGAAAGAAGGTGGTCTGTGGAGGAATTCCTGGTGGATCCGGCCTCAACACTGGGTGGCACGGCTTTCTTAGCATTCAGGCAGAGAGCCTAATAACCCGACTGTTGGCACGGGTCTGCTGGCAACAGTGATCCCCATCCACAGCTACCTTTTCCTCCAAGGACCCCCGTCTTGTCTCCTAGCCTCCAGGGTCTGCCCCGGTGGGAAGTGAGTAGCAATTTGTTTCTCCACGAGTTGGCCTGGGACTCTTTAGGCCTCCAAATATGTGTTTTTCAGAGCTCTGGTGTTCTAGGGAGATTTCTAAAAGTCTATCCTATTCTACCAGCAGGGACCTTAGAGGCCATCCAGTGCAAACATCCCAGGGTGGTATTTCACAAGTAGACATGATAGGACCAAATTATGTGTATTGTAAGGATACCATTTCTGAATCATTTTTCTTCTAGTTCCAAATAATGTTCTTTTCACCCTAGTTCTTGTGCAAATAAGAATGTTCAGTTCCTACCCTTTGATTTTACGGTGGCCCAGCAAAGAAGTGGCCTGTAAAGCCTCACTGTCCTCCTGTTTCCATATCTCATTACCACCGGTAGTTATTTCAGCCTTCCTTTTCTGTGGCAATATACTGATATGAGTAGTGTGTGTGTGTGTGTGTGTGTGTGTGTGTGTGTGTGTGTGTGTGTGTGTGTAATATATATGCAGTAAAGACTTTACTAATGGACTATATTTCCATGTTTTGTGATGAGAAACTCCTGCCTAAGTTTGGCATTTCATATACCTTCTGTTGATTCCATCAGAGTTAATGTCACCTTGGTTTTTTTTCTAGAATAGGAAAGGACCCCAGATTCTCTTTGCTGGCCCCAAACTAACTCAGAATCTGCAGGGAGCATAGGTGCTGACTCTATGGAATCAGCCTAGGGGAGTTTTCTGTCTTTCTTTAAATAACTGAAGTGCTGTGTTCATAGAAAGTGAGTTTTTAGAATTAATAACTGATAGAGTGTTTTTCTTTCAGTGATGGGATTACTTTTTTCTTAAGAATATAGGTATTAAGTCACAGGGTGGATCAGCCTTAATTGCATTATTTGTTAATAAGGTTTACTTAACCTCTCTGTGTCTCAGTTTTCTCATCTATAAAATGATGCCATTAGGGCAACCCTCTCAGGTCCCCTCCCTCTTCTGAAGCTTTCTACTATCACTTTACTGTTGCTCAATAAACTTTGCTTTGGGGCACCTGGGTGGCTCCATCAGTTAAGCGGCTGCCTTCGGCTCAGGTCATGATCCCAGCGTCCTGGGATTGAGCCCGCATTCGGCTCCCTGCTCCGCGGGGAGCCTGCTTCTCCCTCTCCCTCTGCTGCTCTCCCTGCTTGTGCCCTCTCTCGCTCACTCTCTCTGTCAAATAAATAAATAAAATATTTTTTAATAAATAAAATGAGGCCATTAGAAAGCACAGAAATGGCTAATTTTGAGACATGTGGTTTTAAGGTTTTTTTCTAATTTCCTAAAGTACCATGTAAGCTATTACGGTGATTGAAAATGAAATGTTATTATTCTTTCCCAGGACACAATGTATATGTGGGGAAAAAAAAAAAGAATACATTTGTGAACTTTAGAACTTTAAATTTCATTTTCAGACTATGTTTGGAGATTTTTAAAATATTTTATAAATGAACAATTTTGTATAAGGTCAGAAAATAAGTCATGAATTTATTTGCAAAACTATTTTTATGTTTGATGAAGAATCATATGCTCAGCAAATTGTAGAATGGATTTTTAAGTAAAAAAACAAAAAGAAGTGGTGTTCAGAAGATACCACATAAGTTAAATAACAACCTAATTTACATTTTGTGGTAAAGTTGCCGGGTAAGTAGATAATGGGAATGCTGTGGATGGTGTGCATGTGGCTGTCAAGAAGGCCCTTGGTAATTGGACATAATATTCTGGTTATCAAGAACTGTGGGCAGGGTGATGGAGCAGTCAGGTGGTTCACCAGTAACCAAACAATTATATATCTCAAGCCTGGTGATAAAAGACAGGATTGATATTAACCTGGCAAGAATCTCAAGGACTGCCAGGATTCTTGCACTTGGTCTGTATTTCCTCAGCAAAACAGCAATAACTTAGAGAAGATGTAAAAAACATTGCTTGCATACATGGCAAAAAGAGGTGAGAGTAATCTGTTAGGGAAGAGATCCCAGACTTAAACAGCTGTCAACAGAGCACAATGATATGCCAAAGCAAGCAAGAATAGCATTTTATAAGAATAGACCTGTCATTAGGTTTATATAAAACACACCCAGCCACACGTTGCAACTACACAATCACGAAGGTGAGGTACACCTCCTTCAAAAACAATGCATGTTTGAGCAAAAGAAGAGAAAGACCCAAGGGTTTTTACTGACCAGAAGTGCTGCTGTGTAGAGGATATCATGCTGTGTGGTTGCCCAAAGAGGAATGTGATCCTAGGCATACTAATCGAACGTGAAAAATCCAGTTAGAGAAGACATTGTCCTGTTTTCTCTGGATACAAGTTAAGTCCATGGAGGCACCGTAAGGCTGATTATGGACATCACATTTGGAAAGGAATATTGTCAGTGTAGTCAGCATCTGAGGTATCGAAGGATCCAGAACAGATGAAGGAATTGGGGAAGTGTCACTAAAAAAAAGAAGAGAGGGAACATAACAGTTTTCTTAAAACATTTTAAGAATTGTTACCTGGAAAAGAAATTATATTTCAGAGGCTTGGAAGTTAAAACTAGGGTCAAGGATAAAAATTATAGAAAGGATATTTGAACTCATTATCAGAAGAATTTTATAAAGATTCAAGCTATTCTCCAATGGAGCTGGCTGTCTAGTGCAGTGAGGCAAGATCCCTCTTGTTTTAAGTGTTACATAGGTATTAGGTGTCCCTCATGTCTAGTGTTACCTAGGGATTCTTTCACTGGATAGGATAGATAGACAAACTTTAAAAATTCTTGCAAGTCTCAGAGTTTGTGACTCTCAAAAAATTTTTATTAGATTTACCTACTCTATAAGATTTTTTCTTAAGTATGGGAAGATAACTTGGTCTCATTTGAAGTAGGCACAACATTAACTACTTTAATTGCATGGGTGTGTATCATTTGCAAAGAACAAAGCCATCTTGCCAAAGGCCCTGTGCAATCCATTAGCTCAGGATGGGCTAATTAGAATTGGCAAGCAAACAAGATGATTCATAATAAAAACTCCATACAGTAAAAACTAGGAACTGTGAAATTGAGGTTCCAGGTTATAGGACAGTTACTCCTGTTCATTTATCTTCTTCCTTGCTATTGGCTGGGTCGAGTGATCCCAAGAGTCAAATTTGGCTCTGTTAGTGTTAAAAAGTCTTGAGGGGCACTTGAGTGGCTCACTCGGTTAAGCGTCTGCCTTCGGCTCAGGTCCTGGGATGGAGCCCTGAATCAGGCTCCCTGCTCAGTGGGGAGTCTGCTTCTTCCCACCCCTGCTCTTGTGCTTTCAATCTCTCTCTCTCTACCTCTCACATAAATAAAATCTTAAAAAAAAAAAAAAAGAGTCTTCCTGAGGTAGCTCAGGTTTCCCACAGTGTTTCCTACAGTGGCTGTACCAATTTACATTCCCACCAGCGTGCACGAGGGTTCTCTTCTCTCCACATCCTCACCAACACTTGTCACTTCTTGTCTTTGATTTTAGAATGACTATGTTGTACGCATGAAACTAATGTAACATTTTGTGTCAACTATACCCAAGTCAAAAAATTTAAAAGAATAAAAGGTCTTCTTGCACTTGGACAAATATCTACATGTATCTTTAGACCATTCTTGTATTCACTTATCTGACCATTCACTTATTAATAAACATTAAGTGCCCGCTTTGTCAGGCACTATGCTAAGAACTGGGGATACAAAAGTAAATTGGCTGAATATAGTTCTAGTCCTTGAGGTCTAGCTGGTCTAGTGGAGAAAATGAGCATGAAAATGAAAACAAATATTTGCAGCATTGCTGGTGCTAAAATAGAAATATGTGGACTAGATAGGGCTCAGCTTGCTACTCCTGCCATTCATGGCTTTTTCACCTGGTTCCTTCTGTACAGCTATGTTCTAGAACACTCCCTTTATTTTAAAATCCTCTGGGATTCCTTAGGGAACAACAGGACATTCCTGCATCTCATGTAACTCAAGTACCTTAGTATTTTTTCACCCTTTTTAGACTCTTGAGATTGATTCTGACCATCTTTAGACCCGAGGAGCAGAGTCAGCATAGGAATGGCTAACACATGAAGTCATCTTCCGTGTCAAGCACTGATCTGTATACTTTATGAATCATCAGTTATTTGGCCCTTACAGCAACCCCGGGGTGGGGGGTATTCTTATTCTCTCTATATTACGGGTAAGGGAGCGAAGTAAGGTACAGGTGGGTTAAATAGGTTTCATAGAAAGTGCCCAAGGTGACCCAAAAGCAAGTGGTGGGTCTTGGATTTGAACCCAGCAGTCTGGCTCTCGAAGCCAAGCTGTGAAAACACTATGCCATGTTCCCTGTCTCACCAATGCCATTGTAGGTTTTCCAGATAGGAGATCACAAAAGGTCTTTCCTGGAGCATGATAAGAGATGATGATCATGACAATGACCCTGTGCTAAATGCTGCGGTGAAAAGTCTTGTGTTCCTTCTTTCACTTGGGCCCCACCAACCTGGGCACAGGGATTTTATTGCCTCTGTTTTACAGATGACAAAGCAAGGCTTAAGAGTTTAACCATCCAAGTTTACCTAACTAGTAAATCCTTCAGTATATATAGGTCATTAGGTAAAAATACCAAGTAGTCATTGTACACAATAATGAACACGTTTGTTTCAGGAAAAGAAAAAGGTGTATGTTGAAAGAGGAAGCATTTAATGTTTTTCCTGGGGATGGTTAAAGGGATAAGAAGATAGCCTTTTGTTATTTGACTGTCATGATGTCTTTTGTTCCACAGTTTGAGTAAGACGCATCCCAGGCTTTTTTATTTGCCCTTCATTGAATTTAGGGTGTTTGATTGGTTTGTAAAGAGATGGTCTAATTCAAGGAGTCCTTTAAACTTTGAATGATCTTTCTTTTTTTTTTTAAGATTTTATTTATTTATTTGAGAGAGAGAGAGAATGAGAGATAGAGAGCACGAGAGGGAAGAGGGTCAGAGGGAGAAGCAGACTCCCCGCTGAGCAGGGAGCCCGATGCGGGACTCGATCCCAGGACTCCAGGATCATGACCTGAGCCGAGGGCAGTCGCTTAACCAACTGAGCCACCCAGGCGCCCTTGAATGATCTTTCTTAGCATCTGTGTTTATGTGATTTGGATGTTTCTTCTTCACTCGTTTAAAATTTACAGAGTATACATTCTGACTTACTAATCTCATTTTATTACTGGGTTAGTAAAAGTAACTTTTTAAACAGAAGGTTCTTTCAAACACTGATGTAATGTGGCTTATATGAGTTTGATTAACCCAAATGTGGAAAAACATGGACTATAAGAAGAGCCGCAGACTCTTCGTTCTAGATTATAATAAACCATCCCAATTCAGAAGAGGAGTCCTTGGCCTCCCAGGTTCCTGTGATAACATAGTTTACAGATCCACTGGGTGAGACGTGCACTGGGAGTTGTCTCGGCTTTCTTTCATTACAGCGTAAGGTATGGTGCCTGATCTCAAAGGTGTTGGGTGTATTCCTATGCTAGGCATCTGGCCAGTGGGTTGGGGGACAAATTGAGAGTCTTCTTCCTGTCTAGTAATTCCTGCGTTTCCTTCCTGATCACCCTCAAGCCCCCTTTTCTCCATCAGGTCTTCAATCACCCCAAGATGTGGAGATTTCTTCTCTGAGTTCCTATATTATTCCCCCATTCCATTCATTTGCTATGTGTCATTTACTGCCTTAACAGTAATTTCTTTTTATGTGTGTGCCCTTTCTGCCCTACTAGAGAGCAAACACTTTAAGGGCAGGAACTGCATCTTATTTGCCCAACACTTACTGCTGAGATTAATAAATGTGTTAATGATTACCGGAGGACCCAAGAAAGGAAAAAGCACACATAGGAGTTCTTCAGTGGTAAGGAAGCATATTTATGATTGGCAGCACAGATGGGAACCATGATCATCTTGCCCATAGGGGAATGTGACGGTTGGTTAGGTAATATTGCACTGTTAGCACAGACAGTCCTTACACTGAAATTAGCTGTTTGCTTTCCAGGATAAAGTGATATAAACTAAGATCCATCTAATTTTCTGTAGAAACAATGTCTTAAAAGAGAACTGTGTTCCCACCGAAGGGCCTGGAATATTCAGTCTTTCTCTAAAGGAGATTTTTACCAATACTTGATTTTACCAACTCTGGATTAAATATTTGTATATAAAATAAAGCAAGTGTATGTATTTAAAGTGTGCATGTAAATGCATATGTATATATCCCTGCATTATACAGGGTAAATAGAGTAAGCAGTTGTATGTTTTCAGGTTTAATTTAGTTTATTTTCAAATACAGAGGTGTAAGAGGCATATGGAAAGGACTGAGGGGTCTTGAAGAAATAACCAGAAGAAGGAGAGGTGACCCTATAAAGCTCTTTGCAGGAACTGTCGGGGCCTTAGGCCAGGCGAGGCTCACAGTTTGGGTGGAGACTGTTGGAAATTCTTTCACACATTAGCAAGGGTAAAAAGGATATAGCTGGTCAAGAATGAATCAATGAAAGACCATTGCAAATCAACTTGCAGTTAGCCTAGAACTGCCCATAAAGTAACCAACGATAAATGGGCTCTTCTGAGTAACTCAATGCCACATATATCAGTTGTGCTCATGACAAAGTTTATTTTGAATTCCAACCAACCGACTTGCTCAGTGTGGGAACAGGCCATTGAGTAAATTCATAACGTGGGTCTCCTGTGGTGCCTTGCACTTTCCTTGATGGCACAGAAATGTGATCAGAGCCGACTGCCTGAGAAATGTTCTGTCTGAAACCAGTACATGGGGATGCGTCATTCTAATGAAAATCCAGCAGAGAGAATATTTAATTTCCTCCTGTGGTACCTCTGTTTCGTGTCTGTGACATTCCAGCTCTCCTTGCTTGCTTTCTACTAAGCATCCAGTCCCAGGCAGGTGTCAGTAACCCAAGGTGACTGTGGCAGCATTTCTGCCCTTCAGGTGCTCTCAGTCTAGCTGACCGTGGAGGGACAAGCCACTCATGATGTCTGATTTGACAGTGAGCACCTGGAGAGTACCATGGAAACATGGAATGGGAAACATCTGACTCAGCCTGGGGGTGGTGTCTAGGGAAAGCTATGAAGAGCAGGGGACAAATGAGCTGGAGTTGAGAGAATAAGGAGGAGGTTACCAGGCAGTAAAGGTGACAGAGGCAAGAATGTGAACAAAGCATAGGTGTCACTTACTCACTTGCTTCCTTCCTTCCTCCCTTTGGCCTGCCCTTTCTCTTAATTACCAAGGGGTTCGGATACTCAATACCTGGCAAGTCCAGTTACAATCAGAGGTTGCCTTTTGTGCTGAATCAGAACATTAGAGACCTCTCAGCCACAAGAACAGGCTGACCTTGGCCGAGAACTTTTCTCCCTGGGAGTTGCATAAGGTACTCCTAGACATCCCTGGCTCCAGGGACATTCTTTCTCTGAGATGTTATTGCCTTTAGTCAGATTTCAGTAAAGCTGTTGCAGATCCCAGGACCATAATAACTCTTTAAGTGACTTGGGTTTAGGGCTTAACTCAAAAGAGCAAGCTTTTTCTCCCATTTCCAGGTTCTCATGGGATATCTTAATGGCTTCTCCATGTATGTCTCGCAGTGTCTGTCTTTCCTTCCATTGTTTTCTTTTACACATATTCTATTTATGTCCTCCAACCTTACTTTGCTATATACATAAGCCATCCATCTTCTCATATTTCTTTGATCAAACTCTGCAAATTTGCTAAATGCAAACTAGAAATATGTTTCCAAATACTGTTTTTTCTTTTTCTGATGGCATAGTTGATCCATTATAGTAAGTTTAATTAGTTAGGTTGTACTTTACCAACAGTTTTTTTTCTTGAGTATAAGCCTGACCAGTAATGGTTTTTCATAAGCTCCTATAGGCCTGTGCCATTCGGTATTACCAAATTACATTTTATACAAGTCTACAGACTATATCAGAATTGAAAACTTTTCCTTTCCAGCAGAAGGATCCCCAAGAAACCATTCTCTCAGTGAGATGGAAACAGATATGGTCATCAAACTTTTGGATTGGTGGGTGAGAGTTAAGACCCGGGTTTGTATAAAACCCAGCACTTTGCACTTTTGCCCTGAGCAGGAGAATCCCTTGGAATATTTGTTAAATGTTCAGATCCTTCGGCCCCACTCCAGACTCCTAGAATCAGAACCTCCAGAAAGGAACTAGAAAGTACCATATACATGGAAGGTGTATGTAGGTAAATTAAATGGGCAAAGGCCCCACCTTCATGTTTACTTTCCAACTGGGGTGATGGACAATTAGTAAATCAGTCAATCAACCAGGCAACTAATAAACAAGATATCTTAAGTGCAGAGAGTGATACCAGAAAACCAAGCAGAATAATATTTTAAGGAATGGCTGGGCTGGGTACTACTTTATATGGCACAAAGGAAGACCTCTCCAAAGGGCACACTTGGAGCTGAGACCTAAACTATGAGAAGGAGCTGGTGAAGTCAAAAACTGGGAAAGAACTTTTGTTCATCTTGTTTACCTCTGTGTCCTGGTTAATGTGTGCTATCATCGGCTCCTCTTGGGGCTCAATATGTTCTTGGAGGGAAGGGGAAGTGATCATTCGGGACCTTTTGGCCCAGCATACAGTATAGCATGTCTTCCTTTCTTTACATTGTCTCTCTTGTGATTAATGTACAACTAATGGAAAATGTTTTTTAATTAACATTGCGATAACAAACCTCACATTTTACACAATTGGTTTTTATTGGTTCTACTTCAAAGGTTATGACATGTTTTACAATTTAATGACCTTCTCATACCCTTACTATGCATTTTCCTATTTAGGAAACTACCCGTAGGTAACCTAGAGTGAAACACCCATTAAGACATTTGTTGGGAGAGACAGTCTTGACCTTCTTGTTTCTCAGCTACATAGGATCAGTCTTATGCCATTTTTTGCAGTAGAAATCTAGTGCTTGCAAATATATTTGTTCCCAAAATAGAAACAAAACTAGCTTTGGTGAGAGCTTATTATAAAAAAAAAAGGCTCCCAGCAAAAAATTAAAGACAGTAATGAGAGAGGTAAGGAAGAAGGTAAAGAGCACCTGGATCATGTTGCCTAGAGATTATATTTGCTTGGGTATTTGGATATACTGTATATTTTGTGATCTTTTCTAAGTGCACACATGTATATACACAAATTCATCTTGTTCTTTTTTTTTTTTCAAAGATTCATTTATTTGAGAGAGAGAGCAAGCACAAGCAAGGGGATGGGCAGAGGGAGAGGGAGAGAGAGAATCCCAAACAGTCTCCTCTCTGAGCTTGGAGCCTGACGTGGGCTCAATCTTACGACCCTGAGATCATGACCTGAGCCACAACCAAGAGTTGGACACTCAACTGACTGAGGGACCCAAGTGCCCCCTAACTTGTTCTTTTTAATAAGAATGGATTAATACTATATTCACAGTTTTGTAACTGTGTTTTATGTAAATCGACAATATATTATGAACATCTACATCAATATTGTTTTCAATACTATTGTTTCTATCAATATTGTTTTCAACTATCAGTGTTTCAACAGTATTGTTTTTAATATGTCAAAAATATTGTTTATATTGAAAACAATGTAATAACACCTATACTGCCATAGGGTATTCCTAACATTTGTATCCTTTTTTTTAAAGATTTATTTATTTATTTTAGAGAGAGAGAGAAAATGCGCTAGAGCTCACACATGAGTGGGGGAAGGGCAGAGGGAGAAGGAGAGAGGGAGAATCTAAAGCCGACTCTCTGCTGAGTGCAGAGCCCAACACAGGGCTCAATCTCACCGCCCAGAGATCATGAACTGAGCCGAAACCAAGAGTCAGATGCTCAACCGACTGAGCCACCTAGGCACCCCTACATTTCTATCCTTTTAAAAACTCAATCCATGGTGACACTGTAGAGAATGGTAATTTCAACTCTTGCGAAGACCATTAGGCAGTATGCTCTTACAATATCTCATGCATACCCTGCATGGTAATCATTTATTCCTCTGTGTCCTTTGACTTGCAATTCCCAGTGAATAGCATGGTGACACTTAACAAATGCTCACTGTGTATTAATTGAATAAACATTGATATCTGAGAGCATTCTGGGTGTCCCCACCCAGATACCTGTTTCTGCTAGAATCATGTGACATGCATCTTAAATTTACCACAGAATTCTCCCTCTCACTTGGCACCATAGAGAGCATCCATGTTTGCCTTTCTCCTTAGTTACTTGGACTGTTCATTGGCCATGACTGAAGGAAGCTCTGAGTGAAACCCAGAATCATCAAATGTGAGAACCAAAAGAAGCCTTGCAGCTCATTCTAATCCAATCCCATTCATGGACAGATGAACAAATTGGGAGAAGAGAAACATAATGACCTTTTAAAAAGCATACCCTAGGGTCTGGATTTGAATTGAGATCCCTTCATTTAATGAGCTTTTATTAAGTACCTACTATGTGTATGGTGCTTGGCTAAGCACTGGGTATCTCAAGTTGAATGAGATACAAAAGGGTCTTCCTGAGGATATCAGCCTACCAGGGCAGCCAAATGCGTGCAGAATCAGGACCAAGTGTAATAAATTGTGTGTGTGTGTGCACGTGCATTCACATGTGGGTACACAACAGCAACTGAAGCATCCTACTGGATGTGTTTATGAATTGCCTTAGGAAGCACAGCAGGGGAGATATGGAGATACCAACACTATCTGGTATCTGGGCAGTCAGAACTAACATTTTCTGTGTCGGACACTCCATGCATTATCTCATTAGATTCTCACAAAAATCCTATCAGGTCAGTATCATCATGCTCATTCCATAGCTTAGAAAATGGTGGGAGGCCCAAAAGGTGAATGGATTTGCCCATGGTCAACTCAGTGTCTGCTTGATCTCCAGCGTATGCTCTTTTTACTATAACAAGGATGGTTAAGTGGGTTTCATCTCAAGGGCAAATTCCATCAGATTGCTAGAGGCTGCTTGGAACTGTGCTGTGAAGGATTCGAGGCCATATGTGGATTCAGACGCAGGTAGTGTGGTGGATTAATAATGGCAGCCAGGGGCATGGGATGGGAGGTGATAGCTCTTATGTCAAGACATTGTAGTTCCTAAGCTCTAACATGCTTTTGCTCCTCCAGATCCAACTTTCTCTAAGTCAGGTCACGCTCCTACTAATTCCTGTTCCCTTCCTCTGAGCTCAGAATGGTGTTTCGTGCCATCTGGGTGGCCAGAATCTTGTACTCTGTTCAAGTCAACTTTCCTGTGCAGTGTCCCTTACTATAGCCCTTTTGAAAATTTTCAACTGCATCAAAGATACCCCTTTGACATCCCCTCAGAACCCTGCTCTGTGCCAATGACCATTTATGTGATAAAATATTATATGCCTCTGGCTTAGTATGTTTACATTTTTAGGTAGGGTGCAGCAGAGCCCTCCCTAATCCAAAAGATTGACTCGAGCAAGAATTTCAAATCCTTGGACAGACTAGTTGGGATCTGTCCATCTTTGAAATTATACCCAGCAAGGAGCTGTTACTCTGCCAATGTACGCAGCTGACCTCATGCCTTTTCTTAGATGGTGGAGAGCCCTTGATGTAATAGTTAATGAGGTACCGAGGTATTGTTGGTCCATACATATTATGCTTAAAGAGGCATCTGGAGGTGGAGATGGTGTTCTCTTCCTTATTCAGTTTATGATTTCCTGCTGTTGCCCAGAGTTAAACACTAGAATTAGGCCTTAGCTGTGGTTCTAGCTGCTATATACCTCTCCTTTAAATTTTATCTCGTAACCCCATGGCACTGAGATTTTCAATTTTCCAAAGCTGGCCACAAACATAAAACAAGTGTCTAAAACCAGTTGTTAGAGTCAAAAGACCCAACAGAAGGGACAATAGTGTTAAATGAATCATTTGTGGAATGCTTAACTGCTCATCTTCTATTTGAAGTGTCTCAGTGTTTTCTTGCTTTCTGTAGTAAAAATAAGTCAGGTTTATGAAAAGTATATATTTTCATTCCTTTCACATATGTGACAATCTATTTTCTGAATTATTGGATTTCTGAAACACTGTGGGTAAACGAATACAAATTTAAATGCAAACCACATCTGGAAGTGTTATTTTGAAATTATTGAACAAATTCTTTGCTATCCTGAGAGCATTTCCACTTAAATATTCTGTTAGTGTGTGACTTGCATATTTTAACAATTCTGGTCAAGGATAGCTTTTTACGTTAAAATTTTACTTTAAAATTAAATTTCTTTTCAAATAAGAAGAGAGCTTCCCTCAGATGAGGTTCACAACCTGATTTTTATGTAGAGTTATAATTTTCTATTTTAGTAAATCAGACAGCCCTGCGGCTTACTAGGTTAACATTATTGCCTGGGCCCTGCCACTTTTTCCTGGACTAGAAACAAAGAATAACAGAGTGAACATATTTAAAATATATCCTCCTGTTTGATGAAATGAGTAGTCCATGTGCCAGAGTGTGACTATTCTGTGTGAGTGATTGCTTTTATTGTTCCAGATGTTTTATTTATGTGCCGCTCACATGTCAGGATTTTTTTTTAATTGCATGT
This sequence comes from Zalophus californianus, assembly GCF_009762305.2. NCBI lineage: Eukaryota > Metazoa > Chordata > Mammalia > Carnivora > Otariidae > Zalophus > Zalophus californianus. Next base: position 70,872,666 of record NC_045598.1, on the reverse strand, counting down.
GTGAATTTTTAAACAGATGAAATTATGGATCCAAGTCTGACCAGTGGAACAGGAAAAAAAAAAAGTATGAGTCCTGAGGAACAGGTTTCACGCACCTTGAGGTCTTCATCTTCTGCACATCCTGTCACCAAAACCCCAAGAATGCTTGAACTATCTTAATTACATTCTAGCGAGAGGCCCTTCTTCCAGATGGACTGGTGTTCTTCTTTCTGTTTTCCTATATATTGTGGAGATGAAGTATTAACCAAAGGATTTTTTTGAGCTATTTTGAAAACTTCCAAATAAGAGAGGAGGGCTTTTATAGACTGTCTAACATGATATTGATTAGGGACTTGGAAAGATCTTTGATTTCATTTGTCACCAATATTTTCATTTGTAATTCTATCTTCCAAAGTGTTAGACATTCCTGAATTTGATATTTCTGATTACCTTAAATTGCAGTCATTAAATATCATTTCAGCACTAATTGCACGTTCTAGTATATGATTCACTGTGCTTTAAAAATTAACACTAAACTTATCGTACTGGTTTTTGAGTATAGCACTGAAACTAGTTTATTTAATTACCAGAGGAAAGCTCATTTATAGTCTAATTGGACAATTAGTGAGTCTCTTAAACAGGTACTGAAAGAACATAGTGCCTCATTAAAATAAAACCTAATTGCTTCTTGTCAATGTAACTGACCAGTCACTTAGCAATAGAAGGAAATTAGAATTTGTTATCCAAATGTAATCATCACGAAAATATTCCCTCTTAGTAGTTGGCACATAGTAGGTGATTGCTTAGTAAATATTTATTAATGAAAGGACATATGGCCTAAGTGCCCACCCACTGCTGATGACTCCCAAGTCAGCATTTCAATTTGGAGCTCTCAGAGTGCCGGCTGCCTGCCCTCTACAAGTCTCTGGCTTGAGGAGCCACAGGTACTCCACTGACCTGAGGCCTAAAACTGAACACGGTCTCCACCTTCTAAACCTGTCCCTCCGCTGCCTCTCTGCTTGGCTATCAAACTTGGTTGACCATGTGCAACCCAGTCACCTCTCCCTCAGTTCCCACAGCCAGTTCTCATCAAGTCCTCCAGTTTCTTCCTCCTTACTATTTGCTAATAACTATCGGCTTCTGTCCATCCCCGCCAGCGCTGCTCTTCCCATCCTTATCATTCTCACCTGAATTTTAGTCAGTCTTCAGGTGAGTCTTCCTGCCTAGCCCAGTGGTTCTCATGCTTTGCTATACGAAAGCATTTCCCCAGGGAGCAAGCTCAACCTGGAGATGCCTAGATCTTATTTTCATCAGTTTCTCACTTGGTAGGTCTGGGTGGGGCCCAGAAATCTGAATTTTAAAGAGCCCCCCCCTCCACCCCCGCCTCCCCGGGTGGTTCTGATGCAGGTGGGAGCAGACTTCGAGCTCCCTTACCTCTAGTCCTGGGCACTGAAAGTTTTGCTCTAAAATAAAAGATTTGCAAGTGTTCTATAGTTTTCAGAGTATACCTCTTTACCTCTTTGGTTAGATTTATTCCTAGGTATCTTATGGTTTTTGGTGCAATTGTAAATGGGATCGATTCCTTAATTTCTCTTTCTTCTGCTTCATTGTTAGTGTATAGAAATGGAGCTGACTTCCGTGCATTGATTTTATATCCTGCGACTTTGCTGAATTCCTGTATGAGTTCTAGCAATTTTTTTGGTGGAGTCTTTTTTTTTTTTTTTTTTTTTGAGAGAGAGAGAGAGAATGAGCATGAGCAGGGGGGGAGGAGCAGAGGGAGAGGGAGAAGCAGACTCCCTGCTGAGCAGAGAGCCCGATATGGGGCTCGATCCCAGGTTTGATTTGAAAGTTTGATTTCTTTGCCAATTTGGATGCCTTTTATTTCTTTTTGTTGTTTGATTGCTGAGGCTGGGACTTCCAGTACTATGTTGAACAACAGTGGTGAGAGTGGACGTCCCTGTCATGTTTCTGGGAGAAGATATTTGCAAATGACATATCAGATAAAGGGCTAGTACCCAAAATCTATAAAGAACTTATCAAATTCAACACCCAAAAAACACAAAATCTAGTCAAGAAATGGGCAGAAGACATGAACAGATATTCTCCAAAGACAACGTACCAACGGCTAACAGACACATGAAAACATGCTCAACATCACTCAGCATCAGGGAAATACAAATCAAAACCACAATTAGATACCACCTCACACTGGTCAAAATGGCTAAAATTAACAAGTTAGGAAACAAAGAGGTTGGCGAGGATGCGGAGAAAAGGGGAACCCTCTTACACTGTTGGTGGGAATGCAAGCTGGTGCAGCCACTCTGGAAAACAGTATGGAGGTTCCTCAAAAAGTTGAGAATAGGACCACCCTATGACCCAGCAATTACACTACTAGGTATTTATCCAAAGGATACAAATATAGTGATTCCAGGAGACACAGGCACCTCAGTATTTATAGCAACAATGTCTGCAATAGCCAAACTATGGAAAGAGCCCAGATGTCCATTGAGAGATGAATGGATAAAGATGTGAGAGAGAGAGAGATACTGGAATATTACTCAGCCATCAAAAAGAATGAAATCTTGCCATTTGCAATGACATGGATGGAACTAGAGTGTATTATGCTAAGCGAAATAAGTCAGTAAGAGTGGGGCGCCTGGGTGGCTCAGTCATTAAGCGTCTGCCTTTGGCTCAAGTCATGACCCCAGGGTCCTGGGATCGAGCCCCGCATCGGACTCCCTGCTCCACGGGAGGCCTGCTTCTCCCTCTCCCACTCCCCCTGCTTGTGTTCCCTCTCTTGCTGTGTCTCTCTCTGTAAAATAAATAAATAAAATCTTAAAAGAGAGAAAGATAAATACCATATGATTTTACTCATATGTGGATTTTAAGAAACAAAACAGATGAACATAGGGGAAGGGAAGGAAAAAAATAAGATGAAAACAGAGAAGGAGGCAAACCATAAGAGACTTTTTTTTTTTTAAGTTTATTTATTTATTTATTTATTTGAGAGAGAGAATGAGAGAGAGAGAGCGCATATGAGAGGAGAGAGGGTTAGAGGGAGAAGCAGACTCCCTGCTGAGCAGGGAGCCCGATGCGGGACTCGATCCTGGAACTCCAGGATCATGACCTGAGCCGAAGGCAGTCGCTTAACCAACTGAGCCACCCAGGCACCCCCATAAGAGACTCTTAACTCTAGGAAACAAACAGGGTTGCTGGAGAGGAGTTGGGAGGGGGGATGGGGTAACTGGGTGATGGGCATTAAGGAAGGCAATGGATGGAATGAGCACTGGGTGTTATATGCAACCGATGAATCACTAAATTCTACCCCTGAAATTAATACACTACATATTAACTAAATTGAATTTAAATAAAAAATTTTTTTTAAAAAGGGAGAAGAATGACTTACCATGCCCGGTTAAAAACCTTCAAAGAACTACCATTCTACAGTAGTTTTCAAGCAGGGGTCAGCGGCGCTCCCAAGGGAGCCTCAGTGTGTGTACACATGTGGAGGGCGGAGGTGTAGTGTGAAGCGGAGTGTGGATTCTGCTTTCAAGGGCTTTACTCAACTCCTCCTCACCCCCTGCTCCTCATCTCTTTCTTTAGTCAGAGAAGCTTTGATTTTGAACTTTAACAAGAGATTTCCCTTGGGAAGTGTTTCTCTACTTTTTAGAAAACGGATTTGAAAAATCACTGATCTGTAAAAGTGGCTTATACTTTTTTTTTTTAAATCAGGACTCACAATAAAAAAATAGTGTACCTTCTGTATCATGGCCTAGTACACACACACCGTTTTACGTGTAACTGAAACAAGCTTCATGAACGCACCCTTACTATACTTGATGCACTCTGATGTTTTCAGTTCTGTTCTATTTCATCTTTTAGAAAATTGCTGGTTGCAACCCACTAAATTGATTTCACAGCTCACTAATGAGTTGCAATTGAGTCTGAAAAACCTCTGATCTAGCCTTTCTCAATGGGATTCTTTTATGAACCATGGAACATAGAACTATTTCTTTATCTTCCTAAGGTTAATGTATGACTCCTACCATTCTATATGCTTGGAAGAGAAGTTAATTCATTACATACAATGGACATCTGAGGGCAAAGGCTATGGGGTCTGATCTTTACAATAAATCCAAACTCCTGAGTGCTGTGCGCAGGGCCCTTGCTCAGAGGTGTCTGGGTGTGTTTATAGTGTATGGGGGTAGGGGGGTGTGGTGTGAAGGTGACCGTGAATAGGCAACATGGGTCTGCCCCACCCAGGTCATCTCAGACTTCACCCTACTTACTCAATCACCTCTCTGGGTTAAAACCATCCTGAACTATTTGGAATTCCCCCAGTGCATCATGCTGTGTCTCACCTCTGCACGGCTGGTCTTAACCGTCAACACTCCGCTCACTCAACTGGTTGTCACTTCACCTGACACTTTCCTTGACCATAGTCAGAGTTGTCACACATCGCATCCAGGTTCGGACTGGACGCCATAACAACAGCAGACGCTGCAGCTGGTGCGGTACCTGGCCCCGTGAGGCCTCTTAGAAATCTCACTCACCTTCAACTGCCTCATCTCTGCTACTGAGTGTGGGGCTCCATACTTAGTTCTGAGGATACAGACTGGTGATGAGTCACAGCCCACATCCTTAGGGAGCTTATAACAGGCCTGAGAAAGAGGATGTATGTATTAAAAACTATCTCCAGTTGAGCCCAGTGCCCACGAGTTTGATGGGGGAGTCAGGCCTGCGTTCAAATTATGACTCTTCTATTTGTTGGCTTCTGGACCCAAGACAAACTCTTGAGCTACTTCTACTTAAATCACTACTTAAATCACTGTATGCAAGATTGGGCTAATGGTAAGAGTGACAGCCTCACAGGGCTGTGAGTCTTAAATGACCGGTGCCTGTATCGCCCCGAGCCCAGAGCTCTTGGGTGATGTTAGAGTGAAGTAAGCAGGTGATGTGCTCAGTGCCGTGTGGCTATTGTATGGGGAAAGTGCCCCATGAGTCGAGAGGAAGGAGTGATCGCTGTGGGTTGGACAATGGGAGACGTCCAGTGGAGAAGGCAGAATTTGAGCTAAGCTTGGAAAGAAAAGTAGACCTTAGATTAGGAGGCGGGAAGGCGTTCCTCGCAGGGCAAACCAGAGAACAGACAAAGGCCCGAGGAGGACGTGCATGCCTTGCCTGTGGTCTAGTTGTACTGCTAGCGTTCATACATTTATTTATGTATATGATGTGCTCAAACATTTTTCCAAATAGAAGCTGAAGGTATTGATCTCTAGAGATGCTTATTTGCTTATTTTAAAGAATTCTGCCCCCTCTCTCTTTTCCATGACTTTTTGCTAAGTCTGTATGGAGTCTACAATTTTGCTGACAGGATGGCTTGAATAAACCCTTTTGAGTCAGCATAGAGAAATGGTTTACAGAACTGGCTGTGCATCATTACCAACCAGGGAACTTTTTCATCCTACAGATTTCCACATCCCACCCCAGAGGTTCTAACTCTTGGGTCTGATGTGGGACCGGGGAATTTGCATTATTATTTTTTTAATTTTATTTATTTATTAGAGAGAGAGAGTGCATACGCATGAGTGAGAGGTGAGGCAGAGGGAGAGAGAGAGGGAGAAGCAGACTCCCCCCGCCACCCCTGCTGAGCGGGGAGCCTGAGGTGGGGTGGTAGGGCTCCATCCAGGACCCTGAGATCATGACCTGAGTGGAAGGCAGATGCTTAACTGACTGAGCCTCCCAGGCGCCCTGGGAATCTGCATTATTAAAATCTCCCCTGGTAATTCGGATGACCAGCCAAGTTTGGGAATAGCTAGCTCAAAGTTTTCATCTCCATCAGTTTTTAACCATACCGTCTGATAATTGTGTCCGGGAAACAAACAAGTCAAATTTGTTTGAATTCTATTGGGAGTCGAAATTCACAGTTTTGTAGAATGTGGTTGGAAAATAATTCAGAAACCACTTAACCCTATCTCTCTTTTAGGAAAAATGCCTTCCTTTTGTACATCTCAGGATGATCCAGGCAAAGGACGTGTTCTGCTGATGAGAGGCTCTCTGCCCACTCAACAAGTTCCCCTCCTAAATATCTTCATTTACTTAGAAAGAACTCTTACATCCAAATTTTGCCCCTTTGTACTTTCCCCTGTTCCCCTCTGTTTCCGGGTGACCTTCTGGAATGGCCTGGGACAAGTCTGCGCATCCTCTTTCTATTTGATGGCCTTTCAGGCTTTTGAGACAGTTAGCACATGGTGTCTTTCCTAAGCCTTTTCTTCTCCAAGAGGAACATACTTGATTTTTTCCACTGGTTTCCAAATAGACACCTAGGATCCACCCTTATCTGTGATTGCCTGATTAAAAAAAAAAAAGGGGTGGGGGGAGATTAGGACTTGTCATGACTTCTCTTTGAAACCTCTGCTTGTTACCCAGCGGGCATGGTCTGAGCATTGAGTCTAAATACTCAAAAAACATTTCCATTAGTTTTTTCTTCCAAAACTTCTTGGAACTTGATAGGGGACTGACTGATCTATATTTCCCAGGATCCATCATCTGCCCCCTTTGTAAGAAATAGGCCCGTTGCCCATCTGTTTGTTTATGACATCCCCTGTATTCTCGAAGAATTTCTCCGAGATTACAGATTCCCAAGGCCAAAACCATTCCTGACATGTTCTTCTCCTTCTAAATCGTTTTGGGGGGCCTCATATCTAGCTGCCGACATACAGTAAGGCCCCCCTCCCCCCACAAAGAATGAAGTGTTAGATGAACTTTGCATCTCTACTGAGCTATGTTCGGTGGGGGAAGGTGGCTGCCCGGTGGAGGAGTCCGGAAACAGTGTCTTTCCCTGAGTTACTGCCCCGTGTGCGGCCATCACCTCAGACAGCATGCCAGAGCGGGCTCTCTGGCAGCCGAGAGTGTCTGGGCAGCTCTGTCAAAGAAGACTTGCCTTCTGTTGTTCTTGGAAGCAGTATAAAGGAAAGGTCAGCAGATTTTTGTTTCTTCTTACTCCTACAGCCAGCCTATGTTTTTCTTGGAATTCTTTCTCCTTTCCTCCCCCCCTTCCTCCCTCTCTCCCTTCCTCCCCCCCTTCCTCCCTCCCTCCCTTCCAACCCCCTTCCTCCTTCCCTCTCTTCCTCTCCCCTTCTCCCCGCTTCTCCCCACTTCTCCCTCCCTCCCCCTCCCTCCCTCCTCCCCTTCCTCCCTCCCTCCCTTCCTCCCCCAACAGAAAACCTTTATGCTAGCAAACCAAAGCATGACTTAATTGTTATATATGTAGCTTCACAGTCAGATGTGACATACCACAGATGGGACTCTAAAAGCCAGAAGTACCTTTCTCCCTCCCCCATCGCTCATTTTAGTAATAAGATTCTCTGTCCATTGCTGAACAGCCTAGCACGTGGACGGGAGCACAGCCTCTGGTGCCAGGCTGCCTGGGTTCAAATCCTGGCTCTTGCATTTATCAGCTCTGTGCCTTTGAGCCTATTACCTCGCTTCTCTGTGCTTCAGCTTCCTCAGGTTTAAAAAGAGAGTAGCATTAGTATTTTATTAGGTAGTGTTCATAATACTCCTAGGGCTGCCATGAAGATTAAATGGATAATTCCCATGAATTCTTAGAACAGTGCCTGGCATATATAATCATTGCTCAGTGAAAAGTTTGTCAAGTGTTTGAATGAATTACTGTATGTAATTCAATGCAGATGGAAAATATACATGAATTACTGCATTGTGAAAAACAAGACATCATTTTAGAGACTTTATTTAGAGTGTTTAGGCCCCCTGGACTAATCTAAACCAGAATTTTGCTCTGGGGGGGGGGGGGGGAAAGCTTTTATGATTTAAAAAAAATGATTTTAAAAACAGTTTTTAGGAAAGCATATTGGCAATTTACTTTTATCCTCTTTTAACATGTGTATGTGTGAAATAATATCATTCAGACAAAATTATAAACAACATATGTATAGTATAAAGAATAACACTTAAAAGAATAAAAAAACCAGCTTTAAAATGCCCATGTACCTGCCATCCAATGTAATAGAACATTTCCAATATCTTCAGCATCGTCTATGTGGACCTGCCCCAGTGACCACCCTCCTTATGGAGAAATAACCGTATCATAAATTTCATGTCAATCATCTTGCTTTTCCTTATGGTTTTTTTTTTTTTACCACATATGGAGGTAATGTTAGACATCAAATTGTTTAGATTCACCTATTTTTAAAAAATAATACCACAATTAACATTGAGTTTGATTGTCAGTATATTTGGATTCATTTCCAGTATCTCCTTTTGTTCTTTCTTTGTCCCACTTTTCTATGTTTGACTTTTCCCCCCTCCTTTTTTTATATTGAGATCTTACTTTCCTTCCCTTTGGTTCCATCCTTTCCCTTCCATTGGTTTGGAAGTTATATACTCTATTAAATTTTGACATGCGTATTTAATGAAGTATGAAGTTAATCAATATTTTTCCCTCTTCCCCATTAACACAAGGACGTTGGAACTCTCCCACTGGGATTTCTTTGTGTGTGTGTCTTTTATTTTATTTTATTTTATTTTATTTTATTTTTATTTTATTTTATTTATTTTATTTTATTTTATTTTAATTTAATTTAATTTTATATTTTATATATTTTTTTATCATGTTATGTTAGTCACCATACAATACATCATTAGTTTTTGATGTAGTGATCCACGATTCATTGTTTTCGTATAACACCCAGTGCTCCATGCAGTACATGCCCTCCTTAATACCCATCACCGGGCCAATCCATACCCCCACCCCCCTCCCCTCCAAAACCGTCAGTCTATTTCTCGGAGTACCATAGTCTTTCATGGTTCATCTCTCCCTCCGATTCCCCCCCCTTCATTTTTCCCTTCCTTTTCCTAATGTCCTCCATGCTATTTATGTTCCACAAATAAGTGAAACCATATGATAATTGACTTTCTCTGCTTGACTTATTTCACTTAGCATAATCTCCTCCAGTCCCATCCATGTTGATGTAAAAGTTGGGTATTCATCCTTTCTGATGGCTGAGTAATATTCCCTTGTATATATGGACCACATCTTCTTTATCCATTCGTCTATTGAAGGGCATCTTGGCTCTTTCCACAGTTTGACTATTGCGGACATTGCTGCTATGAACATTGGGGTGCATATGGCCCTTCTTTTCACTACATCTGTGTCTTTGGGGTAAGTACCCAGTAGTGCAATTGCTGGGTCAAAGGGTAGCTCTATTTTTAACTTCTTGAGGAACATCCATACTGTTTTCCAGAGTGGCTGTACCAACTTGCATTCCCACCAACAGTGTAAGAGGGTTCCCCTTTCTCCACAACCTCTCCAACATTTGTTGTTTCTTGCCCACTGTGATTTCTTTGGAATTAGGCAGTTTCACACAGAAAGGAGTCTTTGCATCAAAATGGGGAGGGACAGCTTTTGATGTCTGGTTTGTCTAGTTCTTGCCTCTTGACAACATAGTAACCCTCTCTCGGGAGGAGTAGAGAACAAAAGTATTACTGTTAGGGAAAATACAGACCATTGAAGCTGGAGAGGGCCTTCAAGATTATCTAAACTAGTGTTTTCTGAACTTTTTGACAAAGCCCAACAGTAAGAAATAATAGTTTGCTTCATAACCAATACTCACATGAACATAGTATGTAAAACTGAAATGAAAGTTGCATGAAAGAAAACTTCCCTTGGTCTGTGCCATATACTCTGAGCAATTCCATTCCATTCTTGCATTTAAAAATCTCCAAACATGTCCAAACCCATTAAATTGACTGCATACCCAATAAGGTCTCCTGGCCCCAAATTGGAAAAAACCCAGAACTTGCCTAATGTCCTCAATTTATAGTTTAGGAAACCAAACCCCAGACAGATAACATGGGTCTCCCAGATCAAAAATAATAGAAAGGAGCGAAAACGGAACGATTGGTGAGCTGTAATTATGAAATGGGGAATTAAACCCTCCTGATAACTCCTAAATATCTAAATTTGGCCAATGTCTTTGACAGAGCATCTCATGATAACCACTACTTAGTGAACCCAACTCAGTGTTGGGCACCACTTTCCATTACTTCTGACCCCTCACAACCACCCACACAGTCGGAATTGTTGCCTTTATTTTACAAATGAGGGAATGGGAGGGTGCTTGGGTGGCTCAGTCAGTCGGTTGAGCTTCTGACTTCGGCTCAGGTCCTGATCTCAGGGTCCTGGAATAGAGCCCCTTGTCAGGCTCCCTGCTCAACGGGGTGTCTGCTTCTCCCTCTCCCTCTGCCCCTTGCCCCCCACTCATGCTCATGCATTCTTTCTCTCTCTCTCAAATGAATAAATAAAAATAATAATAGTGAGGGAATGGGGGCTCAGAAAAGTGCAGTGATTTGCCTCATTTTTGTAGCTCATAAAGTGAGGACCTGGGCACACCTGTCGGACCCCAAGGCTCATGGCATTTTATGGCCTTGCACAGCTTTTTTATACTTCTTGACTTGACTTGCTTATTAGTGTATCTCTCAGAACGAAGATAAAGCGACAAGAGGAATACCGTCCAGGACTAATTCTAACCAGTAAGAATAACTAGTTGGTGCTGTGATTTACAGACTTGCTTGTTTATTCTGTCTCCCCATTAGCACTTTAGCTCCTGGAGTGCATAGTCTTTGCCTCATTTACTGTCTAGTGCAGTAAGCTCACAAGGAATATTTACTGAATGGATAAGCAAGGGCGTTTAGAAATGATAAGGACTTTGGGGGAAAGAAACCATATCACAGTATGGAGAATAGGTCACATACACAGTAGCCGAGAACACAGCCTCTGGAGAAGGACCGCCAACATTCAAAATTAGATGTCCCTTACAAGCTGTTTGATGGTGAGAAAGTTACTTAACTTTCCTTGCACCTCCCTTCCTGGGGATGATAATAATGCCTACCACGTAGTGTGGTTCTATGAGTTAATAAAGGAAAGTATTTACACCAGTGCCTGGCTCACAGTAAGCATGGTATAAACGTGAGCTCTCACTGTTATCCAAGGTGATGGTGACAAAGTAGGGGAATACTGAACTCATGCCTCATATTTTAGGAACAACATGTTGGAAAACTTTAGTGGTAAGCTAAGTATGATCAGATGTCTAGTGACTCAGAAGACACTACCCTTCATGTGCAGTTGGTGCTAAAATTGTGCTAAATAAATAAATTTGCTACAAGCACATCGCTATCTCATCATGAAACAGGAAGATTTATTTCTGATAACAACCAACAAGAACAAAAAACTTAATCCAAAGCAGAGAATTAAGCAGATGGCCTATGACTATGTCACAAAGAATACTAGTGCTTACTCAGTATCAACATGGATTTATAAAGAAGAAAATTTGTGAGCAGGTGACTTAGTTAAGAGACTAGGAAAAAGCCATAGATGCAGTGTGTCTTCTTGTCAGGAAAGCATTTAGAACATCTGAGGTAGAGAACAGTGGAGCCTTGGGCTAAAGGTGTGAGGCCTTCCCACATATCCTCCTGGCATTTGGCCTTGGTTTTCTCATCTGCAAAGCATGGGTGATGACTACAGCAGCCTCCTAGTGTGGTTCAGAGAGCTGACGGAGATAAGGCATGTGGAGTGCTTAGTAAGTGGGAGGTAAATGTGAACCCCTCATGACGAGCCCCGGGTAAGCAGATAAGGAGTTGAAATAGAACATGGTGAACAGTCAAGGGGGGTGCCCAGCTGTTGGCCTCTAAGGAGCCCAGGTCTCACGTGCTCAGAGGAAGGGTGGAAGTTTGCTTTGCAATTGTCAAAACAAATCCTTAAGGACCTTTGAAGCCACTGACTGAAAGCTAGGCCAGAAGAACCTCAGTAAGCAGCCTGCTTCCTTTTGTCTCCCCGCAGGGGCCTTCGTTGTGTGCTGGACCCCGGGCCTAGTAGTTCTGCTGCTCGACGGCCTGAACTGCACACGGTGTGGCGTGCAGCACGTGAAAAGGTGGTTCCTGCTGCTGGCGCTGCTCAACTCCGTCATGAACCCCATCATCTACTCCTACAAGGACGAGGACATGTACAGCACCATGAAGAAGATGATCTGCTGCTTCTCTCAGGAGAAGAACCCAGACAGACGTCCCTCCCGCATCCCCTCCACCATCCTCAGCAGGAGCGACCCGGGCAGCCAGTATAAGGAAGACAGTGCCAGCCAAGGCACGGTCTGCAACCAGAACAGTTCCTAAGCTGCGGGTGTCCTCCGCCCACCAGGGCCTCCTCTGGGAAAGGAGCTGTGAAGAATGGCTACCTGTCTCCAACAACGCCCACCTACAGTGTTATTTCAGGTCTAAATTAATCGCTGGTGGATTTTTAAAAAAATTATTTTACATAGTTTCAAAGCATGGGCAGTAAAGAGGGGACACAATGCATTTGGAGAAAATGCACAACAGAGGGAAGACCACACAGTGGGACCCTCAGGGATGTCCTCGGAACCGCTCGGAGCACCATTCTGGGCCCTGCTGCCATCCTGTAGCCATTCTCTTTGTGTTTTAAAAGGATGTTGTTGATAAAGGGCGTAGGCCAAGATAAATAATAATGTTACTTGAGCCACTTGATAAAGCTGCTTGGGAAGCCTGTGTAGTTCTTTCTGCATGCATTTAAAATTTTGAAAATGGCTTCAGCTATGATATTTGTTTCCTCAAAGAAACCATGGCCAGTAGCTAGGTGTTCAATAGGAATCTCAGAATAACAAATCAGTAAGGGCTCTAGGTTTGACTTGATTTTTAAAACTAAAAGAACATTCTGAGGAAGAAGATTGAGTTAATAACAAAAAAAGGTAAATGTTAGAAACTTCTCTTGAAGCAGAAAAAAAGGCCTTGATGTGGTCGTCTAAGTGTGCATGGGATGTGTATACACACCTGTATGTTTATACATTTCTAGTTTGTATTTAAAGACCTCAAGGACAGTGATGGTGAAATAAATTCACTGGCCATCTAGACTGTTCAGTCTAGGACTATAGCTGTAGAAATGACCTGTTGTGCTCTAAAAGAAGAGAAAGAGGTGATTCATTTGCAAACAGACATACAGACATATGGCAGAGTAAAAGGTATATTGATAAGTTGGCTGAATTCCTTTCACATAGGATCAAATATGAGCTTGACTTGAGTCCTTATTATCAGTTACCTCCATACCACTGGTGGCTTGTCAGACTTAGTATGTGGAATAATTTTCACGTTTCATATTTTGCCCACAGTTAGCGACATATTTCTGGTACTTGTCTTACTTCTGGACTGAATTTTGATCTGAGTTCAATTTTAAAATTTTCTCCTTCAAAGAACTAAGTAAGCAACATGAAAGGCAAGTCATTAAAAAAACAGTGTCATACACATAGGCTACTGACCAGAGTTTTTTATGTAAATCATTTAGAATATATTCTGATTTTAAAATAAGAATAACTTCAAGGCAGTTATTATAGTATTTATGTAGTTTGCAAAAGAAGTTTACATTTTTTTGCTATTGTGATATAACATTTATGTGCGAGAACTACTTGTAATAAAAGGATTTGAGAAGTCATGCTTTTTAGATGTAATGGCCTAAAATAGAGAGTATTATGATTGGAAGGTGTAGATTTCACAAACTCCACATAGTAAGTGGTTCTATCTGAAGCTTTATCAAAGCTACCAATAAAATAATTTGTTCTCTCTTGTTGAGGTACATTATTGCTTTGTGTATTTTCTAAGTAAAAATATAGTCTGTGGTAACTATAACACACAGTTCTATTGCAGAAGAAAAATCAGACTTGCCATGAAGTACATACTCTCTTGATGTTTTATGTAAGTATTTTGAATCTACAGCTGGCCAAAGGGTGGAGGATTGAAATTGAATTCCAGTCCCTGAATAGCTACTAAGGGATCTTTAAAGGTTTTATTTGAGGAAAGCACCATTTTTAGTACCCTGCAGCAGAATGTCATATTCAGAATAGTGTCTGGAGGGGATCCAAGTGTGGAAATTCGTGATGGAAATATATAGCTTTTGTTTTTATATGCACACACATATCTCAGAGATGGTGCAAGAGTAGAGAAGTTGTGTGTATTTGGAAATGACGAGTGGCAACCATCACAAGGTTCACCCAGGGCATGGCAAGCCATCTCTTAGTTGGAGAAAAAATGAAGAAAGAACATTTTTCCTCAAATCCTAGGACCCCAAGCTTACCTGCAAGTCATTGAGAGGATGGTTCTAAAAACCTTGACTCAAAACATGGGCTACCCCCTAGCCAAACAAGATTTAATTTTCTTAGATTTGTAGCACTGCCCAAGGTGTTCTCATATATCTGTGTTGGTAACGGAATTTGGTTCTTTGTGAGGACTGCCTGCTTGGAAAGAAAGAATTTTTGGAAATAAATTGAAGATTTTTGGTGAAATTTTTTTTAAAGATTTTATTTATTTATTTGAGAGAGAGAATGAGAGAGAGAGACAGCATGAGAGGGGGTTGGGTCAGAGGGAGAAGCAGACTCCCTGCTGAGCAGGGAGCCCGATGCGGGACTCGGTTAAGCGTCTGGATCATGACCTGAGCCGAAGGCAGTCGCTTAACCGACTGAGCCACCCAGGCGCCCTGGTGAAATTTTTTTAAAGTGAGTGGTAGACTTTGGGCCATGATGTGATCTTTAGAAACACTAAGCACTGAAACAATTATGGCCCCCATTTATGTAATTCCAAATACAAACAACACTAAACCATAGAATAAACGTAAGCCTCTAACAAAGCTCTCATTGCCCTCACAATTGGCCCTTTGATGCTTTTTAAATATACTAACAATCAAAATTTAGAAATTTCACTGCCCCATTTTACTGGGCATGCTGCGCACATGCCCAGGCCATGGTTGGATGACCCAGGATCCAGGACTGGCTGAAGAAAGCAGCATCAGTATCAGGAGGCGGGCAGTGGGAGAGACATGGGAGCAAATGATATAGCTCTGTTCGGCTGCTGATGCCACCCCACATATGATAGGGCATGCCATGTCCTGGGTCTGTAGACTAATTTCATGAGGTTGGAAGTGTTTTGTGCTTATTAGCCCATTAATCCTTTAATCATTCGGGGTCGGGGAGAAGAATGCTCGCCCTCTTTTTATTGACTGAATAGCCATAGTGAAGGTAAGCCTGTGAAGACACCCATGAAGGTGACTTGGAGACAATCTTAAGCCCTATTAGAACCTGGAGTAAAAATAACCAACGTGTTATTCTACATGATGATCCATTTCACTGTGTACTAAAAAGAATTTAAAACGTGCAAGCACAGATCTGACTTCTGGGATACTTACCAGAGAATTCTATCCCCTTGGTGGACTACTAAATGTGATACCAAATTGGAAACCCCTAGGGCTCCTTCCAGTTTTACACATTGTCTTTCAGGCATAGGCATAGGGGTTAGAGTCACCTAAAGATATGAAAAAATTTTAAAGTAAGGGAAGCTGCATTTTGTGTGAGTGATGCTCTCTTGAACACATCACTTAATTTAAAATACTCGTAATTTAAGGCCAGTTTTCACAGAAGAAGAATGTTAGGATGGGAGATGCTGTTGCTGTGGGGGTTGGGTTTTTTGGGGTCCTAATGCTGTATTTTATTTTTACAGTATTCTCTCCTGTGCTTTTTAGAGTGTGCTCCCTCCAAAATTAACAGATGGTAAACTATCAATGGTAATGATTAAGAGTTGGGAGTGTTTTATCATAGCTGAAGGTTTATAGTGCAAATGATAGTACAATGGTCACCAAAATCACATGTGGAGGTTTCAGCGGACATCAGTAAGAATGTGGGTCACATTGTGCTAGGGATACAATGAAATACCTTTGCATGCCAATCCACAAAGACGGTTTGCAATTCACTGGGTCAGCCGGTCTTGGAATGCGCAGTGCTTGCCAGCTTTTTAGAGAGTTTCAGTCTTGTACAGAAAAACTTTACGAAATTTTTCTATATCAGCAACTTCAAGTTTGAACAATTCAAATTTCCATAAACCATCTGTGTTGTATTTGTTACTGAGATTAGAGCTTGCACATTCTATATTAGTCATATGGTTATATGGAAAAAGTGGGGAGGAGGGAGGCTGCCTATCACAAGCCCAGGTTACATGTTTGTACATATTGGAAAATGCTAGCCCTTCCTCAAGATACTCAGCTTGCATCTATTGGAAGATCATCTGATACGCTAATTTTGTTAGGACTTTACTACTACGTATTAGAAAATTATACTAATATATCTGCATGACCACAGTATGATTAACATACTTAGAGTTGTTCAGTTCACCACTCACACAAATGTCCGTGACAACCATCTTAAAGGAATCAGTAAATTGAAATTCAGAATACCAGCTTTCCAATTTTTGTTCTGCCCTAAACTGTCAATGAAACTCTAGATATGATTGCTGGCTTACTAAATGAGGGGCTTAAATGATCTATAAAGACCTTTTTAGATCCAAAATTCTGTGATTCTATACATCACCTCCCACATACGAATCATGGAAAAAACCCTAAGTTTTTGGATTCTTTGGATTTCTCTCCTTGTGTGGGGATTTCAGAGAAGGAACTCAGTTTTTGCATATTACAATGGTTCTCAAGCTTGCGGAACCTGGGTGGCTCAGTCGGTTAAGCGTCTGCCTTCAGCTCAGCATGATCTCGGGGTCCTGGGACTGAGCCCTGTGTTAGGCTCCCTGCTTATCCCTCTCCCTCTGCCCCTACCCCCATTTGTGCTCTCTCTCAAATAACATCTTTAAAAAAAAAAAATGGTTCTCAAGCTTTAGCGTACGCTAGAATCACCTAGGGAGACCATCTAAAATCTATGAAGGGCGCCTGGGTGGCCCAGTCTGTTAAGCGTCTGACTCTTGATTTCAACTCGGATCGGATCTCAGGGTCATGGGATAGAGTCCAACATCTGACTCCCCGCTCAATGGGGAGTCAGCTTGAGATTCTTTCTCTCCCTTTCCCTCTGCTTCCCCCATCATGCACGTGCTCTCTCTCTCTCTCTCTCAAAAAAATAAATATTTAAAAAAGTAAAATAAAATCTAGGAGACTAAGGTAGGTGTGAAATGTGTAGTTATAAGTCCATCATCAATACAGGGGAAAGGATTTCTGGAATAAAATTGAATTGCTCATCAAAATGGAGAATCGAAGAGACCTGATGGCCTGCTTATGTGTGCTAAAGTGAACTTAAATGTGAAATGTGTGAACTGCTGTTTACTCCAAGGCAAATAGAAACCCACATATTTATTTTTACATTTAACCAAAATCTTTGAGCATTCGCTAGGTGCTAGGGAACAAATAAAAAGTCCTGCCCTAGGGGCACCTGGGTGGCTCAGTTGGTTGAGCATCCTAACTCTTGGTTTCTGATCGTGTCATGATCTCAGGGTTGTGGGATTGAGCCCTGTGTTGGGCTCCACACTCAGCACAGGGTCTGCTTGAGATTCTCTCTCCCTCTCCTTCCCCTCTGCCCCTCCACCCCCTGCTCGTGTGCACTCTCTTTCATACTGAATAAATAAAATCTTCTTTTTTAAGTCCTGCCCTTAAAAGAATTAGCAAAATCATAAATCAAACATATCTACAAATAATCTAAGGGAAATAAAGTGAAAGGGAGCTGAAGATATTAAAGAGGGATATGAATGGAGGTAGCCATCCTCAAGGTATCACTTTGGAACATTGGTGATATTGGTGTTATATTTTTTAGATCTGGCCTCTGTGGTATAATTCTTGATACAGAATTACCCAAGACCAGGCAGAAGAAAAGGAAATCACATAAAAGGGCTACTTTTGGGGTTACAATGAGTTTACAGCTTATGGGTTAGGGATCTGTTACTGGTAATCTAAATTAGACTTGTGTTTCTCTTAGGTGAATGGCTAATCACAGGTTTATATAAAGTGGGAGATGGGACGCCTCAACCAGCCTTCAGTTAGGAAAACAGAAACCATTCTGGGTACTTGAAGCAGGAAGGGATTTTAAATAGGCAATTAGGCACTTATAAAACAGTTGGAAAGGCTAGAGGAGCAAAGGTACGGGAAGCCCATAATTGGCTCTCAGGTTTGCAGCTAACTTTCTGGGATATATTGCCACACTGCTCAAGAACTTTTGGAAACTGCCTCCTGAGGCAGGCAATTTGTGAAAGGCCACCCAGAGGCCACCACAAAATCTCACATCTGCTGCTAGAGGAAGAATATGGCTTCGGCTTCCCCCTGCCTTCCTCATCTCTCATAACTGTCTGGCACTGGCAGCATCTAGATTGGGGTATTTGCTGGCTTTGTGTTCTGGGAAATAGGGTTCCCAGGCTTCCAATCTTTCAGATTTAGGGGAGATAGAAAAGATCAACATTACAGCTGACTGCAAACAGCCAATCCAGCACAAGGAGAAAGGAAAAAGGAAGGAAAGGGGGACTTCTTGGCTTTTGAGAATTTCCCCTTTCTGAAATATGTGTCCTTTAGTTAGTCTTGACTGAAAGTAGAGGATACAGTTAGTTCTGGAATAAGGGGTGAAAGTTCTCTAAAAAATAAAGTGTTGGTACATATAATTTAGGGGTTCCACATTTTAGTATATGGATCTTCTGAAGGCTGAATGGGAATAAGACAAAAAAGAACATAAAAGCAGAGTTCACTTATTATTGGCTATTCATTATCCAAGCCTGTGATATCAAAGTTAAGATTAGAACATGAGAAATAGCCTCCTGAGCCCGCATCTCTGCAGGAGGCCACGGGCAGACCCGCGCCGGAACCATGTTTCGCAACCAGTATGACAATGCTGTCACTGTTTGGAGCCCTCAGGGCAGGATTCATCAATTTGAGTCTGCAGTGGAAGCTGTCAAGCAAGGTTCAGCCACAGTTGGTCTGAAATCAAAACCCCATGCAGTGCTGGTTGCACTGAAGAGAGCACAGTCAGAGCTTGCAGCTCACCAGAAAAAAATTCCCCATGTTGACAACCATATTGGTATCTCAATTGCGGGACTTACTGCTGATGCTAGACTGTTATGTAATTTTATGCGCCAAGAGTGTTTGGATTCCAGATTTGTATTTGACAGACCTCTTCCTGTGTCTCGTCTTGTATCTCTCTAATTGGAAGCAAGACCCAGATACCAACACAACGATATGGCCGGAGACCATATGGTGTTGGGCGGCTTATTGCTGGTTATGATGATATGGGCCCTCCCATTTTCCAAACCTGTCCATCTGCCAACTATTTTGACTGTAGAGCCATGTCCACTGGAGCCCATTCTCAATCAGCTCGTACTTACTTGGACAGATATATGTCTGGGTTTATGGAGTGCAATTTGAATGAACTGGTTAAACATGGTCTGCGTGCCTTACGAGAGACACTTCCTGCAGAACAGGACCTAACTACAAAGAATGTTTCCATTGGAATTGTTGGTAAAGACTTGGAGTTTACAATTTATGATGATGATGATGTATCTCCATTCCTGGAAGGTCTTGAAGAAAGACCACAGAGAAAGGCACAGCCTGCTCAACCTGCTGATGAACCTGCAGAATAGGCTGATGAACCAATGGAACATTAAGTTACAAGCCAGTCTGTATGTTTATTATCAAATCTGTAAGAATGCAGGAACATGTACTGATGACAATAATCTATACATAGGAATCAGTCCAGATGTGTTTTTCCCTAGCAACTTGTCTGAAACCATATAATGGTGTGCATTTTTCTTTGAGAGGGTCTATATAAGCATTTTCTAGAAAGTATAGGTATCTGTACTGATGTTTTTATATGAAGAACATAGTGTCTTTGTGGGGGTTTTTTTTTTAAGATTTTTTATTTATTTATTTGAGAGAGAGAGAGAGAGAGAGAGCATGAGAGGGAAGAGTGTCAGAGGGAGAAGCAGGCTCCCCGCTGAGCAGGGAGCCCGATGCGGGACTCGATCCCGGGACTCCAGGATCATGACCTGAGCCAAAGGCAGTCGCTCAACCAACTGAGCCACCCAGGCGCCCAGTGTCTTTGTGGTTTTAAAGACAACTATGAAATAAAATTGTTTCACCTGCCTGTGGAAAAAAAATAAAAAGAACACGAGAAATAAAATATTTGTGTCACAGTTGATAATACAACCATGACAAATAACAGCTCTATTCAATCTTGCCTTCAGGTTCGGATAGTGAGTAGAAGATGATCTTTTTTTTTTTTTTAAAGGAGTGAGCCAAGGGAGGTGTAAAACTCAGATTTGCCAAGTCATTTAAAAGTCAGAACTCAGTGTTTTGAGATCTTAAAAGATGCAATGAATCAACCCCTTCCTGAGTAGACCAGCCATAGATCTAAATTTCAGAGTTTGTGGTTTGCTTGGGGGATAGTAATACTAAAGTTTCTTCTTTTGACAGAAATTAGGACCTGATAAATGCATCTTTGTGAGGAAGTTGTAATGTTGGGGTTACCTTGAATTTACAAATGGGGAAACTGAAGACCACAAGATTGAATGAGTATATAAGATACACAGTGACTAAATCAAGGATCAAACTTAGCTATTTAAAGTTCTTCTTTAGATTTTCTTCTCTATTTAGAAAACAGCCCCTAATAGCTGTATATGACTTCAGATTTCAAAAAGCCAATGTTAATTAATAATAGGTTAGCCATTTTAGGGATAAGAATGTTTATGCTCTTTGAGCAATTCAACTTCTGAGAATGGTTCTAAATTAGGAAAAGCCTTTGTACACAAAGGTGGTCAAAACAACATTTCTAACACTGCAAACTTCTAAACAATGTAATTATTCAAGCACTGTGATAAACAAATGTAAAGCATTGTAGTCAAGCAAGCACATGGACTCTGGAATCCTATTGCCTAGGTATTTCAGCTTTTTCACTTGCTAGCTACATGACCCTGGGCTAGTTCCTCTTTGGGCAATTGCACCTATGATGGGCTAGTTATGGAGATTAAATAATGTCAAGCATTTAACACAGTTTTGGGGCACTCTGTATGTGTATTTGTTGTTATGGAAGGAATACTGTTCAGCAATTTTAAATTAAGGGCATGGTTAATCTAATAATACTGAAAAACATGTACGATGGAGGATTTGCTGATGGATTTGACATGGTAATGAGCGATGTTTCTTAAAGAGACTTTTAGGGTTTGGGTTTGAACTACTACAAAAGCAGAATTTCCCTTCCTCCCTTCTTCCTTCCTCCCTTCCTTCCTTCCTCCCTTCCTCCCTTCCTCCCTCTCTTTCCTTTCCTTCCTTTTTTTAACAGCTTTACTGGACGTTGAGAACAGAGTTCGCCTCCCCACCGTGGTGCTGAGTCGGGACATCCGGGAATCCGGCGGGCAGACCGCGGGTCAGGGGTCAGAGGCCAGAGCACGCGCAAGCGCGGTGGGGCCCTGGAGCAGCAGCGCGTGTGGGGGCCTGGCTTTCACCTTCATGCACCGATGTGGGTGGTGAGCTGAAGTCATTGGCGGTTCTGGGTGGCGAGTCTCACTTGGGCCACGGACAAAGCCACAGGTGGCCAAAGCCAATGCTGAGCTCCCAGCCACCACCCTGTGAAGCCGTGCACGGGGCGGTGGGGGGGAGGTCTGGGGCACGAGGAGCAGACCTACCTACAGCCCCCAAAAGTAGAATTTCTTCTCTCTGAAATGGAGAAGTCGGTAGGAGCAGATGATTTGGGAGTGGGTGAGAATCAGGAATTCAGTTGTGGTGTGACATTTGATGTTGCAGAGACAAACCAGGTGGAGATGTTGGGAAGGTGACTGGATAAACAAATCTGTGTCCAGGCTAGAGAGGTTAATCTGGGAGTCACAGTATATGAATGGCATATAAAGCCATGGGGTTGAACTAAATCATATGGACAGTGAGTGTAGATAGAGATAATAAAAGGTCTGAGAACTGACTCCTGGGCATTTGCAATGTTTGAGGTTGGAGAAGAGTCTGTTAAGAAGACAGAAGGGGCAGCCAGTGATGTAGGAAGAGAACCAAGAGACAGTGAAGACCCAGAGTGATCAGCTGTGTAAAATGCTGCAACGGGAGGCTTGAGAATTGACTGTTGAGTTGGCCTTGGAGGTTTTGGTGGCCTTGACAAAGCTGTTTCAGTGCAGTGGTGGGGATGAAGGCCTGACTGCAGGGGCTTCAAGGGACACTGGGAGGAAAGGACTGGAGACCAGTGAGGACTAGCTCATTTTAAATTGTTTTCTTTTCCTAAAAAGGGACCCACAGGTGGGGCAGTAGTTGGAGGGGCATGTGCAGTAATGGGGGGCTTATTTTAAGACGGGAATTATTACAGCACATAGTCACTGGTGGGAATGGTCCAGTAGAGAGGGAATAAGCGATGATTCAGGAGAGTTGTGGTGTGGTTGCTGGAAGGAATGAGCTCCAGGGTCTAAGTGGAGGATCTGGTCTGTCACAGCGACAGGGACGTTCCATTCACAGCCAGAGGAGAGAAAGCAGGGTATACATGCAGGGAGTTGGGAGATGTGCCAATGTGGTGTGTTCAGGGTTTGCCTCCTGTCTTATCAGTGAGTGCTGCCGACCGTCAATAGAGGGCAATGATAAGGCAGGAGGACTTGAAGGGTTGAGGGGAGAAGAGGAAGTGAGAAGTCATGTCCAGGAGAGTGGGACAGTGAGTGGATGAGGGATCGCCACACCAAGGCCCACCTAGTGAGGCTAGTGGGCACAGATTTAAGACCACTCAGAAAGTTCATGTATTTCCCTTCAGCCTGTCTAGCTGCTTGGCTGCAGTCATGGTATAGACAGAGCCCTGAATTGTCTGGCAAGTAATGTCTGGGCTCTGTCCCAACCAATTAAATCAGAATCTCTGGGGCTTGGGCCCAACCATGGTGTATATCTGAAGTGCTTGCCATGTGCAACCAGGCTTGCTTGGATTAAAGCAAGAAGGTTAAGGGAAGGTTCACAGAAGAGCCTGAGATCCAGGACATCCTGCTGTGAAAAATTCAGTGTCTGTTTAATTACCTAAGTGTGGACTGGAAATTTAACTGAGAAGAGGAACCCAAGAGGGGAAACTAACCTTGAGTGAGTGCCTACTAGGGTTAGAAATTGTGCTGCGCACCTCACACGTTTAGTCTTGCATGCAATAAGAATTGGGTAAGAATCTTGGAGATAAGAATTTTTAACCTCTCCTTTATAGTAAAGAACCTGAAACTCAGGTGATGTGAGTGGCCTTCAGCAACCCTGCTAATAAGTAGTAAAGCCACGATTTGGATCTGGACCAATTTGCTCTAAAGTTTTTGCTCAAGATTCCATGAAAGATAGGAGACTAAAGCTGTGTGTGCAAGGAGGAAGTGGGTTTTGATTTTGGACGTGTAAGAGGGCTTCTCGGCGGGAGAAATACTCAGAAAAAAGGCCTGGAGGCAAGAAAGAACATGATGAATACAGGGATTATTCAGGGAGGAGGACGCCTCCTGTGGCCAGGTGGGTTGAAGTAAGTAAAAGAACAAATGATGCAACCACAGCAAGTAAGGGAGTAGGGGGAGCGTCTGTCCTCAGTGGCCAGATAGCTGGACAGCCTGCCAATGTACTTGGGGCCCAAGGAAGCTGCATTGCAGAACTGCTAAGCAAATGTTCCCTGCATTGTTTGTACAATTCATTATCTTTAAAAAATGATACCTGTTGGGCCCATTGAGATAAAAGGTGGCCTCTGAGTATAATCTCATTATCATCTGTCACCATGGCTGGGGAGCTTTATGTGTCCACAGAACCTCAGAATCTCTATTTCTCTAGTTTTAATCTCAGGGTCAATATCCCAACACAGCACTGCTCATAATAAATAGCTAGTAGTAAATGATAAAGTAGGCTACTGTGTTTTATTTTATTTGGCTTTCAAGCCAATCAATTTTACAGTTGTCTGAGTGCTGAAAAAAAAAATTCTGGAGACAGCAAAGAATCATATGAAAAACTAGAACATGCTGACAAAATGAATCTTAATCTCCCCGGCTTCTCCCATGGAAAGAGGCCCTAGGTAGACTGTTGATTATGCATCTAATAAGGCGGCTCTTGATGGAAATGATCCTTTTGGTTGGTTTGCAGAATAACTCTATTTTATGCCCCTTTGGCCATACAGCTTCTCATATGCACCTGTGTGATGACGTTGGTTTGCTTGCCTTCTGTCAGCGATGGTTTTTTTTACTTTGAGAATATGGAAAATCATAATTCCTGAAATGATAGCAAAAGAGACAGAGAGAGGGAGAGAGATGAAAAATAGAATAGCATCTGTCCTCAACAGTACAGCTGATTAAAAAGCTGAATCTACTCTCTTTCTGCCTACTATTCTTCTTGGAAATATATGTGGTTCAAATAAGGTGGAAAGTGTCTTCCCAGTCCTGGGGTAGAAAGTCTATACTTTTCAGTTTTTAAATGTTACAGGGGAAAAAAAAGAAATATAAACGATCCAATCAAAAACTATGCCATAAATTCAACAAAAAAGGCAACTTCTAAGTATAAATGCTATGCTTGTCTGTGTTTCAAGTTTCTGACCAAGAAGTCATTCATCAGTGCAGCAGACACCATTCATTCATTCCCTGAGCAAACTTTATATTATAGAGTATCTCCCATGAGCCAGACAGTGTTCTGGGTATTGAGAAAAACGCCAAGGGAAATAAGACAGACCCTAAGTTCAAAAAAAGCTCACACTAGTGACTAAGGCTCTTCCAGTAGATATTCATGGGACGAGAAAGGGACTAACACTCAAGAGGTTGCCCCACTATCCGAAGTGTATGGCCAGAGTTAGGACTACCCAGAGTGCCATTTGGATTGCCTTTGTACAGCTTGCTGGGTTGCTGTAAAAGTCACTGTTGCTACTGGATCAACAGGAATCTTCCTGAGAACCGGTGACTGCAAGGGCATTTGCATGTGATGTGTATATTTTATGTAGATTATGTGAATGAGTTATAGGCATACTTTTAAAAAATTATCGTTGCTATCCTGAGGTGTATTTCTTGATTTTTATTTCCTTTATTATTTTTTAATTACGAAAATCCATTTCTATCCTTTATGGAAGTCGATGCAGAAAGGCAAAAGATGTTTTGCCAGAGAGGAAGAATCAGGGGAAACTGGGAGGGCTGCAGCAGATGTAACCCGAAGGGGCTCGCTGTCATCACATAGAGGACATTCCCAGAGTTAAGTGCAGACTCTGGTGCCATGGAGGACGACACAGCTGCTTGGTTTCCAAGGAATAACATTCTCTTCATTGCGCCTTCTCGGTCTCTCTTGCTGGTTTCACTTTTCTCCCTGGCGTCTTAATCCTGCGGGGGGCCGCCACTGGTCCCTCTCTCTTTTCCTTCTACCTTCACTCTTGGTGATATCATCAGGTCCACACAACGCGGCATACCGTCTATATGCTGCCAACTCCCAAATGTATATCTATACCCAGGACCTCTCTCTTTCTGTCTCTTTCAAACTCTAAACTCATGTAAAAAATCCCCCTTCAATGTCTAGTCGTCATTTCCTCTCACCCAAAACTTGCTCTCCTCACAGCCCTCCCCATCTCAGTTGGCAATTCAGTCCTTCAGGTTGCTCAGGTCAAAAATCTTAGCATCTTCCTTCACCTCTCTTTTCCTCACTCCGCACATCCTATATATCAACAAATAGTGCTTTTCAGCATAAAAGCAAAATCTGACCACTTCTCCCCACCTCCAGTATTGTGTTCTGGTATGAGCTACTTTCGTCTCTTGTCTGGATTACTCCAAACCCTCTGATTGGTCTCCCTGTTTCTACCCTTCCCTCCTACTATCTAGTCACACTGTAGCCAGAGTGTTCCTTATAGAAGCCAAAATAGAAGCCAAATCATGCTCTTGGCCTCTGCTCTTGGCCTTGTGATGGCCTCCTATCTTATTAAAGTGGTGCCAGTGACCTTCATTATCTAGTCCTGTCATCTCTCTACCTTTTTCCCTTCTACTCTCCCCCTCTCTCACAGCACTCCAGTTACACTGTTGCCTTGCTTGTCCTTGAACGTGGCAGAGATGACCCCACCTCAAGGTCTTTGCACTGTTGCTTCCTCTGCCTGAAGTGCTGTCTCCCATATAACTGCATATGGCTTACTCCCTCACCTCCTTGAACTCGTTACTCCAGTGTTTCCTACTCCATGAGCTCCACCCTGACCATCCTATCTAGATTTCAACCTGACCCCCTCCTGGCACTGCCCTGCCCCCTTCCCCTGCTCCATTCTTTCTATAGTACTTTTCACCTTCTATAAGGCTCCCCCCACTAGAACTTAAGCTCCTTGAAACAGGGATTGTTGCCTGTTTTGTTCATCATCCCAAGCACTTAGAATAGTGCCCAGCACATAGTTGGTGCTCAATAAATATTTGAATATAAATAAAAATGAATGAATATATAATATGCAGGAAGGAACCTCCTTTTAAGGGATATTTCTGTCTACACCAAATTTGTGTTCAGATAGTCCCTAAGGAAACATGGAAACACTCTTCTGAAATTCTAGTATTCTAATCACTAACATTTTTTGTGTGGTTGTTATAAACTGGGCACTGTGGGAAGTGCTGTGTGCGCACAGTGAGTACTGTGTCCTCACACCCCAATGAGGTGACTTGGAATGATGTTACCAACACTTTATACACAGGGGTACACCAGCTCAAAAAGACTAGGAGTTTTCCCAAGCTACCAGCTTATACGCAGAAGAGTTTCTTTACCACTCTCCAGTGCCACCTCCTTTAAGTAAAGACCTACTGTTGAATTAGTTCATTGAGATTCATTTTTTTCAATAGTTTGTTCAAAGTCTTAAGAGAATTCCTAACCAATTGTTTGCACCTGGCTGTGGAAAGACCTTAGAGGTAGGACCGACTAGCCAGGCAGAGCCATAAGAGAGATACAGAAATTCAACTGGATACTGTTTTAATAACCCTAGATATTCATGATTTTAACAGACTGGAAGGCTATGAAAGGAATCCAGGATTCTGTCAAGTACAAATGTCTTTAGAGAGAACCATACAATATATTTATATACATTAAGAGTCAATTAATCAAGTAAAGTGTGTAGTCCAGGTGGGAGGAGGTTAGTGCAGAATGCTGTGAGGAGATGGAGAAACCCAGTAAGAGGAATGTGAACTCAGAGCCGTGAACTATGAGACAAGCTCATCTGAAAGGTGCTGATAGTGGTGCTGTAAATAGAAGTAGAACGTCCCATCAGTGTTGCTGCCAGAAAGGCGCTCAGCTGCCACCTCTTGGTGTTACCATGATTCACTGGAACGACAAGCCCCTTTGTGGGTAGAGTGGGTTGAGTGGTGGCCCCCCGCCACATCCAAATCCCTGGAACCTGTGTGCGTTCCCTTCTTTGGAAAAAGGATCTCTGCGGATGTAATAAAATTAAAGATCTTGTAATAAGATCATCCCCCAGTGGCCCAATGACAAATGTCCTTATAAGAGACAGAAGAGACGGCACACAGAGAGGGTAATGTGAGGATAGAGGCAGAGATGGGAGTGGTTTGGCTTCCATAAGCCAGGGAAGACAAGGAATGCCTGGAGCCACCCAAGCTGGAAGGGGCAAGGAGGGATTCTCCTCTCAAGCCTCCAGCGGGAGCAGGGCCCTGCTGGCACCTTGATTTCAGGCTTCCAGCCTCCAGACTGAGAGAGGATAAACTTCCGTTGTTTAAGCTACCCAGTCTGTGGTCATTTGTCACAGCAGCCCTAGGGAACTACGTGCTTAAGTATCACTCAACTCCAGGCTGCTTTAGATTGAAGTACAGATGTGTTTAAGGAAGTCAACCTGTTGTACATTAGTGTTTTGTGTGAGGGAGAAGCATATATTTAGTATTTCATGTGCCTGTAATGTTTGAGACAATTTGACCTAATATTAGAATGAACAGAATTTAAACTCCAATTTATAATGTATGAATAATTGCTTTAGATTTTTAAGTTATACTTTTACTAAGTTTATATATACAGTATTGCAATATTTAAAAGTTTAGCCCTCCTTATAAGTTTGGCTTATTATTGTTCTTTGTTATTTGAGTACTCAGGAAGTTATGTTAGTTCAATCAAAACATTGAAGTAGTAAAAAAGATAGAATGCATTGATTTATAAATGCAATTTAAAATGCTTGAAGGTATTAGCTTAGAAATAGGATCACATATTATTCAAAGGTCTTTAACATAGTTTAAAAATATATGACAGGCTATATATAATATACAAAGAACGGTAAGATTTGATGCAGAACTTAGAAGCTTCAGGAAAAATTAGTTTTTATTAATCTGTAACTTTAATAAATTGAATATTAATTTTTAAAAACAGCATTAACCTCTGAATCGTTTTTATTGCCTCAGAACCACTCGAGGGCACCAAAAAGCTCACATTTAATAGAAGCAACATAAAAGAAACTTTCTAACTATGTCCTCCTTCAGGAACAGGGCCAAGGGAGGCAGTCAGCAGGAGTGAATCAGTGTCCGGACAGTGTGAAGGTGATCTGTGCTCTGGTGGGAACAGCAGAAGGCCGTGAACTTCACTGGTGGGTGCCTTTGTTCTGAGTCAAAGCGTTCCTTGGCACGCGGAGGAACATGAGGTCCAAAGGCCTCTAGTGACTGAACAGATAACGTGAGTTCCATCAAAGCTCAGCTCTGCTCATCCCTGCCTCTCCTCCCAAGACAGTGCAGTGAGTGTGGCATGCAGGCCAGCGTTTGATGTTCTCTTTCTTTATTGGTTTAATTTGAGGAACCAACTCTGCCCCCACAGAGAAAACCATAGAATGATCATTTTGAAATGGTAGCTATTTCTGGTTTTAGTACTTAGATTCTCATTCACTGCTGCACGTATCGTTGGTTTCCTTACATGTGGCTGCTGGTCCTAATTTCCATTTGCTCCCACATTGGGCCTTTGGTCAGGTCCAAATGGTAGAGCCCTGGGCAGGTGCCTTCGTGACCTGGAATACAGGGTGTTGGTCTTCACGTTACTATTATCAGTAGTCAGAATCATCACAGTGGATGACTGAAGACCTGTAACATGGCAACCGTAAAGAAACAGAAATGCTTCTATAAGAAGAAAATGAAAGGAGACTTTATAATAATCTTAAAAGTATAACCAGTTTTAAGAGTCCGTAGTTCCATCCACTTCCATCTTATGTTCACTTCCAAGCTCTCAGAGTGCTCTAGGGGCTTGTAGAGGACAGTGGGGGAAGCAGGGTGGTGGGGAGGGGCATGTGGCTGGCATTGCCCTGCAGAGAGGCATTCCCCAGTGCTGGATGCTGGCCTGACTTGGACTGCAGAAACCTTAGCATCCTTTCTCTGTTCTGGGCTCTACCTGCCAGTTCCAGAAAAATAGGAAACATTCCACTTGCTACCTCTCACTACCATATTATGAGAACAGGAACACTGGTTTGTACTGGGTTGAATCAGCAGGGTGTTTGTTTGTTTATTTTTATCTCCATGGGGATTACTCAGGAGGAAAGCAAAGCACAGTAAACCAAGATTTTTATTATATTTCACTAGAAACTATTCCTGAAGTCTCTTTAAAGAAGTTCAGTGTCCAGCTCTAGCAGAGTGATGAGGGAGCACACCCGTGCGCCTTCTCTGCCAAGTCTTCCCCATGCCTCCTGCTGGCTACCCCAAGCAAGCTAGTGGTGCTGCCACCTTTCCTCCACTTACCCTCGTTTGGCACTTGCTATAAAAGTCTTAGTCTTGGACTTGAAGGAGCTTTGAGTAGAGTGAAGAGAGAGAACAATAAACAGATGGTCATAATGCAGTGTTACAAACACTACTGCAAGTGGCAGGGCTGCCGCGTTATCATTATGCAAACTGTGTCCCGCACAGCCCTAGGAGGGGGCAGGGTGCCTGCCACATGGCAGTCCGGCCAACGCATAGCCACGCGTGGCAGCTGTGGTAGCTCTGGAGGCAGGAGGCAGGGGCAGCTCCTCTGGGCTGATGACAAAGAGCAGAAGGCGGACAGACGCTACCGCGGTTCCCGTCTTCCCTTCTCCTGTATTCACGTCCTGCTGTAACCCCTTCCGCCCAGAGTGTGCCCAGACCTGTGGCTTCACTTTAACTCACAGTAAGTCAGCAAAGGTGAGAGGATGTCCTTTCTGCGTTGTTACGGAAGACACTAGTGCCCCCTCTTGCCAGGAGTGCCTCTCCTTCGCTGGCTTTGAAGAAGCAGGCTGCGTGTCATGAGCTTCCCGGTGGAAGGGGTGACTGGCAAGCAGGCGTGGGCAGCCAGTGGCTGGCGGGCAGCGAGAAACTGAGGCCCTCAGTCTGACAGCCCACGGTAGTGGAATGCTGTCAACCACTACAGGAGTTTGCGAGTCTTCCGATGAGAAGCCAGCCCTAGCCGATGGCTCCACTGCAGCCTGGTGAGCGACCTAGAAGCAGAGGAGCTAGCTACACCACACCTGGATCCTGATTCCACGGCTGAGAGAAAAGAAATATGTGTGGTTTTAAGCTGCTGATTGGGTGGTGTTACGGTCATGCAGCAAGAGACAGCATCTCAGGACACATACACACTATGTTCCCGTGGCACTTGGGAAAATCCTCAGACCGGTGGATCGTAAATGGCTGTCTTCCCTCTTGAAGCCACAGACCACGTCTTATTCCCCAGTTTCCCCATCTATAAAATGGGGTAACAATAATACCTACTACTTAGGGCTGCAAGTTAGATAATTTAAGCAATGTTCTTAACGCTGTGCCTGCCTTAGTAAGTGCTCAGTAAATCCTACCTCTAAATCTCCAAGACTTAGTACAGCACCTGGCGCATGCTTTATAAATGTTTAGTGCATGAGTGATTAGATGCAAGAGCTGAGGGAGAAGGCCAGTATATCAGCGCTTTATGGCAATAGGCAAAGTACCAGAAACTTGGCCGTCATCCCTCAGGGTCAGCAGGAAGGAACCGAAGAGGTATTAGACAGTGGAGTCAGGGTGACTAAGCACACCGGGGCAGGAGCAGGCCCAGGTAAGGTGGCATCTGTTGGGAGCCGCTCTGTGGTTCTGCCTACTCTGGACACCAGCTTCTTGACTGGAATATATATGTGGCTTTCAACCAGGAGTTCTTTTATGAATCCACACTTTGTATTGAGAGCTATAAACAGTTTACTTACCCATATACAGGCACACCTCATTTTATTGTACTTTGCTTTATTGCACTTCACAGATACTGTAGGGTTTTTTGTTGTTGTTGTTTACAAATTGAATGAAGGTTTGTGACAACCCTGTGTTGAGCAAGTCTACCAGCACTATTTTTCCAAGAGCATTTGCTCACCTCGTGAGCACTTAGTGTCACATTTTGGTACTTCTCACAATATTTCAAATGTTTTCATCATTACTTTCTTTGTTATGATGGTCTGTGATCAGTGATGATGACTCCCTGAAAGCTCAGATTATGGTTAGCATTTTTTTAGCAATAAAGTATTTTTTAATTAAGACATGCACATTGTTGTTTTAGACATAATGCTATTGCACACTTAATAGACTATAGTAGAATGTAAACAGAACTTTTGTATGCACTGGAAAACCAAAAAATCTATTTGACTCGTTTTGTTGCAATATTTGCTTTATTGCTGGGGTCTGGAACCAAACCTGCAATATCTCTGAGGTGTACCCATACAAGAAATATAGGAGAATCAGCAGATTCTGCTGCGACTTTTTAAATTCCTCCTTTCTGTGGATCTGATAATAATCTTTAATACTCCCCTTCCTACTTCTTTCATTCATTATGCATTCATGTATTCCACCCACAAACATTTATTGAGGACAACTCTGTGCCAGTCTTTGGGGTAGGCACCAGGAATACAACAGTGAGCCGAACAACTGCTCATGGTCCTGGGGCTCATGAATGTCACATCTGGTTGGAATCTCTTCTGTATGTCTTGAGAACCGCCCCCCACACTCTCCGCCCTTGCTATTTGTGTTGTGCTGGAATGTTCTACTCTTGTTTTGGGGTCCTTAGTATTCTTTGCAGTCTTTACCCTTTACGTATGCACTTGACTAGGCAAGTGATTTTGCAGCTAATAGCCTCTTTAATCTGGTTGTTCTTTGTGATCTCTTTTCTGATGTTTTCTCTGAGGAACTGGGGAGATAAGAAGGCCCTTTGATGGTTAAAAAATCCTTTATTGCTTGGAACATGAGCTTAAAGTGGGTCATGCATTGCATAACACCCCACACTCACAGATATTATGGAAGGAAGATGGTGGGATACCCCACCTAACTGAGGCGAACAGCTCTAGCTGTAGGATGGGGTGAAGTAATCGCCAGGAGGAGCAGAGAGAGCAGTAAGGAGAAAGCCCAGCCACAAGAAATATGATGCATCCTCAGGTGATCGCGGAGGGCCAGCACCTGACATCTCAGTCTCGCTATTGCTGATTTTTTAGCAAAAGCTTTGGATCCACCAAATGGAATTATAAATGGGCAGACTTGCATTAAAGTTTGTCGTCTGCTTTTAAAAAACCAAACAATAAAATGAGCAGACAACCTAAGAACCTACTGCACAACCTAAGAAATAGTATGTTATAAATATCATCGAAGCTCCCTGTGAGTAGGGTTGCCAGATCTAGTCAAAAACAAGCAACAACGACAATAAAATATACCCTATTCATTTTAAATTTCAGATAAACAATAAATAATTTTTAGTACAAGTATGTCTCATGCAATATCTGGGATATAGTTATACTAAAAACATTATTCATTATTTAAATTCAAAGTTACCTGACCCCCCCATTTTTTTAAAGATTATTTATTTATTTATTTGAGAGAGACACAGCGAGAGAGGGAACACAAGCAGGGGGGGTGGGAGAGGGAGAAGCAGGCTTCCCGTGGAGCAGGGAGCCCGATGCGGGGCTCAATCCCAGGACCCTGGGATCATGACCTGAGCCAAAGGCAGAGGCTTAACGACTGAGCCACTCAGGCGCCCCACCCCCACTTTTATCTGGCAACACTGTCTTGCCAATCACCACCCTGTGGTGCCTCCCTGACAGAAAACCATTGCTTTTAAATTGGGTTTTATCATCCCTTTGCTATAGTTTATAGTTTACTATATATATATATATATATATATATATATATATATATATATATGCATCCCTAAACAAACTATTGCTTTGCTTGCTTTCCAAGTTTATTAAAATATCATATTTCATGTATTTCTTTCCTCTCAACATTCTGTTTCTGAAATTCAGTTATATAGTTGATTCATTTTTACTGTTCCAACCATTTTATGAATATACCACCATTGATTTGTCTATTCTCCTGTTGAGTTGTGTTCAGTTGTCTGTTAATAGAAACGGTGCTACCTCAGACATACCGCCTGCGGCTCATAGGCGTATTCCCGGGAGTCAGAGGAGATATGCTGTCTCAGCTATACTAGACATGTCAGAAGTGTTTTCCAAAGGGATTAGTATCACCCAGTGCAAGTGTTTAGGAGACCTCATTCTGCTGCTTAAAATGGTCGGACTTTATATTTGTACCAATTGGTGGGTGTATAAATATCTCTCATTGTGATTTCCTTTTGTTTTTCCTGATTATTGATGAAATTAAGGTACATTTTGTATATTGATTGGCCATTCACATTTCCTCTTCTGTGAAAAGCTTTTCATTCCTATTGCTCATTTTCTATTGGGTTCTTTTTGTTTTTCTTACTGATTTTTAGGTGTTCTTCATGGATTCTATATACTAAGTTTTAGTTAATTATATGCATGACAAATATGCCCTCTCAATTTTCGGCTTGTCTTTTTACTCGCCTAACAGTGTCTTTTGATAAAAAGAAATTCATAATTTGAATTTCTCTAATTTATCAATCTTTTCCTTTATGGTTTGAATTTTCTGGGTCTCGTTTAGAAAATAATTCCTTACCAAAAGTCAAAAATATTTTTCGATATTGACACATAAGATTTTTAAGCTTTTTCTTTTCACATTTAAATCTTCATTTCACCTGGACTTTATTTTACATATGATGTGAGGGAGGAATCCGGTATCATTTTTATTTAATATGGATAAACTCTTGTTCCCACACTATTGAACAGTTCATTTCCTGCCGTCCCCGCTGCATCTGCCGACTGCTCTAGAGCATCAGTAGATTAGTCATGATGTAGTTATGGATCTGTTTCTGGGCTCACCACTCTTCCCTTTGGTCTACTTGTCTATCCTTGTTCCAGCATCACATTGTCTTATTTAAATAGATTTATCAATCTTACTAATTGGCCAGACCACCCCATCTTACACACACACACACACACACACACACACACACACACACACACACACACCCCTTGTTCTTATTCCTCAAGAGTATCTGAGTGTCTTGACTATTTGTGGGCCTTTGCTCTTCCGTGTAAATTTTTGGGAACCAATTAATAAGGCCTAGGATAAACTGTTGAGATATTGATTTTAATTGCATTGAATTTGGGGAGAGTTGACATATTTATATTGAGTTTCTCTACCTATGAACATGGTATATCTGTGTGTTAGTTTTGGTCTTCTTTAATGTTATTCAGTAAAGTTTTTCTCCATAAAGGTCTTGCCTTTATTTTGTTATAGTTTTGTTTCTATTGTAATGGTATCTTTAAAAAATTCTATTACTCTGATTTTTATGGCTGCCATATGGAAATGCCATTGGTTTTGTATACTTAGCCACTTTGCTAAATTATCTTCTCAATTCTACTAATTTGACTATAGATTCTTTTGAATATTCTTTATGGGCATCATATCTATCTGCTAATATTATTTTATTCCTTCTTTTCCAATTTGTATACCTTTTCTTTCTTTTTTACATTTTACTCATGCAACTAGAATAATGTTGTATACAACAATGACATTGGACATCCTCAACTTATTCCTGATTTTAAAGGGAAGGCTTGTAAGTTTTACTAGGAGGAATGATTTTTGCCATAAGTGTTTGTTTTTGGCTTTTATCTTGTTAAAAATTACCTTCTTAATTATAATCTTCAGAATTTCTATCACAAATTAGGTTGCTTTTACTCAAACGCTTTTTCTGCATCTACTGAGATTATCAAATGGTTTTCCTCATCTGGTCTGTTAATGTAATGAATTAAATGAATTATTTTGATAATGTTAACCCAACATTGCATTCCCAGGATAAAGACAATTTAGTATGATGGGTTATTTTTTTCATACTCTGCTGCTGGATTGGTAATTGTTTAGAATAATTTGGGGTTTTTTGTTTGTTTTGTTTTGCTTTGTTTTGCATTTTTGCTTATGAATAAAATTAACCTGTAATTTTCCTTTCTAGTTCTGTTTCGATTTTAGGATCAGTGTTAGCCTAATCTCATAAGATGAATTGGAGGAATTTAAGATTGCTACAAGAGGATGTTCAATTAAGTTTCAACTGAAGTACAAAGATTCAAGATATAAGCTTCCAAAGTGAGATGATAGGCCAAGATAGTTTTTTCAAAAGACATTATCTAGGAACTAGTTCCTTGACATTAACAACTCCTCATCCCTTCAAGCATGTAAATGGCTTGGTAGAGGGAGTGTGATGGGAATTTTGCAAGTAGATTTCTTTGGCAAACATGACTGCTCTGAATTGAGACAGAGAAGAGGGATTCAGTAGTTCCCCTTAGTCCCCTACAACAGGCTGGTCTAGTGGACTTGTGTCAGGCTCTCATCTGAAACACAAAAGGCAACAGCAGGGCTGGCTAGCTGCTTTGGTGATGGAGTGAAAGAAAGGTGCTCCGGGGCTTGAGTAAGTCTGCATTCCCCAAATTTGCCTGGGCAAAGAATCCATGAGTGTTTCTTTGGCTCAAATATAGCCAGATGCATACAAAGGAGCTGGCGTGGGGTCATCTTATATTGTCTCAAGTAGAGTTGGGTCATTTGGAGAAGTAAACATGTTTCTTTACAGGAGAAGCGGGGTGCTGCTTATTTGGCCATTAAGTGGAGGTTAATAAGCAACTCCCAGAATACAGTGTATTCATAGATCAAAGGAAATCAGCAGTGATGGGGTAAGAAAATAGGT
Organism: Zalophus californianus; assembly: GCF_009762305.2. Taxonomy (NCBI): domain Eukaryota; kingdom Metazoa; phylum Chordata; class Mammalia; order Carnivora; family Otariidae; genus Zalophus; species Zalophus californianus. The sequence goes on along the minus strand of NC_045598.1, from coordinate 70,836,881 downwards.
TTGCCAAAGTTCACATGAAAACCATCCATGAGAAAGAATCAGCTTCAAATACCCAGCAGGTCCAGGGAGAGCAAAGCATTGTAATAACAGTACCAGTTAAGTAAGGGCTTTCTGTTCCCTTCCTTTTCTATCTCCCCAAGCTGGAGAGGATCGGAAAAGCAATGAGTGAATGGGGTGTGTCATTTGTTAAAAGTCCACCCTTTTTTTTCTCTGCTCTGGGATGCTAAGGTCACCTTCCTGCAAACCGTGTGTCTGCTTTACCAGCTATTCCCTGTTGGGCTCTGGCAGTCAAGGAGCGGGATGGGGACTGGAAGGCCGGAGGAGTGGAAGGGGTATGCTCCTCCCTGCTTCCTTCCTCTCTGGTCCCTGTGAGTGTTCTCTTAGCACAGCTTCTTCACCCCATCGGGGGCAATTCCTTCCATAGCTGCAGCCAGTCCAATTTACGGTTTCAGCAAGACTTGTAAGACCAGGCTCAGCACATCCGCCCCTTCATCCCGAGACAGGACTATGTCCTCTTCAGAGTTTGGGTCCAGCCTCATGAGCTCCTTCCTCTGAGCTCAGGAACAGCAGCACCAGCCAAGCATCACTTCCTCCTCAAGATCCAGGGTTTCAGCTCTGTGGGGTCCTTTAGTCTGTGGTTTGAAGTTTCAGGAATTTTAACATCTTTCTTTTATTCCCTCAGCCCTGGGGATGGTAGCTTCTGCTTGAAATTGCTATACTTACAATATCTTAGAATTTTCTTCTTGTCTCATTAGTCATCTGGTTAGTGACTTCAATCTAGTTAATAGTTTTTTACATTAATTTTGTTCTCAAATCACTGGTGTGATTTCAGTTTCTTGATTGAACCCTGACTTATAGATGGGGCAGTGGTGGTGGTGGTGGGGTGGGAGTTGGGGGGTGATTGGAAAGGTGGGAGAGAAAAAGAGAAGAGACTGACTCCATTTCCTTCCCCCAAAACAGGTGGTCAGTCTGCCACAGCCCTGGGGGAAGAGAAGTCTTAACTTTTAAATTGAAAGCCTATCTTATATTGTACTGGATATTTTAAGTTACTAATTTGAGTCCGGGTTTGTGTCTATAGGTTAATACAGGCATTTCTGTTACTCGATAATAACCTTAAAAGTCCAGGGGCTTGCCTCAGTTTTCATCCAATGGCAGAGGAAGGATTACCTTCACTGAGAAGATTTAAAGGGACAGTAGGAGATAGCAGTGTAGTAACTTTCCTGATCACATCCCATAAATCCTGCTTATTTAGCATACTGGTTATACTCTGAGGCTGTAATTGAAATGTCTCCTAGAACTCATAAATAAAACTCTCAGAGCGTAGGATTTCTTTCACGGGAAGATTTTTACTGCTGATTATGCAGGCTCTCTATTTCTTTTTTAGTCAGTTTTGGTAAGTATATTTTTCTGGAATTTTTCCATTTAAAATGTAAGTTCCCTGGTTAGCTTTCTATAAAAGACCAACCCTAAAGGCCCTCGTTGGCAACCCTGTCAGGACCCCTCTCACTCTTGAGAGTTTTCTCTGTATCTTCACTTAATAAACGTCAGTTGCTTTACTCAAAAAATAAATAAGTAAATAAATAAAATGTACATCTTCAAACTTATTGGCATAAAATTTTTCTATCTTGTATTTCTATTATATTTGTGATCTTTGTGTATTCTTCTTTTTTATTCCTAATATTATGTGTGTCTTGTCTCTATTTTTTTTTAATTTCCGTATTCATTCTTTCTAGGGGTTCATCTCTTCAGAGACCCAAACTTTAGCTTTGATGATCATCATTATTGTCTCTGATACCTGTTTCTTTAAGGTTATTATTTTCCTCTTTTTACTTTCTTTGGGAATGTTCTGTTATTTTGTTTCTCCCTTCTTACATTTGATGCCCCTCTTATTAATTTTAAACTTTTCTTCCTTTTCCAAAGAAATATTTAAAGCTATAAATTTTCTTTTATGTGTACTTTGGACAACTCATCATCATCTTCTGTCGCAGCATATTTCCCCTTGATCTGAATGAGTTCACTACATACTGTAAATTTTGAGTGTAGTGTCAGGCAGTTCTTATTTTTCATACTTTATGATTTCTTTTAGTTGACGTGTTTAATTTTTAAGCTCTTTATAGAAGCATAATATAGAAAATGTAAACATATATGCGTAAAACAAAGAAAAATGCACATGTCATAAGTGTATAGCTTGAAAAAGTTTCACAAACTGTATACACCCATGTATCCATAGATTAGGATTTAAACACAGAGATATAATGAGCACTCTTTTTTATTGAGGTGGAAATTCATACAAAGTTAACCATATTGAAGTGTACAATTCATATAAAGTTAATCAGATTGAAGTGCACTCACAATGTTGTACAACTACCACCTCTGTCTAGTTCCAGCACATTTTCATTACCTCCAGAGAAAACCCCAGACCCATTAAGTAGTCACTCCCCACTCCCCTCTCCTCCCAGCCCCTGGCAACCACAATCTGTTTTCTGTCTCCTGATTTTAATTGTGCTTTTAAATTTCTAAATGTATAGTGGTTTCAAGGTATAAGTTTTACTGATCTCTTTTTTTTTTTAAAGATTTTATTTATTTATTTGAGAGAGAGAATGAGATAGAGATAGAGAGCACGAGAGGGGAGAGGGTCAGAGGGAGAAGCAGACTCCCTGCTGAGCAGGGAGCCAAATGCAGGACTCGATCCCGGGACTCCAGGATCATGACCTGAGCCGAAGGCAGTCGCTCAACCGACTGAGCCACCCAGGCGCCCAGTTTTACTGATTTCTAACTTAATTGTGATGCAATCTTATGATACTGATTCTTTGAAATTTGTTGAGATTTGATATTTGCTTTATGTCCTAATCCATCATCAGTTTTTATAAATGTAATATGTGATCTGGGAAAGAAAGCATATTCTCCAGTGGTTGAGTGCAGTGCTCTATATAAGTCCTTTACATCAAACTTGTTAATTATATTGTTCAAAATCTTTATAACTTCACTGAATATTTTTGGCTGTTTGATCTATCAGTTACTAAGAAATATGTGTTAAATCTCTCACTCTAATCAAGGAATTGTCAATTACTCCTTGAAGTACTGTCAGTTCTAACTTTCATGATAGACTTTTCAGATAACACAGAGAGGCACTAATCAAAGCAGAAACTTCAAATGTGCCACATTTGCAAAAAGACTAAGAGCTGCCTCAGTCTTTTCTGCCATATTAACCCAGTTTGGTCAGAGTCTTCCTGGAACAAGGTGGCCCTGCTGTCACTCTGTCTCCCGCCCCTTCTTTTCCTTTCTTCCATTCTAGAAATTCATCTATTTAAAATTAAAAGAATGGTCTAAGATGATGTTGAATAAAAATACTCTAGATCCTTGGGATTTCCTTATTTCATTTCAGCAATAGAGTAAACATTTCCGCAAAATTATTGTTCCACTAACCACCACACAACCTCATGGCTTGCATTGTCCACAAGGGTCTCTGTGCACCAAAGGCGGTATTAGGTCGGGGCTGGACTGGGCACCGTTGGCATCTCACGTCTGTGTATTCTCCAGGGTTGTGCTGCCTCTTCATCAGGCAGCAAATGATGAATAATGAGTCCGTCCACACCGGGGGAAGCCTCTGTTCATTTGCTACCTTAGAACAGGAAAAAGAAGCATAGGTAATGAATCGTTGGGCTGGGTCCAGCATCTTTATTCCTCATTACCTTCTACATCGAACACAATTGCTAATTGAAATAATTACTGTCTTTACCTGGTAGCAACATTTTATTTTGCTTATAAGACAGGCTGACTGATGTGCTTTGAAAAAGCAGTGAAACCTCTATCACTGAGCTTGGATTCATGTCCCTTAGCAGATGATTTCAATAACTTCACATCATTTTTCATCTGGCAAGTCAAGGGAAGCCAAGTTTTGAGAGAAACAAAGCTTGTTCCTTGGAGTGGAACAATGCCAGGGAAGGTGAAACAACTTCATTTTCCACACAGACATGTGGGCCCTTCTAGAGTTTGCACAGAGAGCTGCCTGGATTTGCTCAAATCAGCTGGTGGTGCTCACACTAATTGGCTGGTTGAAATGGGCCGGTCAGCTGGCAGCTGTTTGGGCCGCTCCAATGGCCCTGGGGTTGCTGATTCATTTCTCTCCCTCAGACTGAATGGCCTATTATTTGAAAGGGTGAATGGAGCCAACCCAGTTTGCTCCAACTTGCTGTGGGTGACCTAGGAAGCAGGCCACCTCTCCGGTGTTTCTCCTGAACTTTGAAGAAGTCATTTGCACCTTAGTACAATAAACCACTGCCACATCGGGTGCCCTTGAGCCTGGAGTTGAGAGATGATCAGGAGTTCTGCAGGGACAGCACATAGTATGAGGAAAAGATAACACCCTGAGGTGTGTGAACCAGTCAGCTGATAGACCTTACAGTATTTTTTTAGATTTGTTACCCCACCCAGGATTAACCTCCTCCTACTCATTTTCCAGAACTGAGGAGCGGTGGCAAAGAAAAGGACCATGGAGCAGATGATGCCAACTATTGTGGTAATTAACACTTTCATATTCGTTTACACAGCCTTGAATGCATCTAGCCAATCAATGAATGCATCTAGATATATTTACTGAATGTCTGTGATACACAAGGAATGGTGCTAAGTGCTGTGAGGGAAATAAATAGAAATCTATGAAGATCCACTGCCCTCAAACTCTTTTTAGGCTAATGAGGGGGCCCAGACATAAACCCTAAAACATTAAAGAACAATACAGGGGTTCAGAGAGACCAAAGTAATATACATTAAGAAAATGCCAAACTCATTTCTCACAGTAGGTCCATTTCTATCCACCTCCAGAGGTGTAAATGGCTTGAATCTTCAACAGAACTATCTGTGGTAATAATAATGAACATAGGCGACATTACTGAGGGCTTACTGTAGATAGAGCATTTGTAAGCACTTTACCCATTATTTTATTTCACTTTTAGAAAAATCATTAAAATGTAGCAAAAATCTTAAAGAGTGAAACATGATTCAGGTTTAAAACTAGATGTTACAATGAACACTTTGAACTTCAGCCTTGGCCCAGTTTGTGTCAAAGCCTGGAACTAAGATTCTTCTTTATCTTATAACATGATGCATGTTGCATCTGAGAAGCTGATTCAAGTCCAGGCCACAGTAGTGATATAGACCCATAAGTGTACAATAGGACTATGTACTCCAGGGTGCTGGGCACGTTCCCACTTGTGACACTGCATTGTAGGGGGCTAAGGGCAGGAGGCAGCAACAAATCCTTGTTAATAAGAAAGCTTCATGGAAGAGCAGGCCTTTCAAAGAGAAGTCAAAAGCTCTATTTACAGATTAGGAACGAAGGTAGAGATTGAAAATTTCACCCTATAAGCTTTCAACTCAGTATCTCAAGATTAGATATCCATTATCAAACTAGTATTTTTTTAAGATTTTATTTATTTGAGAGAGAAAGAGCATGAGAGAGAGAGAGCACAGAGTGGGGGAGGGGAGGGGCAGAGGGAGAGACAGAAGCAGACTCCTGCTGAGCAGGGGCTTGATCCCAGGACCCTGGGACCATGACCTGAGCCAAAGGCAGACCCTTAACCAACTGAGCCACCCAGGTGCCCCCCGTTATCAAATTAGTTTAAGAAAGGAGCAACTTGGATCTAATATGGCTCAAACATTTCCTTGGAATATCAGAGTATAAAACTATGATCTTTATAGCTTGACTTGTTAGTGTTCTCAGGAGGCTTCCTCTGGGGTAGTACAATAAGGAGCAAATAAGATGGAAAACTGAGCACATCACCCATTTGCTTCAGAATCTTGCCCTTAAGGATCAAGTCAAGCCCCATCTCCTCCAGGAAGTCGGGGTTGAATTACATGCCCTCCTCTTGCTTCCATTTATGGCGGTTGTGTTTCTGGATGTGACTTAAACCCTGGACTTTATGTTCCCTAAGGGTAGAGACATATCTTACTCATTTCGTATCCCTAGCGCTTGGCATAGAGCTTGACACATAGTAGGTGCTCAACAGATATTCAGGAAAGGTTGGCTGGGGTCCCATTTGAGGGTTTTATAGTCAAGGTCCCCTGGGAGAGGTGGGGCTAAGGTAGAGTGGGGCTGTACATGTGTCAAGTGACTGGATGTTTGCTTTCCCCAGGGAGCAGTGTGGTGTGTCACAGATGACTTGGCCATCTCTGCCTTCCGTGGGCTCACCTCCATGCCCACTGGAGACATGCCCTACTCAAGAGGGGGCGTGTAGACCCAGACCTGGCCCTCTCCCCTAGTGGGGGATGGTAAAAACGAGAGTAGGTGTTACTGACCTAAGTGGACCAACCATGAGGATGGGGAAAGAAGAAGGTTGGAGGCTGAGTCACAGTGCAAGATGCTATGGCTGGTTGTGACCACCTGTACAGCAGTTATTGTCAGGAAGCCCAGCATGGAAAACTGGAGAGACAGAACCCCCGAAAACCTGTGGCCCTCTGTCTGCCAGCAGTTAATAAGAATCACAATGACAATAATAAACTTATAGAGGGCTATCAGGCATTGGTCTAAGCACTTCATTTATGTAACAGGAAGAGCCGGGGAAGATTAGGTCCAGGTCCTCTGAAACCTGCTCACTTCTCAGAGCAGGAATCGGCACCGTTTCAAGCACCTCCTCAGGGGAGGTCAAGACTGGAGTGAAGGGGGCACATGTAACCCTGAGGTTGGCCTTGAAGAATTAGAGAAGTCAGCAGCCGGTGCCCCCAACTTGACCCAGCAGCCAAGCCTCCAGTAGGCAGGTGCTTGGGGGCCTTTTCTGCACATCCCCATGAGCCCAGGGCAACTCCTTTGCTGGGGCCTTGCCAAGCAAGCCCTGGCCCCTGGAATCTGCCTGTCAGGACTAAGCACCCTGCTGGGCAAGAGTATCAATATGGATAGAGCATGGCATCTTTAAACGTTGTACAAGAGCAGAGGGAAAACCAGGTCCAAATGATAATATTTTGAAAAGCCACAGGGAGCCTCTGCTGCCATTGAGTTAGAATTGCTCCTCTTTCATGTGATTAAAGAAGCCCTCGTGGGTTTTTTCTTTTCCTTAGAGACATTAGCAGGGTTTCCCCCTCCTACTACAGTGCTGAATAATTTCTAAGGTTTCTAAGTGCACTGCATTTACATTTACTACTCATTGGTTCTCTAAATGAAAGGCAGACTGAAACACATTAATGAGCCTCCTGATTACTGCAGCCCTTGAGAAATTAATTAACGACAATGCAGCATACACTTACCATCCCTCCTACTCTCTGTGACTGGAACGGCACGGAGCATCACTTTCGTCCCCACCCAACCCAGAGTCACCAAGCATCTTCAGTCGCGGAGCTGCCTTTCTTGGCACATTTTGGACTGCTTTTCCTAGGGAATGCCATTCCTTGGATAATTAAGTGATAGCGTCTTTCTCATGGCCTGGAATTTTTCCCCCTGAACCTGGTCCCTTCCTTATACTAATAGCCAACACTTAAATGTTGCTTAATTTGTCAGGGACTGTGTGTGTACACATTTGCTTATTAAATTTCACAATAATCCTGGGGTAGGGGCTACGGTTATCCATCTTACATTTTTCATTGTTCATCTTTATGTGTACATCTTTCACAAAGGGTGGACTAAAGGTACCGAGATGGCAGTTAAGTCACTTAAGGTCACACAGCTAGAAAGCAGCAGAACCATGATCTGGCTCAAAATCCATCCCTTAACCACTAATCACATCTACAGCTACCCAGAGGTGTATTTGTATTTGGGATCATTTAAATCCAAAATGTGTATATTGAGATGGTTTCCCACTCAACATGACTCAGTGCTCTCTGTGCTACTTCTGCCTGGAGGGATATCCTTCAATGACCTTGATTTGTCTCCTAAGACAGTAGAAGAGCCAACACAGAGAACTTCCGTTTGGGCCTGGACGAATTCCAGGGTGATTTCATAGCATCCAGGCTTCTCACATCTAGGAGACAGGAGTCGAGCTCTGCACCCAGGCTCCTCGTTCGTTAATGTGTTTCCTCTTCTCTTCTGGGGAGGAATGAAGGAGGTCTTTACAAGAAGCACACTGTCTTGTGGACATTCTCTTGTCAATTCAGGAAAGGCTGGGGAAGGTTGGCGTGCTTATTCCCGTTTTGTAGATGAGGACTCTGAGGCTCCGAGAGGATTACTAACTTATCTGCTCAGGAGCGTGCAGAGTTTTTTTTTCGTCTGACTCTGTAAAATTGCAAAGCTACTGATCCCAAATTGTTCTTTCTACCAAACTGTGCTCTGTCCATGTGGTTCTGCTGAATGAACCATTCACCGAGATGGCTATCCTTTTATAATCACTCCTGATCTCAGGGCTACCATAAGAGTGAAGCAACCTTACACATGTGAGTCCCACACGTCAGGTTCTTGAAAGAGCTGTGCAACTTTCTGGCACCTCTAGGAAGCCCTGAAAGAAAGCTAATCCGAGTAGCATTCGTGGGCATCCTGGTAGCAACCACAGAGAAGCAGCAAAGACTCAGGAGGCCACCCAAAAAGCAACTTGGATTGAACAATATATTTTTTTTAAGATTTTGTTTATTTATTTGAGAGAGAGAGATAGAGCACAAGTGGGGGGCAGGGGGCAGAGGGAGAAGAAGAAGCAGACTCCCCGCTGAGCAGGGAGCCCAATGCGGGGCTCGATCCCAGGACTTCAAGATCATGACCTGAGCAGAGGCAGACACTTAGCCGACTGAGGCACCCAGGTGCCCTGAACAATATCTCTAAGTAAGAGAGAAAATATTCATACAGGAAAGCGGTTTGCATGATGAGCAAAGCATCTTCCAGGCAACACACAGCTTTAAAAGTATTCTTGCCTCCACACTAAGCCCTGAGGGTCTGGGAGTGCCCTCCAATACAGTAGCATGGAGCATGAGATCTTCCAGGTTAGGAACGTGAGTGTTTGGGCTGAGATTAGACCCAAGCTCAAGCCTCAGTGCTGCCATGTCCTAAGTATGTGAGCTGAGGCAAATTGGGTCATCCTTAGGCCTCTGTTTCATCATCTGTAAAATGGGAGAATCATTGTACCTGGGTCATGGGACTCTTGTGACAATTAAATGAGACGGTGCATATAAGAAGCACACACGGTAGGCAAAGTGCTTGATTACACACATAGTAAGCACTTCACAACATCAGCTGTTTTTAATGTCTACAGCACCCTTTGCCAGATTCCTCCTTCCCCGGAGCACCTGCTGTTCCCTCTGACACGCTGTCCTTTCAGGACTCTTTGTTCAAAGGGCAGCTCATCGGCACACCTTCCCTGGCCACCCCACCCAGAGCAGCTCAGATCCTCCCTCCTTGCTTTATGCTCTCTATGGCACAGAGCACAACCAGATGCTGTATTCTACATTAATGTGTTTCTCGTCTGTTCCTTGTCTGTCTGCTTCCATCAGAACACTAGCCCCATGATGATGGCAACTGGGTTCACTAGTGAGGTCTCCGGCCGGGGGCAGCGTCGGCCACGTGGAGGGGACGAAGCAAATACGCAGTGAAGGCAGGTGAGTACAACGCAGCTCTTCTGAATCGACTGCGGTTCTATACAATGGCATACTCTAAACCCGGGTGTCAGGCCCTGGAGCAGTTGTATATTTGGGACCAGCCTCCAGCAGAGTGCCCGACAAGCCTGACCCATGGAGGCGCTGAGCCATGCTCCAGTGAACCCTACAGCCCTGAAGTGTAAAGCCAATCACCACACCAGGCTGGAGGCCATGCCAACCGGCCCGGCCCGTTCTCCTTTCTCCGAAAGTTATAGCCTGAAGTGCCTGCCATGGGAGCTCCCCTCCCTGGCAGGCTCCCCGTCCTTCTCCCTCCTGCCCTCCCTTCAGGAATCATTCCTGGGTGGTGCAACTTCCTCAAGGACAAAAAGCACATCTTAGAAGTAACGTGTGGCAATGGATAGTTTGCTGCTTTTAAACTCACGGATTCTTTTTAATGGCAGCACGTAGCTCAGATCCCGTGGTTTTCAATAAGTAAAAGCAAAAGTGGGTTTTGTTCCTGGCTCTACCTGGTTGCGGCTGAGGGGCAGCAACCTGTGTTCCTGATGTTAGGGCCCCGTGGGTGGCACCTGGCGGGGAGTGGTATGGGGGCTTTGTGGACGAGGAGCTGCCTCCGTACTGCAGCCGACTAGGGAAGGCCAGAGTAACCCAGGGTCAGTGAGCATTAAACATTCCGGCACTGCCTCACCCAGGTTTCACACCTCCCATTAAGATCCACGTAGACAGCAAATTGAACCTAATAAGGCACATCAGAACCACTAGTGGAGACGGATTTAGAGCCTCCTCAAAGGGGCATGGAGGTTTTCTAAAGTGCAAGGCTTGTAAATTCTAAGCACTTTCAGAGATGGTAATAAGCAGATGTGTGTTTCCCAAAGCCTGCATACAGCAGAGACATCAAACTAGAGGGAAGAATAAGTTAAATAAAATAACAAAGAGCAAAAAGGAGAGCATGCTCCATGAACTCTAGCTTGACCTTAAATTCCGATACTTGCTGTTAGAATTGAGTTGCTCTGAATCCACGCTGAGCAGTGAGATTAGCAAGGTAAGGATTCTAGAAGTTGCCTTTGGTCCTTAACTGTGAATTATTGCCTGTGCCTAGACATTGTTTTTCCACGTTAATATATATGCTATATAATGTAACTATATACAGTAACTACTGGATGGATAAGGCACATGAATGAATGCTCTCATTAAGAACTGTATTACCCCAGGCGCCTGGGTGGCGCAGTTGGTTAATGGTCCCACTCGTCATTTCAGCTCAGGTCATGATCTCAGGGTCGTGGGATCGATCCTTGCATTGGGCTCCACGCTCAGTGTGGAGTCTGATTGAGACTCTTTCTCCCTCTGCTCCTCCTTCCTGTTCTCTCTCTCTCTCTTTCTCTAAAATTAATTAATTAAAAAAAAGAAAACTATATTACCCCAAATCATGCAGAGAGAACCCAAACTGTCGTGATGATGTGAGGTAGGCCCAGCAGCGTGCAGTGCGAGGGTTTTCCCCTAGTCATTTTATGTCAAATCACAAGTCTGTGGCCCACTGGACAAACCTAGCTGGATTTCCTGGGCAGGTCTCTGGCTGTGGATGGGTTGCTTCTTTTTTTTCTTTTATTTATATATTGTAGCCCCAACTTGGAGTGTTTCTTAAATAAACGTAGCTCTTATTGAAGAAAACATCTGTTTGGGATTTCCTGGGCAAGACTGTGCCAGAGGCGTGGCCTTTCTTCAGACAACTCTACTCTTATGGACAAATATAGTGGAAATTAGGATAATTGTGGAAAATTAGGATACTGGCAATCTATTGTCCTAACCATCTCCCTGGAGCTTTAAGAACACGATTTACGCCCCGGAGGCTGGTTCCCATCAGATTGGGCAGGCAAACATCTGTGACCCTGAGGACAGATGCCTGACAAGCAGGTGTTAAGACTATCTGGAAGAGCTCCACATTGTAACTTTCATTCCCAAAACAACTGCAGGTGGGGGGAAGCTTTTGCACCCTCCTCCCTCCATCTCCTTCCCCACAGAGGAAATGATGACTCCTGCTTTGTGCCCCCCACTGAATCCAATAGTTACTTCTGATATGTCACCCATAACATTTTGTACTGATTTCCACCCCCGCCCCATCTAAAGTCCTCCTGAGGACCCACAGGGCACACTGAGCCTGGCACAGTGCCTGGAACAAGGTACTCAATAAAAGGTTGTTCACTTATTTGTCTGAGGACCCTTCCTTCCTCCTGAGGGTGGCAGCGAGTATTTATATATGCAAGGATAGCCTCTGCCTTACGGTAAAGTGCTGAGAAATGCGTGATAGAAGGCCAGGTGTATGAGGAAATCTGACATGAGGGGCACCTGGGTGGCTCAGTCGGTTAAGCCTCTGCCTTCAGCTCAGGTCATGATCTCAGGGTCCTGGGATGGAGCCCACATTGGGCTCCCTGCTCAGCGGGGAGCCTGCTTCTCCCTCTGCCTGCCCCTCCCCCAGCTGTGCTCTCTCTCTCTCTCTCTCTCTCTCTCTCTCTCTCTCTCTCGGTCAAATAAATAAAATCTTTAAAAAAAAAAAGAAATCTGAAAATCTGACATGGTAGGTTAGATCAGGAATCCTTACAGAAATTTCCTTATCCAGTCCCAAGGGTAAGGATGGCTCAAGTAGCCGGGCTTCAGTTTAGCCTTAACAATGGAGTGTTGGCTCCTCTCCTACAAGGCCCTCCAATGGAACCCTTGGAGACAGAAATTTAGTTCCACATCTTAGCCAACTGATAACAAGTTTACCTCTGAGGGTGATTTAAAGTCCCTCAGGACCCAAATTCTCTTGGTTGCTAACTCTGTGGCGATGATCCTTCCAAGTGTTGCAAGCCCCTCCTGGGGCTTCCGTGATTGAGGAATGTATGCAAAGAAAGGAATGATCTTGCAGAAGAAAGACAAGGTACCTTGGAGCAGGAGTAGCAACTGGGTTTCTTTTATCATTGGACTTCTTGGCCAGTCAGCCTCAGGGCCTGTGAAGGCTGTTACGTTGTTAGGTCAGAGGCCCTGCATTTGAACCAAGGAGGATCCTAAGAGAAGAAGGAAAGACCTTGCCCAGAGGTACTGACTGCAAGGCATAAGGCTCCAAAAAGCCCAGGCCTTTCCTAAACCTGAAGCCAGAATCCAGAGCCCCTTCTCTAATGGCTGTGAGACTTGGATTTGGTTATTCCTCACTGTGGAATTGTGTGCCTGCAAAGAGAGGGCTGTGTGTTGGGGAAGTCCCGTCTATAGTATGAGCCAGGCCCAGGCCTTCCCTGGAGACAATTCATGGCCCACAGAGCTTGGGGAATTCCTCCTTTGCAGCATGTGAGCTGCACCCTTTTTACCTGGGGTTTTGGCAACATGGATGCTTTTTTAAAGGGTAGATTGATTTCTTGGCAAACCAAAGGGCACTCAGGCTCCAGGGCCCTGCATGGGCCCTGCAAGTCTCCTCCTATGGCCAGAGCCAGGCCACCTTCTCCACCCAGGCATCCTCCTCCCTCCTGGGCCCCATGGGGAGGCTCCCTGCACAGCTCTGGACGACAGCGCTACCTCCCAGCTGAGAAGGGTGGACAGAGCGCCGCAGGCAAGGCTGCTCTGTGGGAACAGAAAGCCCAGGCATCTGCTTGGGGCAGAAGCTCCAGGGTGCCCCGTGAGGAAGCCGTCAGGGCCCTGGGTGTGCAGTCAGGGGAGGCCGATAGGCTGTGCGCTTGCTGCCAGCCAAGAAACACAGAATGTTCCTTCACAGTACAGCAGGTCCATCTGGGTGGGGAGCTCCTGCGCAGCCAACCTCTCTGGGACCATGCCTTTGCCATTTGGAAGGCCACAAGCCATCACTGTTCATTCAGCTGCCCCTCTGTGAGGCCAAGAAGGCTGGCCCCATTGTCCCCCTGCCCTCGGCTCCCCTCCACCCTCCCACCTGGGGTCCTCTCTGGCTGCTACCTGTCACTTATGACGGTACATCCTTTAGGAATCTCTCTTGGGACTGGCCAGGAGGAGAAAGGCATATTTTAAAGAGCACATGAAGCTTTGGAGCATTTATTAAAGGCATCTGGCCAATCTCCTGTCAAGTGTTAAGCCTTCTGTCTACAGCAAGGAGTATACACAACTGCTCAGGCAGAGAGCCTGCTGCCGCAGCACCATTAATCTCATCATCATCATCATCATCATCATCATCATCATCATCAAAAAGCATCTTCCAAGCCCCTGATTGCCATGACAACCAATAAGGAGGGGAAACTTCAGTGGAAAGTAGTTGAACTTGAAGGGAGGAGGCCTTCATTCCCATCCCAGCTCAGCTCCCGAGTGCCTCTGTGCCTGTGAGCATGGCATGGTTTCCCTTGGCCCTCTCAAATTCTTCACTACGATCGCAGATACAGCCCTTAGCCTCCACATTTCCCCAGCCCATGCCCACTGCAGACATGGCTAATCAATCACCATCCCACGGAACCTTAGATCATAGACTCAGAAACCTTAACAGAACTCCCGACAGCCATCGCTCACTGATTTAAAGGGCACTCAAGATGAAACCAATTTGCCATCACTGCCCTGATGGAATTTATAACCTGGGAATGGAACTCTGCACCAACAACAGGCTAGGTCACTCAGGAAAAAACAAACAAAACAAAACCCAACCTTATCAATAAAGCAATAAATCTACCTGAACAATCTAGACTGGCCAGACTAATGATACTTAGTTACTAGGCAAAGATAACTTCACTGAATTGTTTTATCTGGGTAGACCCAGGACTAAAGATATTGACGCACGCCCCAAATCAGAAATGCCCCTCTTTATTGCACAGCTGAGGAAATGAAAGCCTGTGGTTGTGACTCCCCTGGCCCCCTAGCCTGGCAGTGGCCATGTCAAAAACCCAGCTTTTCTGGTTTCCAGCCCAATGCTCTCTCTACCCACTGACTACATTGTCTTGTGTGGCAAGGGAAACGCACGCACACACACACACACACGTACACACACAGCTATTTCAGGTACAGGCAATTAATGGTTCTCAATAGTGTTTGTGGTGAAAATTAATGAACCAGTGGCCCCTCATTGAGACCATAAAAAAACAAATTTCCAAACAGTGCATAATTGAACAGCAGATCAGATCTCCTTCATTTTCTCGTAACCCCACCACTCCCTGTTCGCACACCTGGGGAGAGCCACCCATTTTCGTCCTTGGTTTTCTTGCCTGTGCAATGGGCACCAATCATGCTGCCTGTACTCGCCTCACCAGGATAGAGAGGCTAAAAGCTAAAGTTGTGGCACATCCAGTTAAGCAGCAGTTAGCATGAAAGGAGTGAAGAGCAGTCAGGTAGTGGCGGGCATCCTGGGATTGATGGCAACATTTGGCAAATGCCAGGATGTGTGGGATAAATGCAGCACAACCCAAGGATGACTTCGGGTGATTCCACCTGGGGTCAGGCAGCCTTCAGAAGCAGTCTTTATTTGGATGAGAGTGTCAGGAAAAGGGAAAACCAGAGGGGTGTACCAAAGGACTGTTGATGAAGGACTGTTCCAGATCAGCAGGAGACCCAAGGGGTCCTTCCCTCCTCTTCCTGCTGCAGATGTCTGGCGGAGGGCTCTGACAGCAGGGCAAAGCCTCAGGATGGAAGCACTACATGCGTGCTTAATGAGTGTTAACTGGGGAGCAGCTGAAAGCATAAGCACCAGCATGTAACAGATTAGCACACAGGAGTCACCCAAACATACCTCCTCCCGATTGCATTTATCAGGGCACATCAGGAGCCTGGATTTGGAACCACATGCTCACCACACCAAAGCTTTTGCCATAGGAAGTAGTGTGTTTGCACAAAATATCCTCCTAGGACACGAATATGTGTTTCTCCCATGTCTAGCAATTAGCCACACTCCTGCAAAGGGATGAATCTGCTTTGTTCTTTTGCTTGAATTGAGGCGAGACCCGAGAGCGGAAGGCTAAGGAAAAAGAATCCTCCGGATTGGCCACTAGATGGCGCAAGAGTTCTACCAATGAGACAGCGGATAGCCCAAGGCCCTTTTAGGGAAATTCTGAAAGGAATTTATAGCTTCCAAGAATTTCAAAGCAGGATGGGGCCTTAGAGGTCATCTAGTCTGACCCTATCGTTTTAAGGCCAGGTAAGAGGAGCTCAGGGAGATAAAATATCTTGCTTGGTGTAAACAACCCGTTAGTGCAAATCTGGGATTAGAAATCAGATCTCCTGCCTCTGCATCGATCTCATTCAGTCAAACCACCATGTTTTCCTTTCTCTACTTATGTTGTCTGGGATTTTTAGCCACTACTGAAGCAGGAAGACATTCCAGTATTGAGGATTAAACACAGGAGGATCAGAAAGGAGGTGGAGTTGCTAGATCTCTTCCCAGTGGTATGGACAGGCCTCTCAGATGCCCCAAAGACCTGGGGTCACAAGGTATGGAGAATTCTTCTGTGGTCCTGCCCATGCAGGCTCACCATCTGGGGATGCTGTCAGATCATGCGAGTCGAAGGCAGGTGGGAACCAGCCTGGAGACCTCAATTCTCGCTTCATTCTGTTCACCACTTGCCAGCCTCAGGTCACTGTTCCTAAGCCTTGGTTTCCTGGCTTACTAGAGCAACATGATGAAGGGAGGGTAAACCCCACCATCAGGTTTCCATCCAAGACTATGAGGATCCAGAAAGTGAAGCTGCCATTGTATTTTCTTCGTATGTTCTTTATTACTTCACATGTGTCCCACCATGTTCCAGAAAGGTATTAAAGCATAATGAACAATAGGATATTTCACAGAGGCCAAGACATATTTGATGTTAATGATGATTCATTCAACAAAATCAATCCAAAAATACTTATTAGATGCCAAGTTTGTTTTTATATATGAAATCTATTTTATATGACATCCTCCAGAAATCACATTTGTCTGGCACAGCTGTACTTTTTCTTCTAAATAGTGATTCATATTTATAATAAATGAGGAATTTGCACCCGCAGAGAGGCTCAGAGTGCAGGATCTGCCCTGGTTTGAACTTTCCTGCCACTTCCACCTATGTCACATTGTGAATCACATGACTTCTCTAATCCCTATACTTCTCATCTCTAGATTTGGAACATAGTTTAATTCTAAATTATCTTTTTTTTTTTTTTTGACAGAGAAAGAGACAGTGAGAGAGGGAACACAAGCAGGGGGAGTGGGAGAGGGAGAAGCAGGTTTCCCGCCGAGCAGGGAGCCCAATGTGGGGCTCGATCCCAGGACCCTGGGATCACGACCTGAGCTGAAGGCAGATGCGTAACACTGAGCCACCCAGGCGCCCCAATTCTAAATTATCTTATAATGATAGAGAGTGCCACCTAGCATCCAGATCTCGTCTTCTAAAAACCGTTCTCCAATAAAAGGAACCAGGGCTCCTTTGGAAGAGTGGTCGATTGTAGGACCAAGGTAGGGAAAATCCAGGATGAATCTGGAGCATTTTGGTGTGCCAGAAAGTAAGGAAGAACCCACAAAAGGACAAGAGCATGTCAGAAGGACATAGGAGCTAACATGAAAGAGGTTCCAATAGCCAGAGCTGGAACAATTAGAGCAGCAAAATAAATAATGGTAGAATTCATAGAATGAAATAACTATCCATGAGTCAACACGGATATAAATAAATAGATGAATAAATAAGTAAATGGGAAAGGGACAAATCTTCTTTGCAGAATTACAACTAATAAGTGAGGGAATGAGGACATAAAATGTTAAAACATTAAAACATCACAGGCAAGATCCAGAGATGGATGCTAAAATTATGTGCAGAAATTTGAAGGGAAACATGTTATTTGAATAGTCTCCAAGTATCTCTGCCAAGACACTTACCCATTACAAAGAGAAAACAGTGACTTTACAGTGGGGAAATCCAGCCAACATTGCCTTCACCAAAGGATCATGGTCAGCATCACTAGTGATGACGCACGAGCATCATGTGCCCCGTGATATGATGACTGAGGACACATCACTTCTAAAGCATTCTTGATAAAAATGCATAACCTCAAACTAATCATAAGAAAACATCAAACAAACCCAATGTGAGAGACACCCTGCAAAAATAATTGACCAGTCCTCTCCCAAGTATCAAGGTCATGGGAGACTAGGGAAGACTGAAGAGCTGTCACAGACAGGAGGAGCCTGAAGAGACAGGCCAACTCAATGCTATGTGGATCTTGGATTAGAGCCTGAACAGAAAAAGGACATTCATGCTCCAGGCAGAGAGGAGAGCAAGAGAAAAGGCCATGGGGCCAGACAAGATGTGGACCCCTCAACCTCTGGTCGGAGGGGGCTTGGATCAGCCTCTGTTACCCCGTGCTGTACAAATATTATTATTTTTTTTACATGTGCCACTCTGGCAAGGAATTTTGGCAGCCCTGAGTTTGAGGACCAGACAGTGGTGAACATTTCCCCTCCCCTCCTGCTTCCACCATGCACATTGGCCAAGGGCCAAGAGCAGCCTCTGAAATCAGTGACCCCAACCAAGCTGGGGCTGGTGTGTCCTGCTATACTTTGGGCCTGGTCTCATTTTGGGGAGACAGTACAGAAGTTACTTAAATGTACAGCAGGAAAAGCTTTGGGATAAAACACATCTGTGTTTAAATTCTCCTCACAGCTCTGTGATCTTGCACAACTTACTTAACCTCTTTGATCTCTGACTTCCTCATCTGTAAAATGAAGATTAATAATTGCACTTGCCTCTTAGGGCTGCTCATTGGAAGAACTGAACGGGACATGGTAGAGGCTCAGTTAATAGGTTGTTTGCCTCTTTCTATACCTCTCTCTTCGGTGGTGTTGGCAATAATGACAGGTTACCCCGGAGGCATCAGGCTTTTGTTTAAAGAGAGAATACCACCTGGCTGGCTGGAGTAGCTTGGTCTGTTCCGGTTGAAATACATCACTAACAACACCACAAGTGGTCTCTCTCCATAGGGAATAGGTAATGAACATTAAAAGCTAAACACTGATTTAAGGGAGGACCATAACACAAAACAGATCAGAGGTCAGAACTCAGATAGATCTTGGGAGTGAAAAAGCACAAGCAGAGTAAAGATGGGGTAGGACACATACTGACTGTTTCTATTCTACATACATCCTCCCCTGCTTTCCTAGTAGTGAGCTCAAGGTGTATGCGTGGTGGCAACATACCAGCCAAAAGACTACTTTTCCCAGCTTCTCTTGCAGACAGTTATACCCAAATGACTAACTTCTGCCAATAAAATATAAATGGATGCTTTTAGGTGGAACTTCCAGGAAGATTTCTTAAAGAGGAAAAATAGTTGAAATGTGCTTTTTCTCTCCCTCTCTTCCTTCTGCTTCTTGTCTGGAAGGCAGGCGTAATGGCTGGAGTCATTGTGACCAAAATTGAAATACGAGGCAGCCTCAAAGTGGAAACCACATGCTAAACCAGAAGGATACAAGAGCTTCAGTTCCTGCTGACACTGCAGAACCACCAAACCAGGCCTGGACCACCTACCTCCAAACAACATATTTATTAAATGTTACTTCCAGTCTGTTATCAGCAGCCAATAGAAATTCCTAACTCATACGGGAGTATGGAAAGACATGAGCTAGAGTAAAATGTGGTGACTGGTGCTGGCCACCACAAGGTAATGGTTAGAGAATGAAATCTCTTTGGTGGTCTTCCCCTGCAGAATTTCAATGCATAAGGAAGAAAACTTGGAGGTAAGAATGGACTAAAAGCGCATGCATACACACACACACACACACACACACACACACACACATCCTGATCTATTTGCATAGATGCAGGATTTCAGGCTATACAGGACAACAAGTGATATTTGCTGGGCTAATGATCAGAAGCATGGTATAAGTATCATGCATTGTTCCGCAATCCCTCCTTCAACATCTTTTCCTAAATTAGCAATCTATTTAGCAAATGAGACAATAACTACAGCCCTAGACATCAGATTATCTCGGCTACTAGAAGCCCCCTGGTTACTGTAAACGGGCTTTTTCTTCGGGGGGGGGGGGGGTGCCAGTCCTGTGAGTATTATAAAAATCATTTTTTTTCTTTGCAGGAAGCAATTTTCTTAAAACTCCTCTGTGCAAGTCATCTCTTTCCTCTTGGGAAAAAAAAAGCCATATTATATAAAGGTCTTACAGCATATTTAGATGTTCCATCAAAGCAAAAGACAGGTTGGCTCATGCTGGGCTGGGAGAATACTCATTGTATTCTTAACTCAGGTAGAAACCTCCCTGGGTAGACTGTAAAACATTATTGGTTAGGGTTTTAAAATTAAAAAAAAAAAAGCCAGATTCCCCATGAGAGTCTGATTCTGATGCTTGGGTTTTGGTGTTATACAGACAAAAGGCTACCAGGCCTGATGATGGATAAGAAGGTATTCTGCAAAGAGTCTGGGGTTACCACTTGTGCATCTGTCTATCCATCCACCCATCCACCCATCCACCCAACACCATCTGCTTATGGGCATCCTATGTGGCAGGCATGGGGCTTACTGATGAATAAGACACATCCCCTGACCTTGAAGAGCTCTTATTCCAGGAGCCCAAATAAGAATATGAACCACTCAACAAATGTAGTAGAGCCTTTGAGACCTCACTTTATTTCTCAGCACAAGCATAAATTGGTGAGTTAGTGATAACTGAAAAGTAGGAAACGAAAAAGCAAATAACTGTAGATCTTTATTTTCCGCATGTATTAATTATTATGTTACTATTTATAGAGTGAAAGCTTTGTGCCAGGCACTTGACATGCACAATCTCAGTTAATCCTTACGATGATCCCCCTGAGACAGACATTTGTATCAGAATGTCTTAAGTCATACGAATGCAAACACTCAGCTCTCACAGGCCTAAATCTTAGAGTCATTTAATCATCTCATCAGTGGAGAGGAGAGACGTTCCAGGGTAGTGGAGCAGCTCGATGGTGCCAGGCTGACGGGGGAGCATCTCGATGTTCTCCTGGCCTTCCCTGGTGACATGCTTACATCAGCCCTAAACATCATGTTCTCCTGTGACAGCCTCCAAAGCAGAAAGAGAGGAAAGCAGGAGAAAGAACTGCTCTCCCATGTCTTTGATTATAGAGAAAACTATTTCCGCAAGAGACTTCCACCGTCAGCCCATTGGCCAGAACTGTGCCAACTCCAGCTACAAACAGGGATGAGAAAACACGAATGTTACACTCTGCTTCTGGTGGGAGGGAGGCAAGGAAGATGGACGGGGCTGGGTATGTGCTGCCATTATAGGTTAGTGCTAGGAAGCGGAGACGTGGGGAGTTTTCACTTAATACTTGCCCCAGCCACACAGTTGGAAGTGTCAGAATTGGGATTAAAATTCAGGAAGGTCTGATCTACCGCTGGACTCAATCACCACCAGATACTTCCCTCACCTGCTGTCCCAGACTGCCTCAAGTTTAACAGCTTTGCCCATTAATTGTATTTCCCTGCTCTTCCCGTTCGCCTTCCATTGAGGTCTGATGTTGTAAATCCTTTCTAGAAGGCAAGAGGCATGTGCAGTGTCTCACCGGCATAGTGATGGAAGGAAGCGACCGTTGAAATAATAAACACCCCGGGAAGGGAGCACCTGAGCAGAGTGATGCTGGAGGCACGTGTGGGGACCAGGCAGAGCAGGTGCGAAACCGTCATGCAGGCAGGGATGGCTGATAAACGCCTACTGTTTGGCAGAAGTTTTGCCACCGAAATGAAGTTCAAGGTGAAGGGCAGATCTCGGCCCCCAGCAAACTGGTTTAGCTTGTGATCTACCTTGCACACAGTACAATTTCAGTCATTTCCCCCCACCCCCATGATTTTTAATGCCGCTTTCATTGGAAAATGCATTTTAATTTCCGACAAGGTACACCAGGACTCAAATGCCCCGTAGGGGTCATGGTAATTCAAGGACCTCTTCTAGCAAGTGGGTGAAGGAAAATAACATATTAACTCTCCCTCCGCCAAGCCCCAGGTGAGGAGCCAAGATTGAGGCATTAACAGGGAAGAGCCTCAGGAGGTCCGGGCTCAGGGATGTAGGCAGAGGGTCCAAGCTCCTTGTAGATTTTCTACCCGGAAGGTGGCAGAAGTGCCAGGCTTTTCCAGGAACTGCAGCTCAGGAGTCAGGGGCACCGTGAGCTAGATGGGACCAGTGGGGAACGTGCTGGAATAAAGAGCCGCTAGCTACACAGTCCAACTGGTAAACAAGGCCAGCTCTGCCACCCCCCCCGGTCCCATCTGGCTCACCTTCACCCTGGCACTTCGGCCGTCCTGACTGCTGAGGTGACACTGGAGGGGAATGTGGTAGACAGAAGGATGGCCCCCCGAGACATACCCAGTCCTAACCCCAGGGACCTGTGAATATGTCACCTTACTGACAAAAGGACTTGGCGAATGTGATTAAGTTAAGGATCTAAAGATCAGGAGATTAGCTTGGATTATTCAGGTGGGTTCAATATAATTGCCAGGGTCCTTATAAGGAAAAAGAGGGGGTGGGGTGGGGTAGAAGGAGGTTCTGAGAGAGATTTGAGGATGGATGAAGGGGCCATGAGTCAAGGAACGGAGGCAGCTTCTAGGAGCTGAAAGACATGGAAATGGATTCTCCCTTAGACACACAGCCTTGCCGACACCTTGATTTTAGCCACATCAGACCTGTTTGGGACTTTTGAGCTCCAGAACTGTAAGAGCACAAATGTGTTTTGTTTTAAGCCACTCGGTTTGTATAGTTGGTTACAGCAGGCATAGGAAACCAACACAGGGGCACAGGGGGACGCAGGTGCCCAGCCGAATGCCTGTAGACAAGGATTGGACAAAGTGCAGGGAGGGGGGTGTGTGAGGACAGAGCCTCGGCTGCCCTGTGGTCTCTGTGTTCCCCTCCACTGCCGTCCACACTTGTAAATTGCCCCCCCTCCACCCCAGACCCTTTCCCAGAGCGTGTGGGAGACTTGTGTTTGGAGCCAGGCACCCACCTCTAGTTTCTGAGCTAGAAATACACAAAATAACTTCCTTCGGAGCTAAAGGGCTGATGATTAGGCCCTTGATTTGGGGGCTCCTGCCCATTTCCTGGGTCACACTGAAGTGCCCCAGTGTGTTTCTCGTCCAAAGTGTTTTCCTTGCTCTAGTTTTGAACGGTTCAGCTGATGGAACTGCTCGCTCTCTCCCTCTCTCCCTCTCTCCCTCTCTCCAGCTTCCTGGGAGTCTTGGTTCATCACATCCATTAGCACTTCCCTATTTCTCCACAGCAGGAGATTTTCAAAGCATTGCTTCAAATGGCAGCCCCCTCCCCTCTAGCAGTGTGTTGGCATCCTGGCTCTGTTCTGGTTCCCTCCCTGTACCTTGGCAGTGGAGACATCCCAGGTGGCCTCTCTGTATTGTGAGACCTGTTTCTGGTTGGAGAAAGCTGTGTGCCCTTGGGATTGCATTCCTTTGCAGTGGTTTTCTCTGCTTGGGAAGATAATCACTTTGAGAGCCAATGGAGAAAGTGGAAAAAAAAAAAAAGACCCAAGGTGCTTAAAACCTGCTTTCAGCCTTAATTCTGGAGTTCTCCTTGTTTTACCTGAATTGACTGTGATCACAGGGCATTGCGTGGGCTGCCTGACAAGCGTCTGAACAAAGACAGGAGACTTTTCTCCAGCTTCCGGCACAAACGCCCTTGCTGTGGGGCACCCAATCAGATAAGGATGGGAAGAGGTGTATCTGGTTTATGGCAAGAGCATCTTGCTCTCTGAATTGCTAGATGGAAATCAGACTGTGTTTTGTTGTTAAGCATCCAGAACATATTATTAATTGAATGTGGAGGACAGCATTAGGCAGGATTAGCTACGTAGCTAACCAGCAGCTTTTAAGGCTTAGAACATTGACAACCAAGATTTCAAATAATAATAATGCCTTCATAAGTCCAAATATCAATGGAAGGTATTTAATCCAGTTGCATTTTGTTTTTAAGATCCTTTTCTTATTATCTAGCCAGAGCTATGGATAATAGGAACTTTTATACAAGCGAAAGCCTCCACGAATCTATGGGCCAAATGTAGATGAAGTCAGTTGGAAGGGCAACAGCTGAGAAACTGGCTCCTAACAACCAAGAACCTATTATATTGACCAAAAAATTATAAACAACAGGGATTATGGTATATTAACAACAACAACAAAAGTACGTGCCCTTTGGGAGCTTCTAGTGAAACAATTTTGTAAAATGGCATGCATGCTGACACCCCATTCCTGTGACAGTGGCAGACATCAGTAATCGACCACCATACTTTCCCTGCTAGTCCAAAATGTTGCATCAAGATCCCTCTATGCACGGTCAGGGGACAAGGTTTGCCATAAGATGAAATTCTAATCTGCGTATTAGTCTCCCATCAGGAACTTCATTCAAAATCCCTTTAGATTTTGAGGATTTAGCTCTGTAGGATGTCTATATGTCCGGAGCAGTGTGTTAGGCCCTGGGACAAAAGGGATACAGGGAGGTTTTGTTAAGCTAACTGGAATTTGTAAGGTAGGGGAAATCCTCCCAGGAGAGAGAATATTTCAGTTGGCCCTTTAAAGGGAAAGGGGGAATCAAGACCACAGGAGAGAAACAAGAGCGTGAATAGCCAAGAGGATAAAAAGCATGCTCCTGGCACATTCCAGGTCACATAAGGACAGGGTAGGGGATATGGCTAGGAAAATAGGCTGAAGTCTTTGTGGAAAGGGCCTTGGATGCCCTACTAGGGGAGTTTCCTGCAGCAAATGGAGAGTTGATGGTGGTTATGAAGAGTGACCCTAAGCCATCTATGTTTTAGAAACCTAACTCTTCCTGCAGCATGTGGAAGCCATTTGCACGGGCTGGACTCAGAGAAGGGAATCAAATCTCTTAAAGGAGAGATTGTAATCCCTCCTTCCCCCTTCTGACATTACAAAGCCTTACGGTCAGCTCATCTCTGAACTGATGACCTTGATCCAGATGCCTCTTCCTGAATTGCAGGAGAGTCTCTCCTGCTCCCCTTCTGCCACACAGCTGGTGGCCTCTAGTGACCTGATCAGCCCACTAGATTGGAGTCTCCCCGAGGGCAGGGGCCTGGAGAAGTCCCCTGTCATCCCAGTACCAGCCTATTCCCCACCCACAGCAGATGTCCCACAGATGTTTGTCGAACTAATTCCCTATAGGAGATTCCTCTTTTTATTATACGCACCTCTACCCTATATTCTGCCCCATTGAGCAGATCTCCCCACTTTACAAGCAGGGTAGCCTCTTCCCAGGCTCCTCTCTCTCACCCCCTTCCCCCTGAACAGCAGGTGTCCTTCCTTCATCCCCCCAAACCCAGTTCACACTCCTCCCTTCTAAGAAGTCTATTCTGAGTGATACACAGACATCATTCCAGAGCTTGGGCTTTATGAATCCCCAGGGTATGCACTCCTCCCAGGCCCCTGCCTCCAGAGAAGACTACTCTGCCCCTTTGTTTCCAAAGGCTTCGTTAGCTCAGGCTCAGAAAAGGTAGAACTAGCAGCGGCCCAGGCCCCAGCCACCTCTGCCGTGGCATGGCGGAGGAACTGAAGCCCTGTCGTACCCAGTCCGTGAGTGGCAGAGTCAGGATTAGCTTGGTCTGACCTCTCCACCATCTATAAAAACTTGAAGCTGTCTCTCCTATTCACGGAGTATGTGATCCATGAACTTTCTGCAAACAGTTGTTAATGGAGGTGACAACCATATATAGATTACTGACTCTGAAAGAAACATTTTTCTTTTTCAAGTAAAATCCATTTTATACCACAGTGCACGGAACGTGATTTTTAGGGGGTAATCGTGCTTTAGAAGGCGTTCGGCAGTCTTGTCTCCCAGTGTTCACATAAATCCCAGTTGCTGTCACTGTATTGGCAATGGGGTCAATACAAATTAGCACTGCAGGGGCAGAGTTAGTAGACAGTGTGTCGGAAGGAGGAAACCCTGGTAAAACACCCACCGCAGGGACTCACACTCGTTACTTTGTTATTGTTGTTGGTGTTTCTTCCCGTTTCGAGATGCTGCAGCTCAGGCCTGAGCTGTCCCTTTCTCCCTGAAGGATCTAGGAGACACCCAGGGTGGGGGGAAGGGACTGATGGGTGATGGGGCCTGCTGGGTGACTTGCACTTATTAAGTCCCAACTCAGGGTCCAGGACAGTGCTGGCTTCCATGTCTCGTTTATTCCTCTCACAGCCAGCGAGGCAGGCATGGTCTGTGACTCCAGGGGACTTCATTACATTGCGGGTACCTTTGGGGCCTAGCTGTCAGCTACACGCTATTGTCGCGAAAATGTTATAAATTGTGCCTTGTGTTCATTTGTTTATCTTTGCATTACGCATGCTGTTTTAGAGCATAAATAATTTGCATTGATGGGTTTCCTTTCCGGAGAAGGGGTTAAGAATAGCTCCTTACCAGTGTGGTCGTGAGAATGACATGAGGTGATGCATGTAAGCTGATCAGAACAGTGTTGGACAAGTGGCACCCACTCAAAGTTAAATTGTAGTTACTATACTGATGGTGGTTGATACTGTTTGGGTTTGTTTAATGTTACATGTTTTCTTTCCTTTTTAACATGAAGCTAATTCTTTTTCTAATAACAGATGTAACACAAGAAAAACATAAAACGGAGACCAGCAATAAATCATATTAAACACTTTTAATACCTTGGCTAGATTATTTTAGATCCTTTCTGTATACCTATGCACACACATATGAGTACATGTAAACATACATACATATGAAATGTATTCCCAGGGGCGCTTGGCTGGCTCAGTTGGAAAAGCATGCGACTCTTGATCTCTGGTCATGAGTTCGAGCCCCACATTGGGGCTAGAGAGAACTAAAAAAAATAAATAAACTTTCAAAAAAATGTATTTCCAAAACATTTTAAACTGTCAAGAATTTAACCCAGAAAGCAGTCATTCATTTAGCCACTTACTTATGAAACAGCTATTATTGAGAATTGATGTGCCCAGCACTGCTTGGAGAAGGTGTTGAACGAGGCTGTGCTGCCTTCTCAGAAATTTCAGACACTTTTCACAGCTTGCAGTGAGTGACTTTGAGAGGCATGTAGGATTTCTGTAAGAGAAACAAACCTGGCTGGCTGATAGCAGAACAGTCCTGCAGGCTCCTTCATTTGACACTCCCCCAATGTACTCTCATCTCAGGCCTCCCCTCCTCCCCACCCCCCATGCCCCCACACCTCAGCCCTCCCCTCCTCCCCACCCCCATGCCCCCACACCTCAGCCCTCCCCTCCTCCCCACCCCCATGCCCCCACACCTCAGCCCTCCCCTCCTCCCCACCCCCATGCCCCCACACCTCAGCCCTCCCCTCCTCCCCTCCTCCCCACCCCCCATGCCCCCACACCTCAGCCCTCCCCTCCTCCCCACCCCCATGCCCCCACACCTCAGCCCTCCCCTCCTCCCCTCCTCCCCACCCCCCATGCCCCCACACCTCAGCCCTCCCCTCCTCCCCACCCCCCATGCCCCCACACCTCAGCCCTCCCCTTCCTCCATCCCCCCATACCCTCAGACCTCAGACCTCCCCTCCCCCATACCCCCTATACTCCCTATACCCCCACACCTCAGCCCTCCCCTCCTCTCTACCCCTCTAAGCACTCAGACCTTCCCTCCTCCCTCCCCCCTCCTTGCCCTCACACCTCACTCTCCCCTCTCCCCAACACACACATTGGTTAAGGTGGTGGGGATAGCCATTGTTCCAACTGACTTTGTGAGAAGTTTTTTGGGTTGTGTGAAAACAAAGATCTTGATTTTTATAGGGAAACGTGATTGTCTCAGCAAAAAGCTCATTCACTGATTAAATGTTAAGAAAAGCACTAGGAGGACTATTTACTGTTGGCAATTAATCAGACTTAATCCATCTGGTGGTCAAGGCGGCACTTGCACCCAGCCGCGTGCAGGGAGCTATTTAGGACTGCCAGTAAGCCCTGCCCAGATTGCCAGGGAAGGAGTAGTGGGTGTGGATTATTTATGTTCCTCTTTCAAAACAAGCCCAACAAAAGAACAAAGCTTCCCTCCTGCTGGCAACGTTAGCAGCTCCAGCATATGGCACTCCCTGGCTCTTTCTGCTGAGGAGTGGGAGTCCAGGCTGCTGAAGGTACTGCCTGCAGCCATCTGCCTAGTGCCCCCTGTTCTAACTGTGAGGCAGGACCTCAGGACGGAGGGGTGCGGAGGAGAGCCGCTTAGAGAGAAGACACGGGAAATGTGCTCCTCCAGACTGCCGCTCACCGCGTACGTGGTCCAAGTCCATCCTCCAGGAGAGGCGTGAGATGGTGTGTGTGGGAGAGAGAAACAAGATGAAGGGCAGGGGCAGGAAGAGAAGGGGAAAGGGGGAGCAGGGAAGCTTAGGCGCGTGGGAAGCTATTTGTAGGTTCCTGACCACAATTTAGCCCTCCAAGGTATTTTGATATTTCGGTATTTCTAGCCTCTCTCACAGATGCTTCTGGAAGCAGTCACAATGAAATCACCCACAGGGGGTGAAAACTGCTTTAAGGAGTGACTTGGGCCACAAAATTAATGTGTGGTTCAATGTGGCATAACAATAATCCTTTTGTGCTTGGGGGTTCTAAAATGAAAGACCTGGAAAATCCAGGCAGGGCTTGCGGCATTAGTCTGGCCCTTTTTGTGCAATAAACTTTGCTTCTGTGCCCCTGTAATCGGACATACAGCAGAGAAGGAGGCAGTGGTGGGAGTCCCAGAGCACTGAGCTGGGGGGCGTGCGTGCGTGTGTGTGCGTGTGTGTGCGTGTGTGTGTGTGTGTGTGTGTGTGTGTGTGTACGCGCAAGTGCACATGTGCAATTGCTTGAGGCAATTAAAAATACCATGTGTGATTTTGAATGTCACAGACTGTATGCTTTTGGGCCCAGAGGGACTTGCCATTGTCTAGGCACACTGATGCTAAGGAACATACACAGATGCATGCACATTTTAAAAACCGACACAAAACACACATTTGTCCCTGGAGATGATAAAATCCCCTGAAGACTGAGGTTTTCTTGGCTCAAACCCTGAACAGTGGAATTTATTACCTTAAGCTAAGATTAACTGGGCTGTGTCAGGTTTTCTGCCCCTTTGTGTCTCCTCCTCCCGGAGACCCAGGGGTCTTACCGACTTCCTGAAAGGGCCACCTCACACCTGTGCTAGTCAGCAGACGCGCCCTTTTCTTCTTGCCCCCAGCGTGCCTGGAGACCAGAGCCTTTCAAGGGCTGCTAATCCCTCAGCAAAGACAGAACAGGTGGAGATGGCATCTAAATTTAAAAAAAAAAGGGGGGGGGGAAATTAGGGGAATTTGAGCACTTTCATTTTCTAAACGGTATTTCTCTTCTAGAGTAAAAACAACATGATGTTCCCTGACGTTTGCCTCTCCATCCTTCCCTGGAGGAACCCCTTGGGGTGGTCCAGGGACCCTTGGCGCTTGCAGGTGGGATGCCTTGGGGAATATCCCATTGGTGCTGATGTCAGGAGAGGTCTAGGATCTGTTACTACGATTTCTGATGCGTCCTGTTCCTGATGTTTGCCTCATGGAGCTCACCGAGTTGCCTTCTTCCCAGCCACCAAATAAAATCTGAAAGTATCAAATTTAATTTGCAAGAAAGAGGAGCGGAGGCGGAAATGCAGTACTTGCTTGTTCTAACACGCACGCCCTAATAAATACTAGCTCCAGGTTTGGTCCTGGCAACGGTCCGTGTCCCCTGCAGGGACCCTCTACTCCACAGTGAGCGAGTTTTGCCATGAGCCACTTGGATTCAAGCCTCATCAGAAAACAAGGCATGCTTCGGATCCCAGCCCCTCGGGACTGGGGAAACTGCAATCCCTTAGGGCGGGGCTCGGCACACTTTTCCCTGTAGAGCACCCCATAGTAAGCATTTTAGGCTTGACAAGCCAAGAAGCAAAATTTAGCAACAGTTCACACTGAAAAGCTAACAGACCTTTGGACATTCTACAATTTACATTTTAAAATGTGAAAACTGTTTTTAGCTCTCAGGCTGTACGGAAGGTGCAGCAGGCCAACACGTGCTGTCCCTTGGCAGGCTCCCCGTAAATGGCAGGCCCCACTTTGCTTTAGCCTCCAAGCGGGAGTACAGTCCTCGCCTCTCAAAGTCCCCAGATCCATTTGAAGGCAGTGAAAATTTTGAGAGAACCCGTCTTTATGTTGAACTACACTTTGCCCTCCTGCATTTTATTACTGAAGAATTACTTTAAGAACTGGTTTAAATCATTTTAAGAACTGATCTCAGTGTCTAGAACTATTTTTTTTTTTTTGGAAATCCTCCTCTACTGCTCATTCCCGTTCTTTGCAGCCCTGAGGTAACCTTCTCTGAGTGTGTTGGAGTCATTATGGAAATAAATGCTTGTGTTGTGCTGTGAGGCAAAGGAACGGTGAGGAGTTGCTGGGGTTTATGGGGCTCTTTGTCCTTGTACAAAATATCCCTGCACTGCGCTCTCCATGAATTCGTGTCTCTTCTTCCCGGTTTTCAGCCTGATCCCTTATCACAGGAATGTCACCCATGTCCATTCTCCTCGTTGTCTGCACGACCACTAAATCAGTTCACCCCCCTCTCGTAATTCAATGCTTCTAATCTTCCAGTGGACTAGAAACCTAGCTGCCAAGAGAGAGCAGACCCCAGGAACCCCGGGGGTCCTTGGTGCTTGACTCAAGTACTTCCATCAATGACATATTTATTTTTTTTTATTTTTTATTTTTTTAAATATTTTATTTATATTTGACAGAGAGAGAGAGAGCGAGAGCAGGAACACAAGCAGGGGGAGTGGGACAGGGAGACACAGGCTTCCCTGCGGAGCAGGGAGCCCGATGCGGGGCTCGATCCCAGGACCCTGGGACCATGACCAGAGCCGAAGGCAGACACTCAACGACTGAGCCACCCAGGCACCTCCCCCATCAATGACATATTTAAACCACTCAGAGGCGGGCGCCTGGGTGGCTCAGTTGGTTAAACGACTGCCTTCGGCTCAAGTCATGATCCTGGAGTCCTGGGATCGAGTCCCGCATCGGGCTCCCTGCTCAGCGGGGAGACTGCTTCTCCCTCTGACCCTCTTCCCTCTCGTGCTTTCTCTCTCTCAAATAAATAAATAAAATCTTTAAAAAAAATAAATAAACCACTCAGAGGCAATTTCTCCCTCCTTCTCTGTCCCCTTCTTTGCCTCCCACTCCCTCTTACTTTATTGGTAGTAAGATTAGGACTAATGTAGCATATGGTTTAGTAACCAAAAGAAATCAGCCCTTAGGGATATGACAGAGGGAGCCAACTTCTTGTATGCTGTCCGTTTCCACAGATCAGTTACTGACTGTCACGTAACCTGGATCTCTGTGATTTATGTAAATGTGGACAGGCTGTATTCTTCCTGCTGCTAGACCACATGCGGGGCTCCGGGCTTGGCTGTGTTGGATGTGGTCTCTGTTTGTAGCTCCAGATTCTAGGAGGTAACCGTGAGCTTTAACTAATTATACCCCGCATCACCCCCAGGAGGTAGGTAATGATTATAGATGTGCTTGGCTGAAGTAACTCAGAATGTCTTAATAATCACTTAATAGAATCTTATCATGAGGAGCAAATTGCATTAAATGGGCAAATGAAGTTGACTGTGAGAAGCAGAGTTAGGAAATAAAATGCTATGGGGGGTTTTATATGGGAAAAATCCAATTAACACCTTTTTAAAAGAGTTGGCCCCATGGCTTTTTCATTACCCTCACAGTGCCTATCACAGGGTTATGCCCTGAATGAATACTTCCTCAATCAATGTGAAAGAAATTATAGGTAAAAAGGGGGGATGCCTGTGAAGGGTACATGGGGGATGGGGAGGCAGGTGCAAAAGCCATCTGAGATCACAATTCCACTTAGCAGCAAATGGCAAAATGATTTGATTGTGAAGCCACTGGGACAAGCTTTACAAGGAAGACACATTTTTTTCCCCTCATTTTATTCTTAAACAAAATGGCTGGTATGCAAAATGCCAACTAGGTAAGTTGTGTGCATGTGATGGATGTGCACTCCATGTATCCAAATCTGGGGAACCATAGAGTGGAAAGAGCCAAGCCTAGATGTTAAGGCAGCAAGATAACAAAGTTGGCGAGAAGAGAGGTCAGGTGGTGTAGGGTCCATATAAACACTCTAGGGAAGATGGCTGGAATTTTGTGTCACACTGGAAGATAGGGAGACACCATGGAAGCTGCTTTGGGACTCTTGTGACTCTGAAGGTAAAGAAGGCAGATGAAGTCTTTACTCCGGTGAATGATTCTGGGAAACCTAGCGGTCAGTCAGAGCTAGGCTTTTAAAAAAAACCTGGAAGGTGGCAGAAGATTTTGGCATGCACAAAATCCAGACAGCATGTCCAAGATCCACAGATCCAGCATGATGTGTAGGGAGATAGCATGAAGTGGCAGGGGGTTGGGGGAGCCAGGTTCTGGGGGGCAGACTAAAGCAGCACCCAAAGAAGGACGCCTGTGTCTGGACCCCAGTGAAAGCAACAAGAAAAACTGCACTCCAGAAATAACACACGGGATCATTGGGTCCTAAAGCTGAATCGCACAGCCAGAATGTACACATATACTTACATATGTATATATGTTTCTTGTATATATACATTTATACATATGGAAAACTACTCCCAAACCAGTCCAAGACAATGCCCTCTGGAGAGCTGAGCAGAAAAGGGCTAAGAAGAGAGAGCTTTCACTTTTTCCACATACAGTTCTGTGTTATTTGATTTCTTCCTTTTTATAAGGAACATGCATCCATGTAAAACAACTACCACATATTATGTTAAAAAATAAAATGGGAAGGTAGTGGAAGTGCATACCACTTAACAGAAAGGACACTGGGGCTTCGGTGTTTGCGGACAGAAATTGCCTCCCTTGTTACTTGAAGGACAAGATGGACCCTAAAGCTGTTTCATAATGTTTAAGAGGGTCCTGGGGTTTATTTTTCTCACGATGCATAAAAAAGGAAATTACCTTTGCCTTTCTCCTGGAGGCTCTTATAGCTCCGTCAATACTGGGAGCCTTTTTGTGACCATTGTTTGACTGCATTTTCCTTTACTTAGCACTTTACTCACCTACTGCAGCAATGCCGTCCTGCACTGCGTGGCCTCCCTAAATCAGCCTCATTTCCCTGGTCCTGAGACCGAGGTGCCGCTCTGGCCATTACCGCCTAATGGCATGTTCTGTTGCTTATGTTTGTCTCATATCTGTAATGGACAGACCTCGGGGATGCATTTTCGCGTCATTCTAATTGAGCACGGAACATTCTGTTTTCCTGCCTTGTCCGGGTGACTAATGAGAGAAAACAAGCAGGTGCAATGAGCAATCAGGGTCACTTTCCTCCCACAGAGGATCAGCAGCAACAGAGAGCACAACAGCAGAGGCGCTGATGGACAGAGGGAATGAAGAGGTGAAGCAGGCTTGTCCAGCATCACCCAAAAACTTGAGTTGCCTGCTACAGCTTCCTGGACAGGGCTGGTTCTGCCTACAACATCTCAGCATTAATAACCTAATGGATTTTCCAAACCGTGCTCAGATGTGAATCGCCGATGCTTCCAGAATGCAGTTATGTCTCTCAGCAGTGTAGATTTCTGCTGACTCCTTGGGGAATTTTAATAACGTGTCATTTAACAAATTAGAAGGTGCAGCAAATTAAAGACAGTAAATCAAAGCAAAGCTTGAAAAGCAAAGTAGATGTAAGCAGATCTTTTCAAAGCATGCAGATTTGAAAATGTAAGGTTTTCAAACGATTAGCAAAACAGAGAAAAGTTACCATAGCAACTCTCAAAGTCCTCCTCGCTAGCCAGCCTCCACAAGCCTTCAAATTCCCTGCCCTGGGCAGGGGGAGAAGTGGGACGTGTTTGACGACAGTTTGTTTGTTTGTTTGTTTGTTTGAATGAGGGAACTAAAGAAACAAGCTTGCTTGAAGTGGATTACAATTCACCTTTAATTGCCGGGAGCCACCCTCTAATGCAGATTTCAGGAAAAGAACCGATGCCTCCAGTAATGACGACTGATCGCTAGGTGGCGCTGTTGTTCCACTGCTGGGTGCTGCAGGGGCTTTCCCCTTGCTCCTGCAAGAACGCCTCCCCGCCCTAACATTCATGTATTCAAAAAAAAAATCTATAAAGTATCTACCAGGTGCCAGAAACCATGCGGGTTTCTCCGCTAAATTGGTGAACAGAACAATCTGTGGAGCTCCTAGAGCAAGAGAGACAAGTAATCAAATGAAATAATTACACCCTGTGGTCAGATCAGGCTTCTGAAATAGAAAATAATGGTGGGCAACTGCCTTTATACAAACTGGCCCGGAAGAACTTTCTGCTGAGTTTTTAGGCTGCACTCCACCATCTGCCACACACAAAGGGTTGGAAGAAGAGTACCAAGCAGAGGGAGAGTAGGGGTCACCCTGGCTGGAGCACAGCAAGGAAAAGAGGAGTGCAGGAAAGGACACGCGGATACGGCTGGATCGTGCAGAGCCTTGTAGTCCTGGGAAGGCCTTAGTTCAGGTTTCTTATGCCATATTCTTATGGCAAAGGGAAGCCCTTGGGGAGTCTCAGCAGTAAAGTGAGGTTATTCAACTTAAATAGTTTGCTTTTCACACCGTGTTGTAATTCCTGTTTTGTCACCTTTACTTTAGATCTATGGGAACACTTGGAAAAAAACATATTCGGAACAATTTCACATTTTCCCACCGCTATGGTTTTTTATAATTCTAAACAATAGGATATAAAGCTTAAAATCTTCGCTGGTGGGGAAGAGTTTAAGAAGTTGGAGAGAAGCAGGGCTCCCTGCTCGGCGGGGAGTCTGCTTCTCCCTCTGACCCTCCTCCCTCTCAGGCTCTCTCTCTATCTCACTCTCTCTCTCAAATAAATAAATAAAAACTTTAAAAAAGAAAAAAAAAGTCAAGAAGTTGGAGAGAAGCAGAGAAAATATATGGTGAGAGAACACTAGATTTTGATAAGTCAGGAAACTGGATTTAACGGCCCCTCCTCCTAGCACTTCTCATACTATGTTGTCATTACTTTCTACCTTGTCTTCTGCCCCCACTAGACTCTGGGCTTGGGGGCAATAGACACACTTTAGAGATAAGGACTCTCTTGCCCACCTTAGTAACCAATGATTAGCATAGGAACACAGTAGACTCAAATGTTGGAAGGATGGATGGATGGATGGATGGATGGATGGATGGATGGATGGATAAAGGGAGGAATGGATGGATGGATGAATGGAGGGAGGGATGGATGGAGGGAGGGATGGAGGGAGGGATGGAGGGAGGGAGGGAGGGAGGGAGAAATAGATGGCTGGATAGATGGAAGAAAGGAGGGATGGATGGAGGGATGGATGGAGGGAGGGAGGGATGGAGGGAGGAATGGAGGGGTAGATGGAGGAATGGATGGAGGGAGGGATGGAGGGATGGATGAATGGATGGGCAGGCAAAAGGGAAGAGGTGCCAATGCTAGATGAGTGAGACTTCAGAATTTTAGCAACACTTTCTCAAAGATAAATCATTTTCAACTTCCAGGTGTAAGACCTCTGGCCTGCTTGCATGTGTCCCAAATATCAATTGAGCTCCCACTATGTACCAGATGCTGTGCTAGATCAGGCACACAAACATGAGTAAGACATTGTAACAGTCCTCGAGCTACTTGGCGGTCAGTAAAGGACATAAGACCAAAGCATAACTGATCGACAGTTTATTTTTTTGAGATTTTATTTGGGAGAGAGTTAGAGCTAGAGAGAGAGAGAGCACACACACACACACACACACACACACACACACACACACACAGAGGGAGAGGGAGAGGGAGAAGCAGACTCCCCGGGGAGCAAGGAGCCTGATGCGGGACTTGATCCCAGGACCCAGGGATCATGACCTGAGTCGAAGGCAGATGCTTAACCAACTGAGCCACCCAGATGCCCCTGAGCCACAGTTTAGGAAGTGTTATGCACACAAAATGAGATGTGGATTACCGGCCGTAGGTGTTGAGAAGAAGAAAACTTTCATAAAAGTGACATGTGAGTTTCATCTCAAAGGAAGGGAGCTTTCCTTCTGGGATGCCAGAGCTCTGAGCCTCCACTAAGAGCTAGGAGTGGCAGCTTGTTCCTGAACAGGCTGCGCCTAAAGGAAAAAGAATGCAAAGCCTTCTCCTACCCTATTCCCCATTTTGGGAGCCCAGGGTGCTGCCATCCCAGTGCTTCCCAGACCACAAGCTATAGGCCACCATTGAGTATGTTCTGGGAGAATGTTCTGGACCACAATATTCCCAAACCTCCTAGTCAGTCTTTGTGGCTTTCTGTTAGATTCTTTAGCTTGAGAACACTTTTATGTTTCTATTGTGGCATTTTTCCAACTGCAGATCACAGTCCATTAGTGGGTCAGGTAATCAATCTAGTGGTAATCAAGATACAATGTGACCAGCATTTTAAAAAATGGGAGAGAGGGGCCCCTGGCTGGCTCAGTCAGTAGAACATGCAACTCTTCATCCTGGGGTCATGAGTTTTCCTTTTTAGGATGGGACTGTGGAGCATAACACATTGAGAACAAAGAATGAAACGCCTCCTTTCCTAACCGAACGAAGGCATTTTAATGATTGCATCACAGCATCAGCAGGGCAGGTAAAAAGTGACTGCCCCTCCTTTATAGAAGATCCGAATCAGCTTCAAAAACGAAGCAAAATACCTTATAAGCTGTGTGAAACACGGTAGAGAATCTGGAATGTAGGTGAGCCCCGGCAGGTGCGTGCAGAAATGGCAAGTGGTCCCTCTCCCTACGGTTCTGATGTTGTTTCCACAAATTGCGGGCACCTTGCAGCCAGTAAGATTCCAAAGGGAAAGAGTGGAGATTTGTCTGTCCGCAGTCAGTGCTAGCGGTTAGGGATAGCAACTGATAAGCTGGTGAGGTGGATTCAAATGAATATCCAGTCACTTCTTCACATGCTCAGATTTCCTAGATATGTTATTAATTCCAGATACACCAACATTGACTTCCGGACACTGCAGCCCCAGCCTAACAGCCTGTCCTACAGAAGGGGAAGGGTGTGACGTCATGTAGCAGTAGGTACAGTGGCCACAAGGATTAGGTTAGAACCCCTCGCTGTGGGTCAGGTCAGGGCTGGAGGCCCGGAAAAAGCCATAGCTGCTTGGCCATGTCAACCCATCTGGAAGACTCTGTCCTCCACCAGCAGCCAAGACCACCCCTCTTCCAAGGATTCCTGAAACTTTCTGTAGGAGATTTGGGGAATAGTGGAGTCTAAACCCTTGGATCTTAGCACACTCGGGCACCACTTGGCTTCCTCATAGAGGACTCCTGGCTCGCCTGCTTACGGCTCACTGTCCTCAGAGTTCTCAGGAGCACAGTTGATCTAGAGATAACCCATTCTTGTGCCATGGCTGCAAGTCTCCATGTGGATCTATTCGGGGGTGGGGGGGCGGTTTGGTCTCAGCAGATAAGGCAACCTGACTCATTCTAGGCTATCTTGCATCCAAGAGCCTTGGGAAAGGGAGTGTGAGCAGTGGGGAAGTCTATGTTCTCTCTCCTACTTCACGTAAGGAAGTGTTTGCTTGTCCTTCATGAGTAGGATTGCCTATGTAAATATCCCAAAATGAAACCACAGGTAACTAAGCAGGGCTGACCCGCCAGGCAGCAGCCTCATCCAGGACTGTGACAAACTCACACATTCCCGGTATACTATGTCAGTCAAAACATTTAAGATTTTATTTTTAAGTAATCTCTACAACCAACATGGGGCTTGAACTCGCAACCCCAAGATCAAGAGTCACACGCTCTTACTGAGCCAGGCACCCCCAAGTCAAAACACCTTTGTTACAAAATCTAAGCCGAACAAATAAAAACTGGATGAACTGAAGCTGAATGAATGGAAAACAGCTGGTTGTTTGCAGTGTGTGGATTCTCATGTAACTCAAATCTACCATTGAAATTGACGATGTTAATATGTCATGGCAGGATGGTGACTGGGGGCCGGAGGGGGGAGTTCCTGTGGCTTTTACCCTGCGGTGGGAAAGGAGGGCGGTATGCTATATATGGGCATGGGCATGCAGTCATGCTTTTTCCTCACCCCTTCCCATCGTCAGCATGCTCCAGACCAATTGGTGCTCGCAGACAGATGGGGCCTTTGTTTGAGGGGCCCTAGCCAGGAGTCTCTTCCCAGTGTTTCTGCTTCTTAGGACAGTGTCCTGGCCTCAGCAGCTGGGCCATGGGTGGGGCTGGATGCTTCCAGATGGCAGCTACTGAGTGTCTGCACCCCCAGGGCGGTGGCAGGGGCTGGCTCAAACTTGTTGGAGCTGCAGGTTAGCCCAGGAGATTCCCAGACTCCCCCTGAGACCTACTGGGCTGGGCATCTGGGAGCAGGGCGGTCCACGGTGGGGCCCGGGGAGCCCAGGCTGCATGCCTCACACGCACCACCTGTGATTCTTATTCCAACTGAAATTTGAAAACTATAGCCTATTGGGAACCAAGACCCTGGCTGCACCTCAGAATCCTCCAGGGATCTTTGAAAAACACACGTTCCCAGGTCCTATCACACACCGATCGATAAGAATTCCACAGGAATTGGCTAGGAGCATTCCAGGTGATTCTAATTCGCAGAGTTGAGAACCAAGCAACTCCTGAAAACAAAGTATGTCAGTTCTCCAGGTACCTTCAGGGAGTATGTACCTGTCCTGGTTCCTCTCCTGTGCCCTGAGGCAAGTATGGGATGGGGCCCTGGGCTCCTTGTGACACTAAGTGGGGTCAAGTGACGGATGGCAGAACAAAACCACAGGATTCCTTCGGGGAGCGGCTGGTTTCTTCCCTGGAGTCCGCGCAGGGCTCTCTTAGCTACCAGGGGCTTTCTCACGTTATGAAGGAAATATGGCAAGGGTCCTGACTTCTGGAAATGGCTGCAGAGCAAGAAGACCAGTGAGAATCAGGTTCCTGGGAAGATGCACACACTTCACTTTTTAATAATGACATTGGGATACAGAATTTGCTTTTAATCAAGGTAATTTTTTTCTTCTGTCTTTTCTGTCGAGTAAAATATTAGAAAGAAATGCTGCTTTCCATATAAGGAAAATTTAAAAAATGGATTTCAAAAGAAAGTAATATAATTGGTAAACAAAAACTCCCAATCTTAAAGAGACTCACCTGGGGAATCATTAGGACCTTTGACATTTAAAACCCTGAAATTCTATTAAGGATTCACAGAATCCAACAGCAATAGGCTTATGTGAGGTGCTATTATAATACAATTTCTTCAATATCTCCATAGTTACCACCCAGAAAATATTTGCTGAGCTAAATTTGACTAAATACCAGGCACTAGGCCAGGCTACAAGTACAAAATCAGCAAGACAGATCTCAGCCCTGAGGAGAATGGGGGATGTGGATAAGTGAACAAGTAAATAAAAAGGTGGTATTAGCACTGATGAAAATACTGGGTGCTGTTAGGTGTGAAGGAGCCATTCATCAATGCCTGTCTGAATCGGCCAATCTGAGCTTGGTTTTGAAGGGTGAGTAGGAGTTTTCCAAGTGGACCTGGCCAGGGACTCCAGGCAGAAAAATGAGAGGTGTAGGAAGTGTGGATGAACAGGTCAACTTTGGAAAACTAGGTGCATTTGTTTCTACTCATGCTTTTAAAAATTACCGTAAACTCAGCAGCATAACACAACACAGATTTATTACCGTATAGTTCTGCAGGTCAGAAGTCCAACAAATCAAGGTTCCTTTCTGGAAGCTCTAGGGGAGGGTCTGTTTCTTTTGTCTTTTGCAGCTTCTAGCCACTGCCACATTCCTTAGCTCATGGCCCCTTATTCCATCTACATTATGTCCTCTTTTCTCATCGTTGTGTCTCTGACCACAGCTAGAAAAGATTCTCTGGTTTTAATGATTCACGAAATTAGGTTGGGCCCACCTAAATAATCTAGGATAATCTCCCCATCTTCAGGTCCATAACTTCAATCACATTTGCTAAGTCCCCTTTGCCATTTAAGGCAACATATTCACAAGTTCTGGGGATTAGGGCATGCACGTCTCTGGGGGTCCATAATTCTGCCTCCCGTACCATGCATCTATTTACCGAGTGATTGGATGGGCTAGCATGATTAGAAAGGGTGAGTTGGAGCCAGATAATAAAAGGCCCTTATGTTTCAGTTTAAGGAGTATTCAGTTTATCCTTTGGGGGACCAAGAGCCACTGAAGGTTGTGAGCTGGGGGTTTCCCTCTTAGAGATCTCTTTGGCTGATCATAGGAATCAATGAGGGGGGTTGCTTGTTAGTAAGACAGATATATGCAGGCTTGGAGATTCTCACTGAGTAGGTCCAGGGTGAGCATGCAGCAACTTGTTTATGACCGGTCAGCTTACCAATACATGACTAGAGAAGTTAGTTGAGAATGCAGCAAGACTGGAGGTGAGAGACCAGTGAGGAGGCTGTGCCATCGGTCCTGGGGAGAACTAATGAACGTGTAAACTAACATAGCAAACAGCCCTGCAGATGGAGATAAATTTTCAGAACACTTAACAGGGAATTTTGGCAGAACTATTAGTGATCTATTGGATGCAGCTCTGGACAATGGAAAAATTCATATTTTAGAATCAGACAGATGTGAGTTCAAATCCTGGCCCCAGCTGCCACCTATAAGCGGGTGGACTTTGCTGAAATAACGTCTCTGAATCCTAGGATCTTTGATGATTAAATGAGGATAATAGTATACAATTTACAGAATTTATAAGGATCAGCGATAATGTATCTGAGGGTATATAATGGGTGCTCTGCCCGCCCCTATTATTATCGTCATGGTGGTGATTGATGTTGTTATATGGATATAAAAGGTGGTGGCGGCTGATAGAGAAGGCTAAAGATAACTCACAGAGTGCTGGGCTTGCATGGCCAGAGGAGTGGAAGGGCCATTCACCCAGACAGAAAATAGAGGAGAAGAACAAGCTGGGGGTGCAAAGTGATGAGTTTCAGGCTTGAACGACTTGAGTTGGAGGTGCGGGTGGGATTCTGGGTGGAGGGTCCAGAACGGAGGAAGATATACAGGTTTGGAGTCAGCAAAAAAGAAAATCTGGGTAAAAGCTATGGTGGTTTTTCCCTGGATCTGAAACTTTTAAAAGATGTCTTTGAACCTGAGCCACAAAACTGTAGGCATCAAAAGAACTACTAATTCATCAAAGCCTTCTTACTGCTTAAATCGCTTTGCATATTGTAATAATGCAAAAGTAATTACAATGTTCCTGTTAAAGTAATAATACCCTGACAATTGAAAGGCATGCTTAGACAGCCACAAGGCCCTAAACACCCATTCTGAGCCCTCACAGAGCTGTTTGGTTTATGGTTTTACAAGTTTGCTGGAAGCGGGGTCATGAGGAGGCTAATAGACTGAGCTGGGGTTCCTCTGGGAGCACGGCAGTGGCCCAAGTGCAGGTCTCTGCGGCACCTCATTCACTTTCTTGCTTTGTTAACCCAACACTGGACCCCCCCACCCCCCGGTGAAAGGACTGCCTGCGCCGTAAGTGTGCCCACTTTGGCTCTGCTAACTTGACTCTCCTTCCTGCTAGAGCTTTAAGGTGTCCGTTCCTTCCATATGTGGACTTGGGAAGGGGCCCGATTCCTGTTTCTCACTGGCACCTGCTGACCCGAGGGTAAAGCCCTGCTGGTTGGGGTCCAAGGAGTCTCCAAGACACACTGATTCCTTGGGACTTATCGTTCATATCTAAACCCTTCGTTTCATGCTCGAAGCTTCGGTAGTCCACAACTACAGTCACCTGGCAGGTAGCCTCATCGACGTCCCCCTTCCAGTCCCTCCGGCCCACCAGCAAAAGCGCTCAGGACTGGGAGTCAGGATTCCTAGGAAAAGTCCTGGCTTCCCCACCTTCCAGCTGGGTGACCTGAAACAGGACATGTAACCTCTCTCTATAGCAAGATGTGCTCATTCCATGTTTTCATTCTATTTTAGATACAAATCCTTTGTTCAAATGAAATCTGAAGTAGAAGCCAAAAATAGGAAGCAGGGAACAAGGCACAGTGCCCTAGAGAAGTGGGGATGGCAGTCCCAGCATCTGTTCACTTGCCCCCCAACCCAGCTGAGCCCCCAAGGCAGCCCTGGGCATCTTTACACAATGTGCTGCAAAAGGTCCCCGAGTGTTCTTGCAGTCTCCACTTCCGAAATTCTGCTCATCCCATCTCCTTACTGGAACTAATCAGTGGCTTTCCTGTGGCCCAAAGATCATGTCTAAACTCATGAATCTCTTGTTTCAGGCTCCCCACAGCCTGACTCAGACTGACTCCTCCACTTCCAATTCTACTATGCCCCCACCGCGACCCTCTGGTCTCATGACGGTCTCTAAATCATACTTACATTGTCCTGCCTTTGTTCTTAACTCCTCTCCCTGACCTACACCCTGTATTAGGTTTCTGTTGCTGCTGTCATACATTACCGTACACTCAGTGGCTTAAAAACATACATTTGTTATCTTACCGTTTGAGGTCCAAAGTCAGACACAAGTCTCTCTGGGCGGAAGAGCAGGTGTTGACGTGGGCTACTTACCCTTCTGGAGTCCAGCCGAGAACCCGTTTCCTGGCCTTTTCCAGCTCCTGGTGTCAGCCCTTTCTCTGTCTTCAAAGCCAGCAATGTTGGCATCTCTCTGGGCCTTTCTTCTGTAATCACATCTCCCTCTGCCTCGCCTCTTCCACTTCTGAGGATCTTTGTAATTACAGTGGGCCCCCCAGATAATCCAGAATAGTCACCCCACCGCAAGATCCTTAATCACATCTGCAGAGCTGTCGGACATAATCATAG
Organism: Zalophus californianus; assembly: GCF_009762305.2. NCBI lineage: Eukaryota > Metazoa > Chordata > Mammalia > Carnivora > Otariidae > Zalophus > Zalophus californianus. Next base: position 70,794,620 of record NC_045598.1, on the reverse strand, counting down.
GTTCCAGAGCTTCGAACAATGTTGAGGGCCACGGTTCGGCCCACCACACAGCCCAGTAGCCAACCATCCACATCCAGTGTGTGAATAGCAGACCTCACTGAGGGATGAGGAGGATCTCAGGGACAAACGATGCTTCATTACAGCGACGCAAGCCACTGCAAATGGACTCCCAGGCATGATCCTGTGGGCCGTGCCGCCCCTGCAGGTTGTTCCCCCTCAGCACACTTGACAGGGTTCCGCTGAACGGAATGGCCTTTGTCTAATGAGAGTTACCTCCTTAGGACGTGATTAGGGTTGTCAGGCCCAGCTAGTCCCTCACGGGGGTCACAAGATAACATGGTGACTTGTCCACAGACATGGTGCTACTACATGTCGGTGCCACATTTATACATTTTCCCTTTTTTAGATAAAGATACCTCAAGAAAATGTTTCAGGAATTATTGCCAGCTGGGGTAAAAGAATGGAAGCTGGAGTTCATGCTTTCCCTTCTCATAAAAGGGATGAGAATCTAAATAAAAATGTGGAATTTTTAAAGACTGGTTAAAAACTATAAGTTGCCTCTGAGAAGAACTATAAGTTGCATCCCTCCATGGTGCTCCAGGATGAACCCTCACTAGATTGTTAGAACTTACGGTTGGAAACCATATTTTATTCGGTGTCATGTCCTCAGCACCTTAGTATGGAACTGCACATAACTGATCCTGAATGCATTTTGACTGATATAATTAATAGGCGATGCAGTGTAAAAATCTATTATTTATTAACACTGATATATAAATTTCCCCCCGCACATATGTAGTCTTATTTTTTAACTCAGAAGGGAGATTGCCTCTCTCTTTATGCTCTGGGAAATTAGAGGGTGGGCTGTGTTTCTTGCCATCAAGTGAGAATTGGTGTAAAGGGAGGTGAGTAAAACAATACATAAACCCCTCCACAGAGGATGTTGGAACAGGGCATTGGCATAATGGATGAAATGTTTTAAAGCCATACATTAGTATTAACATCTGTGCAAAAACAAGCTTTCAAACTGTGAACCAAGAGGATTTACAGCCGACTGAAAAATCTCATTCTGCTCCTGAGCTAGAGAGATGTGTATTCTCAACAGTGAGTCACTCACAGACAAAAGTTCCAAGAGGCAGCAATCTGCAGCACCCCCAAGAAACACAGGGGAGACATCTGAAAATTAATTCTCACTCTTGTAATAAAGTACAGATCTTCCTCCACTTACAATGGGGTTACCAATAAACCCACCATAAGTTGTAAATATCGTAGGTTGAAAGTGCATTTACTACACTCAACTAACCAAACATCATAGCCAGAGCTCAGAACACTTACATTAGCTTACAGTTGGGCAAATCACCTCACACAAAGCCTATTTTATAATAAAGTCTTGAATATCTCACATAATTTATTGTACACTGTACTGAAAGTGAAAAACAGAATGGTTATATGGGTAAAGAATATATCGGTTGTTTACCCCCGTGATCGTGAGGCTATCTGGGAGCTGCAGCTGCTGCCCAGCATCACAAAAGAATATTGTACACGTACCACTAGGGAAAAGATCAAAACTCAAAATTTAAAATTCGAAGTGCAGTTCCTACTGGAATACAAATCACTTTCATACCATTACAAAGCTGAAAAATCATAAGTCTAAACAACATATGTTGGGGACCGTCTGTATAATATATTACCTTTTGTTTCCTATGGTTGGCAAATAGAACCCTTTTCCTACATACAGCTTGTAAACAAAATTTGAAACTTTCCTTTATATAGAGGGCATCACCAGGAGAGGTCGTCAGTGGGAATGTGAAGGCATTGTATGCCTTTTCCAGTAAGACACACAGGGATTAGGAGGGCCCTGCCCACTGTGGTCAGGAAATAGTGGAGAGAACAACAAAAGCTTTCACTTCTAAGAGTACAGCTATTTGTGCAGACAGAGAAAGGCTTAAGTTTCCCAATTTTGGGGCTCCTGGGTGGCTCAGTCTGTTAAGCATCTGACTCTTGATTTCAGCTCAGGTCATGATCTCAGGGTCATGAGATTGAGCCCCGTGTCAGGCTCCACGCTCAGTGCAGAGTCTGCTTCTCTTTCTCTCTCTCTCTCTCTCTCTCTCTCTCCCTCTCCACCTCTCCACCTACCCCTGCCCCCTACCCCACTCACACACACTCGCTCTCTGTCTCAAATAAATAAATAAATCTTTAAAAAAAAATTCCCAACTTCATGAAGTAAATTAGTTTCATACCTTTATCACTTATGCCTACCCAAGCAAAATGGATATCACCCACGCAATTTTGAATATCACCTTCATTCCTCAATAATTAGTTATTCATTCATTCATCTGGCAAATACTCATTGTGCACCTGCTGGCATTGTGGTTGGTGAGGTGATGGAGAGATGTGCTTGGCAGTGAGGACATAGTCCAGGCCAGGGGGCAGCATGGAGAAGGCATTAGCTCAGGGCAGTGGCTATAGAGCCAGGTCTCAAGGGTGAGTGGAGAAGAATTGCAAAGTGGGGGGTGATTCCATAGAGCAGGAGAAGGAGCCAGCAGAAGGGGAGAGGTAGAAGGTGCAGGGGAGATACAATTAGATCCCGAGAAGGTGGGGAAAGTTTCTGGTCAAGGACTTAGGACTGTTGATTAACAATGAATGGAAGAAAGTTTTTTTTTCTTAATCCTTTGACTCTAGGAAAGATGCCAAAAAGCATACAATAAACAAAAGGAGGGAGGGAACTGAGCAGAAGGATGGAAGAACCTCAGGAACTCCTGGGTCCCTGACAGAGGCAGTCTGGGGATGCTTTGTCCACAGCAGTGTTGGAGGAACATTTTGATAGAACCAGGCACCCAACCTATAAAGAAGGAGCTGGCTTAGCTAACAAATTCAAGCACAAAATATAGGTATGGTTCAAGAACCACTGGACCAACTACTGTCCAGCTGGGGATATGGAGCTAGGGAAGCCAGGCACATATCTGGAGCCTCTGCCGGTCCTGTTGTCTCCAGGTCTTAGATTCCTACGGCTCCGCTCTGCTTAACCCCTTGGGAATTCCGACAACTGTCTCCTCCACCCCTAGCCCAGTGATCCCAAGCACAGGGACTCCAGCAAGTGGGTCTGGTGGCCTCAGTTCTGGTCCCAGCTTCTGACTTTCATGTCATAGACTGTAAGTCAGATGTTTCTTCTGGCCCCAGACTCTATCGATCTCCTGTCCATGACACTTCAACTCCAAGGTGGAGCTAAGTCTCTAGAGGAGAATGTTCCAACACGAGGATACATCTGAATTTATGGACCAATTCATCCACTGAAGCATGCTGTGCTCCCTTGAGGGAACCATGATGAAGCCCCATGACAACTGTGTACGTCCGAGAGATTCATCCATGGTGGTATGTAAAGCTGTGGATTTTTCTTTTTCATTCTTGCTTGGTGTTCCATGGTGTGTCTATGCCAGAATTCACCCATTCTTCAGGTGATAGATGTACAGTTGAGTTGTTTCTATTTGGAGCTGTTACAAATAATGCTGCTTTGAGAATTTTTGTACCTGCCATTGGACTTACTTGCATGAAATGTCTGTAGTGTGTCTGGGAGTGGAGTTGCTGGTTCATGGGGCATATGTGTATTAAGCTTTGGTAGATTCATACTGTCAGAGATTTTTGTAAAGTGATTTCACCAATTTTACACTTTCATGAGCAATAAATGAGAGCTTCCATACCTTCAACCAACATTCAGAATTGAGAGACTTAAATTTCTGCCCATCTGGTGACCATGTGCTTTTCACTGTGGTTTTCATTTTCATTTCTCAAATGAATTGATCCCCTGTCATGTGCTTATTGGCGCTCAGGCCTTCCTCTTATGTGAAGTGACCATTTAAGTCTTTTGCCCGTTTTTCTAATGAATTTGTATAAACTCTTTATGTATTTTAGATACTGGTCCTTTGTGTATTTTATATTGCAAATATTTCCTCCCATTCTGTGGCTTGTCTTTTCACTCTTTATGATGCCTTTTATTGGAACAGAATTTTAAAAATTTTTAAATTTTAATGTAGTCTATATTTCAGTGCTTCTCAAATTATCTGTGGCAGACACATTTTTGGGGATGGGGGAGCTTTAATTTCCAATCAGTCATAGACTGATATTTCTATGAAATACAATAAAAATCAACTAATATAAAAATTAAATAGAAAACACGAACATTAAAATATTTATTTATAAAAGAAATAAATATTTATATAAAAGAGAGAGAAAGAGAATTGAGGGATGTAAAAGTTCCAAAACCAAGTGAGTGGTTTCAAGCTTCTTCATGATTACCTTTGTCTACACACAAACCCTAAGACCCATGGGCACACACTTCCCTGGCCTGGCAGCCACAGAGATCTGGCCGGATCACTGCCAGTCAGGGGCCAGCAGCCCACGAAGGCTCTTGCTACCTCTTACCCTGGTTTAGTTCTACCTCTGAGCTCTCCACACCAACAGCTCAGTCTCTACCTCAGTCATCCATGGGATTGGACCTTACCATGTAGCATCACTCAAACCTCCTCGCTAAGGCGCCCCTTTATTTGAGCCAAAAGAAATTGTCCAACTTTGAATTACATGCCAGTTCTTTTCTTTCTTTTTTTTTTTTTTTTTAATTTAACTTTTTAAGGGGGGGGGTTGATGGAGGAACAGAGGGAGAGGGAGAAAGAGAGAATCTTAAGCAAGCTCCACGCCGAGCGCAGAACCCACTAACGGGGCTCAATCTCACAACCCTGAGATCATGACCTGAGCCGAAATCAAGAGTTGGACACTTAACTGACTGAGCCACCCAGGCCCCCAGAATAACATGCCAGTTCTCAGCGTGTGACGATCCCAGTCTTAAGCAGGATAGTGATTTGAAACATATGTCCTCCCAAGAGAGAGGAAGATCAAGGAGGTGCTCCTGCCTCAGAGGATCACACCTTTATGGCTTCTGCCTCTTCTTTGATGGGGTTCTGGTGAGAGAGTGTATTTCTCAGGCAGTTGTAAAGAGAAAATGGGGGTATAGAGGCAATTATTGTCAAAATTAAGCCAGTCCTTCCTGCTCTCTCCAGTCCCCAAACCTGATTTAACTATTGGCTTGGAGGACTATAATGTATGCAGTCATTTCACTTAACCATGACAAATGACTACTATGAGGTCAACATTATTTGGGTTATAAAGTAAAACTCCATAGTGAACATGAAGCTGTATCTTCATAGCCCACGCAAAGAAGCTAAGGCCCAAGAGGTTTAAATAATGTCATCCAATCAACAGTAGTTTTTTTTATAACTTTTTATTGAGAAATAAAACAAACATGCAGAAAGCCACACAAAACAAATATATAGCTTAGTAAAGTATTATCAGGCAAACACCCTTGTAATCATCAGCCAGGTGAGGAAATAGAACTTTGCCAGCATTTCAGAGATCCTTCCATGTGCTCTGACTTTAGTAAAGTTATAAACTCCTACATTTCTCCAAAAGGAGCCATGCTGTTGACTTTGTACAAATAATGTCCTTATGGTTCTTTATGGTTTTGCACCCAAATGCAGGTCCTTGGACACTGTAATTTAGTCTCACTCATTTAAAAAGTTTTGGTATATCTCCTTTAATCTATAGCTTCTCTTCCACCCCTTTCTTTTCCTTACACTTCTATTAAAGAACCCTGGACATTTGACCTACAGTATCGGTTCTCAAACATAAACCTGCATCAGAATCACCTGGAGAGCTCATTAAAATACAGATTCCTGGACCTCACTTCAAGAATTTCTGATTCAGTAGGTCAGGATGGGGCTTGAGAATTTGCTTTTCTAGCAAGTTCCCAGGTGATGTAGGTGTGGCTGGTCTGGGACCACACATTGAGAATCACTGACCTATGGAATTTTCCACAGTTATGATTTGGCTGATTGCATCCTTACCATGCATTCAATATGTTCCACTGTCCTCTGTTTCTTGCAGATTGGGAGCTGGATTCAGAGGCTTGATAAGATTCAAGTTCTCTTCCTTTGAGGAGAACATAGATCGTGTGTTCTTTCGTCAGGAGGCACAGAATGCCTGGATGGCTCTTTTTTAATGATTTTAGCAGCCATGGATGTTCATTTCCTAGATACATCAATTCACTGGTAGTTGCAAATTAGTGATATTCAAATGATGTAATTTAGTTTTCTTTTTTTTTTAAGATTTTATTTATCTATTTATTTGACAGAGAGAGAGACACACAGAGAGGGGGGGGAACACAAACAGGCGGCATGGGAGAGGGAGAAGCAGGCTTCCCGCTGAGCAGGGAGCCCGATGCGGGGCTCGAGCCCAGGACCCTGGGATCATGACCTGCACCGAAGGCAGATGCTTAACGACTGAGCCACCCAGGCGCCCCTAGTTTTCATCTATTAGCTGGAATAACTTTATAAAGCGATGCTTTCCTTTTCTACTATTTGGTTACACAATGGTAGAGTTCCTATAGGAAAGGCAGGATAAATGTTTGATTCTTTCCATTTATTTACCAGTTTTCAAGATAGTAATAGTTTCCCTATTATCCTCCAAAGATGACCACTTATTTTTATATTTTAAAAATATCATTATGAACTCATCAATTCAAGTATATTTTACGTGTTGCATTCATGGTAGTTACTATCATTTATTGAACTCAAATTACTTCATCTTTGGTCAATGGAAATCTTTTCAAGTCAGCCCTGAGTCTTTTTTCTTTTAAGATTTTATCTATTTATTTGAGAGAGAGAGAGAGAGAGAGAACACGAGCACAAGGAGGGGAAGCTGCAGAGGGAGAGGGAGAAGCAGGCACCCCACTGAGAAGGGAGCCTGATGCGGGACTTGATCCCAGGACCCTATGATCGTGACCTGAGCTGAAGGTAGATGCTTAACCGACTGAGCCACCCAGGCGCCCTGGCCCTGAGTCTTTTTGACACAACCTTGTAGTCTTTGACAGGTTCCTTACCATCTGGAATAACAGGATGTTCCAGGCTCATTTTGTGTATTTCTTGCCCCATACCTGAAATCAGCCAGTTCTCCAAGAACAAGAAGACTTGGTTTCTTGAAATAGTGTTTCAAGACGATGGTCTGAACATTAGGGGTATTCATAGGTACTGGGGTTGGTCCCTGTTTCTAGAGCTTTTCAGTAGATACATACAGATGTACACACACGCACATATACTTGTTTTTTAGATACTTCATGTATTCATACTGACATTTTCCATTCACATATCAAGACTATAAGTTTCAAGACTCCTTTCTGTCATGTAAGAGCTCTGGTTCTCAGGGCGCCTGCGTGGCTCAGTTGGTTAAGCATCTGACTTGGCTCAGGTCATGATCTAGGGGTCCTGGGATCGAGCTCCGTGTCGGGCTCCCTGCTTGGCAGAGAGCCTAATTCTCCCTCTCCCTCTGCCCCTGCCCCCACCCCCTGCTTGTGCGCTCCCTCTCTCTCTCTCTCAAATAAAGTCTTTAAAAAAAAAAAAAAGAATCTGGTTCTCAAGAACACAGTGGATGATAGGGTTAGAATATCTCATCAGTATTCGCTTGCTCTATCCCACATTAGAGTCTCAGAATAACAATACTGACGCTATCACCACCAATTATGATTACTGAAAATAGTTACACATTTTTTGCAATGTTATCCTTAGTCTCCTTCTTGGTTTTTTTTTTTTTTAGAATAGTTGCTTTATATCTATGTTATCACACCATACGACCATGACATGTGATGCTCTCTTCATATCAGCCCACAATCAGTCTCGATTCAACAGCAAACAACATCTTCAGTTCTTACCACCAGTCAATACTTCAAAATCCCTGGAATCACTTTGGCTGTCTCAGGAAGGGCTCAGGGGAACAATATTCTCTGCTTTCTTGCATGTTGATAACAGGTTGTGCTTTTTATACTTGGAAGTCATTTTGCTGGATATAATATTCTTGACTCGTTTTCTTTCTCTGAGTGTCTAGAATATGTCATTATTCAAATTTCTATGGCATAAAGTGTTGCTGTTGAAAAGTCTGAAGACAATCTCTTTTCATTCCTTTATTAGGCACTTGCTCTTTTTGCCTAGATGTCCAAAGGCTTTTTTCTTTTCCTTTAAAATCCAGTAATTTTACATGCCATGTTGGTCATCTTGGGTTGATAGTGTCAGTTACATGGTATCTTCTTTCATGATATACTTTCAAATCTTTTTTTTTCAAGAATTTTTTTCTCGAATTATAGTTTTTAGTATTTCTTCTCTTGCAGTGTTTTTTTTTTTTCCTTCGGTGGCTCTTATTATCTGTACAGATCTTTTTTGCCTGTTTTAAGTATTTGTACTTTCTCTCCTTAATATCTTTTTGATTTTTAACATGTTCCTCTTTTTCACCTTCAACTTCTCTTAAGACATATTTATTGTGTTTATTTTCTTCTGTGTTCTTCCTAGTTCAGACTTCATATCTCAAATAACGTTTTCTTTCAGTTTTCATACTGAGTTCTTGAGTTCTGTCATCTCATTTCTGTGCTTTACTAAATCTAATTTATGCTGTTTTCTCATGTATCTTCTTTTCTGGATGTGTTTTAGCTTGTTTTGAAATAATAGGCTATTGATTTATTTTAAAGGCACTGTCTTTCTTGTGTCCTTTATTGACTGCTGGGTGTAATTCTGTTCCTTACTCTCTTTGTAATTATAACAACTTTCTTTGGGATTTGATCTTGATTCCTTTCTGTGGCTCATTTTTATTTAATATTCATTCAAGATAGCTTTTCTAACACCACAGAGCTCCCTCTTCTGTTTACTTGGTTTTTGTGTGTGTAGGGTTTAGAAAATGTGAAGGTTTGTTTTCTAGGGTCTCCACAGTTTCCTTTTGTCTGTACCTCTCTTTCCTTTATCTCTCTCCTCTGTGTCCTGCTCAGCTTTGATTCCGCTTCTGAAAAGGTCTCCTCAGAATGAGTCCCTGTCCTAGGAAACCATTGAAAAGTTTGGAGCAAAAAAAAAGTGACACCATCTAACTTAGGTTTTACAAGGATCCCTCTGGCTGTTCCACGGATGGGGACAGCAGGGAGAAAGCCCGAGGTAAACAGGGAGACCCGTTAGGAAGCCATCGTACTACCAGTATTGACAAATTTTATGCGTGAGGAAAGCGAGACACAGATGGTTACAAGGTTTCCTCTGCTCTCCCAGAGTAGAGCGTTACTACCCTCCCTACGCCAAAATGGCACAGAGTGAAGGAGCAATTACCATTCGCTTATATGGAAAAAATTTTTGAGCGTTCCCAGACCCCAAAAATAACCTCTCTTAGGCTTTTCTGATACTTCAGGACACATCTTGCTAACAGATGCACGAAATAAATTGAGATAAAGCACAGATGCTCTCAGACAGTTCAGAGCTGAGCCGCTGAGCATAGTTCCAAGGGAAGGAGTTTGGGGGCCGCTCTGCTTGTGGGGGGTTGGGGGGTGGGGATGAGGGTGGGGGTTGGGGGATGGGGGTGAGGATGGGGGGTGGGGGGTTGAGGGGTGGGGTGAGGGTGGGGGTTAGGGGGTGGGGACATGCTGCCTCTGGGACAGCCCGTTGCAACATCCCCACTTAATGCTGCTTTCACTTTTCAGTTTGTAACCTAAACGTGAAAATACTCTTCAGCTTTCTTTCAGTTAGCAGAAGCAGGTGCTAATGTAGGTCTTTCCCCAAAGCAAAGTGGTGTCATGTGAACTTTCAAAAAGCAGGGGATGCTCCTATAACTTTCCCTAGCCGCACAGCTGGTAAGCAGCGAACCAGACATTCAGACCCAGACATTTCAACTTCAGAACCTGTAGTAGACAGTTGCCTTCTGAGGCTGTCTCCCATGTTTCAGACCTCCTCTATACATTTTCATAGTTTTCCACGTTATAAGCCCCAAAGCAGCATTTCCCAGATTCCCTTGGGGCTACAGAGCAGAGGCATGTAACTTGGGTTTCATTCATCAGATGCACCCAGATTTAGCAAATAATACAGGATGGTGCCAAGTTAAAATTTTCATTTCTTATTTTTTTATTGAGATGTAATTCACATACCATAAAATTCACCCCTGTAAAGTACAGTAGCACTTTACAATGCAGTAATTTTCAGTATATTCATCATGTATGTGACCACCACCACTATCTAATCTTAGAATATTTTCATCACCCCCAAAAGAAACCCCATGACCACTAGCAGTCATGTTCCATTCTCCCCTTCCTCCAGCCCCTGGCAGCACTAATCTCCTTTCTGTCTTCATGGATTTGCCAATTTGGACATTTCATGTTAATTATATAATATGTGGCCTTTTGTGTCTGGCTTCTTTTCACCTTAAGCAGAATGTTTTTAAGGTGGGTTCATGTTACGGCATGAATCAGCACTTCGTTCCTTTTTATGGCTGATAATATTCTATTGTATGGAGATACCAAATTGTGTTTATCCATTCATCAGTTGATAGATATTTGGGTTGTTTTTACTGATTGGCTATTAAGAATAATGCTACTATGCCAGACGCCTGGGTGGCTCCGTTGGTTAAGCGTCTGCCTTCGGCTCAGGTCATGATCCCGGGGTCCTGGGATCGAGTCCTGCATTGGGCTCCCTGCTCAGTGGGGAGCCTGCTCCTTCCTCTGCCTGCTGTCCCCCCTGCTTGTGTTCTCTCTCTCTCTCTCTCTCTGGCAAATGAATAAATAAAATCTTTAGAAAAAAAAAAGAATAATGCTACTATGGACCTTCATGGACAAGTTTTTGTGTATTCACATGATTTTAACTCTCTTAAGTTAGATTTGAATTTCAGATAAATAATAATATTTTAATATAAATATGGTTCAAATATTGCATGTGACAAACATATTTTAAAACCATTTGCTATTTCTCTAAATTCAAATTTAACCTGGAATTCCATATCTTATTTGTCAACCTTACCCAAGGGAGGCTTGGATAAAGAAATGAGAAAAATGAGGCAATGCTAACAGTGAATTCTATCAAATAATTAAGAAAGAAATGACACTAATTCTACAGAATATCTTCTAGATAATCGAATCCCAACTCATTTTCTAAGACCAGAGGCATTCAGACAAAGACGTTATGAGCAAAGAAAACACTGGGCCAATATCCCTCATATAAGCATAGATGTGAAAGTGCTCCACAAAAAATATTTTAAAATTGAATCCAAAAATACATTCAGAGGATCGTAGATGATAACAAGCCCTTGGATTCTTCAGTCTAAGCCCTGCTCGCCTCCCCCCACCCCCCCCTGACAAGGAGAGCCCTGGAAGCACCTCTCTGGAATTCAAGAGTATCCAGGATGCATGGTTCAAAAATCACTATTCTAGGGTTCAAATTCTGCCCATAGATCAAGCTACAGGGAGTGACATACTGAGATGGATTATTTTGTTCCTTTGTAGAATTCTTTTTTTTTTTTTTCAGAATTAGTATTTTAAGATACCCTATCATAAATGGTGGTGTGAAAATCATAAATATACATAGGATGTACACATTTCAGTAGGACTATTATCAAGGGTCTTATCCATGACATTTCAAGTTTGTAGGAGATTCAAAATCAAGGAAGACTATATTCTTCTCTGGAATATTAAGTTTCCCTTTTACATTATCTTATGGAACATTCTAAATCCTGTAATCTATTGGATTTTTCACCTTCTTTACCTCTAGAAATACTAGAGCCAGATTTGTGGCTCATCTCTAGCAAATAGAAAAAGACATGGTTAATATTTTGTGTGCTAATCTTACCTTTGGCTTTGTTGGCCTCTTAACCTTAAGAGTGTCCTAGTAAATTTTTTTTTCAAAATACATAATCTATAACATATGTATGTAAGATGTTCCAAATCCCTTGTAGAAGACATGATTCTCTTTCTGTGGGTAGACCAGCCAGGGTTTCTTTACTGGGTATGCTGACGACAGCAACTTGCAGGATACTTGACAGCCTAGATGCAGAAAACTATATGATATTTTAAATTACTATTTTGAAGGGGGGAAAAAAAGATGTGTGATGTGATTGAATTCCAGATTTAGAATGTCAGGCTTCCAGCACAGAATTATATCTTGGAGCTCCCTGCTTGATTTCAAAGTAGGTACCCTTTCTCTTGGTTAATTACAAATTAATGGCAAATTCTGGTCCCTCTGGAATTTGCCATTTGAGCAAATTTTGAGGGGGGTGGGAATTTCAATGAGTACAGTTTTCCTGGAACTTTCATGTATCTCTGTTAACTTTTCCTTAAGGCCAGGAGGGATATGGTTATTGTGAAGATGTAGCTATGGGTTTTGTACCTTGTTTACATTTTTTAAAGAGAAAAGAATAACCTCAGGGATTTGGCAAAGCCACAGAGGTTCATCCCACTTTTCCCAGAGTCAGTCTGCTTTAAAAAATAAACAAAAAATATAAACCCTGTAATGGTTAATACTATATGTCAACTTGGGGGATGTTTTCGGATGTTTAAATTGGTGAATTTTTGAAAGCAGAACTGCTCTCCTTAATAGCATAGGGCCTCATCCAATCAGCTGAAAGGCTGAATAAAACAAAAGACCAACCACCTGAAGCAAGAGGGAGTTCTCCAGGCTGCCAGCCTGGGCCGCAATGACGCATCCGCTCTCCCGGGCCCGCCCAGAGTGCAGGTTTCAGGCTCACTGGCCTCCGTAATTACATGAGCCAATTCCTCGTAATAAATCTCCTTTTCTACATATACATGTATCTTATTTGTTCTCTGTCTCTGGAGAATCTTGAATAAGACAAACCCACAAACAAACCAACCAAAGTAGTATTCCTACTTCAGAAATATGGAGTTATGAATTCTACTTTATGTCAATAAAACTGTGAGATATAGCACATATGGATCTAGTTTTCATTTTGAGAGAAGAGAAAAATAAATTCTTTCAACATACTTGCAAGACTCCACATGCTTTCAGAATAATCTCCCGGAAATATTACTTGAAATACCACTGCAAAGAAAACATGCAAGTTTTGTTTAAATAGCATGTCAGAGATTATGTTTGGTTATAAGGAGTTGAAATCTCTAAAAACAGTGGCTGGGGCCTATACAAAGGATGTATAAGGCCACCAGGGACCCAGGCTCCTCCGAGCCTCAGTGCCCCGCCACCTTCAGTATGCAACTGTCTTGCTCATGAAGATGATGATAGTTTTACAGCTTCATACTAGAGAAGGGGTAAGGTGAAGGGCTAAAACTGCCTAAACCACTTCCTTTGAAGAGCTTTCTAGGGGAAGTGGCTCTGTCGGTGAAGCATCTAACTCTTGCCCTGGCTCAGGTCATGATCTCAGCAGGGTCAGGATCTTAGGGTTGTGAGATCCAGCCCCACAGTGGGCTGTGTTCTCAGCGGGGAGTCTGCTTCAAATTCTCTCTCTCCCTCTTCCCCTCTCCCAGCTTTATGTGTGTGCGTACTCTCTCTCTCTCTAAAATAAATAAAGAAAATCTTTAAAAAAAAAAAAAAAAAAAGCTTTCTAGAAGCCCTGCCCAGCAATTCTGCTTACAACTCTAGCCTTAAGCTAAAAACCACGAGTCTTCATCACTGTTAGTTACACGGGAAATGCAGTTGGGCTTGTTGGCACCTTGAACAAAATTGGGAATCTCTTGGTCATAAAGAAGGGGGAGAACAGATACTAGGTAGGCAGTAGGAGCATCAGCTACTCGTAATTATGCTCAGGAACTAGGAAGTAGTTTCTGGGATTTGAATTTGAATCTGGGAAGTAGATTCTGAGTTTGGGTGTCCCTGTGCCCTCTGAGGGCCAGGAGGAAATTAGCTAAGAAAAAAGTTCAGCTTTTGTCAATTCCTTGGTTACCTTCCTGTGGACATATCAGTCCTGAGAGCACTCTTCAGGAGAACTGAAATGTCACCCTAAGCCATCAGAGAATCAGTGTTCTGTTCCTTGCTTCAGGCTGCCCCAGAAGGAGATGGCTAGGAGTGAGATGATGTGGGGTGGGGTGAAGTTCGCTTCCTTGGCATAGATGTGGGATCCAGGTTGGGGAGCCAACGGATATACGCTGGAAAATTTCCGAACTCTCTAATTTTTTTTCTATTTTCATCTTAGTGATCCAAGAAGAAATTATTTTGTAAATTATATCAATAAAACTTCTATGATAATATATAATTGAACATTTTAATAGAATCATACATTACTTAAGGAAGCATTTCTCAGCTTGGAGTTTGCAGAGACATTCTTAGGGGCTGTAGTGCCATTTTCCTTCAAGATTCTGGACAGTACTAAAGTTTGAGCAACCTGCTCCAGTGGCTTTGAGCAAAGGCCTTTGAAGAAGGACCTACCTGGCATTGCTACTGTCCATTGGCAGCTTAGTGCAAGCAGTGTCCTTGGAGGTAATGCTGAGACACTCAGTCCTCGTGCTAAGGGTCAAGCCCTTCACAAAACGCTGAGCCAACAGGGACTTTAAGAGAACTAGTGATGGGAGTAGGTCCTGTAGCAGGCATTTGGGGAGCTCCTGTCATTAGCAGAGGGAGCTGCCTGGGACATCTTCTGTTCCATGTGTCCGCTGTTGCTGGAGGGAGCCGCCAGGGGGCGCAACCTTACTAACAGGAGCAAACCAACCAGACAGCCACAGGTAAAAAGGCAGGCTGGATAGGAGGGAGCCCAGAGTGAGGTTACTGGGGGCATGGACCATGCTCTGTCTTATTAATTGCTGAATTCCTAATATTGGGCCACTGACCTGGTATACAGTATTGACTTAATAGTTTCAAGAATGAAAGCATACAGGATGAATAAATGAATGGTGACTAGACAAAAATGATTACTATTTGGATTCACAATCATTTATCATCCCCTTTCCTGAGGATTCAGTTTCTGCCCGCTTAGCTTCTCCTCCTCCCTTTCCACCCTCTGAGGAGGTTTCTTTCTTTGATAAACTTGTTCTTTGGGCTTTTATGATGAAAAATAGGGAGACAGATGGGGTGGGGGATGGAGTTTTGCTTACTGGTGCACTGTCTCAGGGCAATTCCCTCTGTTCTCCATGGATCCTCACACTTCCCCCATCAGAACCCACAGGGATGATCACTAACACAGAATTCTATGGCTGAACACTGATTTCTTTGGGAGTTGTCCTCTATCCCCCAAATATGTATCTGTGTAGTAATAAATAGGAGCCACTGGATCAAGAGCTAAAAATAATCTAAATAATGTGGTACTGGCAGGTGGAGGAGTTTTGAGGGCAAGTTTGAGGCAGGGTGTGGGAAGTGGCTAGAAAAAGTGGAGATTTGAACAAGTGTCAACATATGTTAGGATCCCATTTAATGTTCTTTTAGAGATTTTTCTTCACCTCCCAGAAAGCCGATAGAATTCCCTTTGGCTATGCTTCTTGAATGTTAAGACTGCTATGATAGTAAAGCATATTAACTCTGGGATTATAAGGATTACAGAGTAAATAAATGAAGAAACAAAAGGACAAACGAGGAGTGATGATGTCTCTTGTTCTGTCTGACATTCTAGTGTGAGTCATCCTTGACTTAAGGAGGAAAATAGAGATTGTTAGCTTCCTCCTATGGAGAGAGGGTAATTTTCTACCAGGTCACTGAGCTCAGGGAAAGCCTGGAGCCCAAAGAAACTCTGGGAGAGATTCAAGCCAGGTGCAGCGATCTTGAGTTACAACTTGGACCTTTTTTTCCAATGAAGGATGCACCTGGGGAAAGAGATGCATCATGAAGTCAAACTTCAAAAGGAAAGTTCAAACAATAGAATAGCTATTGTGAGAAGAACACAACAGGACATAACATTTGTCTTTAGTTCTATCTTGAAAATTCCCTGCCTTCAGAGAAATTCCTGATTAATAGTAATTATTATCTCCTTCCACTTCCCTTCCTCCATCCCTCCCAAAGCTCAGGATAGTAACAAGAGAAACAATAACAGCCTTTTGGATGAGGAGTTAGCAAACTCACAAAGGGAAAGAGCCAGGTGGTCATTGAATGGTGGAAAAGAAAGGGGGAAGGATAATCAAGTGTGGATTTGGGGGAAGGCGTTTTGATCAAATCCCAATTCTTGTTAGGGGAAGGATATGACTCTTAAAAGTAGGAGCTGGGAAATGTAGGTGTGGAAGGGCGGGGTTTGTATATTACAATCAAGGGGTGGACTGAAGTCAACATTAGTCGTGTTGCAGTCACGACTAATGATATTCTAAATTAGCCTCTGAACCACTGTTCCTTTTTGGAGAATTTCTGCATGGTCACTCACCTTTCCTCAGGTTACTTTTATAGCCTTCCTTGCAACTAGAGTGACCTTGACTCAGTTCTATCCATGCAAACCTCTTATTTAGAAGTGAGGAAAATTAAGTTCAGGTACAGTGAAGAATGGAGCCATTGGTGAGAGTGGCATTGGAAACATCCCACATTTAAAGGGTAGCCATGGCAGAGTTTCTGGCAGCTTATCTCCATCCCTATTGGGGTGAGCTATGGTGTCTTCACTCGAGAAACCACTATAGTGTAGTTTCAGTCTTATTCCTGACTGCATAGCCTCGAATACGGACCTTCCAAGCTACCCTATATCTTTCAATATCCTTTTTTAAAGAATATTTCTTCTTAAACTAGCCAGAATGAATTCTGTTGCTTTTACTAAGAATGCTATTTAATTCAGGAGAGATAAATATACACAGAATATATATGGATCTACAAATACACATGTAGGCATCTTTATAGCTAAATAGGTTATAAAGGAAACCTTGATATAATAAACATGACTCGCTTATTGGCAACTATGTTCCTCTCAGTTGTCCATTTTCCTTTCTTTTGTAAAGAGAAACAACTTCTTGTTCTTAAGATAGCTGACTTCTAAAAATATCAATGAATGATGTTTGAATAGGAAGATGAAGCACTGAACTTTATAAATTAAAAAAGATTTTTTTAATTTGTTTTTAATTTAAGTTAGTTCTAGCTGCATCAAGAAGGGGCGTGGCCATGGCAGTGGCTTATACCTCCTGCCCCGCCCTGACATCTCCCCCAGGATCGATCCATCCGGTTTGGGTTAGGGCTACAAGGTCGGCTTCAGACATTCTTGGCTAGGCCTTTGAGTTAGGGATAGGATGTGGGTGGGAAGGCAAACCCTGAGATGGTTAAACTGCCCCCTAAAACTAGTGATTATTCACTGAGAAAGGGTCATCTTGGCCTAGTCAGTCATGAGTCCCACAAGCCTAGCATGGAATAAAGAGGGAGACGGAAAGAAAGAAAATCATTGCTGGGCGCCTGGGTGGCTCAGTTGGTTAAGCGACTGCCTTTGGCTCAGGCCATGATCCTGGAGTCCTGGGATCGAGTCCCACATCGGGCTCCCTGCTCAGCAGGGAGTCTGCTTCTCCCTCTGACCCTCTTCCCTCTCGTGCTCTCTATCTCTCATTCTCTCTCTCTCAAATAAATAAATAAAATCTTTAAAAAAAAAAAAGAAAGAAAATCATTGCCAAGGCACTGTTGGCCAGGAGGAAGGCCAGAGAGGATTCATTTGTGGCTCTGACACCCACCTTACCCACAGGATCCAGCCAAGCCCGTCTTGGCAAGGGCAGCCTGGACAACACAACCGAACATGCCTTTGGTCTTCCTTCAACTCTTCCAGCATTTACAATTGTGTTAGAAGTGAACACTTAGTCTCCACTGCTCATGTGCCCATAGAGGGAAAAGAATTTCCATCCCACTGTCCAGAAGAAAAGAACATAATCAACTTCCCTCTGCCCCTTCGTTACCTCCTCCTCAGGGAAGGAGGAGGACTTACCAAATCCGTGAACTTGGTGATGGAACTGAGCACACCTGATTTACTCTCTCTCTCTCTCTCTCTTTTCTTCTGAGCTGCCAGCCTCCGAAGGCTATGTCTGTCAGCTCCCCTGTGTGTCATAAGTTACAGGGCTTGTTCCTGTTATGGAAAGATTGCATGTGTGAGCCCGTCCCTTGGTGGATAAACTTTTAGAACAGGGAGAATTTGGGCAAATTCTACAAATCTAAAGCCATTTTTGTGTCTCCTGTGTGTTATTTCTTAATTCATTTGAACTTTGGTGGGACTTAACACAGTGACAGATGTGAGGAAGGGAGGAACGATAATTATACCACCCTCAGCAATAGATCAACTTGGCCGCCTTAATATCTCTTAACCCATGCTGTTCAAACTAATAAAGAAGAGACCAGGTGGCATACGGTGGCTTGCCAGCGTTCGTGGAAACGGGGGTATCTGATTACTTCCTCACAGATGATGAGAAAGAAGTCTAGTGTTAACCTTCGAGTGGCCAGAATTTCTAATTCCAGTCACAGAACATGGCTTCCTGTGCATTATCAACTCTAAAGCAGTAGGAGAAAAATCCCAACCAACCACACGGAGAAGATGTAGGAACCGCGGTTGATGAGGACAGCTAGTTGGGGCCATCCTCATCATCAGTTGTAATATAAACGTGGATTTTGGTGGCCCATCAGTTTACAGAGATTTGGAAAGACAGAGAAAGATGTCCACAGTGCATATGTTGGAAAACCAGGATGCCAGGTCTTTTCTGGCCCTATAAATAGATTCAGTAGAAAGAAGAAAGTGTAAAGTCTAATCCTTCTCCAATTAAGCCTGGGAAGATTAAGAGAGGAATTCCAAGCTATGAATTTAAACTCTGAAAGATCACTTTCATTAGAATTTCATATTTGCTAGTCAAAAATATGAAGAGGATGGAGATGGAGGCAGATTTGCTGCCTTTTCGGGGGAAGAAGAGCCAACTGCTAAAAATGGAAGAAAGCCATAAATCTGGGCACTGGCCTCATTGGAAAAGTAGAAAACAACCTATTGCGATTTAGTCCCTGGATTGAAGGCTTTGATGACATGATAGTGTGTATTACCAACACTCTGTAGAGAGTCATGTGAGAGTGACCCAGTTTGACCTGCAGTGCAACCCTGGACTTGGTGGCGAGGGACCCAATTTGGGGGAGAGAGTAAGACGCTGAGTCAGAAAATCATCCCCCCCCCCCAATCTTCCCTATCTCTCCCCACAGGCATTCTGTGGTTCCACCCGTGCGGGCCGGGACATGGTTCCCCAATTACTTGCAAACACCACGGACAGGTGCTTTATGGCTCTTAGTCAAAGAAGCTGTCTCCTCAGTTATACTTTTTCCTAGGCAGATGGGCACAGACATAGTTTTCATCTCAAAAGAGGTTTGAATGGAGTGTGTCTATAAAACAGGGGCAATCCTGATAGTACAGTTTAGGTATTTGACAAGAGATATATCTTGCTTTTGTTTTATATATTGAATTTTTAAAATCGCTAATCCCCAGAAGAAAGCTCACCTGAATCCCCACTTTGTTTAAATTTCATGTGGAAAGAGCTTTGACCCTTAACTATTGGAACATTAGGCCGTAGCAAAACAAACAAACAAAAAACCCCTAGTAATTTCTATAAGAGGATCTTTCTTTTTAACCAATGACCTGATTCAACTGGCTGTAAACCCCGTAATTATCACTATCTAAGAGGAACTTGGCAAAGAAAGTTTCAGCTTTTCATGTTGGTGGAGAACATGGATAATATGTAAGGGGAAAAAATAACATTATTCTTTAGTTTCAGGGAGCTAGAAATTCTGGGGATATGTGAGATTGTGAAGTAAGGTAAATACATGACCTTTTTGTCCCTTAACTGTTAGAATACAATGAGTTCTTTTTCTCTTGGTCTTTAACTTGGGTTAAGAGCTGTAGGTTCAAAGAGATGTTTGTTTTGAGGAGGGGCTCTCTAATGGGTCCAAAGTGTAACACAGTCTGAGTGTATGCTGGTTTAGAAAGTGCCTTGCCAGTGGCATTGTTTTCAGCTGTGGCAGCAAAATTTCTTTACCTTTGTTGTTCACCGGATTTGCGTGAGAATGATACTTTGAAAATTCATTAGACCAGTAATAACACAATGGCATTTAACGTGATACTCAGATGGCCCAATGCCCTCACCGCTGGGCTCTGTTCACAGTTACACACCAATAAAGGGCCCTTTCATTCTATTCTTTGCCTGTTCTCTGAAAGCCACCATTAAGGGGTTTTTTTAGTCTCACGTCTCCTAACGACACTTTTTGTTAGCCCGTAATAACTAATGTTTCTGGCCAGAACCCTGGTTTAATGGTTTTCGAAGTTCATACATATAGACTGGTCAAGTTGGATCAGGAGATAAAGCACAGCCCAGATTCCTCACTCTTGCTTGTGCCTGAGCTCCTAGCACAGGGCCTGGCACAGAGATACTCACAGATATCTTATGAATGCCTCAGTCAGTGAAGCCGCCAGCGCGGCAGGATCACCAAACGTACAGCAGGAGGAGATGACTCAGAACTAAAAGCACAAAACTTACTTTTCCTAGCTTCTGTTTGGTCTTTCAAAAAAAGATCTTCCTCAAAATTTGCACCTCCACCTAAAAATCCAAAGTGCACCAATCGGTGAACGCTATCTGCTTCCATTTCTCCTGGCCTGCACTTACTTGCTCTCACTAGTTCTGTTGGAAGAGGTTTTTCGTCTTTGTGGAAATTAATGAGGCAGAAATCTTTGTACCTGTAGGCCCACATTGAAGAGTTCATCATTCCTTTGGGGCCTGAGTTAAAGGCAGACACTCAGTATGACTGTCATTCTGGATGTTCTGAAACCTGGCCATTCTGGATGTTCTAAAACTAATTATGAGAATTTGACAAGGTTAAGTCACTCAGCTATGTCTGTTTCCATTCATGCATCGTTAGAATGGAAGGAAAAATAATTGAAATACTTATGGACATATTCCCCATCATCTCCTTTCCCCCTTTTCATCAGCTACTCTTTCTCTGTCTTCTCAGAGAAGGAATGTGATAGGAGGAAGCAGAGAAGAGGGTACCTTTTCCAGTATTTGAGTTGTAAAAGGGCACAGAAAAATATGGGAGGGAATATAGTTGAGGAATAGCAAGCGTTCCCCCGTTTGCGAGAGAAAGCAGTGGCAGAAATGATAGCTCCGTGGGAAGTTGTCTTGTCTTGAAGAAAGGAGGCCCTGCACCAGCTCCTGGGCTCAGCCTGGACTGGGGAGCAGTGGAGGGGAATGAAGCTGGACAAAACCCCTATTACATTTGTGAGGTGAAGAAAAAGAGATCAGTGTTTGGTCTCCCAGGGAGAACCTCAGAAAGTAGGAAAATACCAGGGAAGAAATGGCCTTGGAGAAGCTCACAGATGGCCCACTGGGGCGGGAGCAGCAGTATGCATTCCAAGGGCCTGAGACTGACCTAGAAGTAGGTTGACCCACCCAACCTGAAGATGGGGAAAAGAGAGAACACAAAGCTGAGTGGGTCAAATGGGGTGATGGATGTCTCAGCAGATGGTAAGTGTGAACAGAAGACTGGAGGATCAGATAGACCGCCCCCACCCCATAGACCCAACCCAACACTTGGATCTCTAGACACCTCTGCAATTTAGATACAACTACAGGGAAAGGTTTGAGAGTACCTTAGAACTGACAGGTTTTTCTATTGTCTTGCTAGAAAGTGGTATTAAAAGAGACATTAATGAGGGCACATGATGTAATGAACACTGGGTATTATATAAGACTGATGAATCACTGAACTCTACCTCTGAAACTAATAATACACTATATGCCAATTAATTGAATTTAAATTTTTAAAAAGTATTAAAAAAAGAGACATTATGTTCAGTTGTAGAAAAACAAAGCTCTGTTTCTTATATACTCTATTTGTAGGCCAAGATTTAAACCCATTACATTTAAGAAAAAAAGAATTGGCTAACATTTATTGAACACTCATCATGTGGTGTACCTGGCATCGTTTTAAGTGCTTTATGTGTATTAATTCATTTAGAAGAGAGGTCCTTTGTTTATGAACTTTGATTTGATTTTTACAATGTCTTTATATAAGAACACTTAAAAAAATACTATAGTGTAGGGGCACCTGGGTGCCTCAGTGGGTTAAGCATCCAACTCTTGATCCCAGCTCAGGTCTTGATCTCAGGGTCATGATTTGAAGCCACATGCTGGGCATGAAGCCTACTTAAAAAAAAAAATACTATAGTGTGTTTTGTTTTTTTTTAAAATTGTATTTATTTATTATTAGTATTATTTTTTTTAAAGTAGGCTCCACACCCAGTGTGGGGCTCGAACTCACGACCCTGAAATCAAGAGTTGTATGCCCTACCAACTGAGCCAGCCAGGTGCCGCACAATAGTGTATTTCTAACAAGAATAATTTCCATTTTACCACTTAGCATTGGCTCATCTAAAAAGAGGTTTTTATTATGGATAAACTGTAACAAATACGAAAGTTACAGAATCCCATATACCCATCTCCCAAGCTTAATAACTACTAACCATGAACAATCAATCATGTTTCATATTTTGAATCAAATCTTAGAAATCATATCATTTTCTCTCTATATATTCAGCATTTGTCTCTAAAAAAATGAGGCTTCATTTCATGAAACATCCAGTGTTTGAATATCCCCAAGTGTCTCAAGACTTTCTTTTAACGTCATTGAAGTCAAGCTCCACACAAAGTCCACACATGGCACTTGGTTGATAGGTCTCATGTCTCTTTTATTCTTTAGGTTTCCCTCTCCTCTTTTATTTTTTCCCTTGTATCTTATTTTTCGGAAAATCCATGTCACCTGTCTTGCAGATTTTTCTTCATTGTGGGTCTTGCCGATCTCTGCCTCATCATTTAGCATATTCCCACGACCACTGCTGATTCCTGCAGTTCTTGTAAATCTTTAGTCTCATTTTTCTGACTCTTCACTCCATCCTTCCAGCTCTACATATATCTACAATATAATAGAGCCCTGACTAAAAACAAAACCAATTTATAACCAAGGTTTGATGGTGGGAGGAAGTCATCTTTATTTTCAACAATCCTGAAGCTTTCACCTGTGAAATCTAAATCTCACGTGTTTTGCTGAATGAGAAATCCCCACTCCCACCCAACACTGTAGTCTAACCAGACATTTCTTTGCAGATGACTCACCACTTGTCTCAGAAATCTACATTTAAACAAAGATAAACATTAACGCACATAAAGCATTAATTTGTCTTGGCTTTTGTGTCATACTCCCGTGTTTCTAATTTCATTTTGTTTACCGGACAATGTCTGGTGCCCTGGGATCTGTGATATGCTAATCTGCTCCCCATTCACTGTGGGATTGAGGTCATCCCTCAGGGAACAGGCTTTCATCTGATTAGACATATTGAATAGCTGATTTATTTTCATTCTGGCCTCTGTAGAGAAGACAGTGGGCTCTCCCTGGGGGAGAAGGTAGGCCTGGTTCTAGACAGCATTTGATACCTCACAGCTGAGAAGTCTTGAAAACCAAGCGTGCGGGAGGGAGGGTGTTGTGTTATATTCAGAGCAGGTGGTTGCAGTTTGCTGATCAGAGAAGCCCTCCACAGGCTGACATACTGTAGTTCACATGTGTGAACGCTAAAAAGGTACTATTATTATTTTAGCTTTGACCTTGTGGGTGATGGTAGCATTGACTTAGAGCCACTCTATTGGCCTCAAAGTTCTATTATCGCTAATGCTCTTTAAAGCCTAACTGAACTGTTAGGTAAGGCATATAGGTGCTAGGCAGTTAACTATGTCCTTAAATTGACTTTGTTTTAAATAATTCCCAGTTGCATATAGCTTCCTGTCTATTTTATCTTTTGGGGAGAGTACAGTTATTTTTATTGCATCTGAGTTCCAGTTTGTAACAAATGAATTTGCAAGCAGAAAAAAAGCTTAGAGAAATGAAAACCCAGAACCATATTACTGGAGAAAGTAATTACTGGACATTTTGTGTTTGAATGTTCACTGTTGAAGAAAGATATTGGTGCACTCAGAAGCTGAAACTGGTGAACATTGCTGGACTCCTTAGGCTAGGAGGGATATCAGAAGCTTGTGTCCATATAAAACCATTGTGAAAATGCCTTTAAAGATTGGAGGGAATGCAAACGAGGCTGGTGGGGAAGTGGGGAATAATACTTTACGGGCTTGGAAGTTTACAAAATGCTCTATCTTACATTTTCTCGCTGGAACTTCATGACAACCTTGGGGAATGGGATACTATGCTCATTTTTAAGAAAATAAATGAGGTAAAGGGAGAGTAAATGACTTGCCCAAGATTACAGAGTCAATAAGTAGCAGCATTTGAAAGTGGGTCTTTGGAGACCCTTTGCATGTCCCCACACTACTAGGCCTCTGCACTTCACTGGCTCAGCCTCCTTCCCCTCCCCCTGCCTTTCCCATTGCTTCCCAGTGGGCTCTGAGCTGCCTTTTCTGGTTTCTGGAAGGATGACAGGAAGTGGTTTTCTGTCCTCACTTTCTCTGGAAATACTACTTAATATCAGTCTGTTGACTTAACAAGGTATGCTTGGGCAAGCTGTTTCTCCTCCCTGGGCTTCATCCTTAATCCTTAAGATTTCATCTACTTGTTAAATGTTCTATGTTTTTATGGAAGGTTTTTTGTTTTGTTTTGGTTTGGTTTGATTTGAGTTTTTTTTTATTTTATTTTTATTTTTTTATTAACATATAATGTATTATTTATTTCAGGGGTACAGGTCTGTGATTCATCAGTCTTGTTTTTAAATGAAAACTTAACGCTTAAAGCAAATGAAAATAATAGCTGCCATTTCTTGAGCACTATTTGGAATTAGGGACTGCCCGAATCTCTTACAGGCATTGTTGCCAACCCAGTACAGCCCTGCAATATTGACTGTATTTTAGAGTAAGGCTTTGGAGCCACAGAGAAACTCTGTGGCTGCTCTCCCCAAATCTAGGCCCCCCCATCATCTCTCTCCTGAACCATCGCAGTAGCCTCTCAATTGGTCTTCTTGCTTTCACTTTCCCATCTCTCTTAGCCAACCAAAGCCCAAACTCTCAACCACTTCCCTCCTCCAGACTCTCTGGTAGTCAGAATAATGCCCCTTACCCCCAAAATGCCTATATTCTAATTCCTGGAACCTGTGAAATTGTTACCTTATGTGGCAAAAGGGACTTTACGGGTTTGATTAAGTTAAGGAACTTGAGGTGGGGAATAGCCTTTTGGCCCATTACCCTTGATTATCTGAGTGGGCCCAATGTCATCACAAGGGTCCTGATAGGGAAAGAAGGTGGCGTGGTGAGGGTGGGGTGGGAGACAGGAGGAGGTTAGGGAGGGATATGAAGATGCTAGGCTGCTGGCTTTGGAGGTGGAGGAAGGAGCCACAAGCCAAGAAATGCTGGCAGCCTCTAGAAGCTAGAAAAGGCAAGGGAACAAACTCTTGCTAAAGTTTACAGAGGAAGTACGGCCCTGTTGATACCTTGATTTTAGCTCCCAGAACGCATGTTGGATTTCTGACTTCCACAACTATAATAAATGTTTATTGTTTTAAGTCACTAAGATTCTAGTGATTTGTTACAGCAACAATAGGAAACTAAGACATACTCTCTACATACTAACACATATATGTACACTCCAAGCTTGTGCTGGCTTTGGGGCCTTTGCACTTGTTCCCTCTGCCTGGAGTACTCTGCCCTAAGATTTTAGAATGACCATTCTACCTGAAGAATCCTACCTGCCTGTCACTCTCTGTCACATACTTTATTTTATTTTTGTTGTATTATTAAGACCATCTGAAGTTACCTTCTTAACTAATTTGTTTCCTTTTTGTTTCACCCAACCGCAAGTATAAGCTCCGTGAGAGAAATGTCTTACCTGGCATTTTTGTTGCGATCTGCCTGATGTTGGGGACATTGTCACACAGCGTCCCTCTGTTTCACTGTAGACAGTAGGCAATTTTGGAGGAAGGTTAGGAAAAGAAGTAGCAGAACATGTACACAGACTCAGGTCAGTTATCTTCTCAATATTTATAAGATAGAACTATTTCCAAGCCACCTTCTTTCACTCTAGATGGTTTCTTCTGGAAACTTGCCAGATTTGGAAATGAGGGAGAAGTGAAAATATTTCACCGTGCCTTTCTCTTCACGGTTGCCATTTTGTTAGTTTCCAAGTGGGGAAAAGAATGGGTCCATTTTAGAGGTCCTTGTTGACTACAGCACTCTAAGGCTTTACTCTGTATACAGAGTAAATTCAATATTTATATTCTATTTTTGTAATTAGAAAACTTGAATGTCCGTTTAGCTCCTTTCCAAGGGGTCACATCTAAAGACTAATGAAATTCAAGTGATTTCTTACAAATAGAGATTTCTCTCCTCTCCCCACTTGTATGAATGAATATTAACAGAAACAGTAATGCCATGCATTTACATGGGGTAACATGGATCTTCTAGAACATGTCTTCTGACATTTGTCAGGGAAATATGGGTGTCAGTCTTTCATAGATGTCAATGAATTGTCCTAGGGTATCTCAAAGAGCTGGGAAATGTTAACAAGTGGAAGGGTGGCTCAGCTCTGAGGGCCTAGGGCAGAAGTTTGCAAAGGCATTCCCCAATCTCAGCATCACAGTAGTTGACCTAAGTGAGAGGTGAGGGAGGTGTAGAAGAGAAGGAGAAATGGCCCCAGGCATACCAGGCATATAGCACTCTCCACTGATAGCTTCCCAGGAGAAGGAGTACTGTCTTTTTCTGAGTCCCTCCATCCAAAATCCCATGAATGGATCTCACTGGGTTCTGTGCCTGTCCCTTAACCAATTGCTATGGCCAGAGGGTGCAGTACTCGGTACTCGAGAGTACTGTAGGAGTTGAGACCGGGTCTCATGCTCACCTCCAAATTTAGGGTCCGAATCAATGCCCCTTAACTGCTGCAAGGAGAGCTGGGGAGAAGTGCTTTCTTAAGGGAAACGGGATATTGTTACCAGAAAAAGAAATAGATGCTGGGCAGGCAAAAGCAATATATGTCCTCTACCTTCCCCACTTGCTAAAGGTGGAGTTTCAGGCACCAAGACTTGGATAGGGGAGATATTTTTGAAGTGCTTTTTTTGGGTCCTCAGATAACACCATGTTACCACCAACCTACTTAAAAAGCATTAAAGAGCCATCTGGCCTGGGTTTGACTATTCTATCCATATTGCTTGCAGTTCTAGCTTAAATCCCTTGGCTTGTAAATCAGGTAGCAGCATTTAGATATGCTGAATTCTGAAAATGTTGAGATTATAAATAGTTCATCATATTTTATAAATGCAAACGGCAGTTCTGAGAACTTTAGCATCTCAAGACCTCCAGCAGGGTTTATGGGTATTCCTGTCTTATTTTGTTTGTTTTTTATAGTTTTAAAAAAAAGATGACATTTTACTATAAAAAATTATTCTTATACTAAACAAAACATATAGCAAAACTTTCTGGACAAATAAAAACTTCAGATGCTTACTTTGGTTTCTTTCTTGTTTTTTAAAGTGATCTTTACACCCAACATGGGGCTCCAACCCACGACCGCAACCAGCCAAGCACCCCTGCTTGCTTTTGTTTCTTAAGACTATGTTCATTTGAATATTTCAGAATGTATTCATGTTTTTTACTGCCTATACTATTTTTGTGGAAAGTGTGTCAAATTTAAAGTGAGTTAAATGTAAAGTGTTATTCCTTATACAAATGAAAAGTGAAGGGTATTAATTGTATTGCTGTGATTGTGTCTCATGTGTTGCATCATAGTGGTTGTGTCTCATGTGTTGCCGATCTGCAACCTAAATTAGATCCCTCTTATCGTTTTCTAAATTTTACCTTACAGGGCCCTTGCTTAATATTATTTTATAATATTTTATTTTTCATTATTTAAATTTTATACATTATAGATGATTGGACGAGGTATTGAAATTTATTTCACAGACTCTGCTTTGGTGACGGAATAAAATTATAATCCAAATAGAATACAATCATGTCTCCTACGATTTGTCTGCCAGCCACTTTTCCAGATTCCTATTCCACCTTAAGAACTACATTACAGGTATCTATTGTTTTGATTTATCCTGCATCCCTTTATCTTTGGTAACAGCACCAGCCAGTTTCACTGCTCCTCCTTTACTCC
Organism: Zalophus californianus; assembly: GCF_009762305.2. Taxonomy (NCBI): domain Eukaryota; kingdom Metazoa; phylum Chordata; class Mammalia; order Carnivora; family Otariidae; genus Zalophus; species Zalophus californianus. The sequence continues at coordinate 70,766,790 of NC_045598.1, read as the reverse complement.
ACATGGTTCTGGTGGGACGGCTGATTGTGGTAACACTGACTCTAGGGGAGGATTTTAGTAGTGGTCCAGGCTTACGTGGTGGACCACAGGCCTTAGGACATAGTGATTGGTCCAAGGTGGGCACATCACCTAAGCTGAAACAATCAAAATCTCTTCCCAGAATTTCCTGGAATAGATACCATTCTCACTTCTTTTGGAGGGCAAGCAATAAGATAGTGCCCAAGAGCTACCAGCATCCATGTTCCCTACCTCATGGAGAAATCTTGTCTGCAGTAGAATAGAATGTGGTCAAATGTACTGAAGGAGGAAGAGATGAGAGAAGGAGACAGAGAATGCAGGCAAATATTTTTTCAGGACAATATAATGGAAGCAACAAAGGGCCAGGAGAGGTGAGAGTATATTTGTTTTTTTTTTTAAGATTTTATTTATTTATTTGAGAGAGAGAGCATGTGAGCGGAGGAGGTGCAGAGGGAGAGGGACAAGCAGATTGTGCACTGAGCATGGAGCCTGCTGTGGCGCTTAATCCCATGACCCTGAGATCATGACCTGAGTCGAAATTGAGTGGGATACTTAACCGACTCAGCCACCCAGGCACCCTGAGAGCATATTTTTTAATTTTATTTTATTATGTTATGTTAGTCACCATACAATACATCATTAGTTTTGGATGTAGTGTTCCATGATTCATTGTTTGCGTATAACACCCAGTGCTCCATTCAATACATGCCCTCCTTAATACCCATCACCAGGCTAACCCATCCCCCCACCCTCCTCCCCTCTAGAACCCTCAGTTTGTTTCTCAGAGTCCATGGTCTTTCATGGTTCATCTCTCCCTCCGATTTCCCCCCATTCATTTTTCCCTTCCGGAGTGTGTATTTAAAGAAGTAATTATAATGCAAGACCATGGACTCTAAGCTAGGTAAGGAGGGAGTGATCTGAAGATCAGAAGAATGGAGATAAACAGAGTGAAAGGACAGTAGGGTCAAATGAACAAAGTGCCTAGTGGAGTAGAAGAATGGTTTGAGCTGAGGTATAAGAAGGCACGGGCTGGAAATACAGAAGTAATATGCTTGAAACTGAGATAACTGAGGGGTACGGTTGTAAGTGACAGGGTCTAAGGATAACCGTGGGCTGGTGGCTGAAGTGGTGTGACAGAAGAAATGATCACTGCAAATAGAGAGGTTGAGGGAATGGAGAGGCCAGGAGATTGGATGGACCATTCATCTAGGAGAATGGAAGAGAGAAAGACAGCAAACCTGGTGTTGAAATCTCCAAGAACTGTGTGGGAGTGACCTGGAGGACGGGAGAGGGCCAACACAAGGGGCTCTGGAGGGAGGTGCAGTCTGATGACATCGGCTTCAAAGCAGTTGATAGGGGAGAGCAAGGAAAGGACCATGGTTTGGAAGTGGCAGGGAGAAGCAAGAAGAGTACCTGTACCACCTTCGGGCCCGGTGGTACATGGCGTGTGAGAGGAAATGGCTGCCACGCATGAGGGCTGCAGGGAATTCAGCGTCCTCAGGGAAAAGCCAGGTTTCTCTCTGAGCCAGAAGGTGAAGGGATGGTCAGAGAAGAGTGTGGGTATAGGGGACTTTTCTGATGACAGAGCCATGTGGGGATTAAGATTTGAGTAGTGAATTTGACCTGGGAAACTTGGGCATCTTGAGATCACCAAATAAACATTGAGACAAGATGGGGTACCCTGGTGGCGGCTTAAAGGGAAGGGATAATTAATTCTAATTATTCTCAGAACTTGACTCAGGCAACTCTTAAATGAGGCGAGAACGAGAATTAAATTCACTGGAATCCAGTTGATCCAATAATGCTGTCCATCCTTCTTCCTTAACAGCTGGAGTTGGCCCCCTTCCCATCCCCACAGATTCTGTCCTGACTTAGGTCCTCATTACTCCTTCCCTGGGTTATTATGGTTGCCCCCTAACAGGTCTCTCGCTGATCTTGCCTCTCTCTAATCCATTCTCCACATCTCTGCCAGAGTGTCTAAGTCACTCATTTAATCTGGCACCTTCTCTGCTCTAAACCTGCTGAGGGCAGCTCTAAATGCTTCAAGATAAGATCCAAACTTCTTGGCATGGGAACGACTCTCAAGGAGTTGACCCTTGTTCTGTCCTGCAGCCTTATGGGGCCCAACTGTCCCACAGGCTCGGGCTATTCCCTTTGTCTGCAATGCTCAGCCCCCCTTTTTTACTTGATTATCTTATATTTATTCTTTAAAAATAGAATTCAAATCTTTGAAAGAGTATACAAGAAAATGGCCATCCTGGTTGTTCTGAGGAGGGAAACTGTGCAGCCCGGTGGGGTGGGGGTGGCAGGTAGAAGGGGAACCTTTCACAGCATGACCCTCTGTACATTTCAGATTTTATACTATATGACTGCTTTGCCTCATCTTTAAAAGTAATGGAATTTAGGAAAAACTTAAAGCATCAAACGGACCAAAAAAAAAAAAAAAAAAGATACAAGTAAGTGTTTCCTCCCCTGTGAAGTCTTCCCCAACTGGATGCTTCCCTCCATTGAGCTATCACTGTACTTCCATGTTCCTCTAGCAAAGTGTTTATCATTCTATATTGTAATAATCTCAAACAAGTAAGCGGTCTTCATACTATCATAGCCTAGAAGCTCCCGGAGGAAAGGGACTCAGTCTTACTCACATATGAATCTCTGGCACCTTGCACAGCTCTGGTACATAACAGATGCTTGGTAAAGGTTTGTTAAACTAATGAATGACTAGAACTTCTATGCAGAAGGGAAACAAAAGATATGGAAATAATCCTGGTTATTTTACAAATGATGATATCAGGCCTAGACATGTTATTTACTAAGGATTGGTAGCAGAATAAAATTAAGAATCCAAGTTCTCAGGAGTCTAATTTTGGCCCTAGAATAAATTAGAAGACTTGCACTTTAAGATAGCCAACATGGTGTGAATTGTATCTAGTTATTTGACCTGAGGCCCTGGATTTTCAGGAAATTTCTTATTTTTCAGTAAACTGCTGGTTTAACCTCCAAAGGACGCTTTCATGTCCCAGATCATGGGTCCTAAATTTGGCTTCAGAAATCATATAATCTGAGCAGCTCATAAATTTGGCTTTAGAAATCATATAACCTGGGGCGCCTGGGTGGCCCAGTCGTTTGGGTGTCTGACTCTTGGATCCGGCTCAGGTCGTGATCTCGGGGATCGATCTCTGCGTTGGGCTCTGTGCTTGGTGAGGGGTCTGCTTGTCCCTCTCCTTCTCCTCTCCCACTCATGTTCTCTCTCTCTCTCTCTCTCTCTCTCTCAAATAAGTAAATAAAATCTTAAAAAAAAAATCATACAACCTAAGTAGCTCATAGGCCAGGCTTATATTGACAGAACTCACAGGAAAATCTTGTAGTACATTTCTTTATTTTAAATGTGGTCTCGAAAGCTGTGTTTTATGTTATGTTTTCCTCAAACACACAGTGTGGTAGGCATAGCTGTACACAGTGTCTGTAGAGATGAAGAATAGCATAGAGAAAAGTGCCCGCATCAACTCGAAGTGGTATATTCAGTTCTCATTTGTTAACATTTATTTGCTGACTGTCCTGGGCATAAGAGTAGTGACCAATTTTATTTTATTTTACATAGCAGTCATGTTTTTATGTGTAAAATGGTAGTGTTAGTGATTACCTGGACCAGATTTTAAGTGCCCTAGGGAGATCTCCTGGGACTTCATGATTAGTGGTCTTCAAACTTTGTGCTCACATACCTCCCTAAAATAATTTTGAAACACTTGTGTCCCTCCCACATTTTTATGTTGCCACCTATAATTTTCATCATAAACTTGCAGTGGGTGTGGTTTCCGGTGTCTTGCAATTCATGAGATTTTAAAATAAGGTTGTTTAAAGAATTTAAATCCCACATAATTTGTTACCTAACATTTTTCATTTAAATATATAAAAACTAGCCCTTCTTTAAAACAGTCAGAAAATTTACATTTTTCCTTCTTCTTGAACTCGTATTTTTACTCTATTTCCCCCACAGAATGGTTTCTCATTGTGTATTTTCATGCTTGAAAAATTTTTGTTGATCATTACATCATTCTGCATAGTGGACATTTTAACTATGTATTTACATAATTTTACTCCCTGTGATTCTAGGTTCCAGGTGTTAAAAATGTCTCTGGATGGAGTTATCACTAAGATTATTGGTTGTACACAATTGATCAAACAGTGGCTATATTAAAAATTGATAACTACCTTGAAACATAAAAAATAAGATTTTATTGGAAATGCAAGTGTGAATGAAATGGAAGGGGCTTTTTCTTTTCCAGTGGATTTGTGGATGAATAGTATTTATATTCTGAGTGTATTATTGAGATCTGCTCCAATTCTATTCAGGCATTTGACACTGTATAGATAGAAACGCTGAGGTACTTTGTTCACAGAAATAAGTAGATGGGAATGGAAGGAACTGCTGTAGCGGTGTTACCCAAATCTTTGAATTCCCCATTATGTGCCAAAAGTCATGTGATGATCTATCATTTGAATTAATTTTAATGCTTTGTCAGGCAACAGTTGTGTTCACCACTCATCATAGTTATCTCTTCCTTAACACTAATACGGGCTTCTAATTTTCCATGTTTTGTACACCTGCGTCAAGGCGCCATAGGAAGGAGTGGGATCTGTGAGAATGACTTTCTTTTGTTAAGTAGAAAAATGGCAGTTGTGGGAAGGGGGTAGAAAAGAGACCGAAAACCTATTCTCAGGCAGATACATTTTAGGAAAGTGTAGCAATTGAGGCCGTGGAATTGATTCCCTTCAAACTACCCATGCTCTGTACCACTTGGAGAATCCCCATGTACATGGGCAGAGGGTGGTGATCCCAGTTTAAAAATTACTCTTCACTAATAAGCAGGCATTGGAACAAAAATGATTGGACAGCACCAGAGATTAAGGCGGTCCTGAGAGGTTGGTACTGACATAGTGGTTAAGGGAAAGAGCCCTGTGAACCCCAGCTCTTAAATGTACCTGCTGTGTGATCTTGGGCAAATTATTTAACGTCTCCCTGCTCAATTCCTGATTTGGAAATAAAGGCAATAATGATACCTGCCTCATAGGATTGTTGTGAGGATTAAATCAATTCATATGGAAGGCACTTAGAAGAATGCTTGACAAATAGTAACCACTCAGTAAGTAATGGGCCTTAATACTAGGAAATGATTAAATATGACATGAAAATGAGGGTGATAATTCCTGAGTAAGTTAAAATTTAATACTTTGCTATTACTGAAGTGAACAGGTTTAATTGGTAAATTAGGGGGAAGTGAAGTTTCCACAGCAAATATGTGGCAGAGCGAATACTCTTGCTCAGAGTTTGCACTCTTAACAATCAGGCTGTGCTGCTTTTTCCAAACACAAGTGCAACAAAAATAAATGAAAAGAGAAAGTGGATGAGTTGTAAAGTTATTCTCCCGAGGTCAAAGAGCAGCCTTATGTTAGGCAGAATTTATAATATGCTTATTTGCAGCATGGAATGAAAAGTGTTTAATATGTTCTCTCTCGTCTTCCATAAGACAGAAAAGTTCCATTATTTCCATCTAGGACACCACCCCTCCCCCCTACACATATACTTATTACTAAATATATCATCCAACTTTTGGTGCTTAGAGGTTTGGGGGTTTTGCCTTGCTACTGTTACTGGGGCCTCAGGCAGATCATGTTCATCAGTTTTATCTTTATTAAATAAAAATTAGAGGATTTTTTCAATATTTTTTTATTTCTTTGGTATTTCTAATTGCCCCCTCCCCCCACCCCATTCTAAATTTGGGTTTTATGTTTGATAGCATATACCATAAGTTGAAAAACACAACAAAGAGCTTGAAGCCCCTCATTTGAATAACATCGACTTCAGGAACAGCTGCTAAGATAAAATAAATCCAAGAGAGCTCAACAACCAAAATGCAATTGCTTTTCTTTTTAAAGGGACAGGCAGATTCACATGTGACTTTTCAGTCTTAAGTTGTTACTTTAAATCAATACCATATTTTAATTGATATCAGAGCTTTTCAGATCTGAAATTTGATGTGGGCAGTTTACCCAGCATATAGAGGATTCTATTCCACTATATTTCAACTTGAGCAATTATTTGAAGACATCATTGATAGAGGTTTATAAAGCAGGAAATAAAATCCATCAGGAGCCAAGCCTCCAGATTTCTTCTTCACTGAGAGTGCAGGAAAAGAAACTTTGCCTAGCAAGATACAAACAATGAAATCAAAAGGAAGTTTAAAAGTAAGGTAAAATTGAAATACTAGTTGCAGAATAAAAAGATATAAGTATTTTGTTGATTGTAACACTCAGCGTCCTGTTATGATTCATATTAGAGAAAACTCTTCATTACAATAGTTATGCAAAAGTCTGGGTTTTATTTTTTTAAAGATTTTATTTATTTGAGAGAGAGAGCGCCTACGCGCATGAGCAGGGGGGAGGGGCAGATAGAGGGAGAGGAAGAAGCACGCTCCCAGATAAGCAGGGAGCCTAACGTGGGGCTCAGTCCCAGGACCCTGGGATCACGACCTGAGCCGATGGCAGATGCTTAACCGACTGAGCCACCCAGGCTCTCCAAGTCTGGGCTTTACATGATAATATGGTAAAAGTATTCTAAGGATATCCAGCATATTAAAATATGATCTTATAGAATGGATAATGATAGATTATTTGTTCTATAAGGATGTCGTTTGCCATACAAAAAGATTTATCATAAATTTCTTTGAAACACCTGGTTTCACTAGGACCTTTAGAATATGATTTGATTTCTAAATGAATTATTTACACATGACTTTTCCTGAAAAATATCTATTTAAATATCTAAAGCAAGTACTAGGTAGAAAACAGTGTTGTCTAAAAATTTCAGAATAGGAAGTCATTTTGTGAAAAGTTGTATTTCTCAATATGCTTTAATTTTTCTGGCCTAGTTAAATTAGTAAAGAAAGAAAATATACTTTAGGAAAATGTTGATATCCTAGATATATATTTATAACTCAAATTATAGAAACTGTTCTACATTTTTCCTGCTTCTTTAATTATTCTCAATCAGTCCTTTGTTAATAACTCCAACACTTCATTTTTCTACTTACTTTTTTGCTCACTTGACTGTTTCCACTTGTGAGACTTGAATACATTTGTGCCAATAAAATGAAATATCGTACCCTCTGGTCACTTTATTCGAGTACTATCAGATAGGATGCTTTTGGCGGCAAGTAACAATCAAACTAGTAGTGACTTAGACCACAAAGCATTTATTGTTTACTAAACTGAATGTCCAGGGGAAAGAAGCCCCTGTAATGTCAACATGGACCTAGGCAACTGGGCTAGTCTTTCAGCCCAGAAAGTCTGACTCAAGACCGTCTGGTACCCTCTACTTCTTCCCTACAATACTTAGACTGTCATTGTTCTGTCTTCCTGGGAGACTGAGTTCCTGTTGCGAGCAGGGACCTTATATCCCTCAATGCTTGGCACATGGTAATCATTCAATAAATATTCACTGAACCATTGAGGAAAATTTCAAGTATGTGGAGGGAGACTAGAACTTAATGTGAAATAAAAGGGTGCGTCGGTGCAGAATTAAATCAGCTAGAACTATTCAAGTTAATGCTGGATTTTTGTGCTCTGTGGTTTTTAAATAGGTTTCAGTATAACTAAAAAGAATTTGGGGTCATTTATAGTCCCTCTCCTACTTCCTTGAAGGGTCTTTTGTTGTGTGATCAGTGCTCTGGGTTTAAATTTGCAAGTTTAGAAGAGTAAAAGGAGCCAAATTGCTCCGAGAAAGGTTTAGAAGTCACTGTAGTCAGCAAGGTTAGGTTTGGGCATGCGTTTGTGTATGTACTGGAGGGGCCGGGGTGGGGGTGGTGGTGGCGAGCAAAAACAAGGTGGCTGAAGGAGACACCCAATGGAAGATATATATGATTGGTAACTTTTAATTTTTGTATTTTATTATTTTTTAATTCCAATATAGTTAACATACAGTGTTATATTAGTTTCAGGTGTACAATATAGTGATTCAACAATCCCGTCCATTACTCAGTGCTCATCATAATAGGTGTACTCATTAATCCCCTTCCCCTATTTCACCCAGCCCCCCAGCCACCTCCCTCTGGTAACCGTCAGTTTGCCTTCTATAGCTGAGAGTCTGGTTTTTGGTTTGTCTCTTTTTTTCTTTGTTTTGGTTCTTAAATTCTACATGGGCGTGAAATCATATGGTATTTGTCTTTCTCTGACTGACTTATTTCACTTAGCATTATACTCTCTAGATTCATCCTTATTGCCGCAAATGGCAAGATTTTTTATGGCTGAGTAATTTCCAGTATATCTATATATCTATATATATATATGCCACATCTTCTTTATTGATTGGTGAGTTTTTAAAAAGTGAAATGTTATATGCTGTGTGATGAGACCCCATAAGTTTTCAGTAAAAATATAAAAGTCATATACTTAGTATGACTGGATATTAAAGAAGATGAGTTTGTGTCAATGACTTGTATTAACATGGTCTATGTGTTTTACATCAGAATTCAGGACAGTCCCTCTTCATGCTCAAAATTCTCAAAATGATTGCCCAGTGTGTGTGTGTGTGTGTGTGTGTGTGTGTGTGTGTGTGTGGTTACGTGTGTGTTTGCTGCATTTACTAAAGGAGGTATGCTTCTTTCCTGGAAATACAGGGTTTGAGAACTACTCTGGTTGATACCTTACCACCTTTCTATGATAGTATCTTTACAAATGTTTGAGTGATTTATGCATAATTGAGTTTTACATGGCATATTTTAAAATTAACAAATCGACTTTGGGACTAATGGAGAGTTGGAGACCAAAGTGTTAGAGCTTAATAAAATTCCCCTGACATCCTTGCTCAAAAAGAACCCTTTCAAACAAAAAATACTAGAGTAAAACACTCCGCTGACCAGACAAAAATCTAAAGCACTAAGAATGGGACACCTGGAAGATGATCAGGCAACTGTCTACTGTTCTGTGTGTTTGTGGGCGGCAAGGTGGGGCGGGGCGGGTAATGTGGAGGGATGGTTTTCTTTTCTGGAAATTTTCACCTTGGTGGAGATGAAAGGAAAAGGGGACTGCAGTGGTCCGTTTTCGTGCAAACGCACCAGTACTTTGTAAGTGGCACAGGCTGTCATTTCAAGCTGGACGACTCCTGGCCAAAATCCAAAGGGATTGGCCAGAAATAAATCATCTTTGGAAATGCAGCACGATGCAGAGATTCCGTCAGATAGCTAGGGGAGCCATGTCTAGCCAAGTATAACACCACTTTTAGAAGTCAGAAAGCAGGGGAGCCTGGGTGGCTCAGTCATTAAGCGTCTGCCTTCGGCTCAGGTCATGATGCCAGGGTCCTGGGATCGAGCCCCGCAACGAGCCCCACATCGGGCTCCCTGCTCAGCGGGAAGCCTGCTTCTCCCTCTCCCACTCCCCCTGCTTGTGTTCCCTCTCTCACTGTGTCTCTCTCTGTCAAATAAATAAATAAAATCTTAAAAAAAAAAAAAAGTCTGCCTTTCACCAGGCTAGCTGAGTGAAGATGGCCCCAAGGCCTTACCCCAGCTCTTTCTCCTCTGCGGAGTGCTCCCACACCATCCCAGACCACAGGGAGGACTCTGAAGTCTCTTGGGCCTTGAAATCTGTCCTACCCTATTTTGCAGTTAATTACAAACAGCCTTAAATTATCTTGTAAATGAGATGAGGCCACAGATAAGAGAGTTATTAGTACAATACCCAGTAAGACTTTGTTTATTCATCCTGCCAGCCCTGGAAGGGTAGTCCCGGCCAGAACAGCAGAATTAATAAAAGTGTCGCCATTAAGGAGAAGTGACTCAGCCCATCTTCTCATCTGTTAGAGCATACAGGCTCTGACAGGAAATATTCTCCTCTAGGTCCAGAAATTGTTGTGGTTATTGAAATAATCCAGATGGTACGAATTGCTACAGAAGGCCTTTCTAAGTTGGTCCATTACTATCCAGATTTGAATATACACATTAGGAGAGGCTGCATGACCTAAATGTTTGCTGTGGTATGTGAAACACTGGTTTCTAAGGCACACATATGAGTAAATAGGGAGTGGATTATTAATATATATACTAAAGTCAGAGCCTATTTCAGTGGAATGAAAATATTTTAAAATTACAGGAAGTCATACTTGTAAAAATTTCATGTATAACAGAAGCTAATGAAATGTGAAGCAGATGTTCCTTCCCTCCTATCTACCTCCCTCCCAATCTCACAATTAATAGTTTGGTTAGCAACCCTCCAGTGCAGGCACGGAGGGGCTGGGGCTGCGGAGACAAGCACAACCAAAGTCACTGTCTTCATGGGGTTTGCATTCTTGTGGGAGGAGACAGACCGTAAGCAAGGAAACAGGTCAACAAATAGAACCAAGCCTGGAAAGCTTACTTTATATATGACAGTGGGGTCTGAATGATGAAAAAGAATCAGGGTTTAAACCTTTGTGGGAAGAACCTTCTAGGCAGACTGAATGGCAGGTTCGAAGGGGCCAGAGGACCAAGAAGGGGACCGCTGTGGCTCTGGCCGTTTGTGGGCCAAAGTGAGATTTCCAAGAGGGGGATGGGGGACAGATCATGTGTGTATGATTGGGTATGAAGTTTAATTTCATGCTAAGTACAATGAGAGGCCATTAAAGATTCTTAATTGGGGGTGGGGGGCAGAAAGGAGCTGATTTTCATTTTGAAAGACTCTCATGTAGTAGGGGCAAGAAGTCTGCAGACAGTTTGAAAGTGATTCATTCACACATACACACAAGCATATAGTTTTAAATATATATATATATGCTTTTCCTGCAACTTTTTATTGGAGTACATTTTTAGAACTCTTTCTCTTTGAAATTATGTTCAGAGTTAGTTTACTGTCTATCTTAGAATATCAAACACATCTTGTTTTTTGACCTTTCTCTATCTCCCCAAATGTAGTAACTTAGTTGGAAAACACACGTTTGGCATTTTTAACATGGCTCCAGAATGTGTTCATCAGATTTGGCTCTGAATAACTTTTGGATTGTTCCAAAACTCAGATTGATTCTTAAAGAAAGAATTCTTTTCAACAAATTCAGTGCCTACTGATGTGACACCTTTTGAGCAGCATCAATGGACTAGGTCATCTATACAGCCCGCCAAGGTGATTACTTTGAAATGAAAAACATTCGTTTGAAGTTATCTTATTTATTTACCAAATAAGTATTGAGCACCAAGCACTAAGTACCAGGTACTGTTTTAGGCACTGGGAATACATCAGAGAACACGCATGCGAGCAGTCTGGAGATAGGCAGAGCCAGGATAGGTTAATTCAGCCACTCAGTGATGTCTGGGTTCTGGGTTGCTTTTCCTGTACTTGTTCTTCTCTCACTATTGTGGGATGTACCATAACAGCTCCAAACATGTCTTGCTCACTGGAGGATGGCCAAGGAAAGAGGTAAGGAAAAGACTTCTTCTGGGTTCTCAGGGATAAAACTCTTCCCCCAAAGTCCAATACCCTCCCACTTGACACTATGTATTCACCAGAATTGAGTCACATGCTCAGCTCCTAAACCGGTGGTCAACAAAGTGGGCCAGAGTATCAAGACAGGTGTAGACCAGTGGTTCTCAAAGTGTAATCTTAGGAACCCTGGGGTGGGGGACATTGCCAACACCCTTTCAGGGAGGGTGCAGTGAAATCAATTTTAATTATAATGCTAAAATGTTATTTGCCCTTTTTACTGCCATTCTCATATGAGTGTATAGTGGAGACGCCTAAAATAGGTACAACAGATTGAATTCGGCAGATATAAAAATCAAACTGCCTTCCATTAGACCAGACATTAAAGAAATCTACAAACTTTCAAAATCATGACATTCTTTACTGTATTGGAGGAAACTAGTTATTTTCCATAAAAATGTGCCATTTACATTAAGGTGTAATTTTTATATTTTAAATTTAATTTCTACTATGGTAAATATCAATAGATATAACCCATATGAACAAAAGCTCTTTGAGACCCTCAGTCAGTTTTCGGAATGGAAAGGGTTCCCTGAAACCAAAAAATTGAAAACTGCTGTTTTTGTTTTTGTTTTGTTTTTTTTTCAGACAGATCGGATTCATCCTTGGGGGTGGGGGCGGGTCTGAACTTTCCAGAGCTCACCTAAGCCTTACCCAAACGTTCTTAGAATCCCCGCTCTGTTAGTGGTTAGATCACAAAAGGGTGTGCCCGACGCTACTTACTGAACTGACAATCAAAAAGGCAGTGCTCTTCCAAGAGTGAGCACTGCCTTTTTGATTGTCAGGGGAAATGGTCAAAATGAAGCCTTGTTATGTCAAGAAAAAACTGTGACATTAAGTTGTTTCCTAAGATGGGAAGGGGTGTGGAATTTTGAGGGGTGGACAGTGGAAATTTCAAAACCCCTCTTGAGAGCAGGAGTAACTCCCTTCCGCCCCCATCAGTAGCCTAGGTTAGGGAGTTAGGTAGTCACTGGTAGTACTTGGTTTCCTCTTCCCCACTAGCCCTGCGCTCATAGCGTCTTTACGAAGATGGGACCCTACCACGCTCTTTGGCTATCGTTCACCTATGCTTACCAGCATCTAGCCAGCCTCCTGATGGCTTAGGCCAAAAGCAAAGAGGAGGATTTCATCGGACTCGGAAGTTGTCACCATGGCGTGCTCATTTTCTGTCTCGATCTTTCATCCAGGGTTGGGGGTCTGTGCGTGTAAACTGGGGGCGGGGGAGGTAGGAGCAGTACTCCGTCCCTTGTTGTTCTGTGTTAATATTTCTTGTTTTTGTCACATCCTATTTAGGTTTCAAAGTGCTCTCAGGAGCCTCCTTAAAATACCAAACCTGTTTCTCCCCTCTTGAGTAAATTCATGCACTTCACTAAAAACAAACAAAATCCATCAAAGCACATCTTTGTGTTTATAACTCAACTCCTATGCCTGCGACTTCACCATCTGAGCCCTTTCCTTTCTCTGGCCCCTCTTCCTCCCTGGAGAATTTTAGGCTGACATGGAATAGGGGAGGAGCGGATCTGACCCCGGCTACGGGTGCAGCACAGGCATCCATTCTCTCCGCACATATTTTGCTGAGTGGGTGTGGGGCATTTCTGCATAAACTTGTAGTTCACGAGTTGGTTAGTATTCTGTCTTCTGCCCAGGTCCGTTTCTTTGCCCTACTTTACATCTAACTTCCCCCGGGTTGGGTTGTGTGCATCCACAATTCCCAACGCTTGAACCTCCCTTCCCCTGGGCCTGACCTAATTCTGGGTGTTGTTTGGTTTATTTCCCCACTTTTGCCAGCGCACGTGGGTCTTCTGGGAGCTTCACTTTTGCTTCTAGGGTGGGTGTTGGGGCTCACTGGGGCTCGGAACACGCGCCTTAAAGCAACCACGACCCGCTCCCCCCACGGAGCCCGGGGGCCCCAGCTCTGCGGGCGCAAGGAGGGGGCGGGGAGTAGGGCCCGGCCGGGTGAATCACAGGGCGTAACAGGTGCCGCAGCCGCAGCTGCGCCCGCATCCCGCTCCGGCTCTAGGGATGAGGTTTTCTTTTCTCTAGGTTTTTTTGGAGGGGGGGAGGAGACTCCGGGGGCCAATGCAGGCCGCGGTTGTTCATCGCCTAGCAACTGGCGGAGCCAATGGGAAAAGGCTGGGCCTGCGGCGCCGGCGGCGCGGGGGCGGGGTGGGAACCTTGCGAACCTGCCGAGGCAGGGGGTGGCCGCGAGGGGCGGAGCGGAGCCGGGCCGGGGGCGGGGAAGGCGGGAGCCCGAGGCCGAGGCGGGGCCGCGGGCGCGAGGCGCTGCGTGCCGCCGCGCCTGTGCGGGCCCTTGGGGCTGCGCGAGCCGGTCTAGGACAGCGAGCGGTGCCTCCCCGCCGCTCTCGGGGGCCGTGACGGTGAGAGCCCCCCCCCCACCTCCGCGACGGGGATTGTGACGCGCCCGCCCGCAGAGGGCCGGGGGCGCCGGCGGGGCCTGGGGCGGGCGCCGGCGGGGAGCCGGAGGGCGGGTGCGGAGGTGAGCGCCGGCACCTGGCTCGGCGCCCCGCTTCTCAGTGAGAGGCTCGGCGCGACCGTTGGGGCCGTTGGAGGAGGCGGGCGAGCCTTTGACCCCGGCCGTGCCTGGAGGAGGAGGTGGGAGGTAGGTGCCAGCTCGGGTCCGCTCCCGCCGGCGGTTGCAGCGCTGCGCCCACGGGAGGGCTCCGGACCGCGGAGCCCAAAACCTTCTCCGGGATGGAGAGAGGGTGGCGCCCGGCGTGGGATGACGAGCGACGCGGAGACGTGGGGGAGGAAGGGATGGCTAGTTTGGGGCTGCGGTGTGTCGCTAGCAGAGGCTGCGGGGTTTGCGGGCTTCGGGATTTGTTGGGGCGAGCCGCAAGAGGCAGTCCTTAGAATGAGTTACTGAGTGGCCCGTGGCCGCTGCAGGGGACGAGATCTAGTTAAAAGTCAAGGGGAAGAGCTTACATCCTCTAAGAGTCAGGCGAGTGTGAAAATATTTTGGTGTAGAATTTTACAGTCAAGAATGGTAAACCGAATTGTGAGCTCCCTGCCCGCTTTTGGGCCAATGCTGATCGCCCTGTTTTGCAAGTCACTTGGGCCCAGGAAATGGAATCCGCTAAATAATTTGTGCTTAGCACATGTAATGTGGGGATCTTTAGGTTGTTACCTCATTTCAAGGTCCATAGTTGTGATTGCCAAAATGTCATCTTGCAAGGCCGATGATGTAGTTCTTGTTGAATCGGAGAGAATTGAGCTTTCCCTTTGGGGGTGGGGAGCATGATGGGGAGAGGATTAGACGAGGCACTCCTCCAAGAGTGGATCAGAAGTGTAAGAAGCTACCTGCAGTTTAAGATTGTTGAGCTTCCCTAACAACACAGATTAGAGTCTGTCTCTCAAGTTGCTTGTGAATGATGGATGCCTTGGAACATTGCGTTGCTCAGGAGGGATTGGTCTCCTGTTTAGGCAGAAGAAAATCCTGGTAGTCTTGATCCTAAACTGAAAAGTGGGTGTGACTTGACACATTTAAGAGACTGAATAAAATTTGAAAAGGATGAGCGATCTGGAGAGAGACAAAAAAATGCTTTTAGAGTTAAACTTTAAGTCAAGCTCTCTTGAAATTTAGAAGAAGTTAGAGGTAGATTTAGGGACTTGGATTCAGTCAGCAAAAGTAATCCATCAAAACTCCTCTCCTAGAGCTATCATAACACAGAGGGCTAGGAAGCTTACGGTATTCATTCACACTAAACAAGTAAAAGCTGATGACCAATTTGACCCTCTGTTGTGCTTGCTGTCAGTGAAAGTTCCTCAAACAAAATGGTTCTTTGAAAAGAGGATTAGCAGCTGATGGTTAAAATGAAGGCTCTTTTGGTGACTTGTGGGGGGCCTTTTCTTCCCTTTCCCCATCTGTGCGATGAAGATAAAAAAGCCCCAGGATTAAGTAACATGGGTGAAGCAGCTTGAAGATAACTGCAGAGACTGTTATTGTAGGATGAAATGTGAAGATCTCCTCATAACACATTGTGCCTTGTGACAAGACTTGTTATAGCACATTCCCTTCCAGACATGCTGAGGCGCTATACGAGAAACTACAATGTTCACTGTTCAGATGATTTGTCAGAAGCCTGAAGGCCAGCACAAAGGTTATATTCTTGGGTTCTCCAAAAACCTGACCTAGCTGCTCTTTGATAAAGCTGGATATGACACGGGTTTTATTAAGGTAGACATTTGAGTGTCTTCTGTGTACTACGCACCTACAGATTAAAAGAGAGATACTGCCCCAGAATTGTGTGATTTTAATTCATTTCCCATCCTTAAATTGGAGGCATTCCAAAGCTTTTTAAGTGATTTTTTTGGGGGTATTTTTTACAATAGTTGCGAATATGTCTTACTGGTTTGACCATTTGCTCAGGACACAAAGGGTTTTGATCCTATGATGGGCTTTTTTGTGTCTTTGGTGATGGTGATTATGATTAGCTGGTAATGAAGGTACATGTTAATCTTGAATTCACAAGTTAATGAGATGAGATGGAATAGAGAAGTGTACCATTCTTTATTGCTAATGGAGGACAACCTGAAATCTTTACTTTTGGTAGTGGGTCAATAGTATACATAGTACCAGCAGATGTACTGAATTATGCTTTAATAAACACTAACAGAGCTGCTCCTTGCCAGGCCTGAAGAGAAAAAAGATGAGTGTTGCCTTGAGGAGTTTGTTTTTAGGAAATTAACAGTGTAGTAAGGGAGAGAGCAAAAATAGAAAATGAAAATTGCAAATATGAGAAGGCTTTAGAAAGGAGAATTTCAGCTGTGTCTTGACAGAAGAGAAGGAGTTCACCTGGTAAGTGCATGGTGTCTGGTTCTGCCCAATATACTGTTGAGGAAGTCCTGGTGGATTGGTTGTTGGAGCCAGGTGGGGTTTGTGAGTGATAAGGTTAGAGAACACGGCCGTGACCTTTGACCCTAAGTGCCAGGGAACCTTTGAAGGGTATTATCCAGGGGGAATTATATTTGATTTTTAGAAGGGTATTTCCACCAAAATCAGTAATTTGAATAATCTGAAAATGTTCTGAGCATAGATGGTCTAAGTAGCTTCTGAGAGACATCAGCCCTACTCAGCAATTAAATACTTGAAAAATATTTTATTGAAGCCCCCAGAAAATTGAGGAAAACAGAAATGATGACTCATACAACCAACCTTTATTGAGCATGTTTTACTTTTAAGATTGGGGGAATAGGGATACAAAGATAAGTAAGTTACAGCTTGCGATGCGGTAAGAGAAATAACAAAATTATAATGCAGTACAGAATCTAAGTGTCCTAAGGGCCATTAAAGAAAAAGTCAGGTTCCCGCAGTGTAGGAGTCTGAGATGAGAAAAGCCACAAACTATCTTTCCCAAGTTAAAAATAAGTTCTTAAGTAGAAGTTAAACTACAGCCAGTTAACCAGTGATGTTCACAGCTCTCATGTTAACTCTTCTTCCCACATTGCCCTCCCTCCCTCTAACTCTGCTGAGTCAAATTTTGGTTTTGACTATCCTGCTATTAGCTACGCAATCTTGGGCAGGTTACTGTTGGACATTATCTTCTCTGTGCCTTAGTCTCATTTGTAAGTTAGGAATAATAATACTTCATAGGGTTGTGATTAAATAAGAAAATATGTTAATGTCCTGAATGGTGCCTGGAAAAATAACTTACATTTATCGGGTATTTAATATTATTTCTATTTGATATAAAAATGCTATAATTGATTAGGAAATAACAAGGGCAGCATCTTTTTTTGAGGTGCTAGTGGATACGTGAGCATCTAATAAACTAATAAAGCCTTTCTACATTTAAACAGGTCCGTTTTCACATTCCGTGAAACTAAGCTTCATGAGCACATGATTTATTGTCTCCTTTTCTTATTTGCTGATCACTTTTCTAATATCTGATTTTCATTTTTACTGTTCAGCTTTGTCATAAAGTCACTAATGGCCAAATCCACCATATTTTTCTGTTCCCATCTCTCTCTTTCATGGTATTTGCCGCTGTTCATCACCCCCCACCCCAAGAGTTTCTTTTCCCTTGGCTTCCCCCCCCCGTTTTTTATCTCCTATATCTAGGTCCCCTTCACTCACCTGCTGCATGTTGATGTTCTTTGGGGTTCTTTCTGCTGCCTCTTTTCTCTGTATGGATTCAACTACCACATATATGCTGATGACTCCTAATTCTGCCCTGACGTCTTTTGATCTCCAAGCCCTAGAGTTTATCCCTATTTGAATGTCTTATGAGGGCTTCTCTAAACGCAGCAAGTTCCACACTGAGCTCATTATCACCACATACTTAACCAGACCCAATTTTATTCACCTTACTCCTCTGTTCTCTTTAAGTGACTCTGTTCTCTGTCTAGTACCAAAGACTGATTTTTACATGAGAGAATAAATGCCTCCCTTTTGTATACTAGTCATCGTGTTTGTCAGTCCAACTTCTGAAGTATTTATCTGTCCTTCACAATTCTCATTGTCATGGCCAAGTCCATCAACCAGGCCCTGACCATTAATTGCCTAGTTAGGTATAATATTTTTGTGCCAGGGCTGCTAAAAATGGAACCTTAATGTTTTGGAAACATCAAGTTGGGAGGAGATTGCTAGAAGAGTATTGCTCTAAAGAAATCATAGCACTATATATGAATTTAAAATCATGTATAGAGTTTGACGAGTGGCCATTAGCTACTTACAATCCAAGGTGGGTACCAGCCATTGCATATGCTTTTTATCTGAAAGTTAGTCTAGGTTATAAAGATCCCAGTCTTGAGTTTGTCAGTCCTTTGCCAGTAGATTATTTGCTTGTCTGTGCTTTCCTATCCATAAGTTGGCACCTTTAACATTATTCTTTTATTCTGTATCCAAGTTTTAGAAGTATCCTTGCACATGAGATCAAGAATATAAACTCCAGAAGACATCCTAGAAATCATCAATAAATACAACCCATCATCAGCTGTGTTATTTTATAATGAAGAGTTGGGCCCACAGAATTTATATCATTTACTTGGGATACTTCTTGAGAGTCAAGAGAAGGCCAGGATCTGTGAGACTTTGGAATCATAAATAGCTCGTTTTTATTCTTACCTTCCATATTATTAAATAGCTGCGTTTTTATTCCTGCCCCCCCCCCCCAGGTTTGTAACTGGGCAAGTTACTTAGTCTCTCTGAGTCTCAGATTCTTCCATCAATAAAATAGTGTTCTATCTCCTCCTTTCTGGGGCCATTGTAAGGATGACATAGCTGATGACCTACATCACCTGAGAGTTGTTGTCTCCCACCAGATTCTTGTAATTAACTAGTACGGGAGTTCCAGTTTTTCACTCCTTATCCATGGATCCTGTGTAGATCTGAATGGCTTCATAGACCCTCTGAAACTATAGCCAAAACTACTTGTCTTTGCACTTTTAAGGGAGGAGAGTCACTGGGTTTGGATTCTGTGACCCAAAACAGTTTAACCCCTGCCTTGGCAGTTGTCAGGCTGAGGACCCAGGGCTCTTAGTGTCTCATAGCCAAGATTGGGTAGAATTTAGAAGTGTTTGACATAGTTGAGGAGCAGTATATATATATTTTTTTAATTTATTTTTTGTTTTTTAAAAGATTTTGAGACAGCATGCACACACGATGGGGGGTTAGAAGCAGTGGGAGAGGGAGAAGCAGACTCCCCGCCAAGCAGGGAGCCCGATGTGGGGCTCATTGGGGTCCCAGAACCCTGAGATCATGACCTGAGCCAAAGGCAGCTGCTTACCCGACTGAGCCACCCAGGCACCCTTTCTTTTTTATTTTATTTTTTTAGTGTAGGCTCCACATGGAGCCCAACGCGGGGCTTGAACTCATGACCCTGAGATCAAGACCTGAAATGAGATGAAGAGTCGGACGCTTACCTGACTGAGCCACCCAGGCACCCGTATATTTAAAAAAAAAATAAAGGACTTTAGGTACAAAGAGTTAGTTACATGGCTTGCCTTAGAACACATTCTCATAACTGATCTATTTACTTAGTTTTAATACTAAATACTACCTAACATAAGCTAGGACCTTAACAATAATCTCTATGTGACCATATGGACGCGACCAATCCTTTGCTCTGTTTGCCTCACCTGAGGCAACTGTTTACTGACTTTTTTTTTTTTAAGATTTTATTTATTTGAGAGAGAGAGAGAGTTGGGAGAGGAGCAGGAGAGGGACAAGCAGACTCCATGCTGACTGCAGAGCCCGATGCGAGGCTCAATAGCCCGACGCTGAAATCAAAACCTAAGCCGAAATCAAGAGTCAGTCGTTCAGCTGACTGAGCCACCCAGGCACCCCTTGTTTACCGAATCTTATATACATTATTCCCTTGGTATCTTTTAAAACATAGTTTTATTGCATCTATGAGTTTTCCAAACACATACACAATTAACACCCATGTTACATGCCCTGTCTTCTGAGGCGCTTTTCACTTATTACAATCCTGAAATTCATCCGCTTAGTATTTGCTGACATTCCTCTAGATTGTGTGTCACTGTAGTTTTCTGATTGCTGCATAATATTCCGTTTTGCATATATGCCACAGTTTATTCATTCTCCTGTTGATGAGTGTTTGGGTTGCTTCCAGGGTTTGCTCTTGTGCTCCTTGGCTCCTGTCAAGAGTGCCACTGTTTATGTTCATGCCTCTCGGCGCTTAGATGCAAAAGTTTCTCTTAGGTTTATACCTAGACATGGACCTGCTAGGTTGTGGAGTGGGTGAATAGGATATATGAATCTCACCTGCCAAATTTGTTTTTCAAAGGTTCTCCCACCCTCCAAGGTTTAGTAAGCCTTAGCCGGACAGTCACTAGGACTGTTATTTTCAACCCTCATCTAGTACTCTGGAACACTTTTACATTATTCCTAAAATCCATTCTGTAGCACCCTTAAGTAAGAATTCCTTTTGGTATTCCATATTCTAAACTGCATAAATAGACTAACTTCTACTGAAGCACATTCTATAGAGTATAGCCATCTGATGCATCAAATTTGATGCATCAGAATCTCATGGAGGTTCTGTTAAAACACTGATTTGTGGGTCCTACTCCCAGAGTTTCTGAATCTTTAGACCTGGAGTGGGACTTGAGAATTTGCATTTTTTTTAAAGATTTTATTTGAGAGAGACAGATTTTATTGGAGATCATGACCTGAACTGAAGTCGGAAGCTTAACTGACTGAACCACCCAGGTGCCTGGAGAATTTGCATTTTTAACAATTTCCTAGGTGCTATTGATGCCACTGGTCCTGGGACCACAATTTGAGAACTATAACTGATGATTGAATTTGGGCTGAATCATTGAAAAAGCTACTACAGATACATGATTACACTATTACAAATTCATGAGTTGTGGTGGGGCTTTTGTTGTTGTTGTTGTTATTTCCATGGTCTTTACTACATTTAGTAATAAAATACCAACGAATGGTAACTTTTTTTACTTGGACTTCTTAGCTGATTTTCAGCCTTAAAAAGTAAGATAGATGTTAAAACGGTGTTTCTTTTTTGTTCTTGATCCTCTTATAAGAACATGATGCTTTCCTACATGTACACTGGAAGAATTTGAAATGGTGTACTGTCTCTAAATTGTCATGCTCTTGATTCATATACTTAGGCCCCCTTGCTGCTTCTCTGAGCTGGCACCAATCAAGATTGAATTGAAAGCCCTTCTAAGATGCAGCATGGCTTAAGTATGGATTCTGGTCTGTCATATTAAAGTAGTATACCTCACACTAATATGTCATTGAGCTTAGTTGACATTTATTCAGCGAACATTTGACTGGATGCCACCATGGGTCATTTATGATACCTCATGGCAAAGCAGAGTACAAAGAGTACGATGCCAGGCCTGCTGACTAGAGGCTCCGTTTAGGTGGTGGGAGAGAAGTTTCATTACAGCGAGATCTATCTGGAAGCACAAACAGAAGGGAATGGCAGTTCGGGGAAAGCCTGGCAATTTGACATCTCTGTTCACTAGATTTTTCAAAAATAATTTGTTTGAATTGCTATAACATTTAATGTTTGTCTGTTCTTACATAGTTCACATCCCAGTCACTCAGTTGAAATAATTATGATCTGATTGTAATTTCATCTCAAGGTGATTTGGTAGAAAAGTGAGTACCTGTGTGTGTGTTCAGTGAAAAGCAGCTCACATACTGTGTATTCCCTCCTCTCCTACGGTAAAGACTGTAGGGTGTAATAGTTAAATGTATTGGACTACTTGGGTTTGAATCTTGGCTTTGTCACATTCTAGCAGTGTGACCTCGGGCAAGAAAGCTCTCTGGGTCTCAGTTTTGTCATCTGTAATGGGGACGGGTAACTCTTTAGGCTTTTGTGAGATTAAACGAGTTAATACACGTAAAATGCTTCCAGTTTTTCCTCGTAAATGGTATATGCTTAATAAATCATTATTGTTAGAATTTGGTAGAATTTCATTTGCTAAACAAACGGTTGTGAAGACCATGTGTGCACATTGTTATAAAAATGTAAAGAAGACATTTTGATATGAATAGCTCTACTCAATTCCATATTAAGTCCCATGAGAAATGTAAAAAACATAAATAATAGACTAAAAATTCTTTAAAGATCATCTAGTTCAACCTCCTTATTTTACAGATGTGGAAACTGAAAACCAGAGAAATGGTGAGGAGCTCAGGCTTGCTCAGTAAATGATAGAAGTGGCCCTGAGAACCTTAGCCCCTGACACCTGGTCTTGTGCTCTTTCACTATCCTCCTGTGCACCTTCCCTGAAATGACAGTACCCTCAAAAACAAAGCCAAACAACAACTAACAATTCTTTTGGGGAGCCACGACCAAAACAGATGAAAACATTAGCAATAGAAAGTCAGTATACAATGAAATATCAGATGGTGTGGCATAACTCTTAAGTGCATACCTATGTAACTTCATCAGCTGTTCTCCTGAAGGAGAGAAATACACCTTACTAGTTGCTTGAGTTATAGAAGGTCGATAGAGTAAGAACATTCTTTTTTGAAAAGAATCTTAATAGTTAAGAATCAAAGTCAGTCTCTCCCTTCTTTTCTCCTACCAAGTTTAGATTATAATTAAACCAGAGGGACAGTCCCCCTTTGCCAGGTCTGCCAGTACTCTTTCTGTCTTTCCTCTTCACAGCAGTGGGGTTTGGGGCGGGGCTGGTGGTGGTGGTGGTGGTGAGTCTTCCCTGATGGGCTAGATCCCCACAGATATGCTCCGACAAAGCAGGGCATCAGTGTAAAGACTGCATCACCTTTGCTTACTTGTATGCATGAATATGTGGGAATGGTGCTAGAAGTGTAATTCATTGGTGGAAAGAATTTATCATTTGTCTAAGTTGGTATTTCCACTAAAAGGTAGGGGTGCTACTATCTGGGATTGAGGTGGGAGTGTTTCCACACACATTACCTCATTAATTCTGCATGAATCCACTGCCTCTAAGAATTTTACAAAATAATCCATGCTCCTAAAACACTCCAGCTATATCAAAATGTACTAGGGAAGAAGTGAATGTAGGTGGGGTCCACCCCTCCCTATACCTGGCATCTCATTCCACAGGATTGTCATGTTAGTAACAGTTTGTAACTTTTCTAGACCTTTCTCCTAAATTCCGGTAGTTTTTAGATAGTTTGATTTTAAAGGAAAATGGTGATCACAGTATTCTTATTATCCATAACTTGTTTTTTTTCCTTGCTATACATGCAGATCTGCCGTAATAATCCCAAAGTAGCCCATGTTTTGGCTCTACTATCTGTATTGGCTTTTAACTGTTTGTTGATGGACATTTAGATTGTCTCCAGTTCCTTGCCATTACAATTTGCTTGCCCATTCATGTGACAGAATATGTAGTAATAGATGCCTAGAAGCATAATTGATTTTTGTAGACTGCTAGATTGCCATCTAAAACTACAAACTACTGACCTCTGCTAAAGTACTGTTGCCCTTACATAATTGGTTATCTGAGTAGCTTTGGGACATTCGCATAATTTCTAACCAGAGAGCCGGTTAGAAATTTGCCCAACAGAGCTGCTTGCTTTTGTGCGTTAAGATACTGCAGATTGATTGATTAATCTGGAAATAAATATTTCGTATTTTTTGTTACTTATGCCATTCTGCCATTAATTTTGGTGTTTGAGAGTGATGCTGTTCATGCCCTTTGCTGCTACCTGTCACTGTATTGCCTTTTAAAAACATGGATTTTTTTTTTCTCATTGTAAGAAAAGTACATTCACTTAACAGAAAATTTGGGAGACACAAAAAAGTAAAAGGATTACCCGTAATTCTCTGTGTGCGTGGGTAAATACATAAAGAGATAAAGTCCCTTTTCTCCTCACAGGTTGGTTTTGTTTTCTAGTTTTTTCTGTTCTTATACAAACTTCTGTGTTTATAGAGCAGAATTTATACCTATATCTATATACTCCTATGGTTTGGGTTTTTTTTGAAGACCAAATAAGGTCGTGTTAGATATTGTTCTGCAAATTTTTTAGTTAACGAAATATCATGAAATCTTTCCAAGTTACTAAAATAATAATAGCTAACATTTATTGAGAACTTGCCATGTGCCCAAGACCCTGTGTTAAACCCTGCACGTGCATAAGCCTAATTAATAAGGTTATTAAATAAATTTTAAAACTCAGTGTGTTACTTAGTCATATGATAATCCTTTGAGACTAAAAGACTGTTTTTACTCTCCTTTTGCAAATGAGGAAAATGAAGTCCAGAGATTTCTGTTCAGGGCCACTTCGTTTGTGGGTGGTGGAACTGGGGTGGTCTGACTTTGGATCCTGTGCTTTTAACCATTATAGCATCCTGTTTCTCATACTGCAGCAACGGTGGGCCCTAGGGTGTGTGTCAGAAGTTGAAAATACAGCTCCCAGGGCGCCTGGGTGACTCAGTCGGTTAAGCGACTGCCTTCGGCTCCGGTCATGATCCTGGAGTCCCGGGATCGAGTCCTGCATCGGGCTCCCTGCTCAACAGGGAGTCTGCTTCTCCCTCTGACCCTCTTCCCTCATGCTCGCTCTCATTCTCTCTCGCTCAAATAAATAAATAAAATCTTAAAAAAAAAAAAAAAGAAAACAAAATACAGCTCCCAAAGCTACTAAGAGGGTGGCTTTCTAATGGCAGATTGTGGCCTGGAGCTTCACCGGGATTGTATCCTCAACCCAGAGGGATGCACAGGCAGTATTTTACCGTCATCTGTGTCTTCACGCTGTCTCGTGCGATCCTGGCCCAGCTGGGGGTACCGGTTAGTGAGCGGTGGCCGTTAAGGATCCCTGGGAGGAGTACTGTTCCCCGAGCTTCGCCGCCGCCGCGGCCGTGGCAGCGTGTGTTGGTTAAGAGGATGGGCTCTCGAGTCTGGGGAGGGGGCGGCTAGCTTTTCTGTGCCTCAATTTCCTCATCTGTAAAAAGGAGATAACGTAGGATTGTTGTGAAGATCGGCTTCATAATATGTGTAAAGCGTTGAGAACAGCATCTGGCACATGTTTGTTACATCAGTTCCCTCTCTGCCAGGTGTGCAATGCTTAGTTTTCTCCTGTGACCTCATTACATTCCCACAACCACCCTCCAAAGAAGACGGTGTCACCCCATTTCCCGGGAGACCCGGTCACGACGGGACCCCAGCCTGTCTGGCTGAGGCCTGTGCAGCTTGCGCTGAGCGCACCGTGCTCCCAGGTGTCAGTCCCCCGAGCAGCAGACTCAGCCAGAGGGGCAGGTGGTGAAGGCAACGCCGCATTTTGCATTTCAGCCATTCAGATATTTATTCAAATTTAAGTTATGAGGAGTTTGTGGGAAAGTACACAATTAAATTCTGCCACGCAAATGAACTCATTTAGATTTTAAATTTGTAAAAGGTAGATTTTCTAAGAAGTTGAATTAATGTGTTTCTACATTGATGTGCACACCTGAATGGTTTTGTGTGGGGCAGCAGAAGTATTTATAATGGAATTAAAATCTGTAGTCTCCTTTGGAACAATAACACAGATGGTGGTATTCAATTTTTAAATAATCATATTTTCTTTTTGAGAGTAATAACATCTATTTAAAATATGCGGATAACAATTTTTAATTTTTATGCCTGCATTTGTAAGCTAGGAATAATATTTAAAGATTGAGTTTTAGTAATTTTATTTTCTTAGCCTGACAATTTGGTAAGTCTAACTTTGTGAGATTTTAGCCGAGATTTTAGTTGTTAGCTGTTTGTGACAAATCCTGTGCAATATTTAGAAACCTAGATGGCATAATGTTACTGCTTCCCTGTATAATGAAAAGCTATTATTTTCTGACACTTGATTGAAGTTTTAGAATTCTGATTAGGTAGGCAGTTGTGCCTTCTCAAGTTTGAATTTCAAGTGAACTTGAAAAGAATACTTAAAATATTGTACTGTGTGAAGGAAATCTTGTAATCAAGATACTACTTATGTTTCTGCTGAGCTCTCGTTCAGTTGGTAGATGTGTTAGAGATTTAGGAGATGAAGAGAGAGATACTTTTCTCCAGAGGACTCACATCTTTGGCCTCTTTTCCATTGCTGTTTTCCTTTATCCACCTTTGCTTGCTGGAGTGAACGTGTGGATTTATCATCAGTTATTGAGTCTTGTTCTGTTAAGATTAGTGGGGGGAAGACAGGAGTGTGAAACGTGCAGCGTGTGAGAGTCTAGCTAGGAATGATGAAACAAATCCGTAAACAGAGAACCAAGAGAGCCTGTGGGGCGGGGGTGGGGGGTGGGTGGCTGATGGTGGTTCTTCTGGGCTTGGGGAAGCATTCATTTTGGGTTAGGTGAAGGGAAAGCACAGGTTGGAGGTGGGTGGGCCGTGTGCAGGAGGCAGTTCATTTTCTAAATATTTACTGAGCATCTGCTTTGTTTCAAGCACTGATACAACAAAGATCCCTACCCTGTAGGAAAGCTCGTAACTTCCTGTAGAAGTTCATAAACCAGTAGGGGAGGCATCTCCCTGTAATAATACGGAGCGATTAATTGTACTACTGGGGGATATTGTCATAAAGCTGATTGTTGCACTTGTAGTGTGTGATGTCACTTTAGTTACGTTTCAGCTAGAGACAGGTAAATTATGGAAGGGACTCAGAAATGTGTGTGTGTGTGTGTGTGTGTGTATATATATATATATATATTTTAAAAACTTGTATTACTTATCTATTGCTGCATAACAAATGACTCCAGAGCTTCGCAGCTTAAAACACCAAGCATTTATTTTCCAATTTCTGTCAGTCACAAATCTGGGTGTGGCTTGTGTGGGTGCCTGTGGCTCAGGATCTCTCACTAGGTGGTGATCAAGGTGTTTGCCAAGGTGGTAGTCATCAAGGTTTGCCTGGGGGAGAATACTTCTAAACTCACTCCTGTGGCTCTGGGCAGGCTCCAGGTCCTCACTGGCTGTTGGCTGGAGATATCAGTTAACCTTGCCACAGCAGCCTCTCATGACAGGGATCAGAGAGACAGTGATAAGGGATCCCAAAAGGAAGTCACGCCTTTTAGTCACCTGAATTTGGAAGAGAAATCCCTTTTACCTCTTGCTGTAGTCTACTTTTAGAAGCTAGCCACTAAGTCCAGCCCACAGCCAAGGAGTAGAGGCGCCCACAGGTGCATACGCCAGGTAACAGGGATAATTGGGAGCCATCTTAGAGGTTGCCTTCCCCCCATATTTTACAAGTGATCCTTGTATATTGAGACCTTGAGACCCCTTGAGTTTTTTGGATAAAAGGAAGAGCAATAACCAGCCAAGGAACTTTTCTGCTGGAAAAAAGATAAAAAGAAAAACAAGTGTAAGTAACCTGAACCACAAATGTTTTTACTGAACATCTATAAACTTTGAGTTTTGATGTTGTCTTAAAATGGTAAGATGAGTTATTTCACCCTCGTTAAACTTTCAGTAGAACTGATCTCATTTCTGAGAATTGTTTTTAAACCTTTTCAAAGCAAAGCATTTCTAAGTGAGAAAAAAGCTGTCGCTTGTGACGTAGCAGAGAAGTTTACAAGTGTGCCTCAATATAAGTTGGAGGTGAGTTCCTTTAAGGATTGTACGCTCTGAGTGGAATGATTTCAGGTGAACTCTGGGACTCGTTCTTTTAAAGAAACTTGATGGAAATCTTTTTTATTCTCCTTTTAACTCTGTAGAGGTTTGTGTGGACAGTGTAGAAAGGTTATGTGGTGATGGAGTGAAAAAAGCATTTTTGAAGACAGATTTGTGTCCAGGCTTCACAACCAATTAGAAATGTGGCCTCAGGCAATCCTGTTAGCTCCCCTAAGCCCAAGTTTTCTGTCTATAATATAGGTAAATATATATGAAAGAAAGTGCTTTGACATGAAGAATGATAGATGTATGAAACTTTATTAAAATCTTCACTTCAGAAAGGGTACAGTTATGTTAAGGTCAAATGTCTCACTAGTTCCCCATTTTCTGTCAGGATTCTAACCCAGAAAATGCTATTAGATAATTCTTAAGGTCTGCGTAATCATTTTACCCGGGAAACACCACACAGTACCCTTGCTTATTTACACCCGAGATATGACACCATATGAGGGAAGCCAAAGTAGTTCCTCAGAAATAGTAAGGTAACATTTTTACTGAAACTATTGCAATGTTACTGCAATTAGTAAGATTTTCTGTTATGTAGACTGACTTACTGGAATGTGCATTGAGAAATACTTGGAATCAAGGAAGTTTATTAGGTGCCTATATACATGTTATCCACCAGGAAGGAATAAAACCATGTCTCTCTGACTTAAAGATTAGGAGGAAGAATTCTTATGGATTACTTTATAGATGTTTTTTTCTTACTTTAAGTTATTTCAGGGTTAATCCTCAACAATCTTAGATGAATGAAATGACTTTTACAGGGTGGCTAAATTGTTTAATCTTCAAGTTTTGCTCATAAAATTCACTCATGAATTTGTCCTCTCTTGCAATCTGGACAGTTTCCCTAACCAGTGGTATAGAGAAATGGGGGTTACAGATTACTTGAACCAAAACATGATTTACTGTCAGCTTCTTCCCTTTCTTCTTCTATAATGAAACTCTAATAACAATGCTAGTTATAACCAAGTTTGTTCTTGTATGCTCATGGTCTACTGTCGAATGCTTTGCTCTGACTTGATTAATCTGTAATATGGAACTTCATTGTGTGCTCCAGCACTCAGCTTTAACGGACTGAGCCACCCAGGCGCCCCTCCAGCACTCAGCTGTAATGGAGTCCTTCTTGGCTGCTTTTGAAGCTTTCAAGTTGAAATGTACTTGTGATGGTATTAGGTTTATGCGAAGCGGAGGTTCTTCTGTTACCTTTTTTTTTTTTGCTTTTGAAATTAATACTGATGTCTTATAATATCTTTATAAAATAGTTTGTAACCTTCAACAATGAAATTTGACTGTGGTTGAGCTAGAATAGGATAACTTGCTTAAATTAGTCTCTCAGTTTCGGCTTGTATATTGATTAAGAGTCTGGGTAACTTTTATCACAAACCTCCTAGTGTATAACTTGGTGCATCATTGAACAGAATACATAGAAACCGTGAGATTGTGTGAAATCATATTCTGTTGGTAACTTCTTTGTTTCGTAGTGCTTCAAAGTGTTTTGGTTTTCATTGTGAACATTTAACTAGACCTAAATATTTCACAGTTGGTTGTTTTTGTTGTTGTTGTTTTTGTTATTCTAAATAACAGGGCAGGGAACAGTTCACCGTCTGAACCCCTAGATGCTGGAGAGCTAAATTCACAGAGGAAGAATAACTGACTGAAATTACAACTTTAAAGAATGGATGTATAGTAGACATTCTGGTATTTGATCTTTCTGTATGAGGGGAAAGGCACTTAAGGCAGTGTTGTGTCTTATTTTAAAAAAAAAAAACAAGAACAAGAAGGGCTTGGAAAAGTGCCTTTTTCCTCTGTTCTGTCCCCCCCCGCAACCTAACAATTACAAAGAATTAATCCCACTGCCTAGTGTGGTTTTATGAGGATATCTGTCTCCAAATTTTCTAAGGTGTTCAACTTTTATTAAGAGCAACAGTGCCTTTTGTTATAGGTTTTGGAATCCTGTCATTTATACCAAACAGATCTGTATCCAGATAATGATGATGATGGCGATGATGAAGACAGTATTAATTCCGTGTGCCCCATATGCCAGGCCGTGTGCTGAATACTTCTTTATATGCATCATCTCACTTAATCCTCTGGGGAAACTGAAGTAAGAGTCATTATTATGGCAGTTTACCAGTGAGGAAACCAGGGCTTGGAAGGGTTTAGTAACTTAGCCAAAGCAGAGCTGGGTTAGAGTAGATGGGTTTATAAGTCCCTTGGATCTTGTTTTGTTTATGGCTACTATCTCTGGAAGCGAAACGTAAAATCATTGTCTTGTCTTGGTGCAGACTGAACTTTTATTCTGCTCCTCCTGTTGCTGAAGGCACCCATATAAGGACGGGGAAGTGCAGAATGGTTCAGGTTGCTCTTAGCAAGGCACATGAGTAGAAGAATAGCAAAAATCCGCACCAGACTTGGCAGCCCCCCTATGTGTGTGACACTGTAACATGCACTACAACACATCGCATCATTTGCATTGGGATATATTGTAGGCTCCTATATGACCTAGGAATCATCCTTGATTTCTCTTTTGCCCGTACTTCATTCTGTCTTCAACTCCTGCAGGTTCTTTCTCCAGAACCCATCCCTGATTCATCCACCTGTGTCCACTCCTGCTGTTCTAGTCGTAGTGTTAAAATGGTCTTGCCTAGTTGCAGTGGCCCGGTATCTTCCAGCCTCCCACTGTCGCCCACCTCTAATATACTCACAGAGGGTAGAGTAGCTGAAGGGATCTTTTTCAAAGCCTAAAGAAGATCCTGTTGGCTTTCCTGCCTAAACTCCTTCGATAGCTTTTCATTGCAACTTAAGAGAAAATCCAGCTTCCTACCCTCTCTCCTTGTGTACTGTGCTTCAAAGGTACTGGCCTTCTTCGTGGTTTTCATATTTACCAAGTTCGTTTCCATCTTGGGTCTTTGTACCTGCTGTTTCGTCTGCCTGGGCTGCTCTGGTCACTGATCATCTTGTGGTTGACTGTGTATCATTTAGGTCTCAGTGTCCTGGTGTGGCCTTCCTTGGTGAATCTGGATACCCTCGCTCCAGTACTCTCATGTTACTGTGTTTTGTTTTCTTTATAGTCCTCATCACACGCTGTTATGTTAATTTATTACTTAGTTATCTATTTCCACCCCCACTAGCATGTGAACTTGAGGGCAGGGCCTCCCTTGTGCCTAGAAGAGTGTGCCTGGCATGTATAGCACAATTAAAAATCTATTGAATGAATGAAAATTTTCATCTCACTTCAGTATTACATTATGAATATTTCTCCACGATCTTTTTTTTTTTAAAGATTGTATTTATTTGAGAGAGGGAGTGAGTGAGAGAGCGTGAGCATGAGGGGCTCTAGGTGGGGATGAGGGCCGGTGGTGGGGGGGGGCAGTGAAGCCGACTCCCCCACCGAGCAGGGAGCCTGATGATGTGATGCAGATGCTGGACCTTTGGGTTCATCTCCTGAGCCGAAGGCAGATGCTTAACCAGCTGAGCCACCCAGGGGCCCCTATTTCTCCACAATCTTAAATATTCAGAATAGGGGTTGTGAACTCTGATTCACAGTCCAGATCTGGCCTAAAGACACATTTGATTTGGCTTATTAAAAAATGTTGTCATTAGAAAGGTAACTTACATCCAGTGAGGTGCCCGGATCTTAAGGGTACAACTTGGTGGCTCGTGCAGCCTTCTCTCAGATCACGATGCAAAAGGCTCTCTCACATCCTCCTTCCAGCCACGCCCCCTTCCCACAGGATACCTTGCATAATCTTTTTAAGTAGCTTCTCACATTAACGAATTTCGAGATTCCACATAAAAATCCAGAATTCCAACATCCCTTGAAAGATGGAAAGATAGCAACACACGACCTGCTTTCTCTTTTGGCCGCCGTTTATTGTAACTGAGAAGCAGGTGTCCAAAGTGGTGGCACGTGTCCTCCAGTTTGCCTGTAGTCATCACTCCTCCTCCTATCCCTGACCTTGAAATCAATTCCCAGTTGTCATTTATAAGTTCATTTGAATTTTTTTATGCTGGAGAAATACTCATTTCTTCCATTTTCTCTATAAAAAAGTGGAAACATGATGGTAGGCTGAAAGTGTATGTGAAACAGTTACATGAAAGGTTCTTAACACTTAGTCCCCTTCATTCATATGGTAACCACCTTAATTCCACCTGGTTGTGTTTAAAGATGTTCTGTTGTATAAATGTGTCATTTAACCAGTCTCCTGTGGAGCATATAACCTATTTCCAGTTTTTTGATGTTATCAAGAACAATGTGTAGATGAATTTTTATACAAATCATTTTTTTTCTTTTCCAAGTTTTTATTTAAATTCCAGTTAACGTACAGTGCAATATTAATTTCAGGTGTAGAATTTAGTGATTCATCACAACAAGTGCTCTCTTTAATACCAATCATTTAACCCATTCCCCCCCCACCTTCCTCCAGCAACACTCAGTTTGTTCTCTACAGTTAAGAGTCTGTTTGATGGTTTGCCTCTCTTTTTTTCCCCGTGTTCGTCTGTTTTGGTTCTTAAGTTCCACATGCAAAAATAGGGAATGCTTCATAAATTTGCATGTCATCCTTGTGCAGGGCCATGCTAATCTTCTCTGTGTTGTTCCAGTTTTAGTCTATGTGTTGCCAAAGCAAGCACAAATCATTTTATTAGGATAAAATTTTATAAGTGGTATTTCTAGGTCAAAATATATTTCATTTGTAAGATGTGATACATATTGCCAAATTGCTGTAGTAGTATGAATTGATGGGATCTTTCTGGAGAGCAGTGTATGGAAGTAGGCTTTTTTCTACATCTGTGCCAACATTGGGAATAGTAATTAAAATTTCTTTTTGCTAATATAGTTAATAAAAACAAAAAATGAAAATGTTAGCCAAGAAGTTTTTCATCCTCTTACCTGTATAAATACTTTGTACTTTATTTTAAAGGATTTAATATAGAAATCGTTATTACTTAGTACAATGCTGTACCTTAGATTTATATTGTGAGTCAAATCATGTATCATGTACTTTGTAAACGAAGTAATGTGAATGCCTTGGTAGAAGTTGTTAACCCTTTACTCCTGATCCTTAAACACATGCGCGTGTGCACGCGCACACACAGGGTTATTATTGAGCTCTACCATGTTCTGTATGAGAGTGTATGGAAATAAATAATGCAAAATCCTTCTTTTTACACATTGATTTTATATTTGCTTTTATATTTTTAGTTAAATGTTACTGTTTTACAATTTGCTTTTTAAGGAGATGCCTACATAGAAGAGTGACAGCAGCTGGACTAAATGTTTAGCCGCTGAACTGGTTCCTCAGGTAGCCCGGCCCTCGTGACTGCTATGGGAGAGTGGATGACTGTTACAGACCCAGATCTGTCTTCAGGTAACGGTCTAAAATAAGGGTAGACTAAAGCAGTAATTGTAAAGGGGAATTTTTAAATGAAACTATAAATAATTACCACAAATATCGAAGATGTGACTAGAGAGAGACATAAATAGTTGTAAAATATCTAATTTTTATTTTCAGAAAGTTTATCTGGGAAAGCTAAGAATTGTGCCATAATTAGTGGGGTTCAGTGCCTTTGATAGATGATGGGTTTGATTGTTATTATCTTGGAGAGGAATGTTTATGCATTTGAAATAAATTTATTGGGTACGTCAGTACGTTGCTGTGATTTATTCCTTTAATCCATAACTTTTGACTCAGGTGGTTTTTGTCTGTTATTTTTATAAGTCTGAAATACTGTAAGTTAAGGTAGTATATTGTAGCTTAACATGCCTACTAAGGGCACCTTATAGTTGTATCTTTTTGAAAAAAGTACAGTTGACTCTTGAATAACATGGGTTTGAACTGTGTGGGTCCACTTATACACAGATTTTTTTCGATAAATGTAGTACAGTACTGTAAATGTATTTTCTCTTGTGATTTTTTCCCTAGCTTTATTGTAAGACTATACTAATGTGATACATCAACTGTTATTGGTAAGGCTTTTGGTCATCAGTAGGCTATTAGTAGTTAAGTTTTGTGGAAGTCAAAAGGGATACACAAGGGGGCACCTGGGTGGCTCAGTCGGTTAAGGGGCTGCCTTGGGCTCAGGTCGTGATCTCAGGGTCCTGGGATCAAGCCCTACATAGGGCTCCTTGCTCAGCGGGGAGTCTGCTTCTCCCTCTCCCTCTGCCCCTCCTCCTGCTCGTGCACATGCTTTCTCTCTCTCTCAAATAAATCTTAAAAAAAAAAAAGTGATACACAGATTTTCCACTGCATGAGGAGTCGGTGCCCCTAACTCCTGTGTTGTTTAAGGGTCAACTTTATGTAGTTTTCATGCAAAAAACAGCTTTGTCTTAATTTGAAAATACTTAAAAATATTTATGTAATTCAAGATCTTTGGTAATGGAGATAGTTTGCATATGTTTTATAAATTGAGTAAATGCCTTTTATTCTTTCAGAAAGCAAAAATATCTGTCAATATACCTCAGAAACAAAGATGTCTCCATCAAGTTTATACTCACAGCAAGTGCTATGTTCTTCAATACCTTTATCAAAAAATGTGCACAGTTTTTTCAGTGCCTTCTGCACAGAAGAGAATATTGAACAAAGTATTTCATATCTTGATCAGGTAAAAAAATTTTTTTGTGTGTGAGAAGCAATAGCATAAATCATGTTATATAATAGAACATATCAAAGTTACGAGAAAAATACTTGTCAAGCACACGTATGTTGTTAACGTATTGACCTGTTATGTAACATAACTAGATGGGCAAAGAACCGTGGTGACCGTTTAGTCTGGATACATGGTAAACGTGTTTGTCAGGAGCAGGTTGGCCTGCACATCACTCTAGGGACCTCTCCACCAGGAGTCTCTCCCTTATTTTACGGATGTACTAAGTGCCTTGCCCCAGGACACAGGCACTTGTAGAGCAGAGGCTAAAAAGAGCCCAGTTCTCTCAGTTCTTTGTCCTTTGGGATGTTTACAATTTTCTTAACTCAGGATAGTGTTCATTATTTCTGAGAAAAGATTTCTATCCTTTGTTTCTATACTGAGTTGTCTGGTAACCAACCTTGAGGAAAACATTTTCTCTTACCAGGAATTGACTACTTTTGGTTTTCCTTCATTATATGAAGAATCCAAAGGTAAAGACACAAAGAGAGAATTAAATATAGTTGCTGTTTTAAATTGTATGAATGAGCTACTTGTACTTCAGCGGAAGAACCTTCTAGCTCAGGAAAACGTAGAAACACAGAATCTGAAACTGGGAAGTGATATGGACCATCTACAGAACTGCTATGCAAAACTTAAGGTAGAGATTGCATGTCGACCTGTATTTCAATAAGCCAACTGTCTCATAAGCTAAGCCAAGTGGTAACAGTGTTTTCTCTTTAATATTTTTAGGTTTTTATACATCCTACAATGCCTAAAGGATAGAGGTTATCCCTGAGGGGGTAACTGTGGTGGGCTGGAGGGGGTAGTTAGTAGCCTCCAAGGTTATAAAAAGGCTGTGAGTTGTGGATGATACTTTAATCTTAATCAGAGAAACCTATGGAGGGTCTTATGAATTAGACTGATTTAGAGTTGTAAGCCCTTGAAGGCCGCAGTTCTGCATTAAAACTTTTTATATGTGGGTAACCTTGGCTGAATGATATTGGTAATCCAGGCCTATTTAGCCTTTCCTTCCAAAGAGTGGTTGCTTATTAGGACAGCCCAGAGTATAGACTGTTTTCCAGGAAATCTTCTAATTCAGGTTTGACCTAGGCCAAAATCCGGTATTTTTCTCTGGACAGAAATGTGTGTTCAGTGGCAAAAGTTGCCGATCTGTCCTTGAAGAGTTTCTGGATCCAGTATAGGATTCATTCAATTCATTGAGCAAAATTTATTAAGTATTTTTGTGCCAGGTGCACTGGGTTTCACAGAGGAGTGAACCCCAGTTCCAGCTCTCGGGATTGTAGTCTAGTGGAAGGAGATACATTGAACCATAATTATTTGCTTTGTTCGTTGTTCTTGGTGTGGGAGTAAGAGGAGGCTTCACAGAGAGTTAACACTTGATCTGAGGAGTATATAGAAATTTGCTAATGTTTGGAAAAGACATTCTAGGCAGAGGGTATATAACCTGTTTACTTCGGCTCAGGTCATGATCCTGGAGTCCCGGGATCGAGTCCCGCATCGGACTCCCTGCTCAGCAGGGAGTCTGCTTCTCCCTCCGACCCTATCCCCTCTCATGTGCTCGCTCTCTCTCTCAAATAAATAAATAAAATCTTAAAAAAAAATAAAATAAAATAAAGCATAGAGGTATGAGAGAGTATTTGACTTCCAGAGACTAGTCATTCGCTCTGTAGGGGCTGAAATGATGATGATGATGAAGAGCGATAGAGGTGAGGCTGGGCCCCAGGCGTCCGAGGATGTGAGAGGCATTGTGCAGACACACGAAGGCACCAAGGAATGTAAGCGAGAGGAAGGCATCCTGGGCGTCATGTAAACATCAGCCTGGCAGTAGGGCAGAGAAACTATGCGGAAGGTGCAGATTTGTATTTGGGACGGAGGTGGGGAGCCCAGAAGCCTTGGTGGAAAGGACAGCTGTTAGGAGGCCTTAGCAGCTGCCAAAGCCAGAGAGATTTTGGACTTGAACTAAGGTCGTGCTAGTGGAGATAGTAAAAGTGAAATAGGAAGCAAACTTGGGAGGTAAAATGGGTAGAATTTTATGAAAAATTGAATTTGGGGAATAAGAGACTCATGAATTTATGAGACCGGCCTGGTCTCTGTCTCAAGTTTACAGGGGATGATGGTATGAGATAAGTGATGTAGGAGGGGGGTGTATAGATTTGCAGGGCTGGTGGGGAGTTCAAGTAAAGTGCTGATCATCACTCAAAGTGAATCTGATTTGACATATATGGGACATAGCAACTGGCCCAGTGCCTTTAAGTTCAGTCTTTCCAGATGGTCTGGCATGATAGGAAGTCGCAAACACTCCGAAGAAGAGGGTGCCAAAAATTCTGACACCTTTAGAGTTATCCGAGGTATATTCCTAAATGTTCTAAATTCCTAAATCTTCTTGAGGTCCATTGTTACAGGGATTGTCCAAGTTGTTAATTGTGGTCAGTTATGGCATAACTTGAGTGGTTTTTATATTTTATAAAGATAAGAGGATTTTAAAAATATGCCATTGGCCTCATGCAGAACTTGGCACATTTCCTCAGGAAATGTGTGGAATGTATTCAAAATGAACATCTTATCTCATCCTGATTCCAGCAATGCTGCTATTCTGCTCTGGGAAAAAATCTTCAGAGCTTAGCACTTGGAAGGGAGAACGAGGGTCGTGCTGGAGTCCCACCCTTTCTGACCTGAAGGGTTGCTGCTTTGCTTGGTCACATGTTGTCTTTAGACTTAGCTCCATATCACTTTGGTTCTTTCTCAAAGCGTGTACCGTAGAAGTGTTAAAAAGTCCTAAGAGGAAATTTAAAAAGTGTCCAGTGGCAGCATCACTGGAATAAGTGAAGAGCCTTTCGAGGGCTCCACTTTGAAACTCATTTGCGTAAACATAAAAATGTTGGTATTTTAATAAATTAAAATACTATATTTAAACTTAAATAAATTTATAGTATTGTCTTATAATAATTGTTTTGAGTAAGCATTTTGTGTGCCATTAAACTGCAGTTTTAGCTAAGAAACCCCAGTATGTGTATGTTGTTTTTACTAATCTTTGAAGAATTCATTTGCTCCGAGTTCTGTGTTAATTTTAATCACAGTTGCATGTGGATGTTCTAGGAACAACTGGAAACCTCCAGGAGAGAAATGATTGGGCTTCAGGAAAGAGACAGACAGTTACAGTGCAAGAACCGGAATTTGCATCAGCTACTAAAAAATGAAAAAGATGAGGTGGGTTATCAGTTATTGAAGATAAAGTTTAAATAATTTTTTTTTTTTTTTTGGATTTGACGTGACCATACCCCACTTTAAAACAAGAGCATTAATTCATCCTTTGTCAAACTGGTATGGTGGACCTCTGTGTACAGCATTGCAGCATATTTAACTGAGATCAGGAGCTCTCTGTGGCACCCCCTGCCCCAGGTGGATTCATGGTGCTTAGTATATTGGTCCGTAGCTTGTGACAGCCGGTGTCCTCTACTGTCCGTCCTGGACGCCAGTGCATTGTCACTTTTTCTCAGGCACAAGGGTGCTTTAAATGCAGATCTTTTATTCTCTGCCATACCTATACTTAAATCTGGCATGCCTCTTCTTTCTCTGTATTAAATACTGACATTGTTCATCCCATCAAGCAATTAATTACTTGACTAAATGGACACAAGAGTTATTGTTTAGGGGAAAAAAAGCAATTCACATTTAAAAATCTTATTTCTGATTGTTAAAGACATCATAATTTTAATCTCATTTATGCTACAATGGCTAGTTAGTATTTGGATCTGTAGAGTTAATGCGTTTGAAATTACGATTTTTTAGTTTATATAAGAAGAAACCATTATGTTCTGACTGCTCTGCAGTTTGATCCCTGACCATGTGATAACCAATAAAAAAATATTTATGTTCAATGTTGTATATGTGTTTTTTGAACTATAAGGACTTTTAGGGGAGCTTATTTCTTTAATGATTTTATAGTGATTTAGACAGATTGTTTTGTCATATTTTGACAATTTAGTAATATAGTTAGTGGATAGTGAAATTTCTTAATTAAACTGCAGGGTTGCTTATGCATTTCCTTGAGTTATTTCACAGAAAATTTTGACATGATCTGCAGATTACACCTAAGTGATTTGAATATAGTTAATCTTTAGTAAGAATTAAGTTAAACGTGGTCATCTCCAGCAGAGATTAAAGATGTTTGTATAGACTAGAACACACTTCCTGTCAAGGGCTGCCTGAGAAGCCACAGTAGATCTAAACATTGAGCTGTAGGGCCTGACGTATAGTAGGTACTCAGCAAATATTTGAGCCGGATTCTGTCTGCTGTTTGGACTTACTCTCATTTGAGAACTGTTAATGATCAGATAAAAACAAACCAGTTTATGTGCTATGATGTGCGGTGGCTAATTTGTCACAGATTAATAAGGAATAAAGTGATTCAAGTCAGTAGTATAAGGAAGTCACTACAGGTGATCGGATCAATTCTTGTTTCAGACGAAGCTTTAATCACTTTAATACTTCTGCACAAGTTTCTGGTTTCTAAATGATCAGAGTCTATATGTAGCATAAAAGGGGTAGAAAAATAATTTAGGAAGTTAGCAGCTCTAGAAATTTCAGAATTAAAAAATAAAAACTTTGTGATTCACTAATGATAACTTTAAAAAGTGATTTCCAGTGGTTATTGAGAAGGAAGAATAATCCTAAAATAAGCTATTTTATGAGGAGGTGAATGCTAGTTCTTTTCTTTTTTGAATTTACAAATTTTAACGGGTTATCAATCATAAGGATTCATTTGTTGGAAAATGCTTTTTTCAGGTACAAAAATTACAAAATATCATTGCAAGTCGAGCTACTCAGTATAATCATGATATGAAGAGAAAAGAACGTGAATATAATAAATTAAAGGAACGTCTACATCAACTTGTTATGAATAAGAAGGATAAAAAAATAGGTAAGAAACAACTGGTTAAGATAGAGGAAAATAAACAAATAAGCTAATATGCTAAGAAATAAATGTCAGTTGGAGCGGAATACCTCATGAAGTATTTTTATGCTTTATGCAGTTGTTTGTAGATGGTGTGTATCTGTATAAACTAGAAATCGAGATAACTCATTAGTGAAAAATAATAATTTTGCTTCCTTTGTTGCATGTAAGAGTTACATTTCTTTTTAATACGACTGTTGTACTTCCACAGAGGAAAAACTAAGCCAGGGGATATTCTCATCTTCCATAGCCAAAAACTGATCATATGAAAAATCACGATGAGTTTCTGAGTATCAAAACAAGTGTGATTTTAGAATTGACTTCATAAAGTTATTCATCTGACCAAATCATTTACATCAGTTCCTTTTAATAAGTGTGGTTGTGCATTTTTGAAGCAACCAGTCTGAAAGATGGACTGCGAATGTTATGCTTATGTTTGTTCATAAGGTGTACTTTTTTCTTGTGTCATTCTTTTGAAAATCATTTGTCAGCTTCATCCAAGTATGTGCATAATTTCAGGGAAATCACATAGACGAAAAAGTAGAAACACACGTGCGCACGCGCGCAGCCAGGTCCATGCAGATACAGTTTTGCTGGCCTGGGAAGATGCGGCATGGGAAATCTATGCATTGATTTATCGAACAGTGGTTTCCAGGTGGACCGTAGGTTGTGTTCTAACCGCCTTGTACGGTAATGCCCTAAGCTGCAGTTTCCGAAGCTGAGCTTGGTCGGACTTGCTGGCACAGCAACTGATTAGCCCATGTCACAGGCTGTCAAGCAGGCCCCTCAGTGTTGGCTGCCTCACTGCCCGTCTGTACAGCAGAGCTCTTGCAGTTAGTCGGCTATCTTTTAAAAATTCCTGAAAAATGAAAGTGTAATAAGCAATTAAGACAAGGTTGGAAAATCTGTAGGTAATCAAATTTAAATTTCATCGGTTAACCTCATGTTCATTCATGAATTATATACAGAGCAGGATGAAATGCTGGAAGTATAAAATGTAACACCTAATTAGAGAAGTTTATTAAAGATGGCACTCTGGTAACAGAGCCCTTATTTTATGGGAGTCTGGCTGTTTCCTAGTCCATACCTAACTGGAAGTGACAGGCTCATAATGATTTCATCAAGTCTAAAATTACAGTAACTTATTGTCATCTTACTTCCTTCTAATGCCAACTGCTTCCATCCCCCTGGGACAGAAGAGAAATTAATACACAGGGGCCTTGACTCCTTTGGTGATGATGACAACACAGGGCTTGGCAGACATTTTCTGTAAAGGTTCTAATAGTAAATATGTTCAGGTTTGTGGGGTCTGTAGTCTTTGGTCACAACTTTCTATCCCTGCACTTGTAGCGTAAAACTATGTAAACAATGGTGTGCCTGTGTTCTAATAAAACTATTTGGAAAATCAGGCAGCTGGCCTGCAGGCCGGAGTTTGCCAGCCCCAATGATAAAGTTAATAGTGATAATAAAATAATATTTACTAGTACTTTAACTGTTTTAACAGCTTCTTTTACTCTTCACAACAACTTTTGGGTAGATACTTTCATCATTCCCTCTGTATTGATGAAGAAACAGGCTTAGGTAGTTAAATAACTGGTTAAGGTCTCAGGGCTTATCAGTGATGGAGAACTGGAACTTGAAATCTGGGCTGTTTGAGCCCAAATCCTAATCTATACCAGGTTGACTTATGTCTCCAGTGTGTATAGAGTGTGTTAGGGTTTTATACACTTAAACATATGTATGGTAAGAATTGGTTTTGTTTTGCATGTTCATGTTTGTAGCTATGGAAGTTTTAAATTATGTGGGGAGAGCCGATGGAAAAAGAGGCTCCTGGAGGACGGGTAAAACTGAGGCCAGGTAAGGTCCAATTTAAATTGGTACATTTCATCAGCATTTTCTTTCTATAACTGCATTTTCATACTGACAGTTTCTTTCTCAGGAATGAAGATGAAATGTATAAAATTCTCTTGAATGATTATGAATATCGTCAGAAACAAATCCTAATGGAAAATGCTGAACTTAAGAAGGTTCTTCAGCAAATGAAAAAGGAAATGATTTCTCTTCTTTCTCCCCAAAAGCAGAAACCTAGAGAAAGAGCAGATGATAGTACAGGAACTGTAAGTGGCTCTTTCCTCTCTAATACAGTTTCGGATTGCTAAGTCGAACAGTTCAAACATTAGCTAGGTATTCCCCGTGGGGACACCCTTGGCATTGTGGACAGGATGCTCACTGCTGCAATGCCCCCAGTCACTGTGACGACAACAACAAAATGTCCCTGTGTGTTTCTAGACATGGCCTGGGGAACGATGAAGGTGACTTTCCAAGGACTGACTCACTGTGATAAGCACTTTAAGAGCATTGTCTCATTTCATTGTTCTAATTTGATGCTTTTCGTATCATCATTATCCCAATTTTATAGCTGAGGAAACTGAGGCACACTCATCTCATTGGCCTTAGTATCACACGTGACAGGACTAGGATTTAAATCCAAGTCTGTCTCACCCCAGAGTTATGTTTTTAACCACTGTGCTGAGTATCCTCTAGTTTAGGTATTGTGTACTTAAGCAGGCTTTACTTTTCAGAGTGAAATATTTATTAACTTTGGGAACCCCCAACTAATCATTCAGTCCAGAAATTTGCGGAATGTACATAATGTTCTGGTCCCTGGAAAGAAAAAGCTAAAAGGATTTTGACTTCTTCCTTTGTCTCAGTTGGGGCTGTTATGACAAACTACTATAGATTGGGTGGTTAAGAACAACAGAAATTTATTTTTTACAGTTCTGGCACTGGGACGTTCAAACTCTGGCTGCCATTAGGGTCAGCGTCTGGGGAGACTATGTCTTCCTGGTCGCACATTGCCGGCGCCTTGTACCCTCACCCTCCCATGCTGGAAAGAGGAGGAGAGCTCACCTGAGTCCCTTTTTAGGGACACTCGTCCCATGCATGAGGACTCTACTTTTCATGACCTCCTCACTTCCCAGAGGCCCCACCTCTGAATACCCGCACATCGGGCTTTAGGATTTCACCATGAATTCGAGGGAACATGAACATTCGGTCCATTGCATCCTTCAGGAAGCTCTTTTGGGGAGATGGGGCATGTGCAAAAGTAATCCTTACACATCTTAGCTGTAATAGGGTGGAACAAAGGAAGTGTAGCAATCAAGAAGGCCTCACGGAGAAAGGGATATTTGAGTTGGTTCTTAAAGTGGGTGTTTTGGGGGTAGAAGCCTGTGACACAAGGGGAGTAATACGTGCAGAGGTCGGGAAAAAACAAGTCCCATATGGTGAAAACTTTTTAATTGCTTTTCATGTTTAAACTCTGGATTCAAGCAAGTGACTAAAATCTGAAAATAACATTGTTGGGAAATGCTAATTATCAGCAAGTCATCAGAACTTGTTTTTTAAACCTATGTGAGGGGATTATTTACCTTGTGGTCAGTCTAACTGATAAGCCCATCCCACCTTCCACCTCTTTTTTCTTTCTTTTTTTTTTAAAAGCATTACCTGAAGTTCTTTTAAACTCCCCAGGTCGGGACCTGCTTGACCTCTGCCTTTTCTCTCAAAGTCTGTCACTTTTTGTTGTGCACACGCACAAATACCTCTCCAGAGTGAGCAGTTTCTGTTACTCTCGCAGCGCGTTCAGTTTTTGGCCCTGCCTTTACTAACATCACCCGCCCGTGTGCAGCACGAGTCAGTAGTAAGTCAAGGACCCTCTCTCCTCGCCACTGCAGCCAGGGGGTAGCATCCTGTATAGTTCTTAAAAATTCAGCTGTTTACCTTTGGAGAAACAATACTCTCAAGTATACTTCTTGTTTTTCAAAGATCTGTTTTTCTAGAATTTTTTTTCTCTTACAATTTAATTCAGTCCTTCCTTTCTTTTAAGGATTTTGGAGCATTATAGCAAGAGGATAAGATTAACCTTAGAATGCCTAGGTAGCCTTGAGGTTTCATTAATTTATTATTGTGCTTAAGTATAGCCAGACATATACCCAAAATTCAAGTTAATTTTTTACTTTCATGTTGTGGTTTCAGAGTTTCAGTCTGGAGAGTGTGAAGGAATTATTGTTCATTTTTTAAATAATGGATTTATGGTATTCTGGCTCGCTTTAACACATAGAGGTTGTAGCTCCTTGGAAGAATTACTGGCAAGTAGCTCCAGAGGCTTGATTGGCAAGAATCAGAGTCACAGTGAGCTCCGTGCTGGGCCTTTCCCCAACCTGCTTCCCCTGGGAGACCTTGACCTCTGGCAGCCTTCGCTGACCTGGGGCTATTGATACAGATCTCCCCACTGAGTCACTCCCTCATTCCTGCTGCACCCGCCTGTGGGAACTGTCTGATCGGCGTTTCTTTCATCTTCGATATGTTCTCTTTTTTTCCCCAGCAAGATATTTTATTGTTCATATTAGGGAAGTATGTCTCTGGAAGTGTATCACTTTCCTGGATGTTAACAACAAATTTAGGACTTTGCAAATTATTATGCAGATATTATACACACACACACACACACACACACACACACACACACACACATTACGTAGCTACAGATTTTTTTGACATAATATATATTAGTACTGTTTACCTATGTTCTTTATCCTGCCTTGATTCTGTGTGGTTCTGTGTCAGTGGTTTTCTGTATTTTCTTATGATTTAATGGTAGAGTAAAAAGAAAAATAATGTCTAGTTTTATTTTTTAAAAGTATATGAGAAAAATAGGATTCACAGTTGCTTCTACTTTGTAGATAACCTCACCGGTTTATTTATTTAAACAGCCTAGGATTGGAGATAAGTTGATCTAACTTCAGATCTCAGTTCTGCCTCTTGGCTGTATGATAGTGGGCAGTATCTCTACTTCTCTAAGCGTCATTTTCCCCACATTGTAACATGATTTGAGGATTAATTAGCTTGCGAGAGCTCTAACACAACACTGGACAGGTGGTGAATAACTCTTCCTCACACAGCTCCGTGACTCTTGTCACTAACCGTATTTGGATTCAGATTCACATTTGAAGAGACTTGAGTTGGAGAATTTCTGTTTTTAATATTAGGTCATATATGCATAAGATACAGCACAGAAATGATTTTGATAGGTGTCTCTGATGATCAGTTTAATTACTACTGCCTGAGTATCTAGAGCCGTTTTAAGATACTGGT
Source organism: Zalophus californianus (assembly GCF_009762305.2). Classification (NCBI taxonomy): domain Eukaryota; kingdom Metazoa; phylum Chordata; class Mammalia; order Carnivora; family Otariidae; genus Zalophus; species Zalophus californianus. The sequence continues at coordinate 70,722,434 of NC_045598.1, read as the reverse complement.
CTTTCCTTTTCATCTCTCTCTTGTAGGTTCTCTCTGATGCTGAAGAAGACGCTGGGGAACTGAGTAGGGAGAGTTTGTGGGACCTTTCCTGTGAGACTGTGAGAGAGCAGCTTACCAACAGCATCAGAAAACAGTGGAGGATTTTGAAAAGTCATGTAGAAAAACTTGATAACCAAGGTAACTTACTGCCTCACTGCATGCAGAGTGAGTTGTGACACTCAGCTCTTAATTTCAGTCACTTGGAAAGTCACGTTACGGGATCAGATCCTGAAGTACTTGAGCTCAGGTTGGTGGTTTGATAATCAAGCTTCTGTCTACTTCTAGAGGTGAGGTTTGAACCTCACTGAGAAATACTTTGCTGCTCTGTGAATCTTTCTGTGAAAAGAGGATACTACGTATCTCCCTCTATTCTGAGGGCAACGTACAGTTGAATAAAGTGAACTGAGTCTCTTACTGATCTTGGAAATTAAGAATTATTAATTGTGATATGGTATAAATATGAACCTGTTGCTTATTATTCCTAGATACTTGCATACTCATGGTTCCTAATTATTTTTAAATTATTTTCAAAATAATATATGTTTAATATAAAATATCAATTAGGAAGTATATGTAGTAGAGTATTCAGGTTTCTGTTCCCTATACATGACACTTAACAGTTTCATGCTTATCTTTCTAGATTTTTTCTGTAGGCATTTACAAAATATATATATTTTTAAAGATTTTATTTATTCATTTGACAGCGAGCACAGGCAGGGGGAGCAGCAAGCAGAGGGAGAGGGAGAAAGCAGACTCCCTGCTGAGCAGGGAGCTCAATGTGGGACTTGATCCCAGAAGCCTGTGATCATGACCTGAGCCAAAGGCAGATGCTCAACTGACTGAGCCACCTAGGCGCCCACAAAATATTTATTTAAAAATATATAAAAAACTGGGGTGCCTGGGTGGCTCAGTCAGTTAAACATCTGACTCTCGGTTTCAGCTTAGGTCATGATCTCAGGGTCATGGGATTGAGCCCCATGTGGAGCTCTGCACTCAGTGGAGAGTCTGCTTGAGATTCTCTGTCTCTTCCTCTCCCTCTGCCCCTCCCCCTGCTCATGCTCGCTTGCTCTCTCAAATAAAATCTTTAAAAAAATATATAAAAACAAAAAATTGAATATTACATATTTTTTCTACACTGCTTTTTTCATTTAACTGTATTATTTTAGACACCATTTCCTGTCACTGTAGATAGTATAGATCTACACTGATGAATGTGTTCTTAATATTTTATATTTGTTAGTTTGCATTCTTTTAAATCAAGAAAATTAAGGTAAATGAAGTCTGTTGAAAGAAAATTTATTCTAAATGTCAAAAGTCACAAAATAACTGTCAATTATCTTCAGTAGTAAAGAGTAATCAGCAAAATTTTGTACTAAAATTAATTTACATGAGATTTTATTGATTTCAGTCACCATCTTTTAGTAAATGGCAAGTATGTTTGGACTTCCTGTTTGTTGAATAGGAATTTGCAAGATTTGTAGCACTGCACTGATCTTTGAAGAAGAGTCAAAAGTAGTTTATGGATTTGTTAATTATTTTTCTCTTTTGTGAATATAGGTTATCCATTTTTTTAAAGATTTTTTTAATTTATTTGAGAGAATGAGCGAGCAAGTGAGAGAGAGAGCATGAGCAGGGTGAGGGGCAAGAGGGAGAAGCAGGCTTTCCGCTGAGCAAGGGGCTCGATGCGGGGCTCAATCCCTGAACTCTGGGATCATGACCTGAGCCAAAGACAGATGCTTATAGGTTGTCCATTTTTAATTAGGACATAGTCTTGAATAAATATGGATTACAAATTAAATGTTCGTAGTAGAACTATCAGTAAAGATACCATTTTAGTCCAAAAATAGTACTAGTTTGTAGTTGTCATAAATCCCTTATAATAAGTTGCTTTGCTTTTTAAATTTTTTCATAGTGCTAAAATACTATAAATTTAGTTGTATTATTATTATAGCTTACGAAATTTTTAAAGGGCAAAGGGAATAAGTACCTTTTAGAAAACTTACGAGATTCCAGAAAGAAATTCTGAGAGCCTTGATTTTTAAATATAATTCAAAAAACACCATAAACTGAGTGGTATAAAACCTATGTCAAATGACTGGTTTTATGTTAGTTTCAAAGGTACACCTAGAAGGTTTTAATGATGAAGACGTAATCTCACGACAAGACCACGAACAAGAAACTGAAAAACTCGAGTTAGAAATTCAGCAGTGTAAAGAAATGATTAAAACCCAGCAGCAGCTTTTACAGGTAAATGTGAGTTGCCTTTTCAAGCTGTTTTCCCATGAGAATGGCCAGGATTTTACGCCTTACTAGATTTTTATTCCCGTTTTTCAGAAGGTCTGTAGTGTTTGTCATTTTTCTGCTCTAAGCTAAGTTCTTCACTTGCTAACAGGTACAACGTATGCCATTCCTCAGGGGGGGCTTCGCCAGCTGGAAAATGAGAGTCCTCAGTTGACTTTCTGGTTTTCCATTGTTTCTGTCCTTTCCCTAAAGTTTGACCCTGCTTCCCTTGCTTTAATTTTAACTGGAAGCATTGCAGGGACCCTCTGGAACTTACTATGTTTTAAAATTTAATAGCAGCAGCTGGCTACTGCATGTGATGATGACACCACCTCGCTGCTACGAGACTGTTACTTGCTGGAGGAAAAGGAGCGCCTCAAGGAAGAGTGGTCCCTGTTTAAAGAGCAAAAAAAGAATTTTGAGAAGGAAAGACGAAGCTTTACAGACGCAGCTATTCGCCTAGGATTGGAGGTATTTTCAACAAGTAGCTTTCCTTGTAGAGCTTTTGAAAGTTCTGGGAGGCCCAGCGGAATGCATCCACATCATTGTTTCCTTGCTCTCCGGTTTGGTTCCTTTTTTGGTCAAGTAGTTTACCAGTGATCTTACAAATAACGTGAACTGGAAGGGATTGGAAGCACGTGAACTACTCTAGAAAGGGTATCATTCTGCCTTTACCAGATTTGGGAATTGAAACTTTTTTTTTTTAGAAACCATAAGCGTTCGTTATCCCCTTTGGGTTGGCTTTCTATTGGTAAGTGTTTAGCTTCCCACGGGAGACCTTTCTTGGACATTTGTGACCTGTCCACTGTCAGTAGGTGCAGCATCAAAAGACAGTGCAACTGAGAGCCTGTTTGTTGTTTAAAAAGGAGGGAGGGAGGGGAGTACAGAACAGAAGTTCTCCCCCCACCCCACCACCCAGCAATGTGTGCAAACGCCTTCCACAGCTCGCTTTTTTGCTTAATGGTGTATTAACCTACATACTTCCCTTTCAACAATTATAGAAGTAACGTGTGAACGTGTTTTCAAAAATAAAAACCCGTACAAAAAGCCACAAAGTGAAAAAATAATCACCCATTCTTATCGCCAGTTTCATTCCTCAGAGGGAAGCACTAAGTTTGTAATTCTCCTGGGAAGTGTGTTTTTCACTTTAATGTCCTGCAGCCTTTTTTCCTTGAGAAGTCTGTTGATCCCCTGCTGTGCAGGATAAAGAATTTCATACCGTTACCCTACCTCCCATCTACACTGTTTCTCATCTACATACTTGACTTCTTCATTATATTGTTACCTTGTTAAACTAACTTTTTAAAAATGGTTTCTTCTGGTTGACTTTTTTTTCTTTAAATAGAATGTTTAATGCTTCCATTCCACGTCTGCTCCCCTTGAGGTAGTATCAGTTTGTCCCCACAATGAAAGATGAAGACATTCTTGGGCTCACCCTTGTTCCCCTTCTCTTGTCCCTCTACTTGCCAGTTTTTGTCTCTGCTTTTCTTTTTCACTGTCAGGTGTTAGCCTGTAAGGTAATCCAGATGTAAGTACTGTGCAAGATTGAGATTTAACATTTGAAAGAAGACTGACATCCCCATGATTCCGTAAATGTTACTCATTCTCTCACCTAGTAACACATTTGGCCACCTAGGAAATAGTCTGTTATTAAGACTCTGCCATCTGGGAGAGAATCTTTCATATATCCCTGTGTAGTGAATCCTTTGGCTTTTCTTTGTAGCTTCCTTTATGATTTCCTGACTCACATTCAGCTTATGTCTCATGTTATCTTCTTTCTTGGGTTCCTTTTTCAGTTTGCTGTATTGTCTTCTTGAGTAATTTTTTTCGTTAAGTATTGTGTGAGTGAAAAATATTCTGAATTCTAGAATATCCAAGAATACATTCATATGATTGGTTTGGCTGGATATAGAATTTAGTTTCCAGCTTTTTCCCTCAAAACTTATTCCATTTCCTCTGTTTGGTTTTACTAATGAGGAGCCTGATTATTATATAACCTACATATACAGTACTTTGTGGATATCCTGTTTTGTTTCTTTCCTTCTCTCCTTCTTCTGTCCTTTTTATATTCTTAAATTCTAATATTTTACTCGGATGTATCTAGGTGTAGCTTCCTTTCAACCTCAAGACACTATATTTCTTCAATTTAGGGATATTTTCTTTGATTCTGTGTTTTTTCCTTCTTTGACTTCTCTTGCATTCTGGAATGCTTTTATGAGACAAATGATTGGCCTTCTGACTGCATCTGTAGATTGACTTTATGTTCTGAGTTCGGGGATATTCTGTCACTTTTAACTCTTCACTTCATCCACTGAGTTTTTATTTTAGATTTATCTTTTAAGTTCTCTCATGTCCTTGTTTTTTTGCTTTTCCTTGTCTAGCACTATATTATTTTACAGATGTTCATAAATCTGATCATTTGTGTTAGAATTTTTTTTAGAAGGGTCTCTCGAACTGTTATCTGTGGTCAGTTCTCTTTATCTTGACTATTTTTCTTTCATGCTCTTAGTTTTCTTCAAATGTCTGGTGATGCATGATTTTGTATTAGTATTTAGGAATGAAAGACTATATTCTGTTTAAGTAGCTAGCATGGATGTCCTCCCACAGCTGTGAAAATCTGTCTTACCAATAGCTAACTTTCTCAGAAAATGTGCACCAGCATTTTCTCCTAACTTCTGGGAACCTGTTTCTGGGTCCCTGTCTCCCAGCCTGTTCAAGAGATACTCCGGCTACTTTGTGTACTGCTCCCAGCTCTCTGCAGGAGAATCTGTCTGCGTCTGGGCTCTGGGGCCAGTGGAGCCAGGGAAGGATGAGATGGAAGCGTGAAGACCAGAGGGCTGAGGGAGAGTTTAGGACGATCGGCCAGTGGGAAGGGGAAGGGCTGACACATGCCCTCTTGTGGTTTAGTGGTGGTGGCCTGCTGATGCTAGTAGATGATTAGAGGCCAAGGGCAATGCCTGGTAAAGTCACAGCTCCTTTTTCTCAAGTGATTCATTTGCAGTGGGTATTTTTCTGGTTTTTTGGTAATTCTATATTTATAATCTGTAAGTTCAGGAGTTATGCTAATATGCTGTTTTTTTTTTGTTTGTTTTTTTTTTTTTGCATTGTCCACTTGAGTTTACTCGAAACGGATGTGAAAACAGTGACGAGTTGGTTTATTAGGTGAAATGGGTCGTTTTTTATTTCTTAAATATAATTTTCCTCAATGAAATTTTTCTTAGTTTTTTAGGTTAATTCATTTGACTTACAAAATCTTTATGATAGCCAGAAAGCAAACCCCAGCAGCTACAGAAGTAATGGGAAATGCCAACAATGTGAATGTTGAAATGTTGATCAATATTTCTTCGGTTTGCTTGTTATGATAGAGAAAGGCATTTGAAGAAGAAAGAGCCAGTTGGTTAAAGCAACAGTTTTTAAATATGACTACCTTTGACCACCAGAACTCAGAAAATATGAAACTTTTCAGTGCCTTCTCAGGAAGTGAGTACTTCATTAACCCTTTAATCTCAAAATGCATGTAAATAAAATACCTGTCCATTATTAATGTAAAATTTTGGAGATCACCAAATATTTTAAAAACTAGATCCTTAGATGTTTATGGAATATGCATAAGAGATGGCGAGATTACCTAGACCAGAGTCAGGGGCTGGAGTGGCCACCCACATTTACTTGTTCTACCTCAGACCTCACTCCCCTGCAGATGATCATCATAGTTAATATCCTTCACCTTGTTTGCTACCTCACCATATGCACTGCCTTTGTTCTTTTTTCTTTTCACAGGTTCTGATCGGGACAGTCTTACAGTACACTCGAGGCCACGGCAGAAGAAGCCTCACGGTGTGTCTAACGGATCTCCAGTTTGCACATCCAAACTTACTAAGTCTCTTCCTGCTTCTCCTTCTACTTCGGACTTTTGCCAGACACGTTCCTGTGCATCTGAACATAGGTATTGTAGGGGGTCTAGCAGGTGGTCTGTCCCACCGCTGGAGTTACACTGCTGGGGGCAAGTTGGCATGTCTGTAGTGTTAGCAACGGAGAGGAATTTAGTAGATTGATTATTCGTTGTGCAAATATTTATTGGGTGGTCATCATATAAGGACACCTGTTAGGTGCTGGGAATACAGTAGTGAACAAGGTGGGTCTGGTCCCTGCCTGCTAAGAGCCAAATCATATAATGTCGTTCCTTTCGTTTCACATCCAAAATACAAAATAATTAAAATACAGTCTCAATTACAGGAATCACTTAGTATTGTGAATTCTTTAATTTTGTTAAATAGAAGGATATTTTCACAGTCTTTGTAGAGTATATATTTTAAAATTTCTTTTGCTATGCCCATTTTATTGGTGTTGAAGGACAAAGAACTGAGAAAAATGTCCTCATCGTGATTGGTAAAGATCTGTGCCTAGGGATGACAGGGTCAAAAAAAGTTGCTCCCCCTCCCCAGGAAACCCATATATTTCTATTAACGGATGCATTTTGGTATTTTTCTCTGTCTCAAGTTGTTAAATCATTTTCTAAGGTATAATGTCAATTTTTTACCTCAGAGCCTATTCCAAGATTAATTAGCTGAGCACATAGAACATTCCTAGAGAGAAAGGAATAGAAAAGAGCAAAGGGATACCTTGGAAAGTGTGGTGGTGATCTTTCCTCTAAACCAAAGTAGGAGACAGTATCATGGGGGCCTGCGGGTTTGGCACATGCCCGAGAGAGCAGGGGTCAGGGCTCTGGCACACTAGACCTGTGGTAGTGAGAGGCTGATGTGGACCTAAGTGTTGAAGAAACCCGCTAGCCCTTGGACCAGGAATTGTTGAATAAATGAATTTCAAAACAAAAATATGAAGCCCTGTATATATTGTTGATTTGTAAAAGAATCAGGACTCTAAACATTGAGAGGCAAAAAAGAGCGTGGGAAGAGTCCTTCAGGCAAGTGTAGGGACTCCTAAGGCGGGACGCTGGTGTGTTTGTGGAGGGCAAGTGGTGTTAGCGAGGAAGACCAAGAGGTGAGAGGGGTTGGTGGAAGTTGGGCAGGGTCACATCCTGTAAGGCCCTGGGTGAGTAGATGAGGATACAAACTCTTTTATGTAAAAGTTCAGCTATATACAGATGTTGAGAGAAGAAGGTCATGATGCCCTGTGTGCCCATCACCCAGCTTCTCTCATGACCATTATCAACTCATGACCATGTTATTCATCCAGAACCTGCCCCCACACACATGCACATACCTGACATCTCATTTGTAAAATATTTAGTCGATATCTGTTAGGTCAGATATTGTTCTAAGGGCAACAGGAAAAGCCCTGGAGATGTGTAAGCAGGAGAGTGGGGAAAAAAAGTCTGTTTGAAAAGATGAGTGTTTTCTCATGTGGGAAGCAGACTGTAGGAGCCCGTGCTGTAAGCCAGGAGACGCGGTTAGGGGGCTCCCGGGGAGTCGGGGGGAGACGGTCGCCGTTTAGACAAGGGTCGTCACATGAAGGTAGACAGGACAGGATTTGGAATATATTTTGCAGTTAGAGCCAACAGAGTAACTAATGGGTTGAGTATGGGAAGTTAGTTTGATTTACGATCAAAAGGTACTGTAAGCTCAGAGTATTTTCTCATACAGAATGTTACGAAACTTCCAAATTTGACCAATCCGAACGATCTATATAAATAACACAAATTCTAGTCACCAATTTCAAATAATGCATTCTGTATCCGAGAGAGAATATAGCAGTTGCCTCGATTATTTTTATGTCTCTACAATTCCTACTTTTTAATCTAATTATTTTTAGTTAAATATTTGACATAATAATCCTTTAGGACATTATTTTGTGCTTAACAAAGGTGAGTCCAGCATTTAGTACCTACATCACAGGGTGTTATGAGATTTCAGTGATGGTACATATAGAGCACTTAAAATAGTACTTAATACATGTAAACATATATGGATCGTAAAAGTGCTTTTCTCTTTCACGTATTCCGAGGGCGAAACAACATCAGTGGCATAGAAACAGAATTTTGAGCATAAAGAAACTCCATTGAGCTATTCACGTTCATGGTCACTGGGCTCTGAAGATAAAACCTAGAAAAGAGTTGTTACTAGTTACCAGGAGAGAAGCTGGGGAGCCTGACATAGTTCTCAAAATTTTAAGTTATTTGGTAAATTTGGACTCCTTGCTCCTGAAGCACCTTGGATCTGGGTTTGTAATAAGATCATAGCAAAACCAATAGGAGTATTTGTAGCTAATTTCTACAGCAACAACCTCATTCTTCCTTCACTGTAGAATGGAATCTTACACAAGTAATTCGGGTTCAAATTTACGGAGAGAATTTAGTTGCTCCTTGATCCCATCTCGTCTGAGATGGCAGGGTTTCTGAGGGCTGAATTATAAGCAAGTTCCTTTTTTTTTTTTTTTTAAGTATTGGCAAATAAGCGTAAGTAAAATTTTTAATTGTTTTGGGTTTCGATTTTTAGAATTAAAGCAACTTTTTTTTTTTTTTTAGAATTGCTACACTGAGGTTGAGTTAGTAAACCAAAGTCACAAAAAATGCACATTTGGGGAAAAGTACATTTGTGAAAAAAATTACATAAGATATTCAGTTGATAAAAGTGTATCATATGTTGACTTAACCTGTTCGATTTGAAAGTAAATCATTTAGGCAGATTTTTTTTAACATTTGAGAGAGAGAGCATGAGTGGGGGAGGCGGTGTGCAGAGGCAGAGGGAGAGGGAGAAGCGGGCTCCCCTCCAAGCAGGGACCCTGACCTGGGGCTCCATCCCAGGACTCGGGATCATGACCTGAGCCGAAGGCAGATGCTTAACCGACTGAGCCACCCGGGTGCCCCAGATTTTTTTGGCCACAGAGCATACCTCTCAGATTGTGTCATTGAAGCGTAGCAGCTGTGTCTGTGTCAGCCACTAAGATTGTTATTCCCTGATACAATTAATTGAGCATTGGTTTAAGCACTTAATGTGTGTTAACTCAGTTCCACCCAACCCTATGAGATAGATACTATTATTTCCATTTTACAGCTGAGGAAGCTGAAGAACAGTGACATAGTGAGCTGAGTGGTCCAACTGGGATGAGCTTAAAGCATCTGACTTCAGAGTCTGGACTCCTTACTGCCTTTGTAGGCACTCGTTAAATAGCTGTGTGGGTGAATGGCTGGGTAGAGGAAAGCATGCATGAGCAAATGGATGTGTAAAGAAGAAAACAAGAGATTAAAAAATAGTGGCAGGAAGATGGGGACATCAGGGGACACGAGCTTTCAAAGCCCACATGTTCTGTCTTAGGTTTCGGTTGTGTAGAGAGCTTCAGAGTAGACCAAAAAACTAAGTAAGTAGATGGGTAAACAGAGAAATAGGTGGGATATATGGATAAAAGTGATAAATTAGGCCATTTTGAAACACTTCTTTGTTCCTAATCTGTGTGTCCTCAAAATTTACTTAGCATAGGACAAGGGGGCACTTCGAATGTAGGCCTTCAGGCAGAGCCTAAGGATAAGAGGAGGAGGAGATGATTATTAAGATCTATCTGTCTTTTCCCAACAGTTCCATCAATGTACTGAATATAACTCCTGAAGAACCTAAACCAAATCCGGTTGGAAGAGAAGGTACAAATCAGAAATGGAGCATGGCCTCAAGACCTGGATCACAGGAAGGTTGCTATAGTGGGTGTTCCTCGACCTACAGAAATTCCCATGTAGAAAAAGATGACTTACCTTAGACGTGTGGACTGGAATTGTTCTCATCAGCACGTTCATCAGATTTCACATCTGAGTTGAAACAGGGTGTGTCATAAAGTCAGTCATATCTAATGATTGAAGAGGTGTTTGTTTGGACTTTCCTGTCCCTCCCCCAAAGAGCTAAAATGTTGAATCTATTTAAAAGGATATAAAAGCTTTGGATACGTATTTTGAGTAACAGAAGCACCTGGTTCTGTGAATAAAGGAATGTATATGTTTGGATGGAAACAGAAGCACTAGAATGAGTTTCCTCTTATAGGTATTAAAAATAGCACTTTTAGGAAACTGATTATTGTAAATGTTTAATTTTGTCTCATATCTAGTTGGCATTGGAAATTTAGCCTGTACTTGAATGTATACTGTAGATTTTTAACAAAGCAAGTTCTATATTTATTATGTTTAGTGTGATTTGAAATTTCCTCTTTCATATGTTTTAAATAAAGTGAAATTTATGTATGTTTTGTACATAGATATACATGATTATGTTAAGAGGCTTTAAGATTTAAAAATTTTACACATCCATATTATAGTATTTCATGCCAATAAAATTTTTTTAGTGGTATTCTGTTTACAGATGTATTAGAGCCATTGCCACATTATGTTTAAGAACTTTTTGAATGCATCTGAGCAATAAATACTCAAAAGCTGTTCCACGAAGCTGACTTCTTTAGATAATTATCATTGCTAACATGACATTTTTGAGATTTCTATAGCAGTAGACTTTTATATATAATTTTCCGAAGGACTTTTGATGATAGGGTAGTAGAGGCACGATAACAAAATACCTTTGAATGAAACAATTTAAGAATACTGGTTTAAGATATTTGGGATGACAGAAGATAGTTAAGCTATCTGAATGGTGATATTTTCTTTACTATGGGGACCCAGTACTGCAACATCTCTACCAGCTCGGGCTTGGTATAGTTGCCAATAAATTCGGGGTGTTAGCTGCTAATGATAAATCTGACAATGTAAAAAGCATCCGATTTTATCTTAATATTCTCCTCCTACTCTGGACAAACTTGTGTCATCTCACTTTCAGAACTGATTGCATGTTTCTTCATGTTGTTATTGATGATTATCAATGTAGGCCCAGGACTTCTACCAGAAAGCTTCAGCGCCTAACCCTGTGTGTACATAGAAACCTGCACAGATCAGCCTGGCTAGATCCTGCAAAGCTCATCTGCCTTCCCATTCTCCAGTCAGTAGTTCAGCCACGGACATAAACTCACTCTTATGGCTGTTCCATTCATCATATTAAAAATAGTCTTATTTTTGTCATCTATTCACTATATATGAGTTTGGGTAGCAGCACCATTTTTTCAGGGCTGATAGACTATCACTGAGTATCTTACATTAATGACCACCTGTAACAAAATAACCACATTTATAGTCTTGAAAAGCTGGCTCTTTAAGCAGTCACTCATGACCTTCAGTTTGATGCATGGTCACTTCTTCACGGTTTAAAATATTAGAAATGATAATAAAATTTCCAGGATCATACCATATTCCAAAAGAAGAAACAGCTGAGCTTTAATTTTTTTACAATTGAGCAGTCACATGATCAAAGAAAGGCAATCAAATTTTTAAAATAGTCCATGATACATTTGTCAGGAATTTTTTTGTCAGGGGTTTCCATGATATACTTCACCAGAAAAGAACATTTTAATGAAAGTAAATCTTACTCCAGGGAATAATGCATTCCATGACAGTGGATTTCTACAAAGGAGCATCTGTTGTTTGTTGTGTTTCTATTTTAAGTTGGTTGAATTCTCATATTGGAAGGAAAAATTCCTTGAGACCTTTGAAATCTAAGGTGTGAAAAAAAAAGACAGTAAAATGAAAGCCAGGTTCATTGTATTTTTGATAAAAAGTGTGCATAGATCTGCTAGAAGTTATGTTTGACCTAGCAGCGTCCGTTTTGCTTTACTGTGAATTCCAACTCCAAAGGGATTCCCAGTTATGCTAAACTTCCCAGGTTATTGGAATGGTTTCTGTGTTGGAAAGCTCCTGACTTCACACCTGCAACTCCTAGGATTTTGCTTTCCTTCCCTTTCTCTGGGTATTTGCAGTGTACTTATAATCCAGCTATGCTGTGGTCTTATATTCAGCCATGATTAGATGATGGTACCACAGGGAACCTTAGCTTTCAAGTCCTCCTGATAAACATTTTCTTGTTCATCAATCTGTAAATCTGGAATCTTGTACCTCGTTTGTTCTTACTTGGCATCCATTTTGAATTCCTCTTTTCATTTTGAATTTTCAAAGGACAAAAGTGGCAAAGAAAATTTAAGGGAGAGGTTTTATTTCCTACTCTTAAACTTTTGTATCTTGAATTTATGATGATGAGAAACTAAGAATCATCATACCAGAAAATTAAAAGATTAAAATTTGACTGAAGTGAGTTGTTTTGTAGAAGCAATGTATTAAATGTTTAGATTTGCAGAATAGTCCACAGCAAATTGTTTTCCTTATGGTATAATTAAAACACTTGTTACTTAAAAAGAGTTCCATGTTTCCTACCTTAGCTTACCAGACTTGTGCGTAGGTTTGTGGTAACATGGCTTTTGTAGGAAAACACGTTCCGTGGTGCATGACGGGATGCCAGGAGGTCTTGAGTGTGTATGACCGGAACAGTGTAAGCCAGCAAGCCCATCGTGTGATTGCCCTGTTGTAAGAATCCTCAGAGTATGTTTCTAGGTTGGGTTTAAGGTAAGTATGGGTCACAAAGGCTAGTAGGTACACTTTTCCCTGTATTTGTCATTAATTTGTATCAATCTTCATAAGCATTTATGAAGTGCCTGTTGTATGTCAGGGCTTACTACTACGTTCTTAAGACAGGGGCACACACTCCACCACTGAGAGCCTCTGAGTTGAGTGGAAGCCTGGCTATCTCAACCTAAGTTAGAACAAAGAATGGTAAATGCTATGCAAGCATTCGGTCTCTTAATAGAACTTGGACTGATTTTTCTGTGCATGACAGTGACATGGTTGGCTTCCAGTTAGAGAGTCTTTACATTATTTCCTATGGGAAGTGCTGTGTAATTTATCATTGTTTTGTTTTGCTGGGTTTTCATTTTGTTTTCTACAATCAAAATACTGTCCTGCAGGGGTGCCTGGGTGGCTCAGTCGGTGAAGCGTCTGCCTTCAGCTCAGGTTATGATCCCAGAGTCCTGGGATCGAGCCCTGTGTCACCTCCTTGCTCAGTGGGGAGCCTGCTTCCCTCTCTCACTCTGCCTCTGCTGCTCCCCCCTGCTTGTGCTCTGTCAAATAAATAAAATCTTAAAAAAAAAACTGGCCTGCAAAGCAGTGTAAGATCTTCTCCCCACAAGAATATGTATTACTATGTAATAGAAAATGCATTTGCAAAGAATTGGGACATGTTGATAAAGATACTAAAATAGGTTATTCTAGTCCTTTTCTAAATATATTTTTCAGGATGGATATAAAAGTGGAGTGGACTGTTAATAAATTATCTGATTAACAAAAACTATTTCACTTGACTGGTTAAGATTTTAAATTCTTAACATTTACACATAACTGAATTTAGAGGTTTCAGAAGGTACTGTGATGTCAGTGATAAGTCCCTGGTAAAGGTCCACCTCAGTATTCTTATATTTAAGATTCAGAAATATTTGTACCTAGTAGGATGCTTGACACATGGTAAGAAGATAATTTAACAAGAAATAAAAAACATTAAATTTAGCACAGTGCCTCATTGGCATGAATACACTATCAAATTCTCAAGAGTGTAAGAACCTTGTTTTATGATTTTTTGGGGGGGGGTTGAGGGTGGGAGTCCTATTTCCAACCCCATCTAGCTTAGTTGTTTGTGCGAACTATTGGGATAGACTGGGCCATGTTACAAATAAACACGAAGTCGGTGTGGCTCAATACAAAAATTTACCTCTTGCTCATGAAATTCTTGCTGATGTGGATTGGGCAGTCTTCCTCCATTTTTAGGTATGATAGCCCTCGGGAACATGTGGCCTCCAACGTTGTCAATCAGGAAAACTGCAGACTAGCAGGTGGTGCTGCATATTTTTACAGACCAGACTTGAAAGAGACCGGCCTTCCACCTACGCTGCTTTGTCCAGAACCTAGACGTGGGACCAACCTAACCTCCACCAAGACTAGGAGCTGTGCACAATGCAGCCATGTGCTGGGCGCTGAGAGTTTGCTACCTGAGGCAGGTGTGTTTGATAGCTCATCCCTTCCATCATTTACTTACATAACCAGCAAAACCTAATACTGGTGCAAGGGATTTATCGCTGATTAGGAGAGAGTCAAATATTCTTAATTTTGGAAAAGAATATACTTTAAGGAATATATTTGTATTTAAGGCTTCTTTTACCTTCTCTAAACTTTTCATTATCATGAAAATTTTGAAGTGTCCAGATGGTAGTTTTATAGTTATTAAAATGCTCAACATTCATGTTCTCTTTTGATTCCTTGAATAACAGAATATTAACCTTCCTAAGAGTGAGTAACAACAGACTTAGAACCCAAGACACATAGCTAATAATTGGTAAAATTGAAACTTGAAACCCAGATCTTTTGATTCCTAAATTTCCAGCTTGTTCCAGATGGCTGCAGAGCATTTTGGTATCCCTTTTTAAGTGAAATTGTTCAATTCTTTTTTTTTTTAAAGATTTTGTTTATTTATTTGACAGAGACACAGCAAGAGAGGGAACACAAGCAGGGGGAGTGAGGGAGGGAGAAGCAGGCCTCCCGCAGAGCAGGGAGCTTGACGCGGGCCTGGATCCCAGGACCCTGGGATCATGACCTGAGCCAAAGGCAGACACTTAATGACTGAGCCACCCAGGTGTCCCGAAATTGTTCAATTCTTAATCCATATCCCATCATTCCATAATTTTCTGCACCAAAGTTATTGATCATTCAGTCCGGGTGCAAGGCTCACTCTTGTTTTTGAGAATGGTTATCATGGCAATCCCATTCAGAATTGAACATTTACCTTTTCAAGACTGGGGCATTAAGGATCTAATTGAAATAGCTCATTGCACATAATACTCTAAAGGTCACTGAGGAATCCCAAGATATACTGAGACACCCTGCTTTTTCTGCCCTGTCTTGGTCCACTCTTGGCCATGTTAGGGTCTGTGTGCCATTTCCCTCTATGACTACAGTCACGATGACCAGAAGCACTTTTATTGTGTACAGGTAATAAAGAGAATTTTTAAATGTCACTGTGTGGTGAAGCGGGGCACTCATAGTGCAGTTCTAACTAGCAGGGGTGCAAAGCAATGGAGGCATCACGCACGGTCCCTGTCACAGCTCCCCTGCTCTGCCATCTCAGCCGGAAAGCCATCACAGTAGGCAAATACATGAACATGATTCTGTTGGCATAAAACTTTAGTTATGGTCCCTGAAACTGAATCCCATGCAATTTTTACATTCCTAAAAATATTCTTCTTTTGGGGGTGACAGGAGTGGGCTTGACCCGGCATGGGGTCACCATCCCAGCTGCTAGACTGGTCCCAGCAGCTCCGATCCCATCATAGCAAACTTCTACCTGACCCCATGTATAAATGACGGAAACGTAATTGGAAGTAACTTAGGCAAAAGGAGAATTTGGCAGCTTTCTTATAAATCACCGAGAAAACACTGGTGATGTGCCCCAACAGGGCAGGATGCGAAATCTGTGGTTGGAAGTACAGGGCAAAGGGTCCCTCCCATCAAGAGAAGGAGTTGGCAAGGCCGGTGGAGGCTGCCGGGCCCCCAGGCCCATGTGAGCAGAAACCCAGTCCTAGAGCGGTTCTCATCCACAGCTATGTGGTGAGAGATTAGTAACAGGAAGGTATTGATGCTTGCAAATGAATTCCTTTTTTCGGTGTTACTTAGAGCATATTCAAGTATATCCTTATTGTCATTCCCACACACTTGCACTTCATTAGGTTTCTTGAGAACAACAGAGGCCTATTGGGGAAAAACAAAAACCGCTAGCCTGGGCAGCAAGACCGCGATCAAGAGAAGGCCCACTGCACTAGTCCTGCAGGAGTGCAGGGCTCCCCACCCGAGAGAGAGCGTGGCACGCATACAACGTGCTCCCAGGCTGCCAATGGGCTGCTCGTGCTGGTTTGCTCCAGAACGACATGGTTCTCAACCTACAGGTTGAAGTTCATCACTTCTGCCTCAAGTTCACAGAATATTTTTCCCACTGAGGTTTAGAAAGAGTCATCCAAAGCTTTTCTCCTGGCCCACATTTTCTCCTGGAATTCCTCGGAAAAATGGTCTGACCCGTTGCTGGCTGACCCTGGGCAGGGGAAAGAGATCCGAGAGGAGGTCCCCAAAGCCAGGGTGTTGGGATTCTATTATTTACTTTCTGGAAGCTGCCCGTGCGCGCCACGCTCTTAGGAGACGCTAGGGCGAAGTAAAGCTAGAAGAATGGGGGCAGTGGTGTGACGGCAGGTGACAGGAGCAGCTCTGACGATCCTGCCTTTAAAGCCCACTTTTTTTCTGTTGATAGGAAGAGGGGAGAACAGGGCTATGTCTTCAAACAATCTCCTGTGCAGAAATCCTATCTTCAGCTCCCCAAAGCCGTGTGTGCTTTCAGAGGCTGAACTACTGTTATATAACTGGCTCAATTTCATATCCGAGGAAATGCAGGTAGCCCTGGCTCAGTTTGGTGAGGCTTGTTCTCAGAGCCTGGTTTTCTTCTCTCCCCCAGGGCAGGATAATACTTTACAACATCTCTGTGTTGGCAGAGTTCTCTGTCCCAGCTGTCACCTGCTGCAGCTAGAGAGGATGCTCGGGAGCGGAGCGTGTCTGAGGACCCTGCAGCAGAAGTGCTGGGCCCCAGGAGTCCTGTAAGGTGGCTTGAGGCCCTGTCCCAGGGACTGGGCATTGGTACTGCTCCTTGAACCTGAGGACCCAGGGACAGGACCTGCAGCCTGCAAGATTCAGCCCTAGGCGCAATGGATCGCTTGCTGGGGAGTAAAAAAAAAAGCTCTTTATCCTCCTCCGCACCTGGGGACTTAACTTTTTCTCTTTCAAAGGGAAGAATCCTAAGGGCTCAGTCTCTGAAACTGATCAAGAAAGTGTGCCCACCAGAAAGCGTTCGGTCTTTATAAAGTTCAGGTCAGAGTCTCTCGCCAAACAGTGTCTTACAGAGATAATTATCCCACCAGTTCTGAGAAATGTAGAAAGACTCTTCATTTCAAGTGACTCATTTAATATAGATGCAGCCTATTAAGTTGTCTATTTTGAAATCTCAGTGTATAAAATCTTCAAATCGCTTCTAAGAGTGTTCAGCTCTGTTATGGCACATGAAGAGCATTATTAAAAAGATTCTAAATGCATAAAGAATAACGGGCTCATCCTCCCACTCTGGAATGTTTCGAGCAGAGTCTGAGATCCTCTACCACTTTCTCGGTGTCTCCTGCATGGGGACAGTGTCACACCCCGGAACAATTCCAAGAAAACGCTCCTTTCCCATCTCCTGTTAGAGATGGGGCAAGGACGGGTTGGTTAGGGACTATACTCCAGTCCTGGCCTTGTCATGGCCAAGCTGTGTGCCTTTGGGCAAGTTGTTCAACCTCTCTGAGCCTTGTTTTTTTCCAACTGCAAAACAGACGGTTCCAGCTCAGTCCTTGAATGACAAGATTGAGACAGTGCCACTAGAAGGATCATCTAGTTCAATGTCTCCTCCATCAAGCTGCCCATACTCCTAGCTCAGAGGTTTCAACATTGATGCAGGAGAATCAAACATAAGGGGGTACAGTGCTTTCAAGTTGAGAAAATTTGCAAATGTAGCTTCAAGGCTCTTTTGGGCCCCACAGCAATCACGAAACATAACCTCCAGTTAACATTACTATTCCCTGCTAGAGATGAACAAACTGAGATTAGGAGAGGTCAGGTAATCTACTCCTAAGCACGCTGCTAGTGCGTAGCATAAGAAGAACCCAGACCTTGCGGCTTAGTTGGTTAAGTGTCCCACTCTTGATTTTGGCTCAGGTCATGATCTCAGGATCGTGGGATTGAGCCCCATGTCGGGCTCCTGCTTAAGATTCTCTCCCTCTGTCTCTCCACCTCTCTCTCTAAAAATAAAAAGAAGAAGAACCCAGGCCTTTAACTCTGGGTATTACAGATTTTCTACCTGATTCCCCAAAAAAGACCACCAGGTCAGACCAGCACAGCCCGGCCAGTTTAACCAGTGTCCCCTAGAGGGTGGTGGCCTTTACTTCCTGAGCCTTTATTTTCACCCAGGCAGAACTTGAAGGGGAACTCAGCGCTTCTTTGTGTTCCCACAGGGGAAACTCTACTAGGCATTGCTGAGCAATGTGAATCTCAGGAGATTTTATTTCAGTTCGAGGGAGCTGAAGGCCAGAGAATTTGACCTTGCATCCCCATGCCCCACAACATCCTCACCTCCACAGACTGGCCTCCTACAGTGCCCTCTCTCTGCCTCAGCCCAGGCCAAGTAACCCAGAGAGAGGAAGGAACACCTGCAATGCGCCATGTAAACTCTGAAGCAGATTCTCTACTCCCAAACCAACGACAGTAATCTGACAGCCAACCACACCCAGGAGAGAGGGACAACTTCCAAATTTCCATAAAGGAGAGTCTTGCTTGGAGGCCCCAGTCTGGCTGGAAGAGGGGCAAGTTGTCATGAAGCTGCATTTGTAGAGCAAGCACGCTGTTTGTATGATGTGACAAAGTGTATGGAGGAAAAAGAAGACAAAGACAGTGACCAAAGAGACTTCAGCGTTCTGCCAGGTGCATGTATTCCTGCTGTAGGGGGCTCACAGCCTAGAGGCAGGAGACCACTCAGGATGAGTCAAACAGTGGCAGAGAGAAGCCTGGGAGAAGGTGCTGGGCAGGAGCTGGAGCCATACCACGTGGCCAGATACTCTCTTAGAAGCTTCTAGTTATGTAAAGCTAGCAGGGAGACCAATTTTCCTTTCCTCCCCACCCCACTGGCCACTGCCGCCTACTTGCTCCCTGTAAAGGGGCAACTTTAGCTTATGTACCCCCCAGCTGAGATGAAAAAGACAAGCTTCCTTGGGGCGACTAACTGGTTTATCAAGCCAAAAGGCAGCCAGGCCTGGTTTTTAAGGATAGGAGGTCCTTACTCTCTGCCCTTTGGCCTTTCTGGCTTCTCTTCTCATGGGCCAGTTCAACACCAGGCCTGACTTCTCAAAGAGCATTGCTCAGTTTGTTTATATACACACTCACCATTATAGATACTGTTGGATACAGGGCAGGGGGAAAAAACTAGACGAAAAACACTTTAAGCATGTGCTTATCTTTGAATGGTGAGATTAAAGGTGTTTATGATATTCTGTGCTTTCCTTTCCTTTTTTTTTTTTTTTTTTTTTTACAATGAATAAGCATTCTTTTGGAGAATAGAAAATAACTGGTGTTGCAGACAAAAAGCCAACATGAGTGGAGAGAAATACGGATGGACAGGCAAGGCAGTGAGAAAATGTAAACCCCAAGCCAAACCAAGCCCAAACCAAACCTCAGAAAACCAGGGCAGGTCCCCGAAGGCAGCGCGTTCCCTCCGCTTGCTGGCTTCGGAAGCCCGCAGCCCCTGCAGCTGCCGCGCTCCGCCCCGCGGGCCCTCACCTGCCCCGCACCTGCCCGCCAGAGGGCGCCCTGGGGCCGCCGCCCCGCGTCCTCCCCCGCCGCTCACAGCCCCGGGCGGCCCGCGAACAGGCGCGGAAGCTAGGCACCCGGCACGGCGAAGCGGACTCCGGGCGGAGTGGCGGTTGTCCGACGCGCACCACACCTCACGCTGCAGAGCACAGGTAACCGTTGTCCGGGCCCAGGGCCGCCCCCGCCCCGGGTGCAGTGCCAGCGGCCGGCGGAGCCGGGCTGCCGTGGGCGCCTCTGCCCCGGGCTCCTGCGCCGGAGTCTCCCTCCCCGCGCGCTCTAGCCTCGCGCAGTATCCCGGCTCACCTCTGCGCCCCCACGGCACACCCAGGGTAGCTCGCGACTGGACCCCACTACTCCTAAGAGTGATTGCTCTGGGCTTTTGCAATTTAAAATATTAGGGAAGTAAAACATACATAGTAATATGTAGTTGTGACAAATCCAAGTCATGTCTGTGTATATTAAAAAATCAGCCTCCCTTCACCACCACCTTACCGACTCCCCTCCATAAATAACTAGTAATAGGTTTTTTGTTTTTTAAGATTTTATTTACTTGACAGAGAGAGAGAGGGGGAATACAGGCAGGGGAAGCGGGAGAGGGAGAGGGAGAGGGAGAGAGAGGCAAGCTTCCCGATGAAGGGCTCGATACCAGGACTCTGGGATCAAAACCTGAGCCAAAGGCAGACGCTTAACCGAATGAGCCACCCAGGTGCCCCTAGTAATGGGTTCTTAAATGCACTTCTATACATGTAGTAAGTCTATCGTTGTAGCTCTCTGTATGTTTGTCCATCTATTCATCCATGCCTGGAAGAAGATGCATCAAAATGTTAACGGAGGTAATTTGTAGATGGTAGAATTAGAACGATTCTTCTTCGTTTCTGAATGTTCTACAGTGAAAATGTGTGTGGGAGGAGAGTTGTTACCATATTTAAATCGCATCCACTCTTAAGGCTGCCCTGACCTCTACCTAAAGCGGTCTCAGGCCCACTGGCCGCTCGGAGCCTCTTGCGTGGAGATTCAGCATTACCACGTCCTGGCTTCACCAAGCAGCACTCCGGGTGCCCTAGTAACAGAACCCAGGGTTCTGTTAATCTCCGTGATTAATGACTATGATGGACTTCGCTACTGCCTACATTTTCACCAGTTTCAAGAGCCGATTCCTCGGAAAATGTTTGCTGCTGGCTTCTGGGAAATAATACAATCACGATGATGGTTTTTATCAAAACTCTCTGGGTCAAGAACCTATTCGAAGGGGCATTTTTTTTTCTTTGTGATTCTTGAAAAGTGATTTTGAAAATTTTCTTTGATTTTGGAGGGCAGAGAACCCAAGTTCCGATTTAAAAGCTGGTTCTAACCAACCCTGAATCTTTATTGTCTTTGAGAGTTATGTAGCAATTATAAGTCTCTTCCTCTCTCCTTCCTGGTTTCTGAAAAGCAGAAAAGGGTTTGGTGATCGGTTTAAGAATACGGAGCCCAAACAGGTCTTTCGAGGATATTTTTGAGGAGCAGATGTGTGCAAAGCCTTCAAGGCTCCCTTTTGAAGCTGCTTTGCAAGGGTGGTCTGGTTTGACTTTTGTATATATAACTGATTTATTAAAAATACATATATTTTAAAAACCACAACTTTAAAAATAATTAAAATGTTTAACATTTTGGTAATTAGTGGAGGAAACAAACAAACAAAAGAGCCCTATTTAAGCTTTCCATTCCCTGGTGATCAACCATTTCCAATAAATTGTTTATTGAGCACCTGTTTCAGCACCAGCCAACATGATCAGCACAGGGTGAGAGAGGACAGAGAACCAGACCCCCCCACCCCCAAGCCCCAAATCTCAGGAAATCCACAGAAAATCTCATTTGCTTCCAAGCCTGTAGGAAAGGCCTAATAGAACTCCAGGGATTCCCAGACTTTGACATTTCACCAACAAATAAAATTCCAAAATAAATTTAGGGACAGTGATGGTGGGCCAGGTTTCAATTTTGCCAGCTAAGGTCATTCAAAAAGAACCTGTCATCTGCTGTCACTACTGTTTCTATGAGACAGGACACATTGATATCAAAAGGACATGATCTCAGAATAAAGGACTGTCTTAAAAAATAAACTTCAGTTTATAAAACATTTTACCATATTTTCTTTAATTTTTCATGTTTCCAAAGTGAAAATGTTAGCAGCTTGCATTTTGCCTATTTTCGTGTCTTAGCCACTAGAGCATGAGGACCATAAATGAGTCTTTATTTGATAGGAGGTTTTCTTACACTATTTTCAGGCCAGCAGTTTGAATATCAGTGAACACTGCCAAATACACTGAGGTGAGATATAGTAGACATTTGGCTAAATTTATACTAATTCCTAATTTATACTAATCCTAGGGTCCTACACTAATCCTGTACCCAAACTTTCCAACTTAGACAAGTATACCATCATTTATTTTATTATTTTTGAAATTTTATTTAAATTCAGTTAATTAACATATAGTGTATTTTTAATTTCAGAGGTAGAGATCAGTGATTCATCAGTTGCATGTAACACCCAGGGCTCATTACATCACGTGCCCTCCTTCGTGCCCATCACCCAGGTACCTCATCCCCCCACCCATCTCCCCTCCAGCAACCCTCCGTTTGTTTCCTATAGTTAAGAGTCTCTTATGGTTTGTCTCCCTCTCGGATTCCATCTTATTTTATTTTCCCTCCCTTCCCCTATGATCCTCTCTTTGTTTCTGAAATTCCACAAATGAGTGAAATCATATGATAATGTCTTTTTCTGATTGACTGACTTCGCTTAGCATAATACCCTCTAGTTCCATCCACGTCAGTGCAAATGGTGAGATTTCATTTTCTGAGGGCTGAGTAATATTCCATTGTATATAAATACCACATCTCTATATCCGTTCATCTGCCAATGGGCATCTGGGCTCTTTCCACAGTTTGGCTGTTGTGGACATTGCTGCTATAAACATTGGGGTGCACGTACCCCTTCGGATCACTACATTTGTACCTTTGGGATAAATACCCAGTAGTGCAATTGCTGGGTCGTGGGGTAGCTCTATTTTCAACTTTGTGAGGACCCTCCATACTGTTTTCCAGAGTGGTCGCACCAGCTTGCATTCCCACCAGCAGTGTAGGAGGGTTCCCCTTTCTCCGCATCCCCGCCAACATCTGTTATTTCCTGTGTTGTTAATTTTAGCCATTCTGACGGGTGTGAGGTGGTATCTCATTGTGGTTTTGAACCACCATTTATTTTATCTTATTTATTTATTTTATGACCTCAGATTAAGAATTTACTAATGTGTGGTAGACATTAGTTAATGGGCAGACAAGTACTAAAGTAAGAAATTGAGTAAAAATTGATTTTTGCCATCACTACAACCGAGTGTCTTAAAGCCCTGCTGTATCTATGCTATAGAACCATACTCACATCTACATCTCTATCTACTTGATCAATCAGCTTGATTATTTTTTGGTCAATCATCTTGAAATTAAATATTTAACGTATGCCTATCTTGTTTATGTTAAATGTTGAAATGTAGGGATCCCAAGGGGTACGTGCACCCCAATGTTTATAGCAGCAATGTCCACAATAGCCAAACTATGGAAAGAGCCCAGATGTCCATCAACAGATGAACGGATAAAGAAGATGTGGTGTATATATACAATGGAATATTATGCAGCCATCAAAAAATGATATTTTGCCATTTGCAACGACGTGGATGGAACTAGAGGGTATTATGCTAAGCAAAATAAGTCAATCAGAGAAAGACATGTATCATATGACCTCACTGATATGAGGAATTCTTAATCTCAGGAAACAAAATGAGGGTTGCTGAGTGGTGGGGGGTGGGAGGGATGGGGTGTCTGGGTGATAGACATTGGGGAGGGTATGTGCTATGGTGAGCGCTGTGAATTGTGCAAGACTGTTGAATCACAGACCTGTACCTCTGAAACAAATAATACATTATATGTTAAAAAAAAAGAAGACAGTAGGAAGGGAAAAATGAAAACCACCATTTATCTTAATTTTAGATTGCTTTTGTTGTTTCTATTGGGTTTGGACTTTAAGTGCTTTCTAGATAATTGAAGGCCCTTTTACTTGGATTCTCATCAGTTGAAGACACTTTGCTAGTGACCACCCAAAGAAGTGAGCATTTTGATATCATAGTCTTTGGCTGAAAGTGTTTCCCAAATTATAATCATTGCATTTCAAGAAATCAGTGCTTTGAAAGTGGGTTATACTAGCCAACTGCTTAAAATGAGAAGGGGCAGGGGCAGCAGATGTTGGGGGGGAGGGGAGGGGGTCAAGGATTGGACGCAGTGGAGAAGGGCAAGGACAATAAGAATCAATTAAGGAGCACCTGGGTGGCTCAGTCTGTTAAGCGTCTGACTTTGGCTCATGATCTCATGATCCTAGGATCGAGCCCCCGTGTAGGCTCCAAGTTCATCGAGGAGTCTGCTTGTCCCTTTCTTTCTCCCTCTGCCCACCCACCCCCCACTCATGCTTTCTCTCTCTCTCTCAAATAAATAAATAAAATCTTTTTAAAGAAATCAATTAAAATGAAAGGGATGCTATATACAATTTTTTTAACCCTTTCTAGAATTGAAGCAGATACTAGGACCAACAATCAACATCTCATTTCTTGAAAGCAATCAAAAAGGGCATTAAATCACCCAGAAGTTGAAAGCTATTTGTAGGAGAGGGCTCCCCTGATCTGCCATCCCTTACCACACAGATCTCAACCTGTTGGCATTGCCTAGTTCCGAGGCCCGGCAGCATAAAGACAGCTGCCTGGACGGTGAGGGAGGCAGGAGGTTTTCTGGGCACAGGCTCCGCTGTGTTACAGAGTAGAAATGGAAACCTCAACCTTAAATATGACTTCCCCCCCCCCCCAACCTAACGTTAGCTGGTGTTCAAGTATTTCACCCAGGGAAAGCAGAAGCTTTTAGTAGTTTCACCTTATCTTGAAATGGAGAGTCTGACCCAGGTCCTGGACATCTGGGAAAAGGATGCAACCGGAGATTTCTTGAGCTTCTATTTCCAAAGAACCTTCCATCAGAATGGACTTTGCAGGGAATGCACACAACTTTGGCCCTCCCTACTCTTCATCCTTGATTCTGTTCCCGTACTCTTTTTTGGTCAAGCCATCCCAAACTGTGTCTGCAGATGTCACTTGGACCCACCCACTCCTGAGTTGGTACGTTTATCCCTGACTTCCTTCCAGAGCTCCAGACATGTATTTTTGTCAGCTTGCTGAACATCTTGCACCCAATAGGCGCCTTAAACTAAGCATATCCCAAATCAAACTGATCAATTCTCCCTGCCACTGACGGCAGCCTCCTTCACCTTCAGCCACATTGTCATTTATCATATTGCTCAAGGTGAGAACCTCAGTGTCACCCTCAACTCCATCCCTGTCCTTCACCCCCGTTTCCTAATTGTCACCAAGATCCGGCCTCTCCTGCCACCGCCACCACCCCCCCCCCCCCCACGTCCTGTTCTCCATTCTCTCGTCTCTACCCTGCTCTTACTGCCCCGCTCCGGGCCCTCACCGCCTCTCACCCGCACTGGGGACCTGCCCTCTAACTGGTCTCGGGGTCACAGTAGCACCCCACCAGAACCTGTCTGCACAGCTGTCAGGGAGATCCCTGGGAAACGCTGCTCAGTTTCCATCTGTCTCTTGCTGAAACCTACCTGACCGTTCTCATTGCCAGGACGACAGCTTCCAAACTACCGGTCGTGCTGCACTGAGTTCTTCCCACCTGGTTCCCAGCCGTCCCTGTGTCTTCCTAGGACACCCGCCGCCATGCATCCTGCAGGACAGACTACAGTCTGCCCCCAATGTATGTTCTCTCCTCCTTCCTGATTAAAATCATGACAATTGCTAATTACAGTATAGTCTTTCTTGCAGTCCAATATGGCCAGGTGACAACGCTCCGGATGCTGGAATGTAAGCAAAAGAATCATGAGAGAGTTGCCAAGAATTTCTGCAGGAGGGATCTAGAACATGTCCTTTACTCCTTTTCTGTTGCCCCCTTTTCCATCCTGCAGCCTGGAACAAAGGTGCGATGGCTTCCATTTTGGACCAGGAGGGTGAGAGGCACACCCCAGGGCAGGAGGAGCAGCAAGCTGGAGGGTGCCCTGAAGCAGAATCGCCACATCCCTGACTACCTACCTCTGGAATTTTCTGTGGCAGAAACTGTGGCAGAACAATGCTGCCTGCTGCGGGGTCTAAGCAGCTCTTTGGACATTCCTCAGTAATTGTCCTTCGCTGAGTCGTGCTCACTGGTTTACAGATCTCTCTAGCCTGGGAGCTCCTCCAGGGCTGCCCTGTAAGCAACTTTGTGCACGTGCCCTTCTCTGCGTTCCTCTCGGTGGGCTCAGTTTGGCACAGACAGAGCAGGCATCCAAGGAAACGTTTGCGGGGCTAGTGAGTATTGGTAAGGGCTCCGAAGAAAGCTCCCTCCCCTCTCAGCCCGTAGGGTTGACGGTATAGACTCCTGCCGCGTAGCAGCCGAGGGCATCTGGGGCACACTATGTAACCTCCCTGTGCCTCAGTTTCCATCTCTGCCGGGTGGCTCAGTAGTGCCTCCAGTGTGTTGGAGGACTGCATGACAGTTTCAGCGAGGCACTCGGGGCGGGACCCGGGACCCGCCCACAGATGGATCGGGGCAAACAGCCGCTGTTAGCCTTTCGTGGTTGTCTCTCTCCCGCATGCTCACTCCCTCTTCTTCGCTCCCCTCCCTGTCCTTTGCTTTTTATTAACATTTCAACTCAAGAAACAGCTTCTGAGTCCCAGGACTGTGCCGGGACAAACACAGTCGCCCCTCCCCCCGCCCCCCACCCCGCCGGGGAGGGGAGCTCGCTGGCTCTGGGGGAGGCAGACACATAAACCCGGAGCTGCAGCAAGGCTGAATGATGGAAGTGCTCACCGTTTCCCTGGGAGCACAGGCAGGGGAGGCAGTCACCGAGGGCAGCGGGAGAGGCGGAGGACCCGGCGAAATGGGAGTGCGGGGGGCGGGGGAGAGGCGCCTTCTGGCAGAGGTGGCCAGCACAGTGTGGTCCGGGAGCTGCCAGTGTGGTTCAGTAAGACTAGGCCCCTGGTTCTCACACCCGAGCATGCGTCAGAATCCCCGGGAAGCCTTGGTGAAATGCAGATTGCCAGGCCTCTTTACCAGCGTTTCGGATTTATTAAATCCGGGGCAGGGCATAAGCTTTTGCATTTTTTTTAAAGATGTATTTGTTTATTTCAGAGAGAGAGTGCGCTCAAGCGCCCTTGGGAGTGTGGTGGGAGGAGGGGCAGAGGGAGGGGGAGGGAGAATCTCAAGTCGACTCGGCCACTCTGCGCTGAGCTCACAGCCTGAGCCCAGCCAAGAGGCGGATGCTTAACCGACAGAGGCACCCCAGGAGCCCCCCTGAGCTTTTGCATTTTTAACAAGTTCCCAGGGGGTCCTCCTGCTGCTGGCCAGGGACCACACTGTGAGCACCGGGAGTGGGAGTGGGGGGCAGGAGTGGTGAGAAGTAGAGTGGGCTTCACACGCCGGCTCGGGAGTTTAGATTCTGTGACAACAGTGACAGAACTATGGAAGCGGTTTCAGGAGAAGAGCGTACAATGAGATCTGTGTGGCCCAAGTAGGTTTTAAGGGCACACGACTTCAGAAGGCAAGACGTGTGAGGAGTTGAATCCAGGTGAGTTGCGGGCGGCCTGCGTCATGCTGGGCGTGGGGCCCCGCCCCGCCCCTCTCCCCTCGCTGCTCCTTTCTCCTGCTCACAACCGAAGAGGTGCATCCCTTTTTTTCCAGGCTTAAAGCCTCCCGCTGCCCTCCAGGCCATCATGCTGTCTCCTCTGGACAGACCGTCTTCCAAACACCTTCAGCCTCTCTTCCCCCCCACCCCCCGCACCCCTCCGGTTGGGCATCGTTGAAGCCAAACCTTCAAACACATAGGAGCTCCCAGAATCCCACTACCTATCAGCTTCTTTTGGCTGCTATTCTTGATAATTTTTAAAAATATATTTATTTTGGATTTGAGTACAGTTGACATACAGTATTACATTAGTTTCAGGTGTACAACATGGTGATTCCACAAACGCATGCAACATGCTACGCTCCCTTGCAGCTCCCATCTGTCCCCATAGGACGCTATTACGATACCATTGACTCCATCCGCTGTGCGGTGCCTTTCATCCCTGTGACTTCTTCATTCCATAACTGGAAGCTTGAGCCTCCCACCTTATGCCCCTTCACCCGCTGTGCCCATCCCCCCACCCTCTTCCTTTCTGGCAACCATCAGTTCTGTGAACTTAATGGTTCTGTTTATGCTTGTTTGTTTATTCATTTGTCTTTTTTTAGATTTCACATATGAAATACTGATAACTTTCCTTTAACCAAAAACTTCTCAGTGAATGGTCATCACCTGTTCCATTTCTTCACCCTGGGTCCTGACAGCGCTCCCCCCCCGCCCCCCGCCAGTCTCATTAGCACCTGCCTAAACCATGAAATGGTACCTTGTTTTTCTTGTTTGCTTTAATAGCTTCACCACTCCTCCCACCAACATGTCTTAAGAGAACCCGCATACAGAGCTCTGGTAATAATAGTTAATAAATGTGGAAAATGCCTCAACAGAATTGAATTTTTAAGCCTCCAGGCCTTTATTAACTTTCCTACTGCAAAACAGCTTACAGGAAATCTGTATGTGATGGGAATATTTTATTGTCCCTGAGTTAGCCAGCACAATCCAGTTTGTCTGAACTGATGAAATTAGAACAGAATGGAGACTTATGTAAAGTATAATTCCACAAAGATATTATATAATTATATAGTATAATTCCTGGTCTATGTAGGGCTCAGTTCCTTAGAAACAGGACTTATTCACCTTTGCATTAACTACTGTAATGAAGTGTTCCCCACCCCCCCACCCCCACCCATGGATTGTCCATCATTTGTTTCTACATTTTGAATTTTTTTTTAAGGCTTGAAATAAAAATGGGTCCTGTGGAAGTCTGGGAGCAGAAGCGAAGGCTGCTCTGCTCTTAAAGGTTCTTCATTCAAATGTTGTAAACAAAACACGGAATCTTCATGGAATCCAGTTCAAGCTCTTGAATGTATAACAGGGATTGACTTCTCTCCTGAAGAGGCCATTTTCTGAATGTTACTTTAGCCAGAGACCTCACATTTCTGTTTTGAACTTTTCCCCTTCTTCTGGACCATTCAGATATTCTGAAATGTCTCCAAAATGAATTTCTGACTCAGGCTCTGAGTCTGTATGCCTCATAATGTCAATGCATCAGAAGAGCTAGGAAGTTACAGAAACCAGAACAGAGAGGCCCACTTCTTATTAGTAAGTTTTCCCCTTTAAATATTTCTTCTCTACTTTCTTCCTGCTGTGGCTTTGCAGAAATCCACAGCTTTCACAGCTGTTCATGTTCTTCCCTGGGAGCAAAAATAATGTTTCTATTTTTCTAGCCAAGGAGAATACCAGCAATTCTTCCACCATTATCAGAATCTTCTCGGGTAAAGGGCTTCTCTCTCTTTCTCTCTTTTTTAGAGAGAGAGTGAGCATGCTCCGGGAGAGAGAATGTTAAGCAGGCTCCATGTTTAGCGTGGAGCCCGAAGTGGGGCTCCATCTCATGACCCTGAGATCATGACCTGAGCCCAGATCAAGAGTCTGATGCTTAACCCACCCAGGCGACCCCAGCAACTTCCTCTTTTCAACACAATTCTGGATTCATTGACTTTATTTGGAGAGAGGAACAGAGCAGAACGCCTGTGATCTTGACTCCCAAGCCCCTCTTCCCCTGGATCCCTCAGAGAACTCACACAAGGGGAGACTCACCCCCAGCCCTGCAGGTAGAGCAGAGTCTGTGCTGTATTCTGGAAGGAGCCCCAGAAGCCTCGTGGGACGGAGCTGGAGGAGGGGTGAGGAGAGTACAGGTGGAGGTGTTTTCTTCCCCTCTAACTCTGGTGACCCTCCCCAAATTAGAAGAGAAAATTGCTCACATTATTTTACACTTGAGGCAATCCAGTGAAATCCAAGTGTTAGCCTTTCTGTTGTTCTTTTAGTTGTTCTCTCAAGTGCCAAGGTTTTAGAGGTCAATGAAAAACTGCCAGAATATTGTCTCTTTCACACTGGTTCCTGCCAACTTAATCTGAAATTGGCTTTCTCAATTCTCCTTTTCTCGTCTGGGAAGAACGCAGACAGATTTCTGCCTGCAGGTGATAAAATCCTGCCCCACCTCCACCCTAGATCTGCTGCTTCTAGTTCAGGTTGGGAGGTTGGCTCAAAATGACAGTGGTGACCACTGGATTGTCCCAAGGGCAATTCAGCGGCTGCCCAGGGCCTGATGGTTTTCCTGAAGACTTGCAGTTTTTCAGAAAGGGGTGGTAGGGAACTGGGGAGAAATGACAATAAATAAAAGCCTAAAATGCCCTGGAATTCCTTCAGGTACGACATCATGGAAATATTACCAACTCTTTGAAAGTTATCCCAAGGTTTAGCATCGGGCCTGGCACCAGGCAGATACTTGCTAAATATTTATAGGATGAATGAATAAACACACTGCTAGAATGAACTAAATAAACACTTGATAAATACTCGGGATGTTCTTTATATTTTATTTCATTCGTTTTGCTCTGAAGAATGTCTTAGCCTTTTCCCACAATCTTGTTTTCAGATTTAATCTTGTTTCCAGTTTGATGAATACAGTGGCCACTGGCCCCAAGACCCCTTCATAGCGTCAGCAAAGGTGACTGCTTTAATGGCATTCCATCGCTCTGACACTGTTAAATTTGAGCATACCAATGGGAAGGTTGGAAACATTAATGCCTCTGGAAATATGTGAAACATTATCATGAGCCGAGGATTCTACACGTTGCATGCGACTATCAGGAAAACAATCGATGTATGACCTGCAGAGGTGGGTGTAAACGCCCCTGCCCTGGGCTTGCTGACATTCCTTTCAGCTTCCCGGTGAAGATGATCTCATGAAAGGTGGAGATGGCCAGGGGTCATTCCTCTCTGAGACCAGGTAGAGATGGTCAGATGACAGAGGTTGTCAGATGACAAGTGGCGATGATCGGGTGACATTCTTCCCAGCTGCAGGAGAAGATGATCAGATTGTTTTTCTCAGATTGTTTATAGTAGGCATTTCTAGAATTTGCCCACCCGATGTCCCATCCAGAAAGACCCCAAGCACAACTGGGTGATTATAAGCAAGACCAAGGATGTCAGCCCTTGCCAAGGGAAGGTTATGAAGAGCAATGGGATAATGTACATGAATGGTCTCCCAGTCCACCCTCGGGTGGGTCCCAGGACTAGAGCTCCCTAGCACCTTCCCAGACCAGCAGCCCAGGGGCCATGAAATCCAATGCCCACTCTCCTGAATCAATGCCATACTGAGTTGCTCAGTGGTTTTCAAACTCTGTCCTACAGTCTGAGATGTTCTGCCCAGAACATCTGGTGGGGGGTGAGGTATGTGTAAAGCTTCAAGCACCCCCATTTCTAAATTGAACAGCCCTGCGCTTTGTTTTTTAATTGATTTTGTATGGTAGGTTTCCTCTCTTCTATTAGGAGGTAATTCTTCATTCTCAAGCAATAATGATAGTCTATGAGGCCAAGTATAAGGGTTCTGACAGTTCTAACATGGGACCCTGCCTCCTATAGACACTTAACACATGTTCATTAGCGGGGAGAGGCACTGCTTTCTCTGAACTTCATTTCCAAATTGCAATGCTTGGGCCTGAGTTTCCATTCTTGTGACTTTCACTGACAAGGAAAATTGAAACCAAACTGAAGTTGGACCTTTTTTTTTTTTTTTGCTATTGTTTACCGAAACCAACACCTGTTGTTTATTGAACACCTAGCTCATAGTAAGCACTCAATGAATGTTTGTTGAATGGATGAGTAATTAAATGAAAGATGTTTAATCCTATGCAAGTTACTTGCCCTCATTTGTAAAATGAGCCTAAATCCACCTCCTTTGCAGTTTGTGGTGAGGAGTAAATGAAAGAAGATGGGTGAATTGTTTAACACATAATAGATTCAAGAAATGTCATTTTATTCTCTTCCTGTTCACATAATCAATAGATATCCCAAGTGTATTTAGTGGAGGTGACCTCATAAATGAAAAACCAGGCAGTGAAGAACATGTTAGTGGCCAACAGCAGCATAGTCGGATGAGGGAAGATGGCCATGTGCACTGGCCTGGTGTAGCTCCTTGTGGCCCCCAGCTCCATTTTGCTGGAAAAGGATAATTCACCATTCTGCCCTGTCTGAGTTTTCATCTGCTGCTTTGGACCTTCCTGTTGGGCTTCAGGCAGAGGCTGTGATGGCATCAGGCCAGAATGATTGTATAAAAAAGTAAGCTCTGGTTGGGAAAGATGGTGGCCAAGACAAAACTTGTCTTTTGGATGAGTTGTTTTTAAAAATCTGTAAATACATTTCTGGGAACTTGAACAAAGTAGAAGATTTACACAGAAAAAAAATCTGAATCAATATATGAACAGATAAATAACCTGGTGTATGATCTGCCTACAGACAGTAATGGAACCCATAGAAAGTTGAAAGTGATCTCCCTACTCCGTAAAGGCTCTTCTTGCTCTGGACACAGCCATTCTCAATGCTCCAAATGGACCATGTAATTTCGAAGAGTTCAGAGCTTCCCCTGCATCAAAGCTGCCACCTCTTTGTCATAGTCTAGGTTTCAGCATAGGTGAATGGATATACATTAGAAACATAGTATTTCTTTGCTACTGAGTGTTGACATCTTCAGACAGTGAACACTGCTGTCCATCAGTGAAGCTTTCTGCCTCTCAGGGCTGATTGCATCTACACTGTGTGTGTGTGTGTGTGTGTATTTTACTTCAAGGTGAAGAGAGCTGGGGGACAGCTTCCTCCTAGTCCTAAAAGATTTCCTAAGAGTTTTAAAGATATTGCGCTTTATTCATAGACTTTGCATCTAGTCTGGATATAAAAATTGCTTTTATCTATGCACTATGGCAACAAGAGTGGTTTTATAATTTGAGAGGGCTAGGTTAGCTTAACTACTGAGCTGGAGGATTATATGTATATTTCCGATACAATGTAGGGCTCTAATTGTTCAGTTTAAATTGGGTCAAAATGCCAGTAAAATGTTAAATTATTTTCTTTAATTTTTAAAAAGATTTTATTTATTTGTGAGCACGCACACAAGAGAAAGAGGGAACACAAGCAGGGGGATTGGCAGACAGAGGGACAAGCAGGCTCCCCGCTGAGCAGGGAGCCTGATGCAGGGCTTGATCCCAGAACCCTGGGATCATGCCCAGAGCCGAAGGCAGACATTAAATCTACTGAGCCACCCAGGCGCCCCTAGTAGGATGTTCTTTAACCTCCATGAGGTCTTTCCAAAATTTTTCTCATGGTTGACTTTAAGTTTCATAGCATTGTAGTCTGAAAATATGCATGGTATGATCTCAGTCTTTTTGTACTGGTTGAGGCCTGATTTGTGACCCAGTATGTGATCTATTCTGGAGAATGTTCCATGTGCACTCAAAAAGAATGTATGGATGAAATGCTCTGAATATATCTGTGAAGTCCATCTGGTCCAGTGTGTCATTCAAAGCCACTCTTTCCTTGTTGATCTTCTGCTTAGATCTGTTCATTGCTGTTGAGTGGGGTATTAAAGTCCCCTACTATTATTGTATTATTATCAATGAGTTTCTTTAAGTTTCTTATTAATTGATTTATGTATTTGTGTGCTCCTAAGTTGGGGGCATAAATATTTACTGTTATTAGATCTTCTTGTTGGATAGACCCCTTTATTATGATATAGTGTTCCTCTTCATCTCTTATTACAGTCTTTGGTTTAAAATCTAGTTTGTCTGATATAAGAATGGTACTCCAGATGAGTAATGTCTTAACCATTTTATGAAGTCCTAGAACCTTCTGCAGTTTCATTTGGACACGCCATGTTGGGAGTTGTCATTGTCATTCTTATGTTCATTGCTCCCTGTTAACAAACAGACAACTGGATGAATTTTAAATTGGCCTGAGACCTAATAATTATATCAAATTCAATCTTTTCAATTTTATAATAAAAACTGCACACCAAAAACAGCTGTTATCAATCTCTGAGCTTTCCTGTGAACTTTCTGATGTTTCTGCTAATGGAGGGTGGGTGTTACAGAGGAGGGCAACAAAAATCATTTAGTTTATATTTTCAGTTCATTTTGGAAGCTAGTTTCTTTTCCTAATTTTTTTCTTGCCCATGTGAATAGTTTGGTGCATTTCTATTCCCTGGAAACAAACCATGGCAGTGGAAGTAAGCAAGTCATGTCATCTCTAAAAGGAGGGATTAAGTTTGGAGTTTCTGATGTCTCTTCTGTTTCTAACATTCCATGCTTGTCTGATTCTGTGTTGGAGACTTTGGGGAGGCAGGAAAAGGCCAACCAGGATTAAACATGTTCTTTAGATAATCAACAGTTTGCACTTGAGCAATGAAATATGAAAAACTTCTGTTCTCAATCTCTTACCAAGTTTCACGAGAATAGTGAGAGACTGATCTCTAACAATGTTGTGGATAAGTAGAGGTGTCAGAAATGAAATACTAAGTCTTACATAATGATGCGCATTTCAGGAAGAAAAATGGAATATTCTGAAACAAAATATCCATATGAATGATTTTCCAAGGGGAAAAATATAAAGAAGCTCTTCACCAGAATCAGAATATTCCTTGGGCATCAATACAGCAGACACATTGCTGCAGTGAATCTATTTGGAGATGACAATGTTATAAGCATCTTGAGAGGTAAGTGTGACTTAAAAAAAAACAGCAATATCATCCATGAGTACAGTACCATCAAGCTTCTTTTCTCTAGAAGTTAATTCTATTTATTTAAAAGGATCCTCCAGGATATAATTTTGAATGTTGTCAGGAACAACAGGAGTTTTTTTTTCCTTATGTCCAATTCTTCCAAATCCCTGGAGACAGCATAAACATACACAATATACCGTACCCCTGTGTGTCCACTCACATGGTACAAGTTATCTGAGTTAATTCTCCATATGTCCTGTGACTCACTTTGTAACAGTAAACAAATCATACTTAAGAATGGAAAAATCTTAGCGATGAGAGATTGGAATTATCTGGAACCTTGGCTGACCAGCTCAAAAGATTTTTTTAGAGCTGTTTTAGAGATAGCTTACCTCTATCCTCCTGCCTGTACACGTATACATAAGATAAGGATCTTGAAAAAGCAGGGAGAGAGCCCCTGAGTATACACCAAACCCAGAAGAAGGAAAGATAGTTCCAAAGAAGGAGATAAGTCCAGCAGCACAGGTGGTTATGGCTCTTTATCTCCATACAAGGGAATGTTCCAGGCCCAAGGCACTCTTCAGCAGTTGCTCAAGGGTCAACAAACTGCTCACAACTGCCTTTCCCAACACTTAGTTATTGAACCTTGCTGAGTTGTTCCCTCATCGGTAAAAGAGGAAGTAGTAATAATAATGACAGTAGGAATACATTCTTTGTAGGGTTTGAGGATTAAATAAGATAATGAATATTAAAAAAAAAAAAAAAACAACCTGTTAGTATTATTCCTAGCACATAAGTGCTCAGTAAATGTTATCAAAAAGTCAAGGACTTGAACTTCAGTCTGCCCCCAGTGCTATGTTTTCTGGATGGGAAGGAAGTAGAGACATTCACTTATCCATTTCACAAACATCTATTGAATGTCTTGTATGCATCAGACACTATTCTAAGTAACAGGAATTCAGAGATGAATAAGAAAAATTAAATCTCTTCTGGATGGTTAAGATGCCACTAAACGAATAAATATGTGTTGGGGTTGATGAGTACTTTGAAGAAAAACAAGGCAAAGTAGGGTGATTTCAAATGAGGAAGAGCCTTTCAGAGAGGCTGACCAGGCGATCTATGGAGAGGTAACAGATGAGCAGAGGCCTGAGACAAGTGATGGGCAGAGGCTTGAGAAGCTTGCGGAAGAGTGTTCAAAGCAGAGGGAGTAGCACCTGCAAAGGCCCTGAGGGAAGAACGAGGTGGGGACGTCAATGGGAAGAATCTGACAACAAGAAAGCCTGAAGGTGAATGATAGGCAGAAGCCTGCACTGTAGAGCATCAAAGGTCATGGTGAGGACTTTGGATTTACTCTGGAATGTGCTGGATAAGGGATACAATAAAAATGATTTACAATTTCAAAAGAGAATTCTGGCTGCTTTTGAGGGCATAAGAACAAAAGGATTCAAATAGGGGCTCTTTCCGTAGGCATGGAAAGAGCTGATGGTTATTTGGACCAAAGTGGTGATGGAGGAGGCGAGAAAGGTTTTGGGGGAGAGTTTGAAGATGCTGGTTAGACATGGTATGTGAGAGAGAAAGGGGGCTTTGCCTGAGCAATCTGCTGATTGGCTAGGGGATTACTGAGGTGGGGAACATCGGAGCAGAAGCAAGTAGGGGATGGAAATCAGGAGCTTAACTTCGACAGGGTGAGTTTGAGATGCCTGTTAAATGCCCAGATGCCATTAAATGTGCAAATCTGGAGCTCAGGTGAGGGATGATGGTGAAGATAGAAAGCTGGGGTTCATAAGCATATAGGTTATATTTAAAGTCGTGGGACTGGATGAAATCATTCAGAAAGTGAGTATGGATGAAGAAGAAAAGAGGGGCAAGATGGAGCGCTGAGGTACCAGCACAGAGGTCAGGAAGAGGGGGGTATCCTGTGAAGAAGGCTGGGAAGGAATGGCCGCACCCCGACTGATGGGAGCAGATGCTGAGTCCTAGAATGGGCTCCTTTCCGGCCCGCGAGTCCCATGGCCTCACCCAGGCCTCAGCCCAATGCAGCCTTTGCCGCAGCCAGCGATAAATTTAAAGGGATTAATACAGAATAAACCTAGGGCATTGTAATACTCAACACATATTCATTAAATAGTATGTACGAATGAATGAATAAATGAATACTGACAGATCTTATTTTATTCCTCTTTAAATATTTACAGACCCTTACTTGCATTTGATTTTTCTCCCTGGAGAGAAAATTGCATTTGCTTCATTTTAAGGTCTGTCAGAGGCAATTTTGCTAAAGCCAAAAATTTTTTCTGTTAGCTTTGATGGCTTAAACCTTCCAGAACTTTATAAACTAATAATGAAAATATTTGGTTCTTAAATAAAGGGATGTGCAAAGTTTATATCTTATAATTTCATGGAATAAGATATTAGAGGTACCATCTACTAATAATATGCATTTATTCATTTCATTATGAAACCAAAACTTACGTAACACTTACATGTGCAGAACACACTCCTAGCTTTGTGTAGGATCCGGTAATTGATACGCCAGTAAGAACAATAATGAAAATCAGTATCAATATGTGTCAGGTACAAAGGACTTTACATACTTTTCCTTGTTTTCATGATTCTCATAGCATCCTGTGAGAATGAGACTATTGTTATGTGTTTAATACAACATAAAAATTCAAAGAGTTGAATGACATTTTCGTGATCTAATGATTAGAATTAGGCAGAACTGAGATTTGAACCCAGCTCTGTATGATTGCAGAGCTTGAACTCTTGCTCACTCTGCTCTGTGACCCCTTTTCATGAATCATCATCATCATAAATATCAATATCAATCAATAGCATAAAACTGAAAACATCATACAAGCTTGGCCAACATAAGCACGTGTCTCCAACCAAAGCAACATCGCAGTGAAATTCTGGAATTCGGACCGAAGTTGGAGGTAATCCCATTCAAGTTTCTATAAAAAATGGTAACGTTTTCTGTGACACCTTCTGGAAAGAGCGAGCCGGAAGGTGGGGACATGGGTCTCTGGACGAGGCGCAAGCAGCACACGGGGGTGGGGGGCGGGGGACAGCGCCCCAGGGAGGACCAGAGCGGCAGCTCTCCCGGCGGGCAGGGTACAGCCGCAGCAGCCGCAACAAAGTTGCAGGCACAGGCAGCCTGGGCATCCCCGCCGCCTCCCTAGCAAGAGCAAAAGCAAACACTCTTGGAAGAAAACAAACCGCAGCACAGAGGGTCTTGGGCAAAACAAGTCATAGTACGGAGAGCAGGGACAGCCGCGGTGCACCGTCAGCCGCACTGTGCACGCGCCAGCCAAGCAAACGTGGTCGGGGGCGGGGAGGGGGGCAAGGGAAATCCTTGGCATCCCCACAAAGGCAAGGGACTAAAGTTGGTGGTAATCGTGCTCCAGTTCAAGGATTGAGCTTCACGTATCTATTTGCAATATGCTAGAGAGGTACTGTATCTGAATCTATGACTAGTCACTGGACGTGTTTTAATGAGATAATACATATATACATTAAAGTGCATTGTGGACAGCAACATGGCAGCCAAAAATAATTACTTATACTGTTGCTGTTAATGATGTGATAGTGATCACAAATATTAGTATTTAAAAGTAATTTAAAAACTCCATACCAAAGAGTCTATTGGTTATTTTGCCATTATTAATTCAATATGTAATTTAAATGGGCCCTATTTCCCATCCTTTTGGATTCTGTGAATAGTCACCATATGGTAAGGTTCTGACCTCGTGAGGATGACCAACTGGACTTTATCTAATAAATCAGCTCAGTGAGGCTAATCATTCTGTTTATGATTCCGTTACTTTGTTTGCCCCCTTCCTTTGCTTTCCCTAATGATTCTGCCTGTTGTCAGAATTCTTAACATGATCATTTTGTTTCTCATTACTAACTCTTTTAGTTTTTTGTTAGAGGGCATTTAATGAGGCTTCAGTTTTGATTATGGAGTGGATACTTTTAAAAAAATTTCATTTGGCTCTGTTTCTCCGCTTGAAATTACAGCAATACGGTGACCTGTTTCCTCAAGCGGTATTATCTGTAGCTGATTTCCCTTTGCTCAAAGATTCCACTGGAGAGCTACCAACTGAAATTCAGATTGCCCCACAGATATAAGACAGGTCTTACTCCTCAATGAATTCCAATTCTGAAGGAACCCGTCTTCCATTGATGAAGAAAGCCAGCAAGCCCTAACCAGGATCACCCAGGCAATAGAGATGGGACTTAAGGAATGTACAGTTATGGCCACAGCTGTTTCTCATTCATGCTAGAACAACTCATGACACTTTTTTTCTTGCACTGGAAAGGGATATTAAAAAAAAAAAAAAGAACACACCTAGGAGCCAGCGTTAGAAAACTTAATATTTTAATCAGAATTTTCAACTATAGGAACTTTAAAATTGGTTTTGAAACAAAAACGGTATGCCATAACATTGCAAAATACTCTTACTGCTTAGTAAAGGCACACTATAAATTATAAACTGTTTTCTACACGTTTGAGGTTATATCGGGTAAAAGCCCAATTATTTCTGAGGACTTGGTCTTCATTCAAAATAAGAGATTACACCCCCAAAGTTTTAGAGACAACCCCCTGATGTACACATAAACTGTCAAGGAAACATTTGCAGACAGTCAGAGGCATTTCTGTCAATTCTATGAAAAGATTTTGCATCCTAGTGTCTTCTTGAAGTTTATTCTGGTTGATTTTGGATTAAAAAACAAGAGCTGTGAAAAGCAAAGAGAGGCAAAGCGGCCCTAGGAACAGCCCCCAGAGCATCAGCAGTTCCAGGGACACCTCTGTCCCTGTTGGGCAGCAGGTGAGTGGACACCTTTTCGGCGCTGTCCATGCATGCAGACAGAAGCCATTTTAAAAGTGTTAGGGTGACAGGTTGTCAGCTTTTTTCCTAAACTTCTCTAATTGGAGTACACACAGGACACATTGTCTCTGAGTCTCTGCATACAAGATGGACTGGCTCCAGTAAGATAGGATTTTAAGGGTTGGATGTAAAGTCCTTTCTACATTAAGCAAATTGATTGCATGCATACAAGACAAAAGAGGACCGGTTGAACAATACTTTCTGTCAAACAGACATAGTAAGAGGGTCATGAATTTGTTACGAGCCAAGAGGTATGTCGCTGCCCAGAAAGCTAAGACGTCATTACTGCCCCAAAAGCACTAAGGCATGTCAGCTCATAGGAGGTAACAATTTTGCCGTCTGCTGCATTGGCCGGATCATGCCTGACCTGGAATGCACAGATTAGCTGTGCACCACGTCCTTTAAGCTCATCAAAAAAGGTTCCCGGTGGATGGTGAAAAGTTTGAAAACTATGTTTTATGAGGAACAGTTGAGGGGATTGGATTTATTTAGTCCAGAAAAGGAAAAATGTGGGAAGCAGAAGAGGAGGAAATATTGGCTGTTCATCTTTAATACCTGAAGAGTACCTTGTGGAAAAGCTATTGTAGTTGTTCTGGAGGTCCCCCCAAAGGAAAACCCAGGACCAATTAAGGTGATAGTAGACAATTTCCAGCTCAAGGTTAAGAAGCTTTTTGTAATTATTACTTTCCCTACAGTAGGCTGGGCTGCTTACTCAGTGGAGTGGTGACCTTGTGATACTGGAGGACCCCAGTGAGGGCTGAACACTATTGAGTACGGGAGGGGAAGATGGGTGGAAGGTGGGACTCTGAGAGCTTCTATTCAAAGTGTGGTAAGAATGGCCCCTGGAGATTCTGGGAGCTATCCTGGCCCATGCTGCACACTCTTTTTTTTTTATTTTTTTATTTTTTATTTTTTTTATTAATTTTTTATTGTTATGTTAATCACCATATATTACATCATTAGTTTTTGGTGCAGTGTTCCATGATTCATTGTTTGTTCATAACACCCAGTGCTCCATGCAGAACGTGCCCTCCTCAATACCCATCACCTGGCTAACCCATCCCCGTACCCCCTCCCCTCTAGAACCCTCAGTTTGTTTTTCAGAGGCCATCATCTCTCATGGTTCGTCTCCCCCTCTGACATACTCCCCTTTTCTTCCTCTCCTGTTATCTTCTTTTTCTTTTTTCTTAAAATATGTTGCGTTATTTGTTTCAGAAGTACAGATCTGTGATTCAACAGTCTTACACAATTCACAGCGCTCACCGTAGCACATACCCTCCCCAATGTCTATCACCCAGACACCCCATCCCTCCCACCCCCAACCACTCCAGCAACACTCAGTTTGTTTCCTGAGATTAAGAATTCCTCATATCAGTGAGGTCATGTGATACATGTCTTTCTCTGATTGACTTATTTCACTCAGCATAACACCCTCCAGTTCCATCCACGTCGTTGCAAATGGCAAGATCTCATTCCTTTTGATGGCTGCATAATATTCCATTGTGTATATATACCACATCTTCTCTTGGTAGAGTCTTGGACTGTGTCACTCTAATGGTGACTGTTTTCTCCATCGCGGCAAAGCCGACTGTAGTCTTGTTATCAAATTTAAATCACCATCTACCAAAATAACACTGCTGTGTTGCTGAAAATGGCCCTGGGTTGCTGTGTTCCTCCATCTGAACTGATGATTCTTGCTCAAGGGCAGCGAGGGATGGGGATCCCAAGCATATGACCGGCCTGAGCCTTGCTCTTCTCAGCTGTGGGACGGAGACTGAATAGCATACTTAAGATCGTGGCCTTTGGAGCTACACGGCCTAAGTTCAAAGCCTAGCTCCACACCTTACTATCTGTGTGAAAGTGTTATTTAACTTCTGGTGCCCCTTTGTCTGTAAACTAGAGATGACAATAGTTGAGTCTCTCTCGTGGGTTGTTGTGAGAATTAAGTGAGCAAAGGGGTATTACCTACTTTGAATAGAGCCCACTGCTATTTTTATATTCCATGTGTAACCTATCTGCCCCAGGCCGACACCTGTCCCCTTATTTTCAGACAACCGCCTCCTGTTCCCCACTTGACCCTGAATTCCTGAGGCTCCTCTTGCAGTTCTGGAACATTTTGAGGATTTCTGTGGTTTAAATTGGGTTGTTTCTCAGCTTTCCCTACTGTTGGGGTATGGCGTACTTACCTCTCGTGTTTTCCAGCTTCTAAAATTATGTTGCTGTCACCTCCTTGTCCTTATGGGCTTAAGTTTTTATTATAGTTTAAGCACGAGAGGAAGCAAAATTAGATGTTTGTATTTGACAAGATGGAAGAGCAGGATAAAAAGTTAGAGACCTTAAAGTGCTGTTTTTCAGGGCGCCTGGGTGGCTCAGTTGGTTAAGTGACTGCCTTCGGCTCAGGTCATGATCCTGGAGTCCTGGGATCGAGTCCTGCATCGGGCTCCCTGCTCAGCGGGGGAGGGGGGGGTCTGCTTCTCCCTCTGACCCTCTTCCCTCTTGTGCTATCATTCTCTCTCTCAAATAAATAAAATCTTTAAAAAAAAAAGTGCTGTTTTTCAAAGCTAGGAGGGCACAAGATACCACAGATAGAGATCAGGGCACTTGTGACAAAGCCTGATTAGGACACTAAGGTGGAATCTCTAAAAAATAATGAAAAATTTTTAAAAAGATTATAGTAAGTGTTGATAAGCTGCATGTCTTCTGACCCTTAATAAAAAGGAAAATTTTAAATAGCAATTGCCCTTGAAACTTTTAGGAGGAAACTTGCATCCTCTGTCCCTTGAATTTGTAACTCTCCTCCTGTCTTTAAAATGTAACACCCCAGGTGATAACCAAAACATTTCCCACAGGGACTAAAGAAAGAAAAGGTGGGGGAAAAGGCTTTTTCACATACAGACTGCTTGAAACGATAAGGAAAACAACTCTGTAGGTAGGGAAAGGAGGAGATGTATGAGAAAGGTATAAGGAATGAAAATACATTTTTACTGAGGGGAAAAGTAAAAGCAATATTGTTCTAAATTGAGATTGGTTTTTTAGAGAGGGAAAACACAGGACAAAATCTGAATGAAAAAGAAAGTTGTAGAAGGTTTGTGAAGGGGAATCTTTGGAAAGGAATTTTATGGGTGGTCAGGACTGATGAAGATCGGAATTGAGTTTAAAAAGTACACTGGTGTAAGATTAAAATGTGGTTTTCTCTCTATTAAAAAGACATTTTCTTGTATTGTTGGTCTGCTCTTGATAAAAAATTATAAACAAAGGTTTATAATGAAATTAAATTTAAAAATTATAAACAAAGTTTATAGTTAAATTAAAAACAAGGTTTGTAGGTCTTATCTTTACCAGGTTTATAAGAAACTCCCATCATTTAACCATGGCCATTTTTAAGTCTGTTACTTGCAGAGTTGCTGTTTTCCTCAGGAGATTCCGTGGAAAAGACTGACAAGTACAGGTTTCCGGTAACCAGGATCAATTTGCCTTCATGTAGGAGGGATGATAATAAACCTCTTAAGTACTCCCCCAAGGTTACCTGCATAGCCCCACAGTATGTCATGGGATGGTGGCCGGGGACGTGTCCCTGTTCTCCTTCCTCACATCAGTAACATGTACATCAGTGGGCATAATGTTAACATGTTAGAGATTTGCCTCTGCCATAGGACACCTTACAGGCTTTGCTGGAGCCTCTGCGAGGGAAAGGAGGGGCAGTGAATCCACAGAAAATTCAAGGCCCAGGCACTGCCGTAAGGTTTTGGGTGTCATCTGGTCAGGTAAGATTTACGTTGTCCCGAAAGTTATGATTGATAAGGTACAATTCTATCCAACCCCTAAAAATGTGAAGGAAGTACAAGCCTCTGTAGAGATTTGGGGGTTGGGGAGGACTTTTCTTCCCTACCTGGCACAGTGCCTCCATCTCTTATTCTGCCGGGTAAAGAAAGGGCACACGTGGAACTGGGGATCAGAGCAGCAAGCTGGTTTTGAGAAAGCAAAAATACTGGCAAAGCCGATTAAAGGTCTGGGCATCTCCCAAATAGGGCTAACATTTGAATTAAATATGCCCGTGACTCCCAAAGATACGGGTGGACAGGGGAGAGTGCCCCTACGGTTTTGGTCCCAGTTCTGGAAGGGGGCAGAAACCCAACATACCCCATAGAGCAGCTGCTCCTAGCAGGGTACACAGCGCTCCCCCAGGTAGGGCCTCTCCCACTGCAGCCGCTGGGTGGAGCTGAGTGGTCTGGCTGGTGATCACGCAGGAGCCCTCACCGTTAACCCCTTACACTGACAGCTGGGCTTTACCAAAGGGATTAGCTCTATGGCTTGGACAATGCGAGGCCAAGGGGTGGATGATTATGAATAAGCCCTTGTGGGGTAAAGATGTGTGGGAAGACATTCGAGTCCATCTGCAAGATCTTGTCTGAGGCAGGCCTCACAGTTTTCCGTGCCACAGCTCATAAGGTACTGACCCCCCTGGCGATCAGGAAGTTGATGCTCTTCCTCAGGCACAGGCTTTAGCTACTGACCCTTCAGTAAGTACAGCAGATTGGGTGCACAGAAAGAATGGCCATCACAATGCCCGGGCGGGATGGCATTTTGTCAATGATGCCAAATTGCCCTTGGAGTACAGTGACTTCACTAAGGAAGGAACAGGCTGTCCTGTGTGTTCTAAACAACTCTCAAGGCATCTGCTGAAAGAATCTGGGGCCATTTGCTGCAGTTCCCAACTGGTGAAGAACTGGCAAACTGATTATATTGGCTCCCTCCAAGTGAAGATTCCATATATACCCTGGTTTGTGTGCATACTGCATCTGGCCTAACCCAAGCTTTCCCCTGCCCCTGCGCACAGCAGGCTGCCACAATTAGGGGATCAGAGAAACTGAGTACTATGTATGGGTAGCCTCATCAAATAGATAGCAATTGGGGAGTCACATTTTGAAGGTCATGATATATAAGACGGGGCAAAAAAAAAAAAAAGACATCAAATGGAGGTTTTATCTCCCCGATGATCCATAAGCAGCAGGGTTGGTAGAGAGAAAAAATATTAACACAGCAGATTAAATTAATAGATAAGACCACCTTCGGCAGGTAGACTAAAGTACTGTCTAGGCTTTAATACTTTTGAATAATCAGTGAGTAGGACCAGTTGCCCCATATCCCAGACTGGGGACCCCTGACAAGGCCCCCAACACCAAACAGGTGTGGACGTGACAGGAAACAACCCTTGCTCCAACTCTCAACCATGGGTCAGCATGCCATGCTGC
Source organism: Zalophus californianus (assembly GCF_009762305.2). Lineage (NCBI taxonomy): Eukaryota > Metazoa > Chordata > Mammalia > Carnivora > Otariidae > Zalophus > Zalophus californianus. Next base: position 70,677,853 of record NC_045598.1, on the reverse strand, counting down.
TGAGAACACCAAGCCCCGTCATGCCTGGGAAAGGAATTATCTACTGGAATTTGCAATGGGGCATGCTGACAGGGCTGGCGAGTTACTTCACATTCCTGGGTGAGGAGGGACTACTCATTCTCCACTGGGATCCATTGTCCTGCTGCAAGCTGGACCTGTTGAAATGCACTATGCCTGGAATGGAACATACACGTTGAGAGAGGAGAAGGTGAGGGCCCTATTCTGGCATATCCTGTCCTCGGTAGATCTCCTCATGCCTGACAGTGCTGCCTCCCCTGGCCAACATGCATAGTACGAACAACTGAGGCAAATTCCTAAAGCTGCCAACCTCCCTCTCCCCTCAAGCCCAGGTGGACACTGTCTCACGGGTATGATTACTGGCTACAGTCTTTGTTCCCTCCACAGGCTTGGAGGGTGGTACAGCACATGGAGAAACCCTTACTGAATTCAGTCAGCAAGCCCTGAATGATAGCCAAAAAAATCTGTCCTTACTGAACACTGAAATGACTCTGAGAAAAACTGTCCTCTAAAATAGGATGGCCTTGGACATTATTCCTACCTCACAGGGAGGCACCTGTGCCATTATCAAAACAAAATGTTCTCAGCTCCCACCTAATGAGTCTGCTAATGTATCATCCTTATTAAATCACATGAAGACACAGGTGAATGCCCCGAGTGATCCAACTCCCAGCTTAGAGGATTTAACAAATTGATGGTTTGGATCCCAGGGCTTTTGAAAGAAAGCGTTGTCACTAACCTGGGGAATTATTGTCTTCATCTGTGTTTTCTCTTACTTGTACCTGTATCGTCGCTATGGCATCTGCCTCCAATGCCCAGCCAGCCACCAAAAGAGCCACCTCCATGTTAATGAAACCCCTTGCTGACCACTCAAGCCTCATTGTGGAAGAGGGGGGCACATGAGATTGTAAGAGCTGGTCACCAGGGGTAGAGTGTTGGGAGTGTCATCAAAAAGACACGACCGCCGATTGACCTGTGAGCACGCTGAGGCTCCTCACCGCGCCTGTCCTTGGAACGTGGGTTCCGCTGGCCTTTCTGGCACCCGAGGGCTGTTCCAAGGACATAACCTTGAGCTAGTGATGGAGTATTGAAAACACCTGCATGGCCTATGTGACTGAGCCCAGTTGGGGCCCCTTTATAAAGCTTTTTAAGATCTGGAGGGCTGTCGCTCAAGCCTCGTATGTAAGCTCCGCTGGTCTTATTAAAATGGCCACCTGCCAACCTGGAGTGACCTGCCTCTTTCTTCCGTCTCTCCCTGCCCTCTGTGTGCGGGTGCCAGTTTCAAAGCACACCAGGAAAGCTCCCGAACCCCCGCCCCCATTCAAGCAATAGGGCTCAGTCATCCCTCTCAAGGTCCCCTACTTCTCCATTTGGGGGCCCCCCTCCACTTTCAAACTGTACAAGGAGTACAAAGGGCCATGACACGAAGGCAGGTGCAGAGTGTTGAGGGGGTATAAACGGTACTGATGATTTTGACTTGATCGAGTCAACAGGTCTGCTGGGGGCCCGAGGCACTGGCTTGCCAGGGCAGGTGTTCAAGGCAGCCTTTCCCCTTCACCCCACCTTCTTGTCCCCATTGGCCAAGACTGCCCAGCCCTTCCTGTGTCAGCCCCTCCCAAGTCCGCTCTGCCCCGAGGCAGGGCCCGCCTTGCTGAGAGTCTCAACCGGAGCCAGCAGGTGGAGGAACCCACTGTCGCCGAGGAGTGGCTGCCGTCATGTCCCCGCCGCAGCTTGGTCACCTGCGCCTCCTTGTCCGCCCACCACATGGCGTCCCCGGGCTCGCTGTGCTGTTGCTGCCATTCTGGGCAGGGGCCCACTGCCCTTGCCAGGATCCAGCGTTGTGCCAGCCCATCACCCAGCACCGTGACTTCGAGGTCAGTGCCTCTCCCTTGCCCTTTCGGGTCTGGTCCTTATGGCCTGGTAAGAAGTTAGAGTAAAACTCAGCCCTACAAAGAGGTGGTTGTGGGTGCAGTCACCAACTTTGACCACTCCCTGAGGGCCTCTTCATGGATTGCCTTCCTCGTGTGATGAGGAAACTCCGAGAGGTTGAGGCAGGTGTTCAAACCCAGGTCTGACCCCCAAAGGCAAGTTCCTTCCATTGCCCTGCAGTGCCTCTTCGGGGGGCACTCTGGACATACTAGCGAGGAGGTAGGATAATGAGGTATTTCCTAAGTAGCAAGTTCCACCATTTTCTAAGAGAATGAATATTTAGCATGAGAGAATTTCAGCACTCCAACACGCACTGGAATGCAGAATGTTCTACTTACCTTTGCTTTTCCCTATCTACCAGCCCTTCTTCTGGCGCCTCAAAACATTCCAAGAAGGATGGTAAAAATAATTCTCCTTGTACCCACCTAACAATTTATAAGGCTTTGGGGAACTTTAATCAAACACCCTTTCACAGGCAATGTGAAAACCACCTGACCCCTAGAGTTTGATAACTACAACAGGAGTTGAAGGAGGAAAGGCTTAATCCTGTGAAAAATAATAGACGGAAACGTTTAACTTTTTGAGGAGCCTCCATGCTGTTCTCCAGAGTGGCTGCCTCTGTTTGCATTCCCACCAACAGTGCAAGAGGGTTCCCCTTTTCCTGCATCCCTGCCAACATCTGTTGTTTCTTCGGTATTAAAGAGGGCACTTGTTTTGATGAGCACTGGGTGTTGTGTATAAGTGATGAATCACTGAATTCTACTCCAGAAACCCATATTGCACTGCATTTATGCTCACTAACTAAAATTTAAATTAAAAAAAAAAAAGGAAGGAAGCTTCCTAAAGTAATGGTCAGGAGGCCAGGCAGGGGGAGCGCTCACCTCCTCCTCAAGCACAGACCCAATAGGGAAAGCAGGGGTACTTTGCAAGTGATGCTACTTTACTACCCTAACAGGGAGAAGAAAGGCTTTCCTCCTTTCTGGCAACAGCCCAACCAATGAGACATCGTTACAACTTAGCCAATCAAAAGCCACTATACTTCAAACTCCCAGTTTACTCCAATTGATATTTTGTTTATAACAGTCTTCCTAACTTCCCCTTTTCCTCCAAAAAGAGTGTTTTTCTCCTTTGTTTTGTGGTTTTGCTGTAGCTCTTTGTCCTGGTTTGTAATTCTCTGCTATTCCCAAATAAACACTTCTTTGCTGGTAAAATAGCTGAGTTTTTTTAAGGTTAAAATTACTTAGTGATCAGAAGTGGGATCCAGAGAAGATCACAGCAGCTCTGAGGCTGGTAAGCAAACAGCCTGTGCTCATTGCTTTCTTGCCGACCCTGGGGTTTGAGGGTAAGTTTTTTCCTGGATTTCAAGCTCCATGCTTTGTGTTTGAGTTTTCCAGACATTATTTGGGATTTGTTTTAAGGCCATGTTTTTGTTTGTTTTCTGGGAGTACTCGGCCCTTGGTAGGACTCCTATTTGGAACTGGACTGTTCCTACTGGAACTGTGCTGGCCTTTGGTTTGATTCCTTCTGGAACCAGGCTGTTCTGCTGAAACTGCTGTTTAGGAATTTTTCTCTTTAGAGAAAAACCTTCAGAAAATGGGATCCCAGTCATCAGAATGCTTTGAGGGTGCCCCCGGCCAGGCTCTGGCCAGTTTTGTTTTAAAAACTATGGTCCCAGGGTACCTGGGTGGCTCAGTTGAGCAGCTGTCTTTGGCTCAGGTTGTAATCTCGGGGTCCTGGGATCAAGCCCCGTGTAGGGTTCCCTGCTCAGTGGGGAGCCTGCTCGTTCTGCCTCCCCCGTCCCTGCTGGCTCGCTCTTGCACTCTCAAATAAATAAAATCTTTAAGAAAACAAAAAAACTATGGTCTCTCTCATATGCATTTATAACTAAATGGACTGACTTAACCAAAATGTAGAACATCAATGGCCATTATGGGGAATTTCAATCTCCCCAAACCTGCTTTACTCAAAGTTAGCTATGGCTCCAAAACAAAAAACTGAATGGGATGCTTATTTTAAATGGTACCTCGAGGCTTCTAGATGTTCTTAGGATTCTAAGTTTGCCTCTTTGAAAGATACTATTTCTAACCTAACTGAGGCAAACAATTGAAAGGAGTCTAAATGGCTTCTGAGGCCCCCTTTCCCTCCCTCATCTTCTTTGCAGACATGAATCTCTGTCTCCTTCCTCTCCTGAGCCTCTTAAAAACCATATTCTTTATTTTTTTAAACTTTATTTTTTATTTATCAGAGAGAGGGAGAGAACACATGAGTGAGAAGGGCAGAGGGAGAGAGAAAAGCAGACTCCCCCACTGACTGCTGAGCAGAGAGCCCAAGGTGGGGCTCGATCCCTGGACCCTGAAATCATGACCTGAGCTGAAGGCAGACGCTTAACCTGAGCCACCCGTGCCCCAGAAACTTCCTCTTTAAAGTTTTTGTTGACCTAAACAAAACCCAAGTTTCTTATGATCCCTGGACTAAGGCCGAATCGTGAGCCATAAAGTTTCCTAAAGTGACTGAGTACCCCATAAATTTGCTGAAGAATTTAGCATATTCAGACTTCATTTCTCAGATTTCTATCAACTAGTCCACCTGCTTAGTGGTGAGGACCAGGCCAAATATTGGATGAAACTAACCCTGAGGTAACATCCTGATGGTGATTTAGAAAAACCCCAAACTTTTGACAAGATGCTAGAACACTCACTGGAAATCTCTACTGAGCAATTAGAGTAGCTTTTGTTAAGCCTGCTGATTGAAACAAGATTCAAGCTTATACACAAAGACCTGACAAACCTGTTTATGATTATTACAATCAACTCCAAATTGTATTTTAAGAATATTCTGGTCTTTCTGTAGATGTTGAATCCACCTGGGTAGCATTTCATTCTGTTTATTAATGGTCTTAACTGGGACCTTTCTCTTTTAGTTAAAAGGATCAGGATGAAATAAGAAACTTACCACTCCAGATTTAGTTAATCTGGCAAATCCGCTCACTCACATCCTTGATGAACCACCTAAAAGAAAGACTGCTAAAAATCTCAGTTTTCAACTCCAGCAAATGAAGACCCCCTAAACAAAACCAAAATTCCCGTAGTTTCTGTTGTTACCTCTCTAAAGAGCCAGGACATTGGGAAAAAGTTTTATGAATTTAAGCATTCTTAAATGGTACCTTCAGCCTTCTTGTTGGCCTTTCCAATGTCCTCTTAATTCCCGGTAACAGAGTTCCAAGGAATTATAGGGGCTCTTCTCAATCCTCCCTCTTAAATGGCTTCAGAGAAACCACTCTCCAGAACTGGAAATGAAAATCTGTTTTTATTGATACCAGAGCTACTCTCAGTGCTTAACCCCACTGCTACAGAGCAGCCCCTGCCTTAGAGCACTAAAACAGTTCAAATAGTGGGGGGGTCTCTAATAAATCTCAACAAGATCCTGTCTCTGAACCTTTTCCCTTTTGTGTAGGCCCTTTGAGACCTACTATTTTTCTCTTTAGTTATTCTACCTCCATTTATTGGGCTGAGATTTCTTAGAAAAGTATCATGCCAATATTTTTCTCAATAGGGAAAAATAATTCTAGAATTTGACAACAGTAATGAAAAGAGCCAACCAAGGAAATTAAATGACCCTTCAACATATTTTATTTATTTGTATTGGCAAGCTACCATCCTTTTTATGGGCAAAAGCCTCAATTGATACTGGCAAAATCCCCAGTGCACCTCCCATCAAGATTCAAATCCCTTAAAACCTCTCCCATAATTAATGCCCTGTAAATAAGCCTCTCAAGGAGACATCAAGTCCATAATAGAATATTACAATGCTCGGAGCTTCATCATCTCCTGCAGTAGTGCCTGTAATACCCCTATTTTAGCTACGAGAAAACCCAATGATGAGGATGGAGGTTTGCCTAAGACCTCCAAGCAATAAATAACATTATTTCTTGGCACCCCGTGGCTCCTAACCCCCTCCCCCATTTAGCCAAGGGTAAAATTGCAAACATTTATACTGTTATGTTTTGGGGGTAGCTCATGACTTTGGAATATTATGGGGACAATGGGCTGTCCTTATCTCCAATGGAAATAAAATTTAAAATGGCTCCTATGTCCAAAATTTATTAGATGCCATATTTTTGTTGACTGCCCCAGCTCTAAAGGTTCCTGGGCATTTCAGACTCACTCCCTGGAGGACAAAGTAATCCACCTCACTATTTCTGCCAAAATTGCTCTTCTCAAGGAAATCATTGGCCAAACCTCTGCCATAGCTCAAAGGGATGTTCTCTCAAATGATAATTTTGGAAAAATTGACAAGAAATACCCAACAATTGGCCCTAGAGGAGGGAAAAATATTGGAAATCTAGTAATTCTTGGCTCCATAAAAAGATAACTCTGTTGTGGGCCAAATAACACCATGGCCCTACCAGAAATTCTAAAATTTCCTGTACTTAACCACTGTACATGCATTGAACAATTGGTCTACTGACAAATTATAGCATTTATGAACAAATTTTGGTGGGGAAAAGTTAATGAGGCTTTCCAAAGTGCCTACCATCCAGAGAAATCTGTTCCTACAAATGCATTTTGTACAACTTCCCCTCTCATGGATAAATATATTTTAGTCATGGTTTGTGTGTTTTCTCACTGGACCAAAGTTTTCTAAGTCAGGCCAATGCTTCTGTCAGAAAAGATTATACCTGGGGCACCCCTCTCAAATATTTCACTGATTGGGGAACCTATTTTACTGGTCAGGTTCTATGCTGTTTGGCTGGTTTTACAACACTTTCACTGTGCATATTGTCCTCAATCCTCAGGGTTAGTCACATGCACTAATGGCACTATTAAGATTCAACTGGCAAAATTAATAGAGATCCTCCAAATACCTTGGCTTAAAGCACTACTGTTGGTCCTCTAAATCTCAGATCTACCCCCATTTGAACTCCTCACTCTCACCCTTGTAATAGTCATAGGGCATCCAGTGCACTTTGCCCCGCCTCCTCTGACCCACAGTTAATAAAAGGAGATATATACTTCAATATTGTAAAGGTCTAATTGCTTCTATTAAAAATAACTATACTTTGTTTAAAATTTTTTAAATTCCAGTATAATTAGCATACAGTGTTGTATTAATTTCAGGGTGTACAATATAGTGATTCAACAATTCTGTACATTACTCAGTGCTCATCATAAGTATGTTCTTAATCCCTTTCACCTATTTTACCCATCACTCCATCCCCCCCGGTATCCATCAGTTCTCTATTTTTTATTTTTTAATTTTTTAAATTTAATTATGTTAGTCACCATTCAATACATCATTAGTTTTTGATGTGGTGTTCCATGATTTACTGTTTTCGTGTAATACCCAGTGCTCCATGCAGTACGTGCCCTACTTAATACCCATCACCAGGCTAACCCATCCCCCCACCCCCCTCCCCTCTAGAACCCTCAGTTTGTTTCTCAGAGTCCATCGTCTCATGGTTCGTCTCTCCCTCAAACTCCCCCCCTTCATTTTTCCCTTCCTTCTCCTAATGTCCTCCATGCTATTCCGTATGTTCCACAAATAAGTGAAACCATATGATAATTGACTTTCTCTGCTTGACTTATTTCACTTAGCATAATCTCCTCCACTCCCATCCATGTTGATGCAAAAGTTGGGTATTCACCCTTTCTGATGACTGAGTAATATTCCATTGTATATATGGACCACATCTTCTTTATCCATTCATCTGTTGAAGGGCATCTCGGCTCTTTCCACAGTTTGGCTATTGCGGACATTGCTGCTATGAACATTGGGATGCATATGGCCCTTCTTTTCACTACATCTGTGTCTTTGGGGTGGATACCCAGGAGGGCAATTGCTGGGTCATAGGGTAGCTCTATTTTTAATTTTTTGAGGAACCTCCACACTTTTCCAAAGAGGCTGTACCAACTTGCATTCCCACCAACAGTGTAAGAGGGTTCCCCTTTCTCCACAACTTCTCAACATTTGTCATTTCTTGCCTTGTCAATTTTTGCCATTCTAACTGGTGTAAGGTGGTATCTCAATGTGGTTTTGATTTGAATTTCCCTGATGGCTAATGACGATGAACATTTTTTCATGTGTCTGTTAGCCATTTGTATGTCTTCTTTTGACACGTGTCTGTTCATGTCTTCTCATTTTTTGATTTATTCGTTTTTTTGGGTGTTGAGTTTGAGAAGTTCTTTATAGATCTTAGAAATCAGCCCTTTGTCTGTAGTGTCATTTGCAAATATCTTCTCCCATTCTGTGGGTTGCCTCTTTGTTTTGTTGACTATTTCCTTTGCTGTGCAGAAGCTTTTTATCTTGATGAAGTCCCAAAAGTTCATTTCTGCTTTTGTTTCACTTGCCTTTGGAGATGTATCTTGAGAGAAGTTGCTATGGCCGATGTTGGAGAGGTTACTGCCTATGTTCTCTAGGATTTTGATGGATTTCTGTCTCACATTGTGGTCTTTCATCCATTTTGAGTTAATCTTTGTGTATGGTGTTAAAGAATGGTCAAGTTTCATTCTCCTGTATATAGCTGTCCAATTTTCACAGCACCATTTATTGAAGAGACTGTCTTTTTTCCATTGCATATTTTTTCCTGCTTTGTCAAAGATTATTTGACCATAGAGTTGAGAGTCCATATCTGGGCTCTCTATTCTATTCCATTGGTCTATATGTCTGTTTTTGTGCCAGTACCATGCTGTCTTGGTGATCACAGCTTTGTAATATAGCTTGAAATCAGGCAACATGATGCCCCCAACTTTTTCTTTTTCAACATTTTCTTGGCAATTCAGGGTCTTTTCTGATTCCATACAAATTTTAGGAATGTTTGTTCCAGCACTTGAAAAATGTCATTGGAATTTTGATTGGGATGGCGTTGAAGGTATAGATTGCTCTGGGCAGCATAGACATTTTAACAATGTTTATTCTTCTGATCCATGAGCATGAAATGTTTTTCCAACTTTTTGTGTCTTCAATTTCTTTCCTGAGTATTCTGTAGTTCCTAGAGTATAGATCCTTTACCTCTTTGGTTAGGTTTATTCCAAAGTATCTTATGGTTTTTGGTGCTATTGTAAATGGAATCATTTCTCTAATTTCTTTCTACGGTTGCATTGTTAGTGTATAAGAAAGCAACTGATTTCTGGGTATTGATTTTGTATCCTGCCACATTACTGAATTGCTGTATGAATTCTAGTAATTTGGGGGTGGAGTCTTTTGGGTTTTGCACATAAAGTATCATGTCATCTGTGAAAAGAGAGAGTTTGACTTCTTTTTTGCCAATTTGAATATCTTTTCTTTTTGTTGTCTGATTGCTGTTGCTAGGACTTCTAGTACTATGTTGAACAATAGTGGTGAGAGTGGGCATTCTTGATGTGTTCCTGATCTTAAGGGAAAGGCTCTCCTCTTTTCCCCATTGAGGATGATATTCGTTGTGCGTTTTTCATAGATGGATTTTATGAACCCAAGGAATGTTCCCTCTATCCCTATACTCAAGAGTTTTAATCAGGAAAGGATGCTGTATTTTGTCAAATGCTTTTTCTGCATCTGTTGAGAGGACCATATGGTTCTTCTCTCTCCTCTTATTAATGTGTTCTATCACGTTGATTGATTTGCGAATGTTGAACCACCCTTGCATCCCAGGGATAAATCTCACTTGGTCGTGGTAGATGATCCTCTTAATGTATTGTTGGATCCTATTAGCTAGGATTTTGTTGAGAATTTTGGAATCCATATTCATCAGGGATATCGGTCTGAAATTCTCCTTTTTGATGGGGGTTTTTGCCTGGTTTGGGGATTAAGGTAAGGCTGGCCTCATAGAATGAGTCTGGAAGCTTTCCTTCTGTTTCTGTTTTTTGAAACAGTTTCAGGAGAATAGCTATTATTTCTTTTTTGAATGTGGTAGAGCTCCCCAGGGAATCCATCAGGCTCTGGACTCTTGTTTTTTGGGAGGTTTTTGATCACTGCTTCAATCTCGTTACTGGTTATTGGCCTATTCAGGTTGTTAAGTTCTTCCTGTTTCAGTCTTGGGAGTTTGTAGGTTTCCAGGAAGGCATCCATTTCTTCCAGATTGCTCAATTTATTGGCATATAGTTGTTGATAATAATTTCTAATAATTGTTTCTATTTCCTTGGTGTTAGTCGTGATCTCTCCCCTTTCATTCATAATTTTATTAATTTGCATTCTTTCTCTTTTCTTTTGGATAAGTCTGGCCAGTGGTTTATCGATCTTATCAATTCTTTCAAAGAACCAGCTTCTAGTTTCATTGATCTGGTCTACTGTGTTTCTGGTTTCTAATTCATTGATCTCTGCTCTAATCTTAATTATTTCTCTTCTAATGCATGGCTTAGACATTGTTTGTTGCTTTTTCTCTAGTTCTTTAAGGTGTAAAGTTAGTTGGTGAATTCAGGATTTTTCTATTTTTTTTGAGTGAGACTTGGATGGCTATGTATTTCCCCCTTAGGACTGCCTTTGCAGTGTCCCATAGGTTTTGGACCAATGTATTTTCATTCTCATTGGTTTCCATAAATTGTTTAAGTTCTTCTTTGATTTCCTGCTTGACCCAAACATTCTTGAGCAGAGTGGTCTTTAGCTTCCAAGTGTTCGAATTTCTCCCAAATTTTTTCTTTTGAGTGAGTTCCAGTTTTAAAGCATTATGGCCTGAGAATATGCAGGGAATAATCTCAATCTTTTGGTATTGGTTGAGACCTGATTTGTGACCCAGTATGTGGTCTATTCTGGAGAAAGTTCTGTGTGCGCTCAAGAAGGATGAGTATTCTGTTGTTTTAGGGTGGAATGTTCTGTATATATCTATGAGGTCCATCTGGTCCAGTGTGTCATTCAAAGCTCTTGTTTCTTTGTTGATTTTCTGCTTAGATCATCTGTCTATTGCTGAGAGTGGAGTATTGAGGTCTCCTACAATTATTGTATTATTATCAGTAGGACTCTTTATTTTGGTTAACAGTTGGCTTATGTAGATGGCTGCTCCCATTGGGGGGCATAGATATTTATAATTGTTAGATCTTCTTGTTGGATAGATCCTTTAAGAATGATATAGTGTCCTTCTGTGTATCCAACTAAAGTCTTTAGCTTAAGATCTAATTTGTCTGATATAAGAATTGCTACCCCAGCTTTCTTTTGAGGTCTGTTGGCATGGAAGATGGATCTCCATCCCTTCACTTTCAGTCTGGATGCATCTTTAGGTTCAAAATGAGTCTCTTGTAGACAGCATATGGATGGGTCCTGTCTTTTTATCCAGTCTGCAATGCTGTGCCGTTTTATGGGCCCATTTAGGCCGTTCACGTTAAGAGTGATTATTGAAAGATATGAATTTGTCATCATGTTGCCTGTGAAGTCCTTGTTTCTATAGATTGTCTCTGTAAATTTCTGTTCTATTTCAGTTTCTCCCTGGCTTCCTCTTTTTCCTTCTTTTCTATCAATTGGTCTTCTAAATTACTAATTCATTCTTCTGCCTCGCTTACCTTAGCTGTTAGATTGTCTAGTTTAGATTGAATCTCACTGATAGTATTTTTAAGTTCTGCCAATTCAGCTTTCATTTCTGCCCTTAGAGACTATGTTGCCATTAATCAATTTCTCCATTCTAGCTATTGTCTTCATAACTGCTACCCTGAAGTCCATCTCCGACATCTTGGTTGTATCTGTATCCATTTGTAAATCTGTGGCAGAAGTCACAGTCTCTGAGTCTTTCCTATTTTGGGGGTTCCTCCTCTTAGTCATTCTTTTGAGGGGTGGTCGAGGGAATGTACAGAGTCCAAATTATTGACCACAACCCAAGCAAGATGCACCTGTTTTATAGGCACCTTAGAGTTGTTGGCCTCTTGTTCTCCCAGCCTGTCTTCTGGGAGAGGGGCCTGCCTCGCTGTTACTCAGGCAACCCTGTTTGGGTAGAGTTGCTCTGCCCCCTGTGGTGGGGGATGGGCTCAGTGAAAACTGTTTTTGGGGGGCTTTTGTTCTCTGGCGGCTTTCCGCGTCTCTTCTGAGAGAGCAGAAGAGATCGTTTCCAACCCTCTGCCTCAGAACAGAGAGATCACAGTCTGTTCTTCAGTGAGTTCTCCAGGCCACACTATCTCCATTTCTGTCCCTGCTGCTATAAACTGCAGTGTCCTGGATTTTGCACCTCTCAGCAGCCCTCCCAGTCCTCACCTCCAGGTCGGGGCTCATCTCTGCCCTTTGGTGCTTCTAAAACAGCCAGCCACCCCCAGTTCGCAGGCACAGCCCCACCACTCCAGGTTTCAGCCTGGGGGGCTGCCCTAAAGTCCTTTCCTCGCTGCTACCTGTCTGTGAGTCTGTGCCCCATCCCCAGCGTGGGAGGCTTTCGCTCACCAGCAGTGCAGGATCCCCATGGCTCCCTCCCTCTTCCATTTATCTTCAGATATGTGCCTGTGGAATCACAGCTCCCTGCTTCATATCTTGAAAGCAACTGCCTGCGATATTCTGTTTGTAGAGATCCAGATATATCTTTTAACATCTCAGGCTGATTTGGTGGGGTGTTCAGAGTGGTCTGGTAGATATCCAGCTCAATTCAGGGAACCAGTTGGAATAGGGTCCCCTACTGCTCCGCCATCTTTATTCTCTGGTCTCTATTTAACAATGGTTTTTTTTTTTTTTGTCTTTTTTTTGTTTCTTAAATTCCACATATGAGTGAAATCATATGGTATTTGTCTTTCTCTGACTTATTTCCCTTAGCATTATACCCTTTAGATCCATCCATGTTGTTGCAAATGGCAAGATATCATTCTTTTTGATGGTGGAGTAATATTCCAGTGTGTGTGTGTGTGTGTGTGTGTGTGTGTGTGTGTGTGTGTGTGTGTGTGTGTGTGTGTGTGTGTACGTGTACATGTGTGTACACACTACACCTTTATTCGTTCATCTATCAATGGATACTTGGACTTCTATAATTTGGCTATTGTAGTAGATAATTCTGTAATAAACATGGGGTTGCATATATCTTTTTGAATTAGTATTTTGTATTCTTTGGGTAAATACGCAGTAGTGGAACTGCTACATCCTAGGGAAGTTCTATTTTTAATTTTTTGAAGAAGCTCCATACAGTTTTCCACAGTGGCTGCACCAGTTTGCTTTCCCACGAAGAGTACATGAGGGTTCCTTTTCCTCCACAGCCTCACCAACACTTGTTTCTTGTGTTTTTGATTTTTGCCATTCTGACAAGTGTGAGGTGATATCTCATTGTGGTTTTGTTTTGCATTTCCCTGATGATTAGTGATGTTGAGCATATTTTCATGTGTCTGTTGGCCATCTGAAAGTCTTCTTTGGAGAAATGTCTGTTCATGCCTTCTGCCCATTTTTAATTGGATTATTTGGGGTTTTGGTGTTGAATTGTATAAGTTCTTTATATAATTTGGATACCAACCCTTTATCAGATATGTCATCTGCAAATATCTTCTCCCATTCAATAGGTTGCCTTTTAGTTTTGTTGACTGATTCCTTCAATGTGCAGAAGCTTCTTATTTTGATGTAGTCCCAATAGTATACTTTTGCTTTTATCCTCTTGCTTCAAGAGATCTATCTAGAAAAATGTTACTATGGCCAATATCAGAGAAATTACTGCCTGTATTCTCCTCTAGGATTTTTATGGTGTCAGATCTCACATTTAATCCATTTTGAGTTTATTTTTCTGTATGATATGAGAAAATGGTCTGGTTTCATTATTTTGCATGTAGCTGTCCAATTTTCCCAACATCATTTGTTGAAGAGACCATCTTTTTCCAATTGCATTTTCTTGTCTCCTTTGTCAAAGATTAATGTCCATATAATTGTGGGTTTATTTCTGGGCTCTATTATTCTGTTCCACTGACCTATGTGTCTGTTTTTGTGCCAGTACCATAGTGTTTTGATTACTGTAGCTTTGCAGTATATCTTGAAATATAGGATTGTGATACCTCGAGTTTTGTTCTTTTTTTCAAGATTACATTGGCTATTTGAGGTTTTTTGTGGTTCCATAGAAATTTTAGTATTATTCTAGTTCTTTGAAAAATGCTGTTGGTATTTTGATGGGGACTGCATTAAATCTGTAGATTGCTTTGGGTAGTATGGACATTTTAACAATATTGGTTCTTCCAATCTATGAGCATGGAATATCTTTCAATTTGTGTTGTCTTCAATTTCTTTCATCATTGTTTTATAGTTTTCAGAGTATAGGTCTTTCACCTCCTTGGATAAGTTTATTCCTAGGTATTTTATTATTTTTGGTGCAATTATAAATGGGATTGTTTTCTTAATTTCTCTTTCTGCTACTTCATTACTGTATAGAAATGTAATGGATTTCTCTATTGATTTTACATCCTGAAATCTTACTGAATTCATTTATCACTTATAGTAGCTTTTTTGGTGAAGTTTTTAGGGTTTTCTATATATAGTGCTATGTCATCTGCAAATAGTAACAGTTTTAGATCTTCCTTACCAACTTGGATGCATTTTTATTTCTTTTTCTTGTCCTATTGCTGTGGCTAGGACTTCCAGAACTATGTTGACTAAAAGCGGGGAGTGTGAACATCCTTGTCTTGTTCCTGATCTTAGGGGGGAAGCTCTCAGTTTTTCACCATTGAATATGATGTTAGCTGTGGGTTTTTCTTATATAGCCTTTATTTTTTGAGGTATTTTCCCTCTAAATTTGTTTTCAGTTGAATGGATGTTGTACTTTGCTGAATGCATTTTCTGAATCTATTGAAATGATCTTATGGTTTTTATCCCTTGTTGACGTGATGTATCATGTTGATTGATTTGTGAATATTGAATCACTCTTCTAGCCCAGGAATAAATCCTGGGGAATGATTTTTTTTTAATGTATTGTTGGATTTGGTTTGCTAATAGTTTGTTGAGGATTTCTTGCATCTATATTTACCAGAGATATTGGCCTGTAGTTTTTTTTTTTTTTTTTTTTTGGTTGTGTCTTTGGTTTGGGTATCTGGGTAATGCTGGCCTCATTGGATGAATTTGGAAGCTGTCTTTCCTCTTCTATTTTTTTGGAATAGTTTGAGAAGAATAGATATTAACTCTTCTTTAAATGTTTGGTAGAATTCACCTGTGAAGCCATCTGATCCTGGATTTTCGTTTGTTGGGCATTTTTTGATTACTGACTCAACTTCATTGCTGGTAATCAGTGTGTTCAAATTTTCTATTTCTTTCTAATTCAGTTTCAGGAGGTTATATGTCTCTAGGAATTTACCTATTTCTTCTAGGTTGTCCCAATTTTTGTCATATATTTCTGTGTTGCTGGTTGTTACTTCTCTTTTATTTCTGATTTTGAGTCTTCTCTTTTCTTTTTTTTTTTTTGATAGTTTTGGCTAAAGTTTATTAATTTTGTTTATCTTTTCAAAGTAGTGGCTCCTGATTTCATCGATCGGTTCTAATTTTTATTATGTCCGTCCTACTGGTTTTGGGTTTGTTTTGTTCTTCTTTTTCTAGCTCCTTTAGGTGTAAAGTTAGGTTGTTTGAGATTTTTCTTATTGAGACAAGCCTCTATTCCTCTAAAATTTCCTCTGAGAACAGCTTTTGCTGCATCCCAAAGATTTTAGATGGTTGTGTTTTCATTTTCATTTGTCTCCATGTATTTTATTTCCTCTTTGATTTCTTGGTTGGCTGTCTCATTGTTTAGTAGCATATTGTATTACCTCCATGTATTTGTGGTCTTTCCAGATTTTTTTCTTGTGGTTGATTTCTCATCTCATAGCATTGTGATGAGAAAAGATGCATGGTATGACTTCTATCTTTTTGAATTTGTTGACTTATTTTGTGGCCTCACATGTGATTTATCCTGGAGAATGTTTCATGTGCCCTTGAAAAGAATGTGTATTCTGCTGTTTCAGGATGGAATATTCTGAATATATTAGATCCATCTGGTTCAATGTGTCATTCAAAGCCACTGTTTCATTGATTCTGTTTAGATAATCTATCCATTGATGTAAGTAGGTTGTTAAAGTCCCTTCCTATTATTGCATCGCTACTGATTACTTCGTTTGTTATTAGCTGCTTTATGTATCTGGGTGCTCTCTTGTTGGGTGCATAAATGTTTACATTTGTTATATCTTCTTGTGGGATTGTCCCTTTTATTATATAGTGTCTTTATCTCTTGTTATAGTCTTTATTTTAAAATATTTTGTCTGATGTAAGTATTGCTACCTCAGCTTTCTTTTCATTTCCATTTGAATGAGAAATGCCTTTCTATCCCTTCAGTTTCAACCTGCATGTGTCTTTATGTCTAAAATGAGTCCCTTGTAGGAAGCATAGAGATGGGTCTTGCTTTTTTTTTTTTTTTTTTTTTTTTTTTTTAGTAGGCTGAATGCTCAGTGTGGAGCCCAATGTGGGCTGAGATCAAGAATCAGATGCTCAACTGACTGAGCCACCCATGCGCCCTGGACCTTGCTTTTTTATCCATTCTGTCACCTTATGTCTTTTGATTGGAGCCTTTAGTCCATTTACATTCAAAGTAATTATTGATAGGTATGTACTTATTGCCATTTTGTTACTTGTTTTTCAATTGTTTTTGTAGTTTTTTTCTGTTCCTTTCTTCTCTTGCTCTCTTCCTCCACAGTTTGCTGGCTTTCTTTAATGATATACTTGGATTTCTTTCTATTTTTTGTATATCTGTTTCTGGTTGTTGATTTGGTTACAGTTAGGTTCATATATAACATCTTAGGCATTTATCAGTCTATACTAAATGGATAGTCACTTAAGTTTGAATCCATTCTGAAAGCACTAAATTTTTACTCCTCTCCCCTTCATGTTTTCAGTATATGGTATCCTACTTTACATCCTTTTATTTTGTGAATTCCTTGACTGATTTTTATAGATATATTTAATTTTACTGATTTTGTGTTTCCTACTTTTCTTTCTCTTTCCTTTCCACTCAAAGAGTCCCCTTTAACATTTCCTATTTCTATAGCACTAGATTAGTGGTGATGAATTCCTTCAACTTTTGTTTGTCTGGGAAACTATCTTTCCTTCTATTCTGAATGAAAACCTTGCTGGATAGAGTATTCTTGATTGCAGGTTTTGTTTGTTTTTTTAGCACTTTGAATATATCATGCTGCTCTCCTCTGGTCTACAAAGTTTCTGCTGAAAAATCAGATAACCTTATGGGAGTTCCCTTGTATGTAACTGTTTGCTCTTGCTACATTTAAAATTCTCTGTTGACCATTCCTTTTTACCATTTTAATTACTGTGTGTCTTGATGTGGACCTCCTTGGCTTGATTTTGTTGGGGGTTCTCTGTGCCTCCTACATCTGGATATCTGTTTTCTTCCCAAGATTCAGGAAGTTTTAAACTATTACTTCAAATACATTTTCTGTCCCCTTTTCTCTCTCTTCTCCTTCTGGGATCCTATAATGCAAACGTTATTATGCTTGATGGTGTTTTTGAGTCCCCTTTCATCTATTTTCATTTTGGGTTTATTTATTTATTTATTAATTATTTAGTCTCCTGTTCAGCTTGATTGCTTTCTATTACTCTGTCCTCCAGGTCACTGATCTATTCTTCTGTTTCTTCTACTTTACTATTTATTCCCTCTAGTGTTTTTTTAATTTCAGTTATTAAGTTCTTACTAGAACTTAGATGAACCTGATTCATTCTTTTTGATGTTTTCTGTCTCTTTGTTGAGGGTCTGACAGAGGTCCTTCACTCTTTTCTCAAGTCCAGTGAGTATCTTTATGGCACTTTAAATTCTCTATCAGGCATATTACTTATCTGTTTCATTTAGCTCTCTTCCTGTGGTTTTGTCCTGTTCTTTCATTTGGGACATATTCCTCTCCTCATTTTGACTCTTTGTGTCAGTTTCCTGTGTTAGGAAAGTCAGCTACATCTCTTGCTCTTGAAAGTAGTGGCCTTATGAATAAGAGGTTCTGTGGTGCTCTGCAGTGCAATGTCCCCTGTTCACCAGAACCTGGTGCTTCAGGGATGCCTCCTATGTGTGTTGTATGCACCCTGCTATTGTGGCTCAGCTGTGTTTGCCTTCAGTCCAGTCATCTGCAATGGCCCTTTTTGCCTCTTGTGGGCAGAGCTTAGTACCTGTGTTGTTAGAGGGTTAGTCTGGGGCTGCCTTTGGCTTGAGTTGAGTTTGACCAGGTGTTTTCCAGGGATGCAGTAGCATGGAACTATAGGACACTTTTTCTGTGTGGTCCCCTGAGAAGCTTTGTTTGGTGGGCAGGGCCATCAGATGTCTGCCCCTAGCCTACTGCTGGGGCTGCAGTTGGACTGGTCTGTGTAGTTATCTTCCCCTCTCCCAAGGGCAGGAGTCATTTTGGAGTGATGCTGGCCCCTGTTGGGGCTGCTGGTAGACTTCCAGGTTTGTGGCACCACTTTAGATGGGCTCAGGCTAAGGTTGTATTGGAGGGGGAAGATCTGCAGGAGAATGTGGGGGCAGGATGCATGGTGCCAGCAAGGTTTGTGCTGGTCCAAAGTGGGAGAGGAGCTGCAGCCACCCAGGAAACCTGCCAAGGCCAGCCAGTTTGTGGAGGGGCAGACCTACAGAAGAACGTGGGGGTGAAGCATGCTGTTAGCAAGCTAGGTAGAGAGTGTTCCTGCAGCACTGTCTTCTGCAGTTGTCTGTGTATCTAGTCTAGGGGAAGGAAAAGGCATCTACCAGCTCTTTTGTTGTTAAAGTCTCCCAAAGATCCCTGCCCCTCCAACACACACTATTATTAAGTAAATCTCCTTCTTGTATACTCCTGGTGTTTTTCAAACTGCTGCTCTATGCTGTGTCTTAGAGGGGCTCTTTGGTGTGCTGTCTCTTTAAGGGTGAGAACTCAGTTTCCTATTGCCCTCTAGCTCTCTCAGAGCCAAGCCAGCTGATTTTTTTAAATTCCAGGTATTAATCCCCTTTGATTGTAAGAACTCATGAAATTTGGCCTCTCCCATTTTCAAAGCCAAATGTTATGGGGATTTGTCTTCCCAATGTGGATTCCCTGTGCCCAGGTTGCCGGTATGGGGTCTGCTCCCCACCGCTCCCTGTACCTATGGCATCCCTCCCTCCCATGGACAGTCCTGTGGGTCAGATTGGCTCCTGAAATTGGCTTACTGAAATTCAATAAGTATTTGCTAAGTCAATGAATTAACATCTTATTTGGAATAAAATGATGAGACTTCTGTGCTTCTAGAAGTATCTGGGCGGGAGTGGGGGTTGGATACTGGTGAAACATAACATCTACCACCTTAGAACTATTCTAAGAAGTCTGTCTCACCAAAAACCATTCATAGTAAATGCAGGATCTGGTACATTTGTATAGATGGAGTAGCTCCATCTACAGCAGCCAGAAACAAGTACTAACCAACCTCCCTTTCTCTTACTTTACTCATTCATTAGTTTCAAAGTCCTGTTAATTTTGCCCTTAGGATCTTCCCTATCTGTTCATTTATCTTATTTATCTCTGCCTTTCTATAAGTTTAATTTGAGGTCATCATCTCCTGCATAGATTCTTCTAACAGCTTTCCTATTATTCTTTCAGTTTTAGCCTCTGTTTCCACTTCAGCTGAAGGTATTTTTCTAAAATGTATATATAAATGCATACCTAAAATGTATACATTCTCCTTTTAAAACCCTTCCCCTCAGGATAATGTACTAATTTTTCAGGAGAGTTTACAAGGCCTTTTATGACTTAACCCTGCCTACCACTCTTTGGTTCTTTATTGCTATCTCCTTCCAAATTCAAGGTGTCAGCTATACCTAATACTTACTTATGCAATCACCACGCTTCCTCTGCCTCCAGGTCTTGGCTCTTTCCATTATTTCTTCCTAGCCCTACTTTTGAGGCCTGGCTAATTTTTCCCACCACCAATTATATTAGGACACCTATGTCTTGTTTGATGTTGTACTCTTAATGCCTGGCATATGATCAGTGTTTAATGTTATTTTGGGTGGTCAGCACTGTATTCTTGGTTTAAGTGATGATGCTTATCTTTGCTGTTTTGGCAGGTGTTTGCTTTTGATGTTGGAAATAAAACTTGGAAATTTTATGATTGGTCACAGATTACAACTGTGGTGATTTTTGGAAAATATGACCCAGAACTTATGTGTTATGCTCATTCACATGGAGCCAGAGTAGTGCTAAAAGGTGAGTTACAGTTTTTACCAGATGTGTCCAGCCAATAAGTCAATTTACTTGCATTGTTTGCCATGCTGACTTTCCAAATCCCTTTTCATGTTTATCTGGTATATTTTTTATCATCCTAAAATTAACCTTATATACTAATTCATTTCACAGATTTTTTTAAAAGATTTTATTTATTTATTTGACAGAGACAACAAGAGAGGGAACACAAGCAGGGGCAGTGGGAGAGATAGTTAAAATAACTATCTGTGAGGGCGCCTGGGTGGCTCAGTCGTTAAGTGTCTGCCTTCGGCTCAGGTCATTATTCTGGAGTCCCGGGATCAAGTCCCACGTCGGGCTCCCCACTCAGAGGGGAGTCTGCTTCTCCCTCTGACCCTCCCCCCTCATGCACTCTCTCTCCCCCATTCTCTCAGATAAATAAATAAAATCTTAAAAAAAAAATAAGCCACTATGATTTTGAGCAAAATGTGAATCCTAATTAGCATGATGACTTTTAGCTAGTCATAGTCTTCAATTTCTACTTCTAATTTGAGAATTATATTACTAATTATTCATAATGGTTATTTTGGAGATTGAGCAATGACTTTCTATTATTTTGGTATATTATTTCTCTACTTCAAAAACTTAAGTCGGGGGCTTAGTATTCCAAAGTAATGAGATGTTTTAAAGGTTTTGTGAAATAAATGTCATTAAACTGCAAAAAGCATATATGCACAAAAGATGTATATTTCTTCCATAGGAGATGCACCCTTAAAGGGTATCACTGATCCTATTTTCAGAGCATCCTGGATAGCTCAAAAAGTTAAGTTGGCCAAAACACAATATATGGATGGAATTAATATAGACATAGAGCAAGAAGCTAATTGTTTATCACCGGAATATTATGCATTAACCACTTTAGTCAAAGAAACCACAGACTCTTTCCATCGTGAAATTAAGGGATCACAGGTAAAAGTTCATTTATTATTTTTTGGATCTCCTTATTTTCCCTATCAAAATGTATTCATGAAAGTATGACTAATAGAATCTCAGCTTTACTGAGTAGGAGAGAATTTCAGCACATATATCCTCAAAATATTTTCTGGAACTTTTGAGGTTCTTAGAGTTTTACAGAATTTTAAGGTGCCCTGTTCTCTGTCCATATGAAGACACAGCATTGAGATTATTCTCCCTACTTGCCTTGCAGCAGGGTTAGAGATATTAAATAGGCAATTGGATCAGCAAGAATCAGGAAGTGCTTAGCTGTCCAGGCCCTGCTTTCACTAGGGTAGGACAGAAATAGCTCTTGCCTAAGAGTAGACATAGTTCTGGGGAAGTGTCTCACTCACTTCATAGGCTCTAAAGCACCTGACGTCCAAGAAAGCTCTAAGTACTAACTCCATATAATTTGACAGAGCTATGACAAAGCCTTCCCCATTGCCATAGTGAGCATGATTACAGCAGATCACAGCAGAAGGCATTTTGCCAGGCAATATATGGGTAATAAAAGATAATGTGGCCTTGGATCAGTGATCTCAAACCTGACCACACATTAAGATAACCAAGTCTTTTTTTTTTTTTTTCCTTTTTTTGAGAGCATGCAAGCAGGCAGGGGAGGGGCAAAGGGAGGAGCAGAGAGAATCTTAAGTAGGCTCCATGCTCAGCACAGAGCCTGGTGCCAGGGCTTGATCTTATGACCCTGAGATCATGACCTGAGCCAAAATCAAGAGCCACACACTTATCCGACTGAGCCACCCAGGCACCCCAACATAACCAAGTCTTTAAACAGACACACACACACACATACACACACACACACACACACACACACACACACACACACTGCAATGAAGCAAGTCAAATGAACTTTTTGGCTTTCCAGTACATATAAAGTTATGTTTACTCTTTACTATAGTCTATTGAGTGTGCAATAGTATTACATCTGAAAAATAATGTAAATACCTTAATTAAAAAATACTGTATTGCTAAAAATGCTAACCATCATCTGAGCTTTTCAGCAAGTTGTAATCTTTTTGCTGGGAAAGGGTCTTGCCTTGATGTTAATGGCTGTGACTGACCAGGGTGGTGGTTGCTAAAGGTGGGGGAGGCTGTGGCAATTCCTTAAAACAAAAATGAAGTTTGCTGCACTGATGGACTCTTCCTTTCACAAACAATATCTTTGTATCATGCAATGCTGTTTAAATAGCATTTTACCCACAGTAGGACTTCTCCCAAAATTGGAGTCCATTCTCTCAAATCTTGCTGCTGCTTTATTGACTAAATGTATGTTTCTAAATCTTCTGTTGTCATTTCAACGATCTTCATAGCATCTCCACCAGTAGATTCCATCTCAAGAAACCACTTTCTTTGCTCATTCATAAGAAGCAATTCCTCATTTGTGAAAGTTTTATCATGAGATAGCAGCCATTCAGTCACATCTTCAGGCTCCACTTCTACTTCTAGTTCTCCTGCTAGGTCTACCACATCTACAGTTACTGCCTCCATGAAAGTCTTAAACCCCTCAGCGTCCTCCATGAGGGTAGGTATCAACCCTCCTGTTCCAAACTCCTCTTACTGTTAATATTTTTATTTTTTCCCCCATGAATCACAAATGTTCTTAATGGCATATAGAATGGTGAATCCTTTCCAGAAGGTTTTCAATTTACTTTGCCCGGATCCTTCAGCAGAATCATTGTCTGTGGCAACTGTAGTCCTACTAAATACGTTTCTTAAATAATAAGATTTGAAATTTGGAATGACTATTTGATCCATGGGCTGCAGAATGGATGTTGTGTTAGCCAGCATGAAAACAACATGCATCTCATTGTCTATCTCCATCAGAGCTCTTCAGTGACCAGGTACGTTGTCAATGAGTAGTCATATTTTGAAAGGAATCTTTCTTCAGTAGCTCTTAATCGTGGGCTTAAAACATTCAGTAAACCATGTTGTAAACAGATGTGCCCATATCCAGGCTTTTTTTATTCCATTTATAGAGCACAGGCAGAGTAGATTTAACATAATTCTTAAGGGGCCTAGGATTTTCAGAATGGTCAATGAGAAATGGCTTCAACTTAAAGTCACTAGCTACTTTAGCCCCTAATGAGAGACTCAGCCTGTCCTATGAAGCCTTGAAGCCATGCATTGACTTCTTTCCAGGTATGGAAGTCCTAGATGGCATCTTCTTCCAATAGAAGGCTGTTTTGTCTACCTTAAAAATC
The DNA here is from genome assembly GCF_009762305.2 of Zalophus californianus. NCBI lineage: Eukaryota > Metazoa > Chordata > Mammalia > Carnivora > Otariidae > Zalophus > Zalophus californianus. Next base: position 70,654,644 of record NC_045598.1, on the reverse strand, counting down.
TGTTGTTTAGTATAGCCACCTTCATTAATTACCTTAGCTAGATCTTCTAGATAATTCACCACAGCTTCTATATCAGCACTTGCTGCTTCACGTTGTACTTTTTTTTTTTAATGGAAAGAACTTCTTCCCTTAAACCTCATGAAACAAACTCTGTTGCTCCAAACTTATTTTTGCAGCTTCCTTACTTCTCCCAACCTTCACAGAATTCAAGGCCTTATTCTCTGGATTAGGCTATGGCTTAAGGGGATGTTTTGGGTGGTTTGATCTTCCATCCAGACCACTACAACTTTTTCCATATCAGCAATATGGCTGTTTTGCTTTATTTTTTTTTAATTTTTAATATTATTTTAATTATTTTATTATGTTAATCACCATACGTTACATCATTAGTTTTTGATGCTTTCTTATAATACATGTGTTCACTGGAGTAGCACTTTTAATTCCTTCAAGAACTTTTTGCTTTCACAACTTGGCTGTTTGGCACAAGAAGCCTAGCTTTTGGCCTTTCTCAGCTTTTGACAAATTTTCCTCACTAAGCTTAATCATTTTTGCCTTTTTTTTTTTTTAAGACTTTATTTATTTGACAGAGACACAGCAAGAGAGGGAACACAAGCTCGGAGAGTGAGAGGGAGAAGCAGGCTTCCCGCTGAGCAGGGAGCCCAATGTGGGGCTTGAACCCAGGACCCTGGGATCATGACCTGAGCCGAAGGCAGACGCTTAATGACTGAGCCACCCAGGCACCCTTCATTTTTGCCTTTTTATTCGAAGTGAGAGACGTGTGACTCTTCCTTTCACTTGAACACTTAGAGGCCATGTAGAGTTATTAATTTGTTCTAATTTCAACGTTATTGTGTTTCAGGGAATAGGGAGGCCCAAGAAGAGGGATAGAGACAGGGAAACAACCAGTGGGTGAGGCAGTCAGAACACACACATTTATGGCTTGTTTGCCATCTTATATGGGCATGGTTTGTGGCACCCTAAACTTATTACAATAGTAACATTAAAAATTACTGATCACAAATCAGAACAAATAATGAAAAAGTTTGATATATTGTGAGATTTACCAAAATGTGACACAGAGACATGAAGTGAGCAAATGCTGTTGGAATAATGGTGCTGATAGACTTGCTTGATGCAGGGTTGCCAAAAACTTTAAATCTGTGTAAAAAAAAAAAAAAAAAGCAGTATCTGTGAAACATAATAAAATGAGATATACCTATACAAGACTAAATAGTGAGATTTTTGAAGGTGGGGACCAGCTCCTTTCTATCTAACACAATGTTAAAAATTGTTTATTTAGTGAATAAATGATATCTGCCTTTCAAATATTTAAAATCTAGTTAAGTAGGAAATATATACATATGAAATATATATTCTATTTCATATAAATAGGTTTAGAGTCACTGGTTTATACTATCTGAGAATCACCTGATAAACCAACTCGAGAGATTGATTCAGTAGGTCTGGCATAGAGCCTAGGAACTGTATTTTTACCAACTGTGCTAGGTGATTTTGGTACAATTGGTCAACATGAATTTGAGATTCACTGGAAAATAATAAATGATATAAGGACTGATATCTCTGTGGCTTTATGTAAGCAAGGAAGTTTTATCAGTATAGAAATTGGCTTTTCAGCTGAGTAAAATTTATTACCTATTTATTTACCCCATCTCCCCACACACTCCCCTCTCGCAACTACCAGTTCTCTGTATTTAGAAGTCCGTTTTTTGTTTGTTCCTTTGTTCACTTGTTTTGTTTCTTAAATTCCACATATGACTGAAATCATATGGTATTTGTCTTATTTCACTTAGCATAATACCTTCTAGGTCCATCCATGTTGTTGCAAAGAGTAGGATCTCATTCTTCTTTATGGCTGAGAAATATTCCATCATATATATAGAGAGAGGGAGGGAAAGAGGGGGAGAGAGGGGGAGACAGACATAGAAGCATACCCGCATCTTTATCCCTTCATCTATGGATAGACACTTGGATAGCCTCCATATCTTGACTATTGTAAATAATGCTGCAATAAACACAGGGATGCACATATCTTTGAGTTAGTGTTTTCATTTTCTTTGGGTAAATACCCAGTAGTGGAATTACTGGATCATATGGTATTTGTTTTTAATTTTTTTGAGGAAACTCCATACTGTTTTCCATAGTGAATGCACCAATCACATCCTCACCAACAGTGCACAAACATTCTCCTCATCCTTGTCAATACTTATTTCTTTTTGATAGTAGCCATTCTGATAGGTGATATCTCCTTGTGGTTTTGATTTGCATTTCCTTGATGATTAGTAATGCTGAGCATCTTTTCATGTGTCTGTTGGCCATTTGTATGTCATCTTTGGAAAAATGTCTATTCAGGTCCTCTGCCCATTTTTAATTGGACTATTTGTGTTTTGGGTGTTGTGTACACTTTTTACATATTTTGGGTATTAATCCCTTATTGGATAGATCATTCGCAAAAATCTCCCATTCAATAGGTTTTTCATTTTGTTGATGGTTTACTTCACTGTGCAAAAGCTTTTTATTTTGTTGTAGTCCCAATAGTTCATTTTTGCTTTTGTTTCCCTTGCCTGTGGAGGCATATCTAGAAAAACGTTGCTAAGGCTGATTTCAAAGAGATTACTAGACATGTTTTCTTCTAGAAGACTTTTGGTTTCAGGTCTCACATTTAGATCTTTAATTCATTTTGAGTTTATTTTTGTATATGGTTTGAGAAAGTGGTTCAATTTCATTTTTTTTTTGCATGTAGTGTGTTATTTTCTGATTACCATCTGTTGAAGAAGAGACTTTCTTTTCCCCATTGTATATTCTTGCCTCCTTTGTTGTAGATTAATTGACCATATAAATGGGGGTTTATTTCTGGGCTTTGTATTCTGTAACATTGATCTTTGTGTCTCTTTTTGTGCCAGTACCATACTGTTTTGATTATTATATAGTGTATTTGTATAGTGTATTTTGAAATCTGGAATTGTGATCCTTCCAACTTTGTTGGTTGTACCATAAGGATTTTAGTATTTATTCTAGTTCTGTAAAAAAAAAAAAAATGGTACTTGTATTTTGGTAAAGATTGCATTAAATCTGTAGATTGCTTTGGGTAGTATGGACATTTTAACAATATTAATTCTTCCAATCTATGAGCATGGATTATCTTTCCATTTGTGTCATCCCCAATTTCTTTCATAAACGTTTTATAGTTTTTAGAGTACAGGTTTTTTACCTCCTTGGTTAAGTTTATTCCTAGGTATTTTATTTGATTCTTGGTACAACTGTAGATGGAATTATTTCTTAATTTCTCTTTCTGCTACTTCATTATTAGTGTATTGAAATGCAACAGGTTTCTGCATATTAATTTCGTATCCTGCAACTTAACTCATTTATCAGGTCTAGTTTTTGGTGCAGTCTTTAGGGTTTTTTTATATATAGTATCATGTTATATGAAAATAGTAACAGTTTTACTTCTTCCTTACCAATGTGGATGCCATTTATTTCTTGTTTGATTGCTACAGCTAGGACTTCTAATATTATATTGAATAAAAGTGGTGAGTGTGGACACCCTTGTTTCTGAACTTAGAGGAAAAACTGTTTTTCACCATTGAGTATGATCTTATCTGTGGGTTTTATCATATATAGCTTTATCATGTTGAGGTATGTTACCTCTAAACCCCCTTTGAGAGTTTTTATCGTGAAAGGATATTGAATTTTGTCAAATGCATTTTCTGCATCTATTATGATCATATGATTTTATCTTTCATTGTGTTAACTGTGGTATATCATGTTGGTATGTGGATATTGAACCATTCTTGCATCCCTGGAATAAATCCCACTTGGTGGATGATTCTTTTAATATATTGTTGAATTTGCAACAATATATTGTTGAATATTGGCTTGCTAATATTTGGTTGGCTTGTTTTCTCTTTTTTGTTTTGTCTTTGTCCTGTTTTGGTGTCAGGGTCTCATATAAGGAATGTGGAGTCTTTTTTTTTCGGAAGAGTTTGAGAAGAATAGGTTACCTCTTTTTTCAATGTTTGGTAGAATTCACCTGTAAATACATCTGGTTCTGGACTTTTGTTTGTTGGGAGATTTTGGATTATAAATTCAATTTTGTTGCTATTAATTGGTCTGTTCAGATTTTTTATTTCTTCTTAATTTCATTTTGGGAGGTAGGTTCTTTATTTCTAGGAATTTACCCATTTCTTTTAGGTTGTCCAATTTGCATATAGTTTTTCAGTAGTAGTTTATTATAATCTTTTATATTTCTGTGGAGTTCTTCTATTTCTGATTTGAGTCCTCTGTCTTCTTGATGAGTTTCACTAAAGTTTTAACTTTATCTTTTCAAATAGTTGTTTCATTTATCTTTTCTTAATTCTCTATTTCATTTATTAATCTGATCCTATTAATTTCTTCTAACTTTGAGCTTTTTTCCCCTAGTTCCTTTAGTGTAAGGTTGAAGTGTCTATTTGAGATCTGTCTTGTTTCTTGAGGTAGTCCTGAATTGCTATAAACTTCCCTCCGACTGCTTTTGCTGTGTCCCATAGATTTTGGACCATTGTATTTTCATATTTGTCTCCATGTATTATCTATTTCCTCTTTCTTTAACTCATTTGTTGTTTAGTGGCATGTTTTTAGCCTCCATGTGTTTGCTTTTTCCAGATAATTGATTTCTAGTTTCATTCTATCGTGGTTAGAAAATATGTTTAATATGATTTCAGTTTTCTTGAATTTATTGAGACTTGTTTTGTGGCCTAACACGTGATCTATTTTGAAGAATATTCCATGTATGTTTGAAAAGAATGTGTATTCTGTTGATTTTATGTCTGGATGATCTATCCATTGATGTATGTGGGGTTTAAATTCCTCTACCATTATGTATTGCTGTCCATTTTTTCCTTTATGTCTGCTGTTAATATTTGCTTTATGTAGTTAGGTGCTCCAATGTTGGCTGCATAATAGATTTTTACAACTGTTGTATCCTCTCATTGGATTGATCCTTTTATCATTATGTATGTTCACCTCAGTCTCGTTACAGACTTGTTTTAAAGTCTATTAGGTCTAAGAGTTGGTACCCCACTTTTTTATTTTATTTTATTTTATTTGACAGAGAGAGAGTGAGTAGCAGAGGGAGATGGTGAAGCAGACTCCCCACTGAGCAAGAAGCCTGACACGGAACTTGATCCCAGGACCCTGGGATCAGGACCCGAGCCGAAGGCAGACGCTTAACCAACTGAGCCACCCAGATGCCCCCACCTTTTTTCCCCCTTCCATTTGCCTGGGCTATTTCCCATCCTGTTACTTTCAGTCTCTATGTGTCTTTATGTCTGAAATGAATCTCTTGCAGGAACATATTGATGGGTCTTGTTTTTGTTTTGTTTTGATGGGTCTTGTCTTTTTTTAACCATTTTGTCTAGGTCTTTTGGAATATTTACACCATTTACATTTAAAGTAATTATTTTTTTAAAGATTTGTTTGAAGATTTATTTATTAGAGAAAGCCTGTGCACAGGTGGAAGGGGCAGAGGGAGAAGGAGAGAAAGAGTCTTAAGCAGACTCCACGTTGAGCATGGAGCCTGACACGGGGCTTGATCTCACGACTCTGAGATCACAATCTGAGCCAAAACCAAGAGTTGTACGCTTAACCAACTGTACCACCCAGATGACTCTAATTTTTTTGGTAGTTTTTGTCCCTTTCTTCTCTTGCTCTTTGTAATGGATGACTTTTTTTAGTGTTTTGCTTTCTTTCTCTTCATTTTTTGTGTATCTATTATAGGTTTTTGGTTTGTGGTTACCAAGAGGTTCATATATAATATTTTAAGTGTATAGCAGTCTATAGTAAGTTGATGGTCAGTTATGTTCAAACACATTTTATATGAACTTCATTTTCAGTCCCCCCTATGTATATGTGGTCATATTTTATATCTTCTTATTTTGTGAGTCCCATTAACTACTTTTTTTTAGATACAATTGATTTACTACTTTTAACCTTCATACTAGCTTTATAAGTGATTGCTCTACTGCCTTTATTTTGTTTCCTTTACTCATGAAATTCTTCATAATTTTCTTCTAATCTGGCCTTTTTCTTTTCCACTTAAGGGAGTGCCTTTAACATTTCTTGTAACTGTGGTGATAAATTTGTTTAACTTTTGTTTGGGAAACTCTCCCTTTCCTTAATTCTGAATGATAACTTTGCCAGGTAGAGTATTCTTGGAGGTTTTTTCCTTTCCATGCTTTCAATATATCATGCCAATCTCTTCTGGCCTACAAAGTTTCTGCTGAAAAATAAGCTGATAGCGTTTTAACCTTTGTATGTAACTAATTCCTTTTGCTGCTTTTAAAATTCTTTAATTTTTGACATTTTAATTATTATTGTCTTGTGGCCCTCCTTGAGTTCATCTTCTTTGGAACTCTCTGTGATTCTTGAACCTGGATGTCTGTTTCCTTCCTAGGTTAGGGACATTTTCAGCTATTGTTTCTTCAAATAAGTTCTCCGCCTTCCTCTCTCTCCTCTTCTGGGGCCCCTAGAATGTGGATGCTTGTTCATTCGATGCCCAAGATAACCCTTAAGCTACCCTCATTGTTTTTTCTTTTTGCTGCTCAGGTTGGGTACTTTCCATTACTCTGTCTTCTAGATTGCTGGTCCATTTTTCTGCATCTTCTAATCTACTCTTGATTCCCTCTAGTGTATCTTCCATCTTGGTAACCATATTCAACTCTGATTAAAAAAAATTTTCTTTTAATCTCTTCTTGATGTTCTGAGTTTATCCACTCTTTCCTCTGGTGACTATCTTTATGATCATTATTTTGAACTCTTTATCAGGTAGATTGCTTATGTTTATTTCACTTAGTTCTTTTTCTGAGTTCTTTCATTTGGAGCATATTCCTCTTTATCATTTTGATTGACCTTCTGTGTTTGTTTCTATGAATTAGATGGAAGAGCTACTTCTAAACTTGAAGAAATGGTCTTGTGTATGATCATCCCCTGTGCAGACTGTAGCACCTGGTGATTTTGGCTGGCTGGCTGGAGCTGTGGATGTCCTGTAGATTGGGGCAACCCTGGTGGGATGGTTAGAGCTGAAGTGGGCATGGGCCGGGGCAGTCCAGGGCTCTTTGCACAGAAGACGCCTTGGCAGGACAGCTGAAGATTAAGTGGGTGGAAGGCGGGGGGGAGGGAGTCTTGGGGCATCTGTGCAGGGATACCTGGCAGGGTGGCTGGAGCAGAGGCAGGTGCAGGCCAGGGTGTCCCAGGGTGCTTTGCTCAGGGGGTACCCCAGCAAATCACTTGGAGCCAAAGCAGTGTAGGCCTGGAGTGTTCTAGGGTGTTTGGCACCTGTGTCACCTTAGTGAGACACCTGGAACTGAAGTTAGTGTTGACCAGGGGTGTCCTGTGTGCATTGTACTCAATCTGCATTGGTGGGATGGGTGGGGCTGGTGTGGGCTAGGAGCCCAGGGCTTACTGAGGTAGTAGGTTGGCTTTGGCGATCACCCAGACCCTGTTCCTGTTCATGCTTATGCTATCAAGGTAGAGAAGGAATGTAAACCATGGTGCTCTCCAGCCCTTCTAATCCCAAGAGTTCCAGCTGCTCTCCCACTGTCCGACAAAGTTCTAGGACTGGATCTTGTATATTCTAGTTGGTCTTTTACACAGTTGCTTTCTCCCTCCTGTGCCCCAAGGCAGAAAAATCTGCTCACGGTCTCCCAGTATATATCCTTCCCCACTGCAGTTAGCAGCATCAGGGGGTGGGGATTTCCTTTGTTACTGTGTCTGTGTCTCTCTTGCTGTTCTCTAGGTGGTGTGTTTATCTTCTGTTGTATAAAAGCTGTTCAGTCAGTCCTCAGTTCTTCAGGAGAAATTGCTCTATAGAGAGGTGTAGGTTTGGTGTGTCTATGGAGCAGGTGATTTCTGGGTTTTCCTACTCACTGAATTGAACTCTCCCTCCTCAGATGAATACAATTTAGATCAAAAATAGCAAATACCTGGGGGGCGCATGGGTGGCTCAGTTCGTTGGGCGGCTGCCTTCGGCTTGGGTCATGGTGTGGAGTCCCGGGATCAAGTCCCGCATCGATGCTCCCTGCTCAGCCGGGAGTCTGCTTCTCCCTCTGACCCTCTTCCCTCTCGTGCTCGCTCTCATTCTCTCTCTCTCAAATAAATAAATAAAATCTTATACCTGGTATGCAGGCCACCATACTCCTGACAAATTTTCTTCTTAGAAAACGTTTCCTTCAGTCTCTAGATTGCTGTTACTAATAGGTTAGAATTAGTGTGTGGGAAACAATCTCTTTGCTAGTACTGATTTTCCTACAGTGAAAGGGCAAGGAGGAAGAAACTGAACAAAGACTTTGCAGTAGGAATATTTCCATGTTTGAGGGGCAAGGCGAACAATTTGGGCTACTCTGTCAAATTCAATTTCAAAATTAGGGGGAGGTACAGTTGCCAAGACAGGTCAGATTATGGAATATCCAGAATGTCAGATTGAAGTACATGCATTTTATTCTGTATGTAATGAGTTTACATGGTACAAAGTGGGGAAGGTTATTCCATAGTAGTATGTATTTAGTAGTTTAGAGGAGAAATGGAGACCAGTACCGACTAATCCAAGTCTACTAACTTGAGATTTATAGTTTGGATTAGGATGATGGCATAGCCTTAACACCAAGAAGTGTTTAATAAATATTAATTAATGAAAAGAAAGAGGCAGAACAGCTGTGAGAAGCCACAGAAAGGAAAATGTGAGATTAGTTTTGGGGTGTGAGAGAAGTCAAATAATGACCCAAAAGTTCTTAAACTGGCCACCAGAAAAAAATGACTAGAGTCGGAAGGAGAAATGAGTTTTGGGGAAAAGATGATTAAGATTACAGAATTATGGTAATTGAATTAAAGAGTTAGAAATCTTCCTGAGTTCTTTCTACACCATCATTTTTTACAGGTAGGAAAACAGATTCAGATGTTTTAAGGACATAGACCCAGTTATAATAGAGCCAAGAGTAAAACCAAAATCATTTTGGTTTGTCTAATATACTAATGCTGGAGATGAACTATGGCAGAAAATCCAGGTAAAAATACTCAATGCTCAGCAGAGGGTAAGGACTTATACAATGGATTTGAAATTTACCTGTTTAGAGGTGATCATTAAGTTTCTCTATTACTAGAACACAGCTCCTATTTTATAATAGGCAGTGATAAAATGGGATCGGATGTGTAAAAAAAAATTCACTTTATAACCTATTTTGCTGTAGTGCTGAGGAAAGCTTGTACCTGTGAAGCTGAGCTTCCTTCAGTGCTAATACTTAGACAATTATGAAATTTTGACAAAGTCCTAAAAAGTTATAATAGGATAAATTGGCCAAAATATAAAAATTTTAACTGAACTATCTCAATTTTTGTAATAATGTGTTTAATGAGAGAAAAAAGTCTTTACTGACACTTTAGAACACTTGCACGTATATAAAATAAGGCTAACATTTGGCTAAGGCAATAAATATTTTAAATAGACTCACCCTTGTGGAAGACTGGCTCACCAAAATTCATCACTCAAGTTTTATTTGACTAGTCCCATAAAATAAGACCATTTAAGTGATTTGTTCAACATTTTGAGTTGATTTATCCCTATAGCCATAAACCACTATTCTTTAACTGTAATGTTGGATTAAACCTATCCTGTAATGTAATTGTGTATCAGGGGGTTAAACTCCCGACACAGGAGAGTCAACCTATGCCAAGAGATGACCTATTCAGCCTGCACGATATTTTAAAAAAAACACGGTATTTGAATTCTTTTAGTGTGCTTTCTTTACTGTCTAGTTGCTTGGAGGCCCCACTACACCCTACTGTCATTACACCTATGTTTAAAACTCCTTTTCGACACAGCGTCCTGCTTCTGTCCAAATATATATCTAGCTCAATCATCTTAGAACTGTTCTATTTCTGTAAGTGTCAAACCCTATGTTCATATATGTAAACAGGTCTTTTTTCTTGGATAGTATGAGGCAAGAAAATATAATCAAAAAAACAACGGACATAATCATATTTGATCATGTTACATAAAAAGGCATGTGTTTTTCCGCAGGTAACCTTTGATGTAACTTGGTCTCCAAAGTGCAAAGACAGGTGCTATAATTATGCTGGAATTGCAGATGCTTGTGACTTTCTCTTTGTGATGTCTTATGATGAACAAAGTCAGGCCTTGTCAGAATGTATTGCAGCAGCCAATGCTCCCTATAAGGAGACATTAACTGGTAAGAATTCACAAATGAGCACTTAAACAATAAGATTATTTTAGTATTTCTAAGTCATTTGTATACCTTTTCCATTTATAAAGCTTCTTTGAAACATGAATATCACTTAATTTGGAGAGCTTTCAAGTTTACACATTCTAAAGTTTTCACTTAATTCTTCTAAAAATCTTGTGGGATAGGTATATCAATCCTCTATTATAGATCAGATGATGAGTGTTAAGTTCTCATTGCACTGCTTATATTAAGGTATTATTTAGTTGGGACTCGAGCAGCTGACTACTAACTTCAAGTCAACCCTCTTGTCCCAAAATTACATGAAGGAGATATTTGCTTTTCTAGAATTTGATAGGATATTTTTGCTGAAATAACCAACATTAAATAATTTAATAGCTAAGGTAGTTATAATGTGAGTACCTACTATGCATGATTGATAGAGGACTGTCTTACTTGGCATTTATTATTAGTGCCCATGCTATATTAAAAATGACATCACTATTCTGTCATTCATATGATGTGGGCTTTGCATTAGCCTTTCTGAAGTTTGGTTTGTATCCCATCAGCCAACTGAATAAAACAATTGCTTGCTATCTTTTGGACTCAAGTGAAATTTTCTGGGATAATTGGCCCTGATTTTAAAACAATTGCTTGCTATCTTTTGGACTCAAGTGAAATTTTCTGGGATAATTGGCCCTGATTTATAAATAAAAACCCTTTATTTTAGAGATAAAGTCTTAAAACCTAGCCTTATCACATCCAAGTTGTCTGATCATATGCTATTTAAAAATAAAAAATGTTACAAAGCAATTATTTAATCCAGTGTTCCCAAACTATTTCATAAAGGAGATAACTGTGTTCTATCAATAAAAGGCTCATTATCAAGTATGTTTGAGACCTGGATATTTAATAGTACGTAATAACTTTAAAGGCTCTGAAAAACGGCAAATTTACTTAAACATTCTAGATAATCTTGGAACATCTTTTGGTGGGAAAACATTTTGCATTGGGCACAAAAGGGAATGACCAGGAATTTGTTCATTTTTCTCTTTGCCATAACTACAGATTGAGGGGACATTTCTTGTCCCTGGCTGTAATTCTAGAAAGCACAAGTGAGGGGTGCCGGGGTGGCTCAGTCGGTTAAGTGTCTGCCTTCGGCTCAGGTCATGATCCTGGGGTCTTGGGATCAAGCTCAGTGGGGAGCCTGCTTATGTGTGCGCTCTCTCTCAAATAAAATCTTAAAAAAAAAATTGAGACCATCCCTTCCAGAAAGTTTATGAACTTTTCTGGAACTTCAGAATCTAGAAAATCAAATATATCTCAGCAGTTAATAGACAAAATTAACATGCTTTCTCCTGAAATGTCATTCTTCCTAGAATTAAATTTTGTGAATTTTTTGCTTCAGTTTGATCTTTTGAATGCTTTCTATATTCAAAAAGAAATCATTTATCAAGTGATACAGAATTTATAGTTCTTAAGGGATGATGTTTATAATGTCATGTTAGGGAAACACTGTATTAGTATTTTGCATAAATGTACTTGTTTTTTCAAACTTCAATTCTGACTTCAATTCTGAATGGCTGCATAGTTTGTATAAACCCATTAGAATATAAAAAGAAAAAACATGCTTTTTCTGTCCCAATTTGATTAGGGTATGATGACTACATCAAGATAGGCATTAACCCTAAGAAACTTGTAATGGGTGTTCCCTGGTATGGTTATGATTATACCTGTCTAAATCTATTAGAGGTAAGTAAGGATTTTTCTTATATAATTTTTTTCTTTCTATTCTTTAAAGCCTGTTTTCTTTCATATGTAGAAGTTTGAGACTAAAAGTAGAGTTTATTTTTAATTATTTAATCCCATGGAAGTTTGAGTGTTACATTTTAATAATGAAATTTAACTTTTATTCTGTATAGTCAGTGTTATTTATAGTATACGTTTTATTTCTAATATAGTTTTTCTGATTTGCTTAAATCTATATCATGAACATTTTTGTATTTCTAGGATCGTGTCTGTACCATTCCAAAAGTCCCTTCCTGGAGGGCTTCTTGTGGTATTACCTCAGGACGTCAGGTGCCCTATAAAATAATTATGAAGCAAGTAAATAGTTCTATTTCTGGAAGCCACTGGGATAAAGATCAGCAAGCTTCTTATTATAATTATAAAGTAAGACTTTTCACAAGTTATGAACCTCTATTCTATCCATTTTCTTTTAGGGTACAATATACAGACTACTGTTTACATGAGTAAACTTGTCTAATCAAGTACTTTGCCGGTGAGCAGGTCAAGTTATAGTAATAATGGAACTGCTCTGCATGGGCCACTTGTCATTTTAGATGGTGTTATATCACAAACAGGATTTCCTTAATTATGTACGATAACTGTGGCTTTGGGCCAAAATAGGTTACTGGCTCTGTAAACCTCCATTTCAAAGTAGTCTGAGGATTCTTATAGGGAGGCATGATGCTGAGAATAAGAAATGCGTTAGTGGAAAATGGTATAAACTATGTGATATTAGACAAATTATATTACAAACAGAAACACTGAAGAAACACTACCTGACAGACTTGCTCTGGTCATTTAGATAAATAGGAATTGCTATACCAAAGAGGCAAAGAAAAGTTACATTTTTCATAATTTACCTTTAGCATAATAAAACTTTTCCACACCTCAAAAATCTAATTACAAATCATCTTTGAATTTACTTTGGATTTTGTCACTGTAAAAGGAGCCCTAAAGTGTCATGATGTAAGTTGATTTCAGTAAGAATTTATATTCTTTAATAAGAAGCTTTGATGTAGAGCTTTCTAAATTTTGAAAATTCTATACCTATTCATTAATTAGGCTTGTAATTTATATAATTCAGATCCATATTATACTCCTGTCTTTGCTTCTTTAAAGTTTTAGAATTCAGGAAACATTTTGATAAGCCTTTGAAGGCCATTCATTTAATGGCACTTTAGACAACAATCTAGTTATAAAACTATTTTCTCTTTCATTTATTGTAAAATTCCATAGCAACCAAATCAAATTTCTTGCTGTGACTGAAGAGAATCATTCTGCTTTCTTATGCACTTTCATCATGCACTCAATAATATGCCTTAATCATGCATACGTTAATCTTACATTTACTCAGTTTTTCATCCTTCACTATTTTGAGGCATTTGACATTTCTTTAAAGTTTTAAAGAACATGAGATATGCTTGTAGTAGCAAATGAGTCTACAGTACTTAAATATGCCACAGTTTATTCATTTATCTTAGGGGACTACTCTAATTCCAGTGGTGCTACCATAAACACATTACTGGCATCCACTGAGAATTGCCTTTTCCTTAACCCTTTTGCCTAGTTCTTTTTATCCCTTATCCAATAGCTTACCTACCTTCTGAGAGAGACTGTGTTAGTCCTAGATAGAGGCAGTTGATGCTGGGGAGGACTTTACAGGCTAGTTTATGGTTCTTAATTCTGTAAGATTTAAAGGAGATATTTTCCCCACCCATTACCTTTTGATTTGGCTGATTCGTCATAAACAAAATCATCCGCTGAGCTCCTAAGTACATTTCCAGGAACTGCAGGGAGTACAAAAAAAATGCATATGCTGGTTTTAGAGGACCATAGCAGTGATCCTCCTTAACTATATCTGTGTATCAGAATTACCTAATGGGATGGCAAAACACAAATATATGTCCTAGTTCCAACCCTGGAATATTTTGATTAAGTAGGTTTCATGTGGGTCCCAGGAGTTTGTATTTTGAAAAGCTCTTGTACATCTTGGTTGATAATCATCAGATCAGACCAAGGAAGGAATCTTAGGGCATGGGAACATGAGAAGGACTTTAAATACAGTACAGACTGTATTACAAAGCTCATTTGTGTAATCTCTGCTGTTGTGAGAGTACCACAATCATCTAGAATCACATACAGAACGAACCATGGAAGCATAAAGTACTGTGCACTAAAATTTCTAATATTGTACTGAATAATTTATTCTTATAGGATTCTTCTGGCCATTTTCATCAAGTGTGGTATGATAACCCTCAGAGCATTTCTTTAAAAGCAGCATACATACAAAAGCATGGCTTACGAGGCATTGGCATGTGGCACACAAATTGTCTTGACTATTCTGGAGATGCTGTGGCCAAACAGCAAACTGAAGAAATGTGGAAAGTCTTAAAACCAAAGCTGTGACAGATAATAGTTTTGTCAAACTAAAGATTTAGAAAAATGATCAGTATAAATCAGTTTCTTGAATAAAAATGTACACATTTTTGTCATATATATTTTATTCTAAATCAGTTTCTTGAATAAAAATGTACACATTTTTGTCATGTCATATATTTTATTCTACTTAAAAGCAGATAAATGCTTTGGTTGTCTAAAAACAAAGGTAAGAAATCAACTATGTTTAATACTATAATTAGGAAAAACTTTTCAGAATTTTATGCTAATTTCAAAAATATGTATAATTTGAAGGGGAAATTTGCTCAGAATAGGTTTACTTTTGCTCTATACTTTTTGTTCAATAAATTTAAAACCTGCATCAAGCTGATGCAATTTTTCTGCTTCCTGATTTCATATAGTACTCAAGTTCTCTGATGCACTTCAAGTAAACTCACAAGCCTCTGGGTCACAAGCCTCCGGGGTGGGGGGAAAGGATTAAAATACAAGATAATATTTTGAATTAAATACAATATTTTGAATTAGTAGGTTAGAGCTACCTAATATTTTTCACCAAAATTTTTGTTTACCTTTCTAATACATCTATATATAATTTCTTAGCTTATATAATTTCTTAGCTTATATATGCATTTTAAATTATCTAAAGACATTGGTTTCTCAATTATTTGCACAATTAGAATTTTTCTAAATGTACAGAGGTCTCTGTTCTCTTAGGGCAATTAAGAATAATATTAGTTCCTATAAACACTGATTAAAAAATCTGCATCCTTGAACTCTGGACTTACATAAATCTGTCTTCCCTGTATATTCTGCCTTCAAATTGGAATTATTGAGAATATTTCATTTCCTATTTACCGAATTATTTATGGCAGAGGAAAACCAACCATTTTCCATAGATTTGTTGAATTACTATTTGTATTTCTAAAATTTTAAATTCTTAGATACTAATCTGTATCATAGCTCTGGATGTAAGTTCAATATCCCCATTTTATATTGCCAGATTGCTTTTAATTAAAATACAATGAACAAACTGTCTCTAAGACTATAATACTTAAAAGCTTCAAAACTAAATAGCCACCGGTTTGCTTTTTTACATCTAATATTTCCTGAAACACTTTGTAAAATCCACACGAAAAGTGAAAAAATATAAAACTTATGATTTATATAAAATATTGTGCCAAGGAGAATAATGGTTAAATTTTTTGACAAGTTTTAAATTAACATACCTACTTGGGATTGTAAAGATGTGTTAATTTTCTTCTGTGCCAGTTCAGCTTTCAATGTGCGTAAATCTGAAACTGCTTGTTTTCTCATCTATAAAAAGAACCACCTTTCAAAAATGAACTTTGATCTTACCCTTCTAAAATTGAGACAGCCCTAATTGAATGCTGCTAGTGAAAAGAATCTAGAATTGCATTATTCAATACAGTAGCTAAGTGCCACATGTAGCTACTTATAGTAACAAATCATAATCAGTTCCCCAGTTACACAACAAGCTCCATTTCAAGTGCTCAATATCCTCATGTGGCGGCTGTATCAGTGCAGATACAGAACATTTCTATCATTGCAGAAAGTTCTGATTCTAGAAAGGGGTCATTATTCATGTCATAGAGCTATTTCTGATAAAGAAATAGAAGATTAAGATAAAGAAAAGAAGTGAACTCTGAGCTTTTATATAATTATATATATATGAAAATAATCAGCATGAGATAATTACCCCCAGAACGGGTAAAAAAAAAAAAAAAAAAAAAAATTGAGCTCAGAGTTCAGTGGTTTGTCAGACTTATTTATGGATGACTCTAATATATGAAAATTACTTTTAAAATACTGAGACTCTATATACTGATTCAGAAGGTCCTTTTCCTTTAAATCTTAGGGAAATTCTACTAATTTTACTTTGGCCTTGTTATAACATGCACCTTTACACAGGATTTAATTCTTGCATTTTTTTCACTCCTGCTCTTGGTTGTTAAGGTAACAATTTTAAGACAATCCTTACTATCCTTATGCTATTGATACCCAAAATTAAAACACTAAGACAACTTATTTCAGGATAAATGTTATCTGATTAGGAGAAATGGAGAAATGCAAATTACCTTAACTTCTATTATGAGTTTCATTTTGTCAGTATCCAGTTTTCTCTTAAGTTGGTCAATTTCATGCTGTACTTCAGTGATCTGGATTATAAGGTAATTCTGTGTGAAATACATAAAGATATCCTTATTTAGTATAACATCTATTTTTATTTTTAATTGCCTTGTAAACTACAAAGTGGTAATACCAAAAAAGCAAATCATAAGAATAACCTATAGCATAAAATAAACTCATTGCTTTGGAGTAAATTTCTTATGTCTCAGGGACCACATTCTCTTCTGTTCTACTACCTTTATTCATGTTTTATTAAAATAAGTAGATATCTGTACAAGTTGCCATTAAATTAGCACCACAAAGGCAAGAACTATTACTACAAAAGGAAGATACTAGGAAAGCTTTTGAAATTGTCATTATACTTCATTAGCTGAATCAGATTATTACTTTAAAATAGTTAATGAAATACTGTATTTTATATAAGAAGTCTTTTTGGCTATTTTTGTTTAGAAAAGTTTATTAAGTATAGTGGTCAACAAGAACTATTTGGTAAAACAAAAAATGAGCTATGCAAAATAAAAAGTATCAGCTAAAATGGACAAACCATTACTTGAACCTATTTGAGTTTTACATTAGATTTATCTAAAATAGTAAGCTTTTACTCATAGAAACAGAACAGATTCGTGGGGGTGGGTGGGTAGAGAATAGGGGGAAATGGGTGAAGTCCTGAGGATATAATGTCCAGCATGACAACTATAGTTAAAAATATTGTATTGTGTATTTGAAAGTTGCTTAGAGAATAGACCTTAAAAGTTCTCATCACAAGGAAAATAGTTTATAACTAAACATTGTAGTAATCATTTCACAATATATACATATATCAAATCATGTTGTATACTTTATATCTAATGTTATATGCCAATTATATCTCAAGAAGATGGGAAAAATAAAAGAGCAAACTTGTACTATTTCATCAAGTCTAAAGTTAAATCCATACTTTTAATCATAATTAACATATAATCTTTTTTGGTCAACCAAGAAAAATTGATAAATGGCCTCTAGAATTTGTTTATATATGGTAGAATCACTCAATTAAAAAGTAAACATATTTCTGATCTATCAAGGTTCAATACTATCTCAAGAAAAAAAATCAAAATTTAATATAATTTAATAATTTCCTTAGAATATTAACACCTTTAGATTCTGTGGGTCTTATTAACTATTCCCCAGCTAAAGAAAAGGAATGTAGTGCATACTGTTGATCCCTTGCCATATTCCATCAGGTATTCATCTCTTCCATTGATTCAAAGAAAGTGACCCTATCCCCAGGTACAGAGGTAGACCCCAAGTAGTCTAAATTAATCCAGGTTAGGCCTGGCTGAACCCCCATCAGGCTAAAGGAAAAATTTTATATATTCTTGTTTGGGAGGCATATAGCCCTACTAGCCATTGGCAACTCTACTTGTACCATGAGGAAAAGCAGTCTTATAATGAAGCCAACACTGAAAATAATGGGGAAGAACTATTGGAAGCACCTAGTCTGTTTAAAGATATTAAGCTGCTGATTATAACTTTTCAGCACCCATTATATGAGATCATAAATTTTCTTATTGTTTAAGTCAGGTTAAGTCAAGGTTTTGTTACCTGTAGCCCAAAGCATCCTACATATGATAATACTAATAATGATAAACCATGTATTTTGAGTAGAATTCTCTAATAGAATGTGAAAAAATTTAGTAATAAGTACCTTAGAGTCTGTGATGTTTGCCAGATTCTTTGGTCTCATCTTGATCTCCCTGGCTTCAAGTTGCATGAGCAGTTTTTTATAGTAAAGTTCCAAATCTTCTTGAAGTTTTGTTAAAACCTCCTCTAATGATGCTGTAATTTTCTTTGTTTCAAAGTATTTTTTCTTCCAACCATCACAGGCTACAAAAAAAAAGACTATAGTGTGAGTCTGACTAAAGGATTAAACTTTTCAAACTGGAAAGGATACTAGAGTTAATTTAAACCCTTCTACGACCCTACCCTTCTTCCCTCATATGTTGAAGAAATTAAAGCAAAGACTGAAATGTTTATTAGAAAATAAAAGGATTTGCCTTACGAATATAGTAGTGATAAACACAGGAACCAAGTTCTTTAAACTTGTAATTATTTCTGAAAAATCTTGATTAAAAATACTACCTATAGCAAAATGTGTATATTTTGATCACTTTTTTCCATAATCTGATTTGAAGTCATTAATTTAAAATGATAAACAGAAAGGCATATTTTTCAGCCCCCAAAATGTTTTATAAAATAAGCTGATTCTGATTCATCACTTATTAAAATTATTCCAAATATATCCCCAAGCTTATATAGGGCAGAATTTCTTAAACCCTGAGCCCCTTAGTTGAGAAAATTAGAAATTAAATACTGCCAATTTAGGGAATCACTTTGACACCAAGAAGAGTCTACATACAAACTTAACAGGAACATAAACTGCATGCTACTATATCAGAATATGCATATGTTTAAAAGATTATCAAAGAAATGAAAACCCCAAATTTAAAAAGTCTATATGGTGATTTGATTAAAATTCAAGAGTTTATTTCCCTCATGCCTTATATCCAATCCCTCAGCAAGTTCTATTGGTACTATTGCCAAAATACTTCCAGCATCTGGCACGTTCTACCTTCTTCAAAGTTATGTCCCTAGTCAATCCACTATCTTTTTTTTTTTAAGATTTATCCTGAGAGCGTGCACATGTGTGTGTGCAGAGGATGAGGGAGAAGAATCTCAAACAGACTACCCACTGAATTCAGAGCCCAACATGGGGCTCGAGCTTACGACCCTGAGATCATGACCTGAGCTGACATCAAGTCAGATGCTTAATTGACTGAGCCATCCAGGCACCCCACTATCATCTTTTGAAAGTACATTATGTTTCTAACTGGTCTCCCTGCTTCCATTCTTGCCCCTCTAACAGGCTATTCCATATAGCAGTCATTCTGATCTTTTAAAAATATTTTTTAAATCATATAAACCTCTAGCTTAAAAACCCAACAATGGCATCCTACCTTACTTAGAATAAAATCTAAATGTCTTGAATTGGCCTGTTCCTTGCTGAGCTTTTATTTTCCTCTACATTACTCTGTATTACATTCCAGCCACACTAGCCTCCTTTCAGGTCCTTACTACTGCAAGCTCATTTCCATCTCTAGACCTTGACATTTTAGTGTTCCTTCTGTTCAGACTGTTTTTTCCCTCTCTTTACCTGCCTGTCTCCTTATTAATCACATCATAATGGTATCGCCTCAGTGATGCCTTCCTTGAAAACCCTAGCTAAAGTATCTCTCCTGCCCCATCACCCTTTAATATGCTTTTTTTCTTTTTTCTTTTTTTTTAAATGGACTTCTGAGCTCTGGTCAGTAGCTGATATTGTCTTATTTGTTTACTGTCTGTCTCCTCCCATTAGAAGCAAGCTCCTTATGAGCAGGGCCTTGTTTATCTTGTTTGTTGCTATATCCTCAGCATTTAAAACAATGTAGGGAATGGAGCACATAACCTCAATAAATATTTGATGGCTGATACATGCCTTTTATCTTGAAACGTTCCTGTTGAAATAGAAAATGATCATTCTCATTTTATAAATAGAAAAAGGGAGGCACGAAGAGGAGAAAAAAGTGAAAGATTCCTCTGGTATTAGAATCTTGATCCTATGATTTTTAGTCCATTACTCAAATTTGTCTGATAAAATCACTTTTAACAGGACAACAAAGCTGAGTCACTGCCACCATTTCCAGGATAACACTTAATATTACGAGGTGGAACTTGCAGAAGTATCTCCTGACACTGCCTATAACCTTCAGTCAATTCTAGTACTGAAGCAATAATTTTGCTGTCAATTGAGGATTCTAAAACCAGTTAATTCCATATATACCTTTTATTCATATAACCCTCAAATACAATCCAAAATGCAGTCCTTTCAAACCCTTTAACACCTCTCAAACCATTATCCCATACTTTCTCCATTCTGGCTCATTTTTTCTAATAATAATAAACTTGTTTCTAACTCTGTTGCAAGAAAACTAGCTGCTTTTCTACCTAATTTCTCTCATTCCTTCAATTCACTCATTTAGGTTAGCAGAGTAGATAGACACATAGCACAAAATTAAGCATATAGGGAGGACTAGGATCCACAGATTGCTTCTAGAGTAAGTGCTATCTAAGCTGAGATTGAATGACTAGTAGGAAATAGCCAGGTGAGCTGGGAAGAGGGGAGATAGAAGGAAAAGATGTAGCTGACAGAGGGAAAAACATGTCTGAAGGCCTAAAGCCAAGAGGAGGCACACTTCAGATTCTAGCATACTTAACACTTTTCCTGGAAGCCTTTCTTGATCTCTTCCATCTAATTTGGGTGTTCTTTCTCTGTACTCCTCTGTGTACTATTCTGTAATTCCTTTATCATAGGATCATCAGGATGCATCATTTTTTTCTTGATTATCATTTCCTCACTGGACTATAAGCTCTTTGAGGGCAGAAACAAAACTGTCTGCCTATTACTATCTCCTGAGTCCCTAGAACAGTGGCTAAATTCAGTAGACAATAATGAATAAACAAATAAATGAATGTCAATTATAAAAAAATTTGAACTTAAATTTTAAAAACCACCTGTAAAGCATGCTAGTGATAAAAGATGTAAAACTTTACCATGATATCGCTTCAATTTTCTTTGTTCAAATAGCTTTTCAACTTTTTTTATTAGTTCTTTTCTAATTCTTTCCAGATACTGCCTTTCTTCCTTTACTTGTTTCATTTGTTCAATAATCTTCTCTCCTAAAAGGTAATAACCCATCAATGTCTAAAAGCTAAAAGCTGGGAGTGTAAAACTTAAAAGTAATTAAAATAGCAAGAGTAAATTTTACCCAAAAGTCTGTTTTTTTTTGCTGCAGTATAGCATTTGCCACTATGACAAATACTGAGGAGTCATTTCAGTTTCTAACAGGGATACATAAGAGGATTTCCAGATAAGTAAAGAATATCATATGTCTCTTTCACATTTACATAAATGTGTAGAAATTAGGTAAAGTTAAAGTAGTTATGCATCTTGGTTTAATTCTTTTGGTAAATTTATCTTGGACCTAGACTTATTGTCCTTACATAAAAAATGTGTGTACACACATATGTATTTAAAGATTTTATTTATTTTTGAGAGAGAGAGAGTGCATGCATGGGCAGAGGCAGAGGGAGAGGGAGAGGGAGAGGGAGAGAGAAATCTCAAGCAGACTCTGCACTGAGCACAGAGCCCAACCTGGGGCTCAATCTCACAACCCTGAGATCATGACCTGAGCTGAAATCAAGAGTCGGATGCTTAACAGACTGAGCCACCCAGGTGCCCCAACAAATGTATATTTTTAAAAACACAAATATGGGGCGCCTGGGTGGCTCAGTCGTTAAGTGTCTGCCTTCGGCTCAGGTCATGATCCCAGGGTCCTGGGATCGAGCCCCACATCGGGCTCCCTGCTCAGCGGGAGTCTACTTCTCCCTCTCCCTCTGCCTGCTGCTCTGCCTACTTGTGCTATCTCTCTGTCAAATAAATAAAACCTTAAAAAAAAAAACACAAATATTAGTGATTAAACATATGCAGTAATTAACATATAATTCACACACTTTAAAATAATGTAACATTTTTGTGGTAAAATACATATAATAAAATTTAGTTTTAACTATTTTTAAATGTACAGTTCAGTGGCATTATGTACATTCATGATGCTTTGCAGCCATCGCCACCATCTATCTCTAGAACCTTATCTTCCCAAATTGAAACTCTGTACCCATTAGGCAATAACTTCCCATTAATAGTTAACTTTATCTCATAGAATCATCTGTACTTATAGTGTCATCATACTTACTTTCAATGTGTAATAAAGAGGTATCAGTTATTCTGGGAGAAAGAGCAGGCTGACAAGGAAGTGAAGGAAAATCAATAAGATCTGGTAGGGTGATGCACTCTTTTTTACCTATCTGTAAGCAAATATGAAAATCAGTAGGATCTGGTAGGATGACACATTACTTTTCACCTATCTGTAAGCATTTGATAATTCACAACAGCAATGCATTTTTTTTACTCATATGGTGACAAACTCCCAAATCTTTATTTATAACTACAGAGATTCTCTCTTGTGCTCCAGCTTCTCCACTATTCCTTGGATATTATACACAGGCACTTCACTTAATAGGAAAAAAAAAATCCATTAATCCTTCCTAAACATGATTTCTTTCCAAGATTTCTTAGTTATGATTTTAAAATTTTTCTAAGATGACTATTGATTTTTTTTTAAATTGGGTCAACTTTGATAATTTATATCTGCTTTGAAAATTAGAAAATGTATTACATTTTCAAATTTTAGCATATATTTTATTCTCATATATTTTATCTGCTCTGTATTTGTTTGTATCACCTTTACCTTTCCTAACTTTTGTGTTACCACCCTTTTATGATAAACTACCTTAAGCCTTACCGATGTTGATGTTTCTCTCACTAGCACTTCATAGATCTTGAGTTGTTTTCAATTCTGCTAGGTTTTTTACTTCTGTTAACTTCTTAGTTTCTTCTTCTATCTTCATTAAGTCCTTACCCCTTTGTTTTATTGTTCTTTCCTAGTTTTTAATGTTCAGGTTCCAATAAGATAATGGCAACCACCTAAATTACAATCTCTCCATATATCTTCCCAATTACTATAAAAGGAAAGCAAATAAAATTACCCATAATTTATGTCTACAGCATAACTAGTACACAGACTCCTTTAATTTACACATACTTTACATATAAGTGGGGAAATAAACACCCTAGACTAGCAGAGTGTTCCCACCTACAAATATATGTGGACTGTGCATTAGAGATTGCTATATAAAGATAACACAATAAACAAACACGATTTAGTCTAGGAGGAGAGGGCCCCACATGCATAGAAGAAATACTGAGAGTAAGGATAAGATCTTGTAAATTAGAGCACTTTTGAGTAGGAGGCCAAAAGAAATGGATTATAAAATGTAGGGGGCCAGAGGTGGTAATCATGGGAAGACAGCTTCTAGGAGAGAGAAAAATACTTTGGAAGAGGTGTTCCCAAGGGCCAGGTGGTAAGAGAAAAGAAGAAAGTGGCCAAAATAACAGCTTTGCCGAATTAAATTAGTAGAAGAGAATTCAAAGAAAATAGACACTGGGGCATCTGGGTGGCTCAGACGGTTGAGCGTCTGCCTTCAGCTCAGGTCATGATCCCAGGGTCCTGGGATCGAGCCCCGCATTGGGCTCTCTGCTCAGCAGGAAGCCTGATTCTCCCTCTCCCGCTCCCCCTGCTTGTGTTCCCTCCCTCGCTGTATCTCTGTCAAATAAATTAAAAAAACAAAAAGAAAAAAAAGAAAATAGACACCAAAGACTCCATTTAAGAAATAAACAAATAGCTGCATTTTGCTATATCAACAGAAGAGGGAGCTCCTGATCTAAAAAGCAAAAGAAACTACCAAACCACCACTCCCTGTTCCTCTGTAAGAACACCCGTTATTATTACTTATATGGAGAAATCCAACACAAGTAAACGTAATACAAAATAATCTAGGATCCACACAAATGTACTTTTTAAAACCCTCAAAACTGAGAACTAAGACAAAACAGGCAGCCACGAAGCAGAGAAAGACTTAATACTTCCAATATAGATTAAATATAATTAAGCAAGCATTTGCAGATACCAACAACACAATAAATCAGGAATTTTAAAACTCGGAATAAAATAGGAAAAACAACAGGAAGATATGAAAGTTGGCTAAACTGAAGAAAGAAATTAAGGGAAAAACAAAATTGTTTCACAAATGAACAAATTAGCACGTATCCAAGAAGGAACAAATAGGGCCAAAAAAAGGATAGTGGAGAATACAAATAAAAAGAGCAACGAAGATGAAACACAAAAATATGGTAAAATATATCTATTTTACTATTTTTATTTATATCTATTTTATATACGTTATTTAGAGAAAGTAACATATATAAAAGGTAAAGAAGAAAAAAGAAAACAAAACAGTAGAATGGATCTAACTGAATTTTCTGAAATTATAATTTTAATATCCTGAAATAAAGAAGTCCTAATTTTCACACTGCAAGGATCCACTGTGTACCCAGAAAAACCTGACCTAGAATTCTCAATTGAGATACAGTCTGGTAAAACTAGTACACATTAAAGGAATCCTCTGACCTTCCAGGAAAATATACGCAAGCTAGTGTACAAAGAAAAGAAAACGAGGCACCACACTTATTAGTAACATATATAAAACAAGACATCAGTAGAGCAACATTTCAAAGAAACTGAAAGGAAAAAAGATCTAAGCCAAGGATGTGATATCCAATCAAGCTATCCTTCCGGTAACAAAATTCTATAGCGGGGATTAACAAATTTTGTAAAGGGCCAGAGAGTAAATAATTTAGGCTTTGTGGGCCACATATGGTCTCTGTCATGATTCTTCTTTTTTTTCAATTCCTTAAAAATGTAGAAAACACTCTTAGGTCCAAGGCCTTACCAAACAGTCTGCAGGCCCTAGTTTGCTTAACTCTGCTCTAGACAAAGTTTTAAATGTGGAAGAAGAGAATAGTGAGGTGCTTTTTTAAATTGAGTTTAATCCAACCAAGAGATGATTGAAAAATCTGCAAAAGAACTGGCAGTAAGTGTTGAATATATTTAATTATTTGAGATCTGAGACTAAAACAAAAGGTGAGGGGGTAGACTAGAAGTATGGTATATAAATGTTATATTCTTTGACACAGTAGAAATAACACAACTAAAAATACATGAGAGAAGAAAGATTTTTTTGATCGCCCTGAATATAACAGGTAGGAGTCAGTGGATAATTTTAGAGGTAACAAAAGCAGAAGCATACATTTTTAAAAAAGGAAAAAGACTAAGAATACTAGTATAAATGTATTAGTATAAAGGTAAGCACTAGAACAAAAATACAACCCTCCTAAAACGAGGAGGGGGGGGAAAAGTACAAATAAACTACATAGTAACTCATACTAACTGTAACATAAAATAAAATGACAAATCTCAGGACAAACACATCAGTCCTATCAACGTAAGCAGACATAACTCACCTACTAAATGAAAAATATTTTCAGACTGTCTCACAAAGCAAAACCCAACTCTATCTAAGCTGTACATATAAGACATACCTAGGGGCGCCTGGGTGGCTTAGGCAGTTAAGCGTCTGCCTCCGTTCAGGCCATGATCTAAGGGTCCTGGAATCGAGCCCTGTATCGGGCTCCCTGCTCACTAGGGAGTCTGCTTGTCCCTCTCCCTCTGCCCCTCACCCCAGCTCATGCTCGCTCTCTCTTGCTGTGCTCTCTCTCAAATAAATAAATAAATAATCTTAAAAAAAAAAAAAAAGACATACCTAAAACAAAGCAATTCAGAAAGGCTGGATAAGAAGTGGGGAAGGAAGATGAGGGTATTGCCAAATAAATGTATACAAAAAGAAAGCAGGTTAGTATCTTGATACACAATAAAGAAGAATTCAGGCCAAAAGAAAAGCATTAAAAGAGTCAAAAAAGTGCAAAAGTGATTTTAGTATTCACATAAGAACTTCGTGCCAAATAACATATAGAAATCTAAATAGATCAGAAACCACAGGAAATGTAAGGATAAACAGTAACACACTAATAATAGGAGATTCTAATATACCATTCTCAGTCTACGACATAGCAAGAGAAAATAATAAGGATATGGGAAAAAAGGATATGGAACACTGAAGGCACTCAGCAAGGTAGAGTGCAGACAAGGTGCAGAGTAGAAGATGCTTGCAACATACACAAGCATCAAAGAAATATCTTCAGAGTACTTAAAAAAATTATACATTATCATATATATATATGATATATATACTCTATATTATATAATTATATATATAATCAGAAACATATAGCAAACAACTCAAAAGAAACACTTGAAAAGGTACTTTCAAAAGGTTACCAAAATGGAGTCCATAAAAATATTAAAACAGGACCAACTTTATGGATAATCTGGGAAATTAAAATTCAAACCATGGATAGCAGTAAGCATCCACTAGACCAACAAAAATTTTAAAGCATGAAGATAGCATGTTTTATTAATATCCAGCAAAAATAGAACAATTATTTGAAGATGATGCACCTTTTGCTCTAAAACCCAAGGGCTCTGAGCTGTGATTCCCCTGCCAGGGCTTGTCTCAGACTCCATTCAGCATTCCTACTACATTCCCAACCTACTACACGTCAGGCAGCACTATATGAGCTGGCCACCAAGTGGCAACACTGCTTGCAATGTCTTTCAGATCACCCTCTGAACCTCTCTTGCTTTGGGCCCAAAGTTGGCATCTTTTAGATTACTTGATTAAAAACAAAAAACAAAACAAAACAAAAAATCTGAAGCAGCACATCCAAATGTGGCAAATCTTTCTCCAAATTCAAGAGGTCCATCAAATGACTCATTCTCAGTGATAACTAGGGTAAGATATACAAACCTAGCTTTCACTTAAAGGGCGTACCTCAACATGTCCCACCCATACCATGGAACACCCCAAAATTTCACTGAAATGGTAAGCTCCTGAATTTTCTTGAGGCTTATCTCCCATCCTATAACCTTAAACACTTTAAGCTGCAGTTTTGTTTCAATTTAAGTATAAATGTTGTTGCAATACTGCATTTAAACAATAACTTTAAAAATTATACCTGATTGTCCTCTCTTCTAATGATATTAACTCCATCATCTTCATTTTTCCAAAGAAATTGACTTAAAGGGAATGACAGATTTGAAAATCATATTAAAAAAAGATTCCATGAATATTATTCACATTTTATATATCTTATTTGATATTCTGTAAACACAAATGTAACATTAAAACCTTTTAAAAAGCCTGAGACCATTAGCATATTATCTTTCAAACTCATTAATGATTAACATAAACATTTAGCTTGAGTAAGAAAATCATATTTAATTATATTACAGCTAAATTCAAATCACATTGCAATGTCTATAGCAAAGTAAAATAAAAATTTTGGAAACGTATTTTATTTGTAGTTCTTTTGAGAAAGTTTATAAAATCCCTTAACTTCAAAAGACTATATGCAAAACTGTTGTCTAAATACTATAATTCTGAATGAAATGATTCCATATGAAGCTCAAACACACTGGTTAGTTTACCCATAACCAAGAATCTAAGTGAGGCAGAAAAATTCTAATAAGGGCAAATAAAGACAAATTTTTCTGTCATTACTCTGCCCTTGATGATAAAATAATTACAATGGAAATAAATTTAAGTGATAAATTATTCATTATGTTAGAGAGGCATGTTCATATATAACAGTAGAGATTAGAATCAAGGTCATTTTAACTAAAAATATCACTAATTTCAGTCATGTTTGTTCTAATTAGAAGTCCTTATAAAAGTACCCTGATATCTCACTCTTTCTTATAGCTTAGACTATGATATGTGGAATCAACATCTAAACTAATTACCTTTTTTTGTTGCTAAAATAATCACTATTTGATTCTCCCAATGATCCTGGAACTTCAGAATTTCCAATGTGATTTTTTCCAGTCTGGTTTTCTTTTGGAGTGGCTTTTCCCCCAGCTGATGGTGCTGTTCATCCATGGCAAATAAAGTTCATAATATTAAGAAAATAGTAAAATAAAATTTCATACAAATATATATATATATGTACATACTATAATCTTGTCCCATGTTTCAGAATCTCCGTGGACTCTACGATTCATGATATAAGGCAACAATTTCCAAAGTGAATTTCATGAAACAGTTTATGTGAAGAATTCTTTGTTCAATAGTTTGAGAAAAAAAGAATTAAGGAACCCTACCAGGAATATACACCCCCCACATGGAGGGATGGGTTAAATGGTGATGGGTATTAAGGCAGGCCCTTGTGATGAGCACTGGGTGTTAAACATAAGTGATGAATCACTAAATTCTACTCCTGAGACTAATATTACACTGTATGTTAACAGGAATATTTTTTTATTTTTTAAATTTTATGTTAATCACCATACATCATTAGTTTTTGATGTAGTGTTCCATGATTCATTGTTTGCATATAACACCTAGTGCTCCATTCAGTATGTGCCCTCTTTAATACCCATCACCAGGCTACCCATCCCCCCAACCCCCTCCCCTCTAGAACCCTCAGTTTGTTTCTCAGAGTCCATAGTCTCTCATGGTTCGTCTCCCCCTCTGATTTCCCCCTCTTCATTTTCCCCTTCCTACTATTTTTTTTTAAACATATGTATTATTTGTTTCAGAGCTACAGGTCTGTGATTCAACAGTCTTAAACGATTCACAGCGCTCACCCTAGCACATACCCTCCCCAATGTCTATCACCCAGCCACCCCATCCCTCCCACCCCCCAACTAACTGGAATTTAAATAAAAACTTGAAATAAACAAACACAAGCTCAGATGGCTTCTCATTGCCTAAAAATTCCTTAGTTTTGGAACCAAGGCTCTTGCAGTTCAAGTCCCTACCTACCTCTCCAGTTGTACTTCATGGTACTTCTTCCTTCCCTTCTACCCCCAAACTATAGTAGTAGTAGTAGTAGTAGTAGTAGTAGTAGTAGTAGTAGTAATGATAATAAAGTTACCGAACCAACTACCACATTAAGCAAATCCTGAAAGCTCTATTCATATCATGATCTCTGTGAAGGAAGCCTTCTGGCATTAGGCAGTGAACAATCTGCATGGCCAAACATTTGCAACCCTGGGTTTGCAACCCTGGTTTTGAAGTCAGAATACAAAGGGTTCTCTAAATCATCTTAAAGAACTTGGACTTTAAATAGTAATTAATGAGTCTTTCAAAGGTTTTCAAGCAGGGAGATAAATAATCCAGCCTGTAACAAGAAGAATGATGCTGACTACGTTCTGGAGAACAGACTGGAAAGCAGATTATAAGGAGGCTACGAAATGGTTTTCAAGGTTCCTTTACTCTAACAATCTATTATTCTACAGTGAGGAATATTTCAAGGCTTAAAGTCTGAACAGCTAGAAGAATGATGAAACCAAAGAAGTCAAAAAAGTATACTTATTTGGGGGCAACAATAGAGTCAAGTATTAAACACATTAAACAAAAATGTAGAGGTGTGCAGCACAGACCCATGGGAAAGAACAGAAGATATCTAATGGAAGGGAATACCCATTTCAATATGAAAATGAGTAAAGCATTACTCTTGTCTACTTCATTAAAGGACTTGTAAATGCACATTCTTAACAGCTATATTTAATATAATGTTAGACCTCAGATATTTTGCATTCTCATGCACCACAAAAGAGTAATTTGGCATTTTTAAGAAACTGCACAACAATCAACAAATGGGAAGAGTACATATGGAAAAAAATTAAGGAACTTTAACTCACATCACATATAAAAATTAGTTCCTGGTAGATTAATAAACTAAATTGGAAAAGGAAATCATAAAATGTTACATCTCAGGGCAGAAAAGGGATTTTTTAAAAAGACATAACTACCCATAAATGAAAATGCCAGTAAACTTGATGATATTAAAATTTAAGAACTACAGTTCCATTCCTGCTTAGGATTATAGAAAGATGAAACAGTGCTCCCACTTGAACAAGGAGAAAAAGGTAAATAACCTATAAAATAATAACTTTTCTTGAACTCATTAGAGAATTATAGTTGCAAGGAGTTGAATTCCAATTCCCTCCTAGGAGAAAATTGTTTCATCTTTGGCAGAACACAGGAGGAAGGAGTAACTACTATTAAAAGAAATAAGAAGAAAACAGATTAAAATTTAAAGGAATTCTAAAGGCCAATGTAGGCTACCAGGATAGTTTAGAATCTCTGGGATCCTCAAACACAAAGGGAAGTCAATACTTAATAGCAAGCTCCTTTCCATGTGCCTGTATCATACTTATAGGAAAGACTGGGGGTAGAGCAGGAGACCTGAAAGAACCATCATTGGCACATAGGAGAGAAACCCCTTCACACAAAGCAAAAGACTTAAGCCACTGGGGGGAGGAACAAGAAACTCTCCCATCTCAGAACCCACACAAATACCTATTTGCTCTCATGGAGGAACAGAGGCAAAAGCCATCAGCTCTAAAGGGAAAAGCAGGTGACTCTCCTTCCAACAATATTAGCTTTGAAAGGTCTTATCACTGGGGAGGGGGTAGGAAACCCTCTCATCACCAGTCCGAGGCAAGGCCTAAAGGAAGGGTAGAAGCAAAAGCCGTAAGGATCATCTCAGACCCAGGATCATGCACTGATACAAAGCATAGGTTTACTACCACTGGGTGGGGGAAAAAACTCTCTCCTAAATATAAGAAGTCATTTTTTCCCTTACTTTTAATTTCTTTAAAGATAACTAACAACGTAAAGTAAAAATGGTAAAAATTTATTGTGGAGTTATACACAGAAGTAAAATGTATGACAATAGCACAAAGGAATTGAGGGAGGAAATAGAAATAATACTGCTATATGGTTCTTATATATGAAGTTGTATGTAATTTGAAAGTAGACTTCAAACTAAAAGTGTATAATGTATACCTTAGAGCAAGAGTCAGCAAACCTTTTCTTAAAGGGCCAGATACTAAATATTTCAGGCTCATGGACATTTGGTCTTTATCACAACTACTCAAGTCTGTCATTGTAGTATAAAAACAATCATTGAAAATATGTAAACAAATGGGTAAGGCTGTGTTCCAATAAAAGTTTATTTATGAAAACAAGCCATAGGCATAGATTAAAATAAAATAGGAGTGCCTGGCTGGCTCAGTCAGTGGAACATGCAACTCTTGATCTTGGGGTTGTGAGTTTGAGCTCCACATTGGGTGTAGCGATTACTTAAAAATTAAAAAGAAAAATTTAAAAAGTATAAATATAGGTATTTGCTGACCTCTACCCTATAGCAACCAGTAACAATTTTCTAAAATGAGAAATAGTGGGCCAATAGTAGAGATAAAAGTGAATCATAAAAAACTTCACAATCTAAAAAAAGGCAAGAAAATGGAAAAACTAGGAAGATAGAAGACATGAGACAAATAGAAAACAAATAGCAAGATGGTAGATTTAAAACCAACCACATCAATAATTACACTGAATGTAAGTGGTCTAAATACCCCTAGTAAAAGGCACAGATTGTCAAACTGGACTAAAAAGTAAGATCTAAATATTTGCTGTCTACAAGAAACCCACTTTGGATATTCAGTAACAGATAAAAAAATGGAGAAAGATACACCATGCAAACACTAATAAAGAGAAAGCTTGAGTGACTATATTAATATCAGACTAAATAAACTTTAAAATAAAGACTATTGCCAGAAATAAAGAGAAACATTACATAATCACATTGGGGTCAATTCATCAAGAAGACACGATAATCCTAAATGTGCATGCATTTAATAACAGCTTCAAAATACATAAAGCAAAACTGATTTGAAGTTGAAGATGTCAACATAATCCTTGCAACTGTTAGAGCATGTTGACAAAATTTAAGAATTCCTTTCATCAAAAGAATCATAAAGATAATAAAAAGACAAGCCATGAACTAAAATCTAGAATGAATTTAATACACAGACCCACACACACACACATATCGTGGAAAAAATACATATGTATATTAAATGAATCAATATTTGAAAGAAAATGAGCAAAACATTTGAGTGAAGGCAAATCCAAATGGCCATTAAATATATGAAAACATGTTCAACCAAAGAAAACCATTAGAAAAGAAAAATAAAATATTTGGAATTAAAAATTCAGTGTAAGGATTTAACAGCAGACAAGACACAACTAAAGAGAGAATTAGTAAAATAGATTTGGAAGAAAAATCTGCAGAAATTATCCAAAATGTACAGCAGAGAAACAGGAGACAGAAAATATCTGATACAATGGCAAGTTATGGTTCAATAGAACTTTCAGACATTGCTGCTGGGTACAACCACCTTGGAAAACATGTGGACATTATTTAGTAAGGCTGAATATGTACAAACAATGCCAGTGCTAGGTATACTGTCTTGATATCCTTATGCACATGTACATTTAAGAGTCATGTAAAATAATGCACATAAAAGCATATTTGTAATACCTGCAAACTGGCAACAAACCAAATGTCCATCATCAGAATAAATCATGGTACAGTCATATAATGGAATATTATACAACAATGAAAAAATGAAATGGTATTTTATGTGAAACACGATTGAATCTTGCAATGTTGAACAAAAGTCGTCAAAAATAAAATACTTTCAATATTATTCCATCTTAATGCAATTCAAAACATACAAAACTAAACTACTGTTAAGGAATACATATTTAGGTTGTAAAACTATAAAGAAAACAATTATCTCAAAAAAATCAAAGTAGTAATCATCTCTAGGAAGAAAGAGGATGTGACCAGAGGAAGACACACAATGTTGAAAAGTTCTTATAAGAAAAAGAATAACAACAAAAAACACAGCCTTAGAAACAGCCATTAACTTCTAATAAAAAAAAATTAACAGGACAAATGCACAAAGCACTTAGAAAAATGTTGCTTGCAGCAGTATTCATAACAGCAAAAACACTGATACAGTGTTGGGTACATAAGTTATACCACAAGGAATTCTATAATGATGTACATCTA
This sequence comes from Zalophus californianus, assembly GCF_009762305.2. Lineage (NCBI taxonomy): Eukaryota > Metazoa > Chordata > Mammalia > Carnivora > Otariidae > Zalophus > Zalophus californianus. The sequence goes on along the minus strand of NC_045598.1, from coordinate 70,621,497 downwards.
TAGTTATTGATATGAAATATCTACAATATATTCTAAAATACAAGAAGAGGCTCTAAGAGGGTTTGTATCTTCATTTTTAAAAGTTAAAAATATTTATTACATACAAGAACTGAAAAAAATAACTGAAAGAATATAAACCAGAATACTAACAGAAGCCATCTCTGGATGGTAGAATTATTTTTAATCTTAATTTTCTTCTTCATAGTTATTGGTGTTTCTAGAACTTTTTAAAAATGAGCATATGCTGGCCAGCATACTTTTTTGGGAGTAAAGCACCAAGAAATTAATACAATTTAAAAACTACACTTGTACAAAATTCAAGGGTTAAATACTCCCACCACAGATTTTTTGGGGTTTTGTGCAAATGTCTGGCCAGTAGCCCAGGATATGAAATATGACACTACTCACAGCTTTATGTAGGCAACTGCCCACTTCATCAGCCACCTGACTTTGTACTTTTCAGGAATGCTGGGATTCTACTCTGAATTTTTTTTCCCAGGTCTTTTTCCCCTTTAACCTTTAAGTAATACCATGACTGGGAAGCAATATTTAACAGTGTAGCAGAGACAAGCCTAAATCAAGGAGGTAAAGATTCTCACTGAGCATCTCACTGGCATCAAATAAAATAGGTGGATCTCATCCACATGTCTCATCAGAAATAATAAAACATATCAGAAGGGTAAATACTAAAGAAGGTGCTAAGTTTGAACTATTATTGGATATAGCACAAACTTAGAATGTAAGAATGGCTATAATTGATGATGGAGAAAAATGCAACTGGTTAAGAACATGTATATTTTGCAGCTGTAATGGACGTTGTCATTAATTGGAGGGGTTCATTTACAAATGTTTAATATATTTGCTTTTCCATCACAAACAGTTTATTTCCTTACACAATATTTTTTCAGTAAGTTCTTATAGTATAGTTCCAGCTTTATTTATAGGTTTAATTTTGTTTATCTACCACTTTTTAAGAACTGAACTATCACTACACTGATGAATGTAATCATATAAAAATTTATGATTCTTTGAAATACAAATGTCTCCCAGCATTAAAGTTGATTTGCTTTGGTTTGATACAGTTATTGTGGCTAAGATCCTTCTCACTTACAGTAATAACACCAAGGTTCTATGCAGTGATCACTTCCTTTTTCCTTTAGCCTTAACTTTATCTGAAACTATTATAAAAGAAGGTAGTAGAGTTTAAGTGCGATAAGTATTTTGATTTGGCTTTTAACATAGTAATTAAATTTTTTTTTCTCTCACTTGGTGAAACTATTTTTAAAAATCCCCAAATGGAATTGTAGCTTTCCTTTTACACTGCTACATTTGTGTAAGGCTAGATTTGCCCAGAATTTGCTCACAGACCTGACTACTAAAACGTACTATAATAACCTCTTTGTTTTTCCCATTCCAGTTGAAATCACCTTCTTCCTGATTTTTGTTAAGAAGCTCTTTCAAAGTGTTTACTAAAAAACTGGGATCTGTTCCAGGTTCTTCGTTCAACAAAGTTACACTAAGTGGTCTGTGGATTATTCCATCAGCCTCAGCAACACCATTATTAGTCTGCTGCCCATCTAAAGAAACAGTTGATGCTGAATAAATATTTCCTAAATGATCCATTATAGGAAGCAAATATAATTCTGGTTGAAGAGCCTAAAACATATAGAAAATTAAAAAAAATTAGTTTGTAATTTAAAAAAGTTAAAAAAATTAACAAGTTTAAAATGTCACATTACATACATATGGAGGAGCAAATGATTTGAGTTTCAGTTCTGATTCTTGCTTTACCTTCACCTAGAAATAAATAAATGACAAAAAAATAAAGCTTTTGTAAGTTTTCAATTATTTTTATTCCTTTTTTTTGCAGAAGGCACATACCTGTAACATAAAAATCAAATCTAAAAGCTGATAACTAAGGCTAGAGTCTAGAAAATGTAGAACATAATCCTATTTCTATTCACTATACAAAACATAAAAGAAATTCTATGTCATTTAGTAGTAATAATTATGGCTATCACTTGCATGGACTCACTATATGCCAAGCACTATTTTAAGTGCTTTACATACATTAGCTCAGTTAATCTTCACAATTCCATGTGATAGGCACACATATTACATATAGTTCACAGACAGTAAGATTGAGGAAAGAGAAGTTAAATAACTTGCCCGTGATTTTATAACTACAAATTTTCCAAATTGGGATGCAAAACCAGATAATCTGGCTCCAGAGTCCAATGTCGTAAACTTTATTTCCTAAATATACAACCCACAGAGTTCATTTGTTATTCATCCATCCAACCATTCATTCATTCAACAAATACTAGGGCATACTATGGGTCAGGCAGACCCACACTATGGGTCAGAACTATGTGTTCTATATGGTGGGAGATACAATGGTAAACAGGGCAAAGTCCTTGCTCTCATGTAGCTTATATTCTACTTAAGAGAATGGATGTTAAATAAACATGATTTAGGATAGTGATATGTGATTTATGAAAACAAAAAACTGATGTAATAGAGAACAACTTAAGAGAAAGAATATCTAAAATATGGTGGTCAGAGAAGACCCTTTTGCAAAGATAGTACTTGAGACTGAGAACGTGAATTATGAAAAGAAAAAGCAAGTTATTTGAAAATCATGGGGAAGTAATTTCCAGGCAAGTGCAAAGAACATAAATCAGAAAGGAGTTTGTTGTATTTGAGGACCAAGGATTTTTGCGTTTGAAATGGAGAACCAAGAAGAAAAATAGCAGCAGATTTCATCTGCTATTCCTTAGGCCCTCCGTATCTCTGGCCTAACCATTGCAAAAGTCTCCTAAAGTCTCCTAGTTACAATCCCTGCCTCTAGTCTCTGAAGGCTCCAATCATGTCATCCTTTGCTCAAAAACTCCAATGCTTCAGAAACAAACAAAACTCATTAATCTGGCATTCAAGACCTTCAACAAATCACTTTACAACTTGTTCTCTACTATTACGTTTTACACCATGTTCCAATAAAAAAGGAAACATTTAGTCTTTCTTAGTTGCCTGTTTTTCCACTTCTGTGCTCATTCTATTTTCTCTGCTCAGAAAGCTTTTCCTACCTAACATTTTTGCAAGATCAAATATTTATTTTTTTTAAAGATTTAATTTATTTGAGAGAGAGTGAGAGAGCAAGAGAGAGCGCACGAATGAGAAGCAGAGGGAGAAGCAGGCTCTCTGCTGAGCAGGGAGCCCTGAGTAGGGAGCCCGATGCAGGGCTCTATTCCAGGACTCTGGGATCATGACCTGAGCCAAAGGCAGATGCTTAACTGACTGAGCCACCCAGGTGCCCCCAAATATTTATCTTTCAAGATCCAAACGAAAGTCCTCTATCTCCCTTCTTCTCCTACTGGAAGAAGTCCTTTTTTCTTCTGAATATACAAAATACACTATTTTAATTATTTACGTATTCTCTCTTCACCACTACAGTAAATACTCTTTAAGGGCAGGATCCATATCCAGTTCTTTTTTCTCATTTTGTTTATAGAAAAACATCAATAAATATTAGGACTTCAGAAGTTGATTTAAATTATCTTTATTAAGGTCTCTTCCAACATAGGATTCTGTGATTGATATTTTGTATTTTAGATATTATGAACAAAAAGAATTGTTCTTTTTCTTCCTTGTTTGAGAAAAACTTAAAGATGAGTAAATTGATATTTTACCATACTGAATAGAATTCAAATGACAAAAACTTCATATTTAGCTGATCTTGAGAATTCCACATAGCAAATTCCTTTACTTTGGGAATGCTTTTTTTCCCCATTACCATTATTTAATTTGTCCAATAAGCATTTAAATGCCTCTAAGTGCTAAACACTTTGTTAGGCACCGTATAAATAATTGTGAATAAAGTCCCAGCTCACAGGGAGTTATATAAAAATTTATTTGATAATCAAATATAGTCTAATGGCAGAGTCAGATGTTAAATAAACAATCACATAAATACTAAAGACAATATGTTAATTAGAGTGAAATAGGAATATACCTTATTTTTAATATAGAAAATCTTGATTAAAGAAATAAACCTTATGTAGTTAAAAGAAACCAGAAACTTTGAGATCTGATAGCTTGCTGGATTAAGAATTTCAGCTAGGAAAATTCTACTTAGAAAATCCTGTCATTAAATCACAGAAACTATAAACAGGAGTGTTCAAGAGATAATAGTTGAAACAAACAAACAAAAACTTGTTGGAGTCCTATCATTTCACATCAAATGAGGCTAGCTGTGGCCCGAACAATGAGAACCCATTTTTGTCTAGAACACAAGTACTTATTTAAACGTTTTAGGGGGTGCCTGGGTGGCTCAGTCAGTTGAGCGGCCGACTCATGATTTGGATTCAGGGTTGTGAGATTGAGCCCTATGTCAGGCTCACATTGAATGTGAAGACTGCTTAAGATTCTCTCTTTCCCTTTGCCCCACGCCCCGCACCCACCCCCCCAGCTCATGCACACACATGCGCGTGCTTTCTCTCTCGCTCTCAAAAGTTTTTAAACACTCATTTAAATTTAAAAATACATATTATGTACATAATCACATTTTAACTTTGTCTTCCTTTTCTTCCCAAGGAAATGCACACTCCAAAATATCCCCATCCTTTTAGTGCTCAATAATATGCCCAAAAGACCCATTTCTTTCTTGATGATCTATGTATTTAGTGATATTTCCATTTTGTCATGATTGATAATACTTATCCCATTTATAGAAGCTGAATTGACAAGAAGCTGAGTTGATAAGCATTTAAAAAACATAATTTGTTATGTTTTTTTTAATCAAAAGGAAAAAAATAAGAAAACTTACCACAGCTAGATTATTTCCAATGCATTTCAGAAATAAAAATTTTTCTGCAACAGCATCTTCACCAAGGAACTCACCAAGTCGCTCTCTCAGCGCTTGTAAAGTAAGGTGAGGAGATACTCTGAAATATCATGACATTGCCTTATAATGTAAAATGAAATAGGTTTCAGCTATACTACAAATTCTATAACATTAGTCAGCTATCTCAAACATAAATACTAATTTAATGTATCACATATAGATCAATATATTGTGTTTTTACATTGTGTGGCACTTTGTAAAACTTCAGGAAATTTTTAAAAAATAAAATGATTATGCAAATAAATACTGTTTATAAAAGTCCTTTCTGTACTGAAAAGGAAAATGCTTGTCTACTTTTCTCATCATCAACACAGAAGGATACTCCGAACTGTATTATTAAAAAAAAAACTTTGCTATGGAATTTATATACTTTTATACATAAAGAATGATTTAGCCACAGATATTTATTTTGGAAGTTTGACAGGATTAGCTAGTGCTTAAAATTTCTTTGATAATCAAGTATTGTCAGACTCCACATCTTTGCTCATTAGGAATACTTCACTCCTCAACATCTAAAATTTAAAGCCATCATTTATGGTACTGTTTTGAGGTTTTGTTTTTTAGAATCTTATGGGAAACATTATGTAATTAATTCATTCAACCAAAAAATATTTATTGAGCCCCCACTATATGTCAGGCATTGTTCTAAGGGTGGGAAAATGGCAATCAACAAAAGAGACAAAAATCTCTGCTCTTATAGACTTTATAAATCTAATGGTGGGAAAGAAAAATAGACAAACTATGAAAACATATAATTCCTAAGACACTGCTAAGTATTATAAAGAAAAATAAAGCAGGGAAGGAAGGGTAGCTACAATTTTAAATATAGTGATCAGAGAAGATCTAAACAAAAAAGTAATATTGAAGTAAAGAGCTAAAGAAGAAATAGGATATCTAATGGCAGAAAGAGCATTCTAGACTAAGAGAAGAGCAAGTACAAGGGTCCTGAGGTAGGTCCATGTCTGATGTGTTCCAGAACAAAAACAAGGCCAATATGCTTGAAGTGATGGGGAAGATAAGGAATAATGTCATGTGCGCTTCATACATGTATATACATTTACATATACATACATGTAAGTGTATGTACACATATAGTCTGTTTCGATTTTGAAACAGTTCAGTGAAAAAAGTCATTGTGGATACACTGATTTAACCACTATTCACAGCTCTTCAACAGGTTTCTAAATACAGATAATTTCTCTATTAATTCTCTTTGTGTGTAATGATAGTAATACCCCAGTTATACCCTTTTCTCTGGGTGTCAGTGACACCTGGCTAAGTGACATCTGTTTCTACAGTACTTATTAACTGTTACATAGCATTATTTATTGATAGTATTAAGTTAGAAACTGGATCCATAACATGGACCAGAGTTTTTCACTTACAACTTAAATTTCCAAAAAACATTTTTCTCTGCAGAAAAAAAAGACTGCTTTTCAGGCACATTATAACATGACCACAAAATACTTGCCTTATAAATCCAGCTGAAATGAATTTGTTAACAACTTCTATTGAAATGGTATTTAGCTTATAGTTCCATGATCCTTCAGGGACATAGAAAACATGAAGTTCCACCAACTGAATAAATTGAGAAGAATGTCAGTTAAAATATTTTTAAAGTGAAAAAAATAACTGATGTCCTCTAGAATTTTAAGCTTAATAAACATAATTAAAATAAACATGGAATACATGTATCCTTCTGAACAAACACAGAAAACAAAATGAAGAGCCAAAATTTTGGTTAGTTGGCTACTTGGCACTTGGAGCACATCTTTTCCTTAAAAACAATGTCATAGACGTGGTCCTAGGGTACCCTAACATCTCTGAATACAGTGTTCTTTCTGTGGCTTGAAGTAAGAGTACGAGACCACCAAGATCAGTTTCTGCTTACCAACCTTTTCCTTTCCCCTGATCCCTACCTACTCAGTTCTGTTGGGGTGATCTTGTGGAATCCTTATACTTTACATATTGTCTCCCTAACATAGTTGTGATAAGTGCTAGTTCCTAGCAACTGCAAAAGTGTGAATACCGTGGTTTGGGAAATATTTTTGTTTCCCTGAATTCTAGGAAGAACCTATTCCTGATGGTTATAGGGAAGGAAATGGTTGTTCTTACATAGGTCATGTCTGTCAGCTTAGCTTGACTGTCCTTATAAATGCCACTTTCTTTTCTATTAGTGTTTTGTTAAACCTCAATTAGAATCCTTCTACTTAGAAGAATATTTAGATTATTACAACAGAAACAGAACAATTATAGCAAATATTCCTATCCTTTAGTCTAATGATGTTATTCATTGCATATTAAAATTTAAATGATTATGCTCTACAATATTAAATACCTGAGAAAAACTTTAAAAAGTTGAATATGACCTATCATTAAAAATAGAAATTTTTACAGGAGATAAAATTCATTTTTGAAATGAATGTTTTGCTCAAGTTGTTTTTATAGACCAAGTAAATTATTTCTATGCATTTGATACATGTATAGATCTGATGTGAAGTTTGCCATATTCTATATTTTGAACACCAGAGCATTTAAAATTCCCTAGCTATATTATACTATTCTTAGCTAACACTACACTATACTATTAATACTACAATATTTAATAGTTACACAATTATATATTTGCAAAACCTTCAGAAGACTTAATATGACCTTATCCTTTATATAGATGCATTAATAATTTACAGGATAAAAATATTTATTGAACTAAACACTTTACTCTGTTCTTATAAACCAAGTAAATTCTGTCAATATTTTTTATAATTCATGAACTATAAAAGTGTTTGTACAGATTTAATTCCTTAATTAAATGAGTAGGCAATACAGAGAAAATATAGTTAATAAAACATTTCTGTAAAATAATTTATAGTGAATTTGTATTTATTCATTCCCTCAGCAAATATTTACTGAATGTCTACCATGTGCCAGCACTGGTCTAGGCAACAGGAATATGCAGTCAATAAGACAAAGATCCTTGCCTGCGTATAGTTTTACATTCTAATGAGGTATCAGGATAAGAAGGGTGAGGCAAGTGAGGCACCTCAGATACAAAATTTAAGGCTGTACCAAAACCTCAGTAATCAAGATAAATAACATTAAAAAAAAACGTAACTCAACGCAAAAAATTTCATGATAAAATATCAAAAATTTAAATACAGAATTTAATACTACTATTAGAGCCTGAGGAAAAAGGAAAAATATGAACTTCAATACATGTTTCTTAAAAAAAAAAACACATTTCTTAATGGTCAACTTTTTCCAGAATAACCAAGTAGTTGAAAAAAATACTGAAAATTTCAAAAGTGTGTATTAAAATTCACAACATTATTTTAAGGTCAAATATTCTATTTATATCAAAACATGAATTTATTATAATTTTACCTTCCTGGCTCTCATGGAAGCAAGCTCATCAGTAATATTTTCATCAAAACTATTAAACATTTAAAAATATACTAAAAGGTATATTTAGGGGCACATATCTTGCCTTTTGCCTCAGGCTCCAAAATGGCTAGGCATAGCACTATCAGATTCTATTTCTATTTAAAATGTTGCTTTTATGGATCTTTTGCATCAGTTTTTCATTAAAAAAAATCTTGTATTGATTATTTATCGTAATTATGGAGGTTTTTTGTGTGTGTGCCCCCTAAATATTGCACCCAAGGCAAGTGACTCATTTGCCTCAGACTAGTCCCAGGCCTGTGAGGGACACAGACAATAACTACTAAATATAAAACACTTCTACATTATACAGCACATGAGAAAGGGCTAAGTACTGGGGAAAAGGATAAGAAGAGCAGGGTAAGGCAAACTGGAAAGATAAAAGGGGAAATAGGTTTCAGTTTTAAATAGTCTGGGCAGGTCTTATAGAAAAGGTGAGATTGAAGTAAAGATTGCAGGGGAAGAAACAATTAGCCAAGTGATGATGCAGAGGGAAAGAGTTCCAAGAAGAGCTAAAGCAAAGTTTTTTTTTGTTTTTTTTTTGTTTTTTTTTAAGATTTTATTTATTTGCTAGAGAGAGAGTGGAGTCAGGGGCAGAGGGAGAAGCACACTCCCTGCTGAGCAGGGAGCTAGATCCCAGGGTCCTGGACTGAAGGCAGACACTTAACCGCTTAACCAACTGAGCCACCGAGGCACCCCTAAAATAAAGGTCTTAAGGTGAGAGTGTGCTAGTATGACTGAAGCAGGGAACAGTAAGACATAAAGTAAGAAAAATGAGGAAGACAAGGAACAAAATAAATTGGGTTTTCCAGGCCATTTTAAGATCTTCCATTTCAGAAAATGGGAAGCCAATACAGAGTTTTAATAGGACATCTGACATTCATTTTAGTTTTATTTTAACAAGAAAAATTCTAAACATACATACAAATAAAAGGAATAATACTATGAATACCCAAATACCTACTATGTAGATTCAAAAGTTAACATCAGGCCACATTTACTTTCTCTCACCCTCTCTCTCTCTTTTTTAAAGGCAGACTGCCACATTGCAGCGCTTTATTTGGATGTGTCTTAAGTCTTAGAAATGGACCTTGAGAGCTTGTTTGGAGGTTCTAGCAGGGGAGCACAGCTGCTCATATACCCTTGACTGAAGAATGGTGCTCCTTTATTGGGGAAAGTCCTCCTCTTCAACCCAGCATGCAGCTTTGGGAGGGATGCACATGGAGCGGTGAGGGAGGAAGGGGACACCCACCTAGCCAGCCAGATCAGCCAAATCAACCTTGGCGATCAATGGGCTGACAAATGTTGCAGAGTGTCCTCACATCCTCTATCCCTTTCTTGATAAACCATTCAAAGTAAATTAGACATTGTGAAAATATACTTCTAAATACCTTGGCAGCCATCTTCTAAAAATAAGGATTTCTCCAACATGATCACAGTACCATTTTCACATTTAAGAAAATTAATAATCCCTTAATGTAAAATAATATCCATTCCATATTCAAATTTCCTCAATGTTTTTTCAATCTACAATCCAATCAAGGATAGCACTTTACAACTGGTTTGTCACATCCTTAAATATCTTAATCCGCAAATTCTTCCATACCTGTTTTCTTTTTCCCCTTCTTCATGGCATTAACTTTTTGAAGAGACTGGGCCAGTTGTTTCAAAGAATGTTTTGCATTCTGAATTTACCTTATTATCTCAAGATGTCATTTAACTTAATTCTCCAATCCCTTTTTTTAAAAACATAGTATAAAGATTTTTTTAATCATGAAAAGTGTATTCTTCAATCCCCATCCCCTATTTCCTCATTCCCCCAACCCCCCTCACCTCTGATAACCATCAGTTTGTTTTCTACAGTTAAGAGTCTGTTTCTTGGTTCGTCTCTCTCCCCTTTTCTTTGCTCATTTGTTTCTGAAATTCCGCGTATGAGTAGGATCACATAGTATTTGTCTTTCTCTGACTTATTTCGCTAAGCACTATACTCTCTATCTCTACCCATGTTGTTGCAAATGGCAAGATTTCATTCTTTATGGTTGAATAATACTCCATTGTATATAAAGACTTCTTCTTTATCTGGTCACCTACAAATGGACACTTCATCTGCTTACATAGTTTGGCTACTATAAGTAATGCTGTAATAAGCATAGGGGTGCATGTACTCTTTTGAATTAATGTTTTTATATTCTTTGGGTAAAGAGTAGTGTGATTACTGGATTGAAGGTTAATTCTATTTTTAATTTTTTGAGGAATCTTCATACTGTTTCCATGGTGGCTGCACCAGTTTGCAGTCCCACCAACAGTGCAAGAAGATTCCTTTTTCTCCATATCCTTTCCAACACTGGTTTCTTGTATTATGGGGTGATATCTCATTGTAGTTTTGATTTGCATTTTCTTGATGATGAGTGATGTTGAGCATCTTTTCATGTGTCTGTTGGCCATCTGGATGTCTTTGGAGAAATGTCTGTTCATGTCTTCTGCCCATTTTTTATTATTTTTTTGGGTATTGAGTTGTATCAGTTTGTTACATACTTTGGAACACTAACCCTTTACTGGATGTTATCTGCAATATCTTCTCCCATTCCATAGGTTGCCTTTTAGTTTTGTTGATTGTTTCCTTCACAGTGCAGAAGCCTTTTATTTTGATGTAGTCCCAATAGTTAATTTTTGCTTTTATTTCCCTTGCCTCAGGAGACATATCTAGAAAACTGTTGCTCTGACCGATGTCAGAGAAATTACTCTCTTCCAGGATTTTTATGGTTTCAGGTTTTGCATTTAGGTCTTTAATCCATTTTGAGTTTATTTCTGTGTATGGTGAAAGAAAGTGGTCTAGTTTCATTCTTTGCATGTGGCTGTCCAGTATTCCCAACACCATTTGTTGAAGAAACTGTCTTTTTCCCCACTGTATATTCATTCCTTGTCGAAGATTAATTGACCATATAATTATGGGTTTATTTCTGGGTTTTCTGTACTATTCCATTGATCTATGTGTGTATTTTTATGTCAGTGCCATACTGTTTTAATTGCTACTGCTTTGTAATATGACTTGAAATCTGGAATTGTGATTCCTCTAGTTTCGTTTTTCAAGATTGCTTTGGCTATTCGAGGTCTTTTGTGGTTCCATACAAATTTTAGGATTGTTTGTTCTAGTTCTGTGAAAAATGCTATTGGTATTTTGATGGGGATTGCATTAAATCTGTAGATTGCTTTGGGTATTATAAACATTTTAACAATATTTGCTCTTCTAACCCATGAGTATGGAATGGCTTTGCACGGTCTTGAATTTCTTTCATCAGTGTTTTATGGTTTTCAGAGTACAGGTCTTTCACCTCTTGGTTAAGTTTATTTCTAGATATTTTATTGTTTTTGGTGCAATTGTAGATGGGATTATTTTCTTAACTGCACTTTCTGCTGCTTTATTATTAGTGTATAGGAATGCAACAGATTTCTATACATTGATTTTGTATCCTGTGACTTTACTGAATTCATTTATGAGTTTTAGTTTTTTGGTGGAGTCTTTAGGGTTTTCTATATATAGTATGTCATCCACAAATTGTGAAAATTTTACTTCTTCCTTCCTTCTACCAATTTGGATGCCTTTAATTTACATTGTCTAATTGCTATGGCTAGGACTTCTGGTACTATGATGAATAAAAGTGGTAAGAGTGGACATCCTTATCTTATTCCTGACCCTGGGAGAAAAGCTGTCAGGTTTTCACCACTGAGTATGATGTTGGTTGTGAGTTATTCATATAAGGCCTTTATTATGTTGAGGTACGTTACCTCTAGATTTACCTTGCAGAGTTTTTAATCATGAATGGATGTTGTACTTTGTCAAATGCTTTTTCTGCGTCTATTGAAATGATACGGTTTTTATCCTTTCTCTTATTGATATTACATATGTTTATGGTTTTATGAATATTGAATTACCCGTGCATACCAGGAATAAATCCCACTTGATTGTGGTGTATGATTTTTTTAAACGTATTGTTGGATTTGGTTTGCTAATATTTTGTTGAGGATTTTTTTATCTATATTCATGAGAGATACTGGCCTGTAGTTCTTTTTACGGTGTCTTTATCTAGTTTTGGTATCAGGTTGATACTGGCTTCATAAATTGGATTTAGAAGTCTTCTTTCCTCTTGTATTTTCTGGAGTAGTTTAAAAAGAATAGGTATTAACTCTTTAAATGTTTGGTAGAATTTCCTTGTGAAGCCATCTAGCCCTGGACTTTTGTTTTTTGGGAAGTTTTTGATTACTGATTCAATTTCATTGCTGGTAATTGGTCTAGTCATATTTTCTATTTCTTTCTGCTTTAGTTTTGGTAGGTTATATGTTTCTAGGAATTTACTCATATAAGTTGTCCAATTCGTTGGCATATAGGTTTTCAAAATATTCTGTTACAATTGTTTGTATTTCTCTGGTGTTATTTCTCCTTTTGCATTAGTGATTTTATTTGGGTCCTTTTTTTTTTTTTTTTAATGAATCTTGCTAGAGGTTTATCAATTTTGTTGATCTTTTCAAAGAAACAGCTCCTGGTTTCACTGATCTGTTCTATTGGGTTTTTTTTAAGTTATCATTTATATCTATTCTAATCTTTATTATTTCCTTCCTTTTGCTGGGTTTGGGTTTTGTTTCTCTTTTTCTAGCTCTTTAGGTGTAAAGTTAGGTTCTCTGAGACTTTTCTTGCTTCTTGAAGTAGGCCTGTATTGCTATAAGCTATAAATTTCCCTCTTAGGGACCACTTCTGCTGCAACCCAAAGATTTTGGGCCATTGTGTTTTCATTTTGTTTCCATGTAATTTTTGTTTTCTTCTGAGATCCCTATAATGCAAATGTTATTATGCTTGATGGAGTCACTGAGTTCCCGAAGACTGTTCTCAATATGCATAATTTTCCTTCCTCTCCTTTGCTCAGCTTGGTTATTTTCCATTACTTGTCTTCCAGGTCATTAATTTGTTCCTCTGCTTTATCTAGCCTGGCATTTATTCCATTAAATGTATTTTTAATTTCACTTACTGTGTTCTTCATCTCTGATCTTTTAATCTCTTTCTTAAGGGTCTCACTGATGTCCTCCACTCTTTTCTCAAGTCCAGGAGTATGTTTATGATCATTACTTTAAATTCTCTATCAGGCATATTACTTATATGTTTTACTGTGGTATTTTGCAGTGGTTTGGTCCTGTTCTTTCATTTGGGAGAGATTTCTGTCTCCTCATTTTGTTTGACTTTCTATGTCTGTTTCTCTGTGTTAGGAAAGTCAGCTATTTCTCTTGCTCTTAACAATAATAGTCTTATGAAGAAGAGGTCCTATAGTGCCCTGCAGTGCAGTGTCCCATTCCCCAGGGCCTGGAGCTTCAGGGAGTGTCTCCTATGTGTGTTGCATGTGCTCTGCTGTTGAGTCTTGGCCTCTTTTTCCTTTAGTCGTCTGCAGAGGCTCTCTTTGCCTATTAGTATCATTTTGTCCCCAGCAGGAATGGGGTGCATTTTAACAAGGTGTGTGGTTATCTGCTTATGAAATAAGACCTGTTCCTGCTACTATCAGAAATGCATGAGTGAGCAGATTTGGTGCTGGCAGGGTTTGCACCAGTCTTCTGGGGGAAGAACCTGCAGCACCAGGTCTGAGACAAGCGGGACTGGGAAGGGCTAATCTGCCAAAGCATGAGGGCGCAGGGCTTGGTGTAAGCAAGTTAGGTAACAACTGGTTCCTACAAGTGGCCACTGTTTATTCTGGGGGTGGGGGAGGGAAATGGCACCTACCAGTAGGTGCCAGTTCCTTTGTTCCTGGAGGGGTCTCCTGGTGATCCCTGTGTCTCTGAGGTATGCTCTGAGATGAGCAAATCACTTTCCTTCCCCCACCGGTTTTCTAACTGCTGGTTCTACCTTGTATCTGCATGGGCTGTTTTGTGAGCTCTGTATGGGCAGGGCCTCCACTTCCTACTGCCCTCTGTCCTCTCCCAGAGCAGAGCCTGCTGATTTTTAAAATTCCAGGCTTTAAGTTGCACCGGTTGTTAGAACTCAAGAAATTCAGCCCCTCTCATTTACAAAGGCAAATATTACAGGGATTCGTCCTCCCTGTTCATGGGCTCCCTGGTGTGAAAATCTATTTTCCGCCCCCTCCCTACCACTGGTTCTCTGCCCAGTGAAGATGGCCATGGTCCATTTTGCTCTCAGACCATGTCTTTGCCCTTCCTAACTCCTTTGGTGTGGCTTTTTCCCTGCCTTTAGTTGAAGAGTCTGTTCTGCCAGTCTTTTTCATGTCATTTTCTGGGTTACTTACACTGATAAGAATGTTATCTAGTTGTATCCATGGAATGAGGTGAGCTTAGGGTCCTCCTATTCTGCCATCTTCCCAGCCAACCTCATTTCATAAGCATTTTTGAAATGAAGTCCTCTATCTCTCTGTACAGCCTTCAACTGATGCAAATTAGTCACCTAGGGGCATAAAACTTTATAAATGGTGCCTGTATTTCATATTGCTTCACATTAGGACACATATAATGTTATACTTGCAAATTTTGCTATGTTTAGTAACTATTAAAGGGATAATAGATTAGGTTGTAAGGGATAAGAAAATGGAAACTGTTAAGAAGCTATCAGAATAATTAAAATATGAGATGATGGTGGCTCACTCCAAGGTACGAGCAGTAGAGATGATGGGAAGTGGTCAGATTTTTTATATAATTTGAAGCTAAAGTCAGTACATTGGAAGTGAAGTTTAAGAAAGAAGTACAACTCCAGGGTATTTGGCCTTAGATAGTCAAAGGATGGATTTGCCATTACCTGAGATAGAGAAAGTCAAATAGAACATGTTTAGGGGAGGGGGGAAAAGATTCATAATTCAGTTTGAGACATGCTAATTTTAAGATGTTTACTGGCCATCCAGGTGGAGATGTCAAGTAGGCAGTTGAAAATACACATCTGTAGTTTGGGAAAGAGGACTAGATTGGGGATATAAATTTGGGATCCTTAGCATAAAGTTGGTATTTAAAGCTATTATACTGAAGGAGATCATCAAAGAGTAAGTGCATTTACAGAAGAGAACAAAGAGCTGGTTCCTGAAATTCTCCAATATTAAGAGGTCAAAAAGAAGAAAAACCAGCAAAGAAGACTGAAAATGAACAAGTAGAAGGAAAACCAAGATATGTGTATGCTAAAAGTGAAGGAATTATGTCAAAGAAGAGTGATCAATAGTGTCAACTGTTTTGCACAGATAGATCAGAATATGTGGGGTAAGAATTAAACAACATATTTAGTGATGTAGAAGTAAATTTAACAAGAGCAATTTTGGTGCAGTAGAATGAAAGTGATCACAGTTGGTTTAAAGAGAAAATGGAGAAGGTACTGAGGGTATGGAAAGGTATGAAATAGTTGTCTAGAACAGAAAAGTGAGTGAGCAGAAGATAGTCTGTTTGCCTACCAGCAAAAGGTTCTAGTTTAGATTCATGGTCATGACTTTAAAGTGAGAACAGTCTTCATGTTGGTATACTTTTTTTCCAGTCACGTTCCATTGCTGGCATGGGTATAGCATAGGTGAAGAATTCAATAAACCAGGGTTTTTGTTTTGCCAAGCAGTATGATGAAATGAGAGAGAGGCAAAGAGTCAAAAGTATAAGCAAGAGAGTAATCAAGACTGCTCTGTGGTATTTAAGCTATGGAGGGCATCACAAGGTGAAGAATTAAAAAAAAAAAAGTGATAGCATCAATGCACTGGGGGTTCCAGTACAATCAGCTAGAGATAAAAGAACTGTAATAAAATAACTATAATCAGACAATGAGATACACAGTGGAGTTAATATCTAAAACTTTATACAATCCATATTTTTTCTTCCTCAGAACTCTTCAAAAGCAATGTTAAGCAAGTCTTTCTTATATTTTAGTTTAAAAGATTTTCTTACCTCTGAGGAGGAAGGTCGGCTTGGACTGAGGGACATATTCACCAGTGTCTGAATGGGGTAATTATCAGTTGGAATTCTGTGGTTTTTTTTATCTTTCTTCATTTAAGTAGTATTTATAAAGGTTGTAACAGATTTTTGACTTAAGATAGCATTCCACTCATTTCTGGTTTCTGATTCATTTGAAAGTGAAAAGAAAAACACAGAAGGCTTTAAAATAGACCAAAAATGAAAACTTAGGAACGTATACACTCATTATAGTAATTTGAAAAGACATATTACTAGTAAGTAGGACTGGGAATGCAATAAAATGAACATATATCCCATACAACTAAATAGAGTGCTAAGTTATATTATGATAGAATTGTGATCAGGGCATATTTTACTATTCTAAACAATTCATTTTCTCAAGTTTGAAAATTAAAGTTAAATATATATGGTATTTTACATAAAGTAGAACTATGCTTCTGGAAATGGAAAGACTAAATTTGTACAAATGGCTATAGAATGATGAAAACCATTTTACCACATGTATTTCTTCCTAGGCTTGGATACCTCAATAATAAATGTGAACAATTATTCCAGATGAAAATGCCAGTTTTTAAGTATTTTAAGCTATGTTTGTGTATTGTTTCCTGTATTTTTCCTCTGAGGATTTATAACAGTTTACAAGAAAACACAGTAAAATTTAAATTATATAAATATATAATAAAAATTAAAAAATAAGGGAGCTGAATTACTGTAAAAAAGAATTATCAAAGTTGGACAATCCTTAAGGATACAAAAAGATAGCGATACCAGAACAGAAGCCTCTCCAAGATTCCAAAGCATTGCTCCATCTTGATTTATATTAAATTAGTGAGTAAAAAAAAAAAGTGTATAATTTCTGTAATTTGGTACTGATTACGGCTTTATGAAATCATACCAGAGATCACTAATTGTTCTAATGGTATCAAAATTTAAAAATTATATCCTGGGACAAAACATCTTTTATTTTTTATAAAAAAAAATCAATGAAACAAAGAGTGGGTCTTTGAAAAGATAAACAAAATTAATAAACTGTTAGCCAGATTCATCAAGAAAAAAGGGAGAGGATTTAATTATATCAGAAATGAAAGAGAATAAACTTCATCACAGAAATACAAAGGATTATAAAAGACTACTATGAGAAATTATATGCCAACAAATTGGACAACCTAAAAGAAAGAAATTCATAGAAACAATACAATACGCCAAGACTGGATCAAAAAGAAAGAAAAAATCTGAACAGACTGATTACTAGTAACAAAATTCAATCAGTAATCAAAAAGGTCCTAACAAACAAAAGTCAGGGCACCAGGTAGATTCACAGGTGAATTTACCAAACATTTGAAGAAGAGTTACTACCCACTCTTCTCAAACTTTTCCAAAAAAACAGAAGAGGAAGGAAAACTTCCAAATTCATTCTACCAGGCCAGCATTACCCTGATACTAAAACCAGACAAAGACAATACAAAAAAGGAGAAAATCACATCTTCTACAAGATGTTAACAAATGAATTTCAAAATTTAAAACAATCATTTACCACAATCAAGTAGGATTTATTCTAGGGATACAAGGGGGGGTGCAATATTCACAAATCAATCAACATAGTAAGTCACACTAATGAGAAAGTATAAAAACCATATGATCATTTCGATAGATGCAGAAAAAGCATTTGAGAAAGTACATCCATTCATGATAAAAACTCTCAACATGATAGGTTTAGAGAACATCAACATAATAAGGCCGCACATGAAAAAGTCACAGCTAACATCATACTCAATGGTGAAAAACAGAGCTTTTCCTCTAAGCTCAATAACAAGACAAGGATGCCCACTTTCACTGCTTTTATTCAACATAGCATTGGAAGTCCAGGCTGCAGCAATCAGACAAGAAAAAGAAATAAAATGCATCCAAACTGGTAAGGAAGAACTTAAACTGTCCCTATGTATAGATGACATAATATATATTATATATAGAAAACCTTAAAGACTCCACTAAAAAACCGCTAGAACTGATAAATGAATTCAGTAAAAGTGCAGGATACAGAATTAATAAACAGAAATCTGTTGTGTTTCTATACACTAATAATGAAGTACCAGAAAGAGAAATTAAGAGAACAGTTCCATTCACAATTGCACCAAAAGAATAAAATACCTAGAAATAAGCTTAATGAGTGGGTAAAAAAACCCATACTCTGTAAACCATAAAACACTGATGAAAGACATTAAAGATAACACAAAGGGAAAGATACTGCATGCTCATGGAAGATTTAATATTATTCAAATGTCCACACTACCCACCCAAAGCAATCTACAAATTCAATGTATTCCCTATCAAAACATCAACAGCATTTTTTATAAAACTAGAAGAAATAATACAAAATTTGTACGGAAGCACAAAAGATCTGAAATCGCCAAAGCAATCTTGAGAGAAAAGAATAAAGATGGAGGGATTACAACCCCAGATTTCCAGATATACTGCAAAGCTGTAGTAGTCAAAATAATACGGTACTGGCACAAAAAGACACACATAGATCATTGAAACAGAACAGAGAGCCCAGAAATAAAAAAATGATTATATGGTCACTTAATCTACAACAAAGGAGGCAAGAATATACAATGGGGGAAAAGAGAGTCTCTTCAACAAATGGTGCTGGGAAAATGGGACAGTGACAAAAAAAGAAGGGAAAAGAAACTGGACTGTCTCCACCCATACACAAAAATAAACTCAAAATGGATTAAAGACCTAAATATGAGACCTGAAGAAAACATAGGCAGCAATCTCTCTGACATCAGCCTTAGCAACATTTTCCTAGATATGCCTCCTCAAGGAAGGGAAATAAAAGAAAAAATAAACTATTAGGCCTACATCAAAAAAAGCTTTTGCACAGTGAAGGAAACCATAACAAAATGAAAAGGCAACCTACTGAATGGGAGAAGATTTTGGCATATGATATATCTGATAAGATGTTAATATGCAAAATACATGAAGAACTTACACAATCTACACCAAAACCACAAATAATCCAACTAAAAAATGGGCAGAGGAACTGAACAGATGCTTTTCCAAAGAAGGTATATAAATGGCAGTAGACACATGAAAAGATGCTCAACATCACTAATCATCAGGGAAATGCAAATCAAAACCACAATGAAATACCACTTTACACATGTCAGAATGATTAGAATCAAAAAGACAAGAAACAAGTGTTGGTGAGGATGTGGAGAAAAAGAATCACCCATGCACTGTTGGTGGTAATGCAAGTTGGTGCAGCCACTGTGGAAAACACTATGCAGGTTCCTCAAAAATTAAAAATAGAAACACCATACGATCCAGTAATTTCACTGCTAGGTATTTACCAAAGAAACAAAAACTGATTCAAAAAGATATATGTACTCCTATGTTTATAGCAGCATTATTTATAATAACCAAGATATGGAAGCAACCCAAGAGTCCACTGATAGATGAATGAAGATGTGGTATACATACACACAATGGAATATTACTCATTACATACACACAATGGAATATTACTCAGCCATAAAGAAAGATCTTTGGGGCGCCTGGGTGGCTCAGTCGTTAAGCATCTGCCTACAGCTCAGGTCGTGATCCCAGCATCCTGGGATCAAGCCCCACATCGGGCTCCCTGCTCAGCAGGGCACCTGCTTCTCCCTCTCCCACTCCCCCTGCTTGTGTTCCCTCTCTGTCTCTCTCTGTCAAATAAATAAAATCTTAAAAAAAAAAAAAGAGATCTTGCCCTTTGCAACAACATGGATGGAACTAGAGGGTATTATGCTAAGTGAAATAAGTCAGACTCAGAAAGACAAATACCATATGATTTCACTTATATGTGGAATCTAAAAAAGAAATGAACAAGAAACTAGATGCTTAAATACAAAGAACAAACTGATGGTTGCCAGAGGACCATAAAGAGATGAGTGAAATAAAGGGGATTAAAAAGTACAAACTTCCAGTGATAAAATAAGTCATGGAAATAAAAAGTACAGCATGAAAAATATAGTCAATAATATTGTGATAACATTGGTGATAGATGGTGAGTATACTTATGGTGGTGAGCACTGAATAATATATGAAACTACTGAATCATTATGTTATACACCTGAAACTAATATAATATTGTATGTTAATTATACTTCAGTAACAAAAAACAATCTGATATTAAAAAATGGGCAGAGGAGGGTTGCCTGGGTGGCTCAGTCAGTTAAGCATCCAACTCTTGATTTTGGCTCAGGTCATGATTTCAGGGTCCTGAGACTGAGCCCCACTAGACATGAAGTCTGCTTAAGATTCTCTCTCCCTTTGCCCCTCCCTCTGCTCACATTCTTTCTCAAAATAAATAAAATCTTTAAAAAAAAATGGGCAGAGCACCTGAACAGGAATTTTTCCAAAGACAATGCACAGATGGCCAACAGACATATGAAAAGATGCTCAACATCACTAATCATTAGAGAAATCAAAACAAGGAGATACCACTTCACACCCCTCACGATGGCTAGTTTCAGAAAGACAAGAAATAACAAGTGTTGGCAAGGATGTGGAGAAAAAGGAATTCTCATGCACTGTTGGTGGGAATATAAACTGATGCAGCCACTATAGAAAACAGTATGCAGTTTCTTCAAAAATTAAAAATAGAAATACCATAAAAAAATAGAAATGCCTACCATCCAATAATTCTACTTGATATTACCCAAAGAAAACAAAAACACTAATTTGAAAAGATATATGCACCCCTGTTTTTTTTTAAGATTTTATTTACTTATTTGAGAGACACAGAGAGAGAGAGAGAGAGAGAGAGAGAGCGCGAGAGCGCGAGCATGAGGAGGGGGAGGGGCAGAGGAAGGAGGAGAAGCAGACTCCCCACTGAGCAGGGAGCCTGATGCAGGGCTCCATCCCAGGACCCTGAGCTCATGACCTGAGCCAAAGGCAGACTTTTAACAGACCGAGCCACCCAGGTGCCCCCTACGAACCACTGTGTTTATTGCAACATTATTTACAATAGCCAAGGTATGGAAGCAACCCAAGTGTCCACCAATAGATGAGTGTATAAAGAATATGTAGAATATTACTCAGTAATGGAATATTACTCAGCCATGAAAAAGAATGAGGTCTTGCCCTTTACAACATGAATGGACCTAGAGGATATTATGCTAGGTGAAATAAATCAGAGAATGACAAATACAATATGATTTCACTTATATGTGGAATCTAAAAAACAAAGGAACAAACAAAACCAGAAATAGACCCATAATTTTAGAGAACAAACTTATGGTGGCCAGAGGGAGGGAGGTTGAGAGGATAAGCACAATGGGTGAAGGGGAGTGGGAGGTACAAGCTTCCAGTTATGGAATAAGTCTCCCAGATGAAAGGTACAGCATGGAATATAATCAATGGTACTGTAATAGCATTGTATGGTGACAGACGGTAGCTATACTTGTGGTGAGCACAGCATAATGAATAGTTGTCAATTAAAAAAAAATTCTGGGAAGCTTTATTATTTCATTATGAAATTAGTAAACAGGGGCACCTGGATGGCTCAGTGGGTTAAGAGTCTGCCTTCCGCTCAGGTCATGATCCCACAGTACTGGGATCGAGCCCCACATCAGGCTCCTTGCTCATCAGGAAGCCTGATTCTCCCTCTACCTCAGTCTGCCGCTCCTCCTACTTGTGCTCTTTCTCTCTTCGTCAAATAAAATCTTTAGGAAAAAAAATGAGGAAACAAGAGGCTCGGGGAAGTTAAAGTGGCTTGCCTAGGAATACCAAGGTAAGTCGTAGTGCCAGGACTTATACCTTGGTTTATAACCCTAGTCATTACATCTATCGTATGAATTAATATACTAAAGCACATTGTACATTTTTAAAAAATGATTTAAACCGTTTAGTAAATAAGTTAGGTTTTATTTGTCAATTAGGGAAAATTATATGTGGATTTTCTCACCATACAAAAAATCTGTAACGTCTTAGTGATTAAATTATTCCCGTTTATTGAAAACATCAGTGTATTTGTTGATGTACTTGAATCGCTGCATAGGAAACACTTGTTCTACGTGCTGTGCCACAATAAATACGTTTCCATGGGTGAAACACACTTTGCCTGAGTCTATTTCGCTTGATTAGATCCCAGTTTCTCTCTCCAGAAACTCCTCTGAAGGTCAATTTCAGGCAGCAGGTAACGAGTTACAACTGAAATGCAGAACAAACTTTCCCGAAACACACACATGTTGTATTTTAAGGTATAAGCGTTAATCCCCCAAATGAAATGGGTAACAAGAGATGGGTGTAATCTTCAGCAAGTACCTTGGCTTGTTCACAACCTCTTCGAGAAAACCAAGAGGTAAGAAGCGAAAGAAGCCAAATCCTGGGAAGCGCTTTTCCCTAGCAAAACAGCACCCCTGCTCCGCCGCCGTCGCCCCGCTCCTCCCCGGTCGGTTACAGCAACCTACGTGCCCTTTTTCGGCCTCAGGGGTCTGATGGCGCGAAGCTGGCTGAGGACTGGCCGCCCGTTCAACAAACTCGAGTCACTTAAGAGACATGTCTCTAAGGAGACAGGGTAGGGTATCAGTGACTCGCGCCCGGTACTTCTGGCTCCTATACACCTCGGCTGGGTCCTTGTCTTCCCTCAACCTCTGCCACCAACGCCGTCAGGAAAGCTAGAACCTCCTTGTCAGCCTGCCACCACGCCTTTTATAAACTCCCTCAAGCACCTGACTTCCCTCACCAGTCCTCTTCAGGGTCCCCCTCGGGTCTTGGCGGCTAATGACAAACTTTTTTTTTTTTTCTTTTTTACCTTTCCAAAGTCGGCCTCTCGGGAGAGGAAGGAGAAGATGGGCGTCCGGTCGCGCTCGCGTCCAGCAGCTACTCTGCCCACAGTCCGCTCCGCCCCTTCTCGCTCCCTTCTCCCCCTCCCTCCGGCTCCGCTCCCCGCCGGGGTGAGGAGCTGGAACTGAGCTCGGAGGAGGAGCGCGCATGCGCGCCGCGGGTGGAGCCGCTGGGCAAAGAACCGGAAACTTAAGAGACAAAGTTCCGAGCCCCGCCCCCCGCCGCGCTGCCCCACCGTCTGGCCCAGCGGACCCACGAACCGACCGATCCACGCACGGACGAATCTGCCCGCTCTTGAGAGCGCCATGTCTGGTTCCTCCAGCGTCGCCGCTATGAAGAAAGTGGTTCAACAGCTCCGGCTGGAAGCCGGGCTCAACCGCGTGAAGGTGAGCGGGGGCGGGCGGCCGAGGGGGAGGGGAGGGCGGAGGCGGAGGGTGGGATCGGGAGGCCGAGGTGGCTGGGACTGGCTGCACTCGCGTCCGGCTCCCGCTTCCCTTGGGTAGGGCGCGCGCTCGGCGGCGAGGCTCCGGGAGCGGCCAACTTTAAAAAAGTAGGGGCGCGGGTCGGCGCTGTGGCTTGGGGTACCGGTTAGTGCGCCCTTCTGCGGCCAGGGCTTTCCAAGGCGGCTGGTCCCGGGGCTGAACTGCGGCTTTCCGCATTCCGTTCGCCCTTCTCTCTCCCTCCCTCCGCAGTGACTCCGTGGCTGGCTTGGGCAACAGCTGCTCCTCCGCGCGCCGTCTGCACCCTTCCAGTCCTCAGCTTACCAGACTCCACCCTTTCTTTTCACTGGACAGTTTTATCTTTTAATTCAGAACAACCAATTTTCTTTTCATGTCAAGAACGTTCCCAAACCCACTCCTTTTAGTACTAGATTCTTACCTCCAGCTCTTCTTATCCACCGAACACATACTTGAAAACGAATTTTTGCAAACGCAAACTTTAGGTTAAAGAAGCGTGTTTGTTTTCAGAACGTTCCCAGTGTCTAAGGTACCCACTGGTGCCCTGTACAACCTCGTACAAAGCGTGCATTGCATACCTATTTGGCACAGTTTGCTGGGATCCGACCTTGGGAATATCTACTGGTCTGCTCTATCTTACTGAACAGGGTGGACAAGTTTTATTTGTTTTGCCGACTGGTTAACGCTGACCTTGGGCGTTTACTTTGGGGGAAAAAAACCTTTTGTGTGTGTTGGTAGGATAACCTGACATTGACATGCTATTCCAAGTTTCTCCTGATTTTTAAAATCCTAAATGGATTGGCTTCTTTCTGGCACAGGTCAGCTTACAAGTGAAACTCTTGTAATTAAAAAAAATGAAACAGAAGAATATAAATCATGCACTCCGTTGAAAAACAGCCAGTTTCCAATATGACTTGATTGTGTACTTATCGGGCTAGTCTTTACTTCTCCCTGAAATGTTCTGTGGAGTAAGACAGCCTCCCATTTACCTATTTCCTTAAATAGAAATGTCAGGGACCAGTTGTGGTCACCTCAGGACGGGAGGGAAATTCCCATCAGTTTTGGTGTGGGATTCCCCTCCTTAACCCCTGGCCTTAAGTGCTGTAGACTCCATTGTTGTTGGAGTCCATTTCTCTCATATCCAGATACTTCATCCCAGTGGTTTATGGTCACTCTTGGCTGGATTTAACTCTGAAATTTGTTTCTTAACCAACCATTACATTATCATTCAGGTGTGCCTTTACCATAGTTGGAGTGGCTCAGGAAAGAAAAAAATGGGGAGGGGTATGGGAGGCAAAAGGAAAAAAAAAGTTTGGTTGAAAGCAGTTAAGTGTTCAGTAGGAGTACTTAGCCCTTGTCTCAAAAGAAAATGAGATGGAAGTCCTCAGACTAAAGTACTTGAGGGTTTACCATGAAAACCTCAGCTACTCCAGTAACTCTCCAGAGTGATGCCTGTTCCCTATACTTCATTTCTTCAGGAGGCTTCTGGTCAGGAGCCTTAAAGCCACCATAGGTGATTCGGTTTTAGAGTTCTCATTTCATCTCCTGCTAGGGGCTGTAGCAAGGAAGGGAGGGCATCCCACCTTGAGACTTTAAATGAACTTTTCTTTAAATCTGTTGTAAAATGTGGTTAGTTCGATTTTATTTTGTGTGCCTATTTTATCCATGACTCTGCTAGATGCTTTTTTGGGTGTTCTTTTATTTTTAAACTAGCCAAGTTTACTGTTAAACCTTTGTTTGAGTACAGTTGATAGAAATTTTCACAAATGCTTGACAAACTCTACCATATGTAGGGTGATATACGTTGTTTCGCCAACCCAGGACAGTTTTGAGTGAAAGAGGGCAGTAATAATTATGCCAGGATTATAGGGTTTCAACCTCCTGGATAGTGATTATTACAATGCTTTAGGGGCTAGCAGTTTGTTTTGAGTTTTAGAGCCTTTGTCTTAGTTCTCCCCACTGCTTAGAATTCTGATTGGTTTCTCACTGATAGTTACCTGGCTGGTTCTCTTGTCTTTGAGATCTCAAGTTTAAATACCACCTCCCCAGAGACACCTTCCCTTAAGGCACGATCTTTTCCAAAGAAAAAAGAGTATTTTCCTCTGAACTGTCTGTATTTTCCTCCGAACTGTCACCTCCGTAACAAGGACCTGGCTGTTCTTAGGTATTCTCGGTGCCTAGAGTATATTTGGCACATACTAGTGCTTGAGAAGTTTGTAAAAGGGAATTAGTTAAGTTGGAGCCTGCCTCCCTTTTAGGCAGAAAATTAATACTTTATCCTTACTGCTAGTTAATGTGAATGAAACCAAGTTTTAAGATTGTGCAAAATGATACCATGCATACTCCCCACTTTAGCTACACCTTCCTTTACACCTTCTTTTGGTGGGTAAACAGGGCGGCCATTTTTTGTAGCACTTGGTATCAGGTATTTACATTATATTTTAACACAGTTGCTAAATAAACCTATGGAACTCAGTTACTCTGGACTGTAGTATAACCCAAACATACAAATAGATTTCAAGACTTGAGATTCATCTCAGGATCATGTATCCTTTTACCAGGTAAATGTCTGGGATACAGCAGTAATCTGCAGGATTTCTTCTTATAGAGGGTATTTGTGATGCTCTTACCTCCCTTTCATAGGCAAATGCCCAGCCGGACTGGACACCTGCTCTCACCCTCCTTGGGGATAGTTGAAACTGAAAATAAATGATTATTTTTCCCATCTTCCTAAACCTCAAGACTGAGGATATTGTATTCATTTGGTACATCTTTTAGTTATTCATGTTCTACATTTGAACCATTCGGTTCTTTATTTTGGTATTCTGCATCACCTTATCAGTATACAAATAGTAGACATTTAAGTGATAATTCCTTAAGTCCTGTTTGAGTGGCATTGTATATGTATATGAAAATTGTTAAAATCACATTTAAGCAAACAGACTGCTTTTTAAAGGCAGGCTGCTCAGTGAAGTTATTAAAATAATTTGAAGTCTGCTATCAGCCTTTCAGTCACATGACATTAAGCAGAAAGCAGTCACTGTTTAGTTTCGTAACCTTAAACAGCAATGGTACATAATACCAAAACAATGAACTGAATGGTTCAGATTTAGAACATAATGTTCATTCACAGTAGCATTTTTCCAATAATATTGCTTTCAAGACAAAATAATAGTTGGCTAGAATTTTAACGCCTTTTGTATCTAGTGTACAGCTTTTAATAAAAATCATTGAGGCCCTGAAGGTGGAATACCTCTGAAGATTATTAATAAACTAGCAAGATAGGTTTTATTTTGCAGATGTACTGAATCATTTGATGCTTTTAATAAGCAAGCAAAAGAAAACATAAACTAGTCCTCTGTACATGTAGTGTTTTGAGTATGAGCTCAGTATATATATGATTGTTGACTTTCAATTAGTATGTATCTTTTGACTTAAGTGTTTATAGGGGCGCCTGGGTGGCTCAGAATCTTTAAAAAGAGAGAGAGGTATTTATTGCAGGTATTTCAAAGATTTGACGAAAACCTTCATTAAAACATTCTCGCTGTGATTCATCAGTCTTACACAATTCACAGTGCTCACCATAGCACATAAAAAGAAAAAAAAGATCATAGGAAGGGAAAAATGAAGGGGGTAAATTGGAGGGGGAGACGGACCATGAGAGACTATGGACTCTGAGAAACAAACTGAGGGTTCTGGGGGGGGGTGGGGGGATGGGTTAACCTGGTGATGGGTATTAAAGAGGGCACGTATTGAATGGAGCACTGGGTGTTATGCCTAAGCAATGAATCATGGAACACAACATCAAAAACTAATGATGTATGGTGATTAACATAATAAAATAAAATTTAAAAAAACATTCTCGCCTCTTCCCACTACCCTCTCTTTGTCTTATACAGGTTTCCCAGGCAGCTGCAGATTTGAAACAATTCTGTCTGCAGAATGCCCAACACGACCCCCTGCTAACTGGTGTATCTTCAAGTACGAATCCCTTCAGACCCCAAAAAGTCTGTTCCTTTTTGTAGTAAAATGAATCTTTGGATGGTAAGTTGCCTTAATATTTAGACAGTTTTAAAAAAATCTGCAGTGTTTATGGGGATGATTTTTAAATACTACCAACTGATTTGGATTAATCCTGATGTCATTTCTCTAATAGAACCCAGCTATAACGCAGCATAGCAAAGAATTGGGAGTTGGGAATGTAAGAGAAAATCAAGAGATCATTGAATAAACTGACATTTGTAGTGGGGAATAACAGGTTTTACTCTTTATTCTTGTTAAGTAAAGATAGAACGAGAGAAATGAAGTGTATGAGTTCATGGTGGCAGGCAGCGGATTTGACTTCAGAAGATTAAGAAACTAAAGAATTTGCTGGTTTAAGGCATGTGTCTATATATTAATCTGTACCTTCCAGATCAAATGTCAGTGTGTGCAAAAGTATAGAATGTTAATCCAAGAGAGTTGTGACCAAAAAACATGCTGTGGAGAATTTAAAGTGTAATCCAAGGGTGCTTTTATAAATACGCGGTACTTTAGTCAGAGGGTTTACTCACCTGTACTGACCTCTGAGAAGCAACTGTAAAATAATAGTGCTTTAAAAAAAACTGTGTGGCACACACCCTTTACAAACATTCTAACTCCTCAAAGTTCAGGAAGCTGCTTCCTAAAATACCGTGTGACATAGTTGTGCCCTTTCCAGTAAATAAAATGGTTAAATTGGTTAAGATTTTGAAACACCAGAAACCACCTTTGAGTAACAGGTTTCCCATGAGGAAGTCATTCTTTTTAACAGCTTAACACGTTCATTTTGGAATAGTTAATAGTTCTTTGACTCTAGTAATATTAATTCTTCATGGCAGTTTTTAGAAATTTCTTTTTATGGCTTATTAAAGATTCTTTTTTAACCTCTGTTCCCGTTGTATTCACTTTACAAAGGGGTTTATTTTCATTTGATATAAAATACTGTTAAGAAGCCTGGCTTCTTATCTGGCTGTTAACGGTTTCATTTCACAAGAGTCTGCAGATAGGTGTTTAAATGACTTGCTCAAAGTTATAAATATAGCTAGGATAAGAACCCAAATTTCAGAGTAAAATAATTGCTACTAATCCTGGCGGTATAATAAAACAAGTTTGTAGGTATGATTTGAAACACCTTGGTCCAGGAAAAGGACATTTGGATGTAAAAGCATTTCTTCTCAAACTTGAATGTATCTGCAAATCACCTTGTTCAGAAGCAGATTCTCAATAGGTCTGAATTCTAGGGGTGAACCACTTCTTACAGACTCCCAGGTTATATTGATGCTGGTGGTCCTGGGTGGCCCACAGTGAAATGGCCTGGATGCAAAGAATCTACATGTCAGTCTTTCACATCTTTTAAAAATATATAGTTTTGATCATTTAAATTAAGACAACATAATTTAGTAGTAGATAGAGTACAAGGAAAATAGAAATTACCATGATCAGCACACTTAGAAGCAATCACTGTTAATAGATTAGATTTCCTTTTAAGAGGAAGAAATATTTATGGGCAGGTTTACAGACAATAAGGATCATAGTATGTAGTTTTTATTCTGCTTTTAAAAAAAACACTTGAATTTTCTTTAAAAATTCTTTGTAAACGAGATTTTCAATGGTTATGACTTAAACATCATTAAATATTGAGGTTTCCAAGTTTGAAGCTACACTGAGGCAAACATCTTGGTACTCCTGTGTATAGTTTACCTGTTTCCTTAAGATCGATTTCTTAAAAGTAAAATTATTTAGGGGTGCCTGGGTGGCTCAGTTGGAAGCTTCTGACTCGATTTCAGCTCAGGTCGTGAGCTCAGGGTTGTGGGAAAGAGCCCCGTGTTGGGTGGAGTCTGCTTGTTCCTCTCTGCTCTCCTCCCCCTGGCTTAAAGCTCTCTCTTCCTCACTCTCTCTCAAATAAAATCTTTAAAAAATAAAAGTAAAATTATTCAATAAGGAATGACATTTAAAATTTAATGACACTTGATAACTAGGAGCAAACTTTCCACCTGGACCTTGAGAATGCTTTTTTTGTTGAGCTCTTGCTAAACAACCCTCATTTTCTGCCTATTTAGTTTTTTAAATTTGCATTAATTCAGATGTTAATCGAGGTTAGACATTTTGTTTTTTCATCACTGATTCTGTTTAAGCTTCTTGAACATTTTTGTTATAAAATATCAGAAATTTTCAAATAAGTAGAGAACCATTTATCAAAAAATTTTTTAAAAGATATTTTTTCTACCTTTCCATATAACTTACTGTTTTTTAGGAACAACTACTGTATTATTTTTGAGATTTGTGTTGATCCATGTAAATTGTTTTAACTGCTGTATAGTATTTAACAATATGTATAAATCCTGGTTTATCTTTTCCCCTATTGCATTACATTTAGGCTCTTTCAAGTTCTTTGCTGTTAAAACATCACTATAGTCAATATCCGTGTACATGTCTCTCTTTAAGCGTAGGTTTATCTAGGTAAATAGAAGTGGGATTGCATCTTTTACCTTAGTAGATGGAGCCAGACTGCTCTCATCAATGCTAACTGCTCATTTTCCAGGGATGTTCAGATTTTTCAGAATTTAAGAGAGTTTTACATTAACTTTTTTTTATTAGGACATAGAGTATCTTTGGGAGTGATCTTGGCAAGTTAATCTTTAAGTCTGTTGCTTATAAACCAGAAGTGATTTGTTCTTCAGAGTGGTTGTGAAAATTAAGAGGAAGTTACATTTTATACATCAGAGATCTGTTTCTCATTTTTTCCCCCTAGAAACCCTGCGATATGTCTGCTTTAAAAAAACAGAAAACAAAACAAAACTGGCTTAGTTGGGGGCACCTGGGTGGCTCAGTCATCTTGATCTCATTGGTCCTGAGATCGAGCCCCAAGTCAGGAGTTTGCTTGGATATTTTCTCCCGTGCTCCCCCCCCCCCCCCCCAGTTGCGCACACACCAGTGCTGGCTCTCTCTGAAATAAATAAATCTTTTTAAAAAATAAAACAGGCTTAGTTTAATTGAAAGCACTTTATAAGCTCATATGCAAATGTATGCCCTTAAAGTAATAGATGTATTACTTTCCAGAAAAAACTATTGTGCTTTGGTACTGTACCCTAATTCACTCTTTCTTTTCCATTTCAGGTTTTCTAAACCACTTTTCATGAACCAGTGAATATCAAAGGAGAATTAAATTTGAAGCCTGTACAAAAGCTTATTATCCCTGTAACACGTGCCATACTATATAAACTTCTACTTTTGTCAGTCCTTAACATCTACCTCTCTGAATTTTCATAAATTTCTATTTCACAAGGGTAATTATTTTATATATACACTGGCAGCAGCATACAATAAAATACTTAGTGTAAAAGTTTTTTGGTTAATTACTGGTATTAAATAGACTATTAATGTATTTTGAATACCTAAGATACATGACAGTTTCCCATTGTCATTAAGAAGGGGTTAAGTTATAGTGTTTTTTCCTACCAACTCATCTCACATATAATTTTATGCCATACATTTATTTGAAAGACTATAGGGAATTAAAGGTAAGTTGCAGACTTCTGTATCCTTTCAAGGTCAAGAAGAAGCTGCTAGTACTAGTCCTACTCATGAGTTATTTGCAGGATTAACTTTGTTTTAATAATAAATATTTCTAATAAGCTCTTGTGTAGGGTTATTACCATTATAGCTAAGAGTTAATTACTTCTTAATAGATTACTCTCCTAATAAGGACAGTAAAGACTGGACATAGGAATTCCATTAGAAGATGTTAAGAAAAACAGACTTTTAAACGTTTCTTGGGTGGAATACTATAGTACGATGTAATGAGGTACAAAGTACCAAGAAAAAAGGAACCAAAGTTTAGCTTCAGTAATTTGCAACTGTTAAGTCCTTGGTAAACCATTTTGCTTTAAATTTTTACCATTCTGAAAGGCTTAAGGAAATATGAAAACATCCCAGAAACCTGGCCTCCCAATATACATGCAGGAAACAGAATTAAAGTTATGTGCCAGATCCAAGATTAGGCTGGTAGAAAACCATTGATTGGGTTAGTATCTACCAAGGACTGTATTTTCTCTCCAGGCCACATGTTCCATGAAAGTACACGTGGAAAAGTTAGTTTGAATCTTGAGTCCAACTTATAAGTACCTAGAAATAAGAGAATTTTTAGGAAACTTAAACTGCAACTTCTAAATTCACCAAAATGACTTTTATTTGTATTTACTACATAGACGGTGAATGGTAATTCATGGCACTTGATACTTTGTCCAGACATGAAAAGGTTTATGAAACCAGTAAATGACATTTTGAAAAGGGTCTTCTGTCATAAATCCAGGATTGGCCTGTTTAGCACAATTCAGTACTATTCCTTCAGTATTTTATAAATGGAATTTTCTTCTACTTGTATCCATTTCCCGGGGCTGAAAATTAGGAAAAAAAAAAGTAAAACAATTTATAGGTAACAATGCTTTAAAAAAAAAAAAAAACCCTTCTGGGTCCATTTCAGAGTTCAGAGACTGCATAGTCTAGGTCTAATAAAGGTATTAGAAGTTTATTATATGTAGGTGTATATATACATATAAAATTTTGAAGTAAAAATACCTAAGTGAATTATTGCTTACTAGAAAAGAGACGGGTTTTAAAATATTGAAGTTTTCATTTGTGATTTAAAATGATCTACAAACTTTACAAAACCTCTATAGCAAAAGTTTTCAAACATAGAGCAGAATCGTAACACTGGCTTATAAATGGAGTGCTGGGCCCCACTCCCTAAGATGCTGATTTGGTAGGTCTGTGGGCCAACAATCTGCCTTCCTAACAGGTTCCTAGGTGATGCTGCTGGCCCACTTTGAGGACCACTGATCTTTAGGATAATTCAAATGAACCAGGGTTCATCACCAGAGCAAAATACCCTATTAGAGACTGGTTTTTTCAAGCTTATGTTTTTTTTTCAAGCTTATGGAGGTCAGAAGCATAGCTTGAGATGTAAGCACTCTCAAAGCATAAAGTACATGGTTTCCTTCTCATTCCATTCTTTTAAAATGATCTAAATGGTTTTTGAAATAAGGCACATACCTTATGGACCCATTCATACTCTCCATATTTAGAATCAAAGGTTCCTTTCTGAAGAGATCTTAATTTTAAGGTAAAACGTGGTCCAAGTTCCTGAATTCCCACTTTCTTTTCACTCTTGAATATGTACCTTCAAAGATAAAGAAGGGAAAACAGTCTGAATGAATCAAATGTAATTTCACGTGACAGAGTTCAAAAGATAAATTTCTCATCTACAATACTTGTCACAATACGTTAGAAAACATGTTTACATTGAAAATATATTTCATGATTTAAGTCAAAGTCTAAGGAGTTAAAGTACCTTCCTCACCTATGAAATCTGAAGAAGATATAGTCCCGTTGATTGTGGAATGTGGCAACTTGCCTCCCAATAAACTGAGGATTATGGGGAAAGAGAGATGCAAACATACGTCCAACAGAATGACCCAGTCTCGTTGTAAAGTTATTCAAAATTATTTCAGGTATGTGTTCTGTAGGGTCCTTGCCTCTTCTCTGGAAAAATGATGAAAAATATCACAATAAGGAATTAATCTATATCCTGATACTGTGAGTTTAAGAATTTATGTGACAAACTGAAAAATTTTAAAGGTATCTTTCTTAATGACAAACTACCACAGATGACTTATCAATCCCATTAAATAAAATACATCTAAAATTATTTTAACATGCAGTTGACTGTACCAGAAAGTCCTACTAGAAAAGTAACCTGTTTCATAGTAATGAAGGCTATTGCCTGTCTGCCATAACTCAATTACAATCTCATAAGAAAACTGCCAGTAGATGAAACTTGCTTTAAGCAGAAGGACCAATGCCATTATAAAAGCAATTCAATCTGCAAGTCTACAGAGTTGACTAAGCATATACTGCAAGGAGACCAATGCCAATCAAGGAATGAATAAAACTTACCTTAATTTCTTTACGCAAACGAACACTGCTCATCTTAAAATGAGCAGTTGGGCCATTTGGCAAGTGACTCAGAATTAATCCATCTGTTCATAAAGCTAAGAACACACTGAACGCTGTAATTTAAATCTTAAATTGTATAAATAACTGGGCCTCTGTATGTCCAAAGGCTTATAAAATTTGTAGCTAGGTGAATAGGTAGGTACATGTATGCCTCTGGGTTAACAGTTTCTTACCACACTCAAAACTAAAGCCCCGTGGGTGCCTGGGTGGCTCAGTTGTTAAGCATCTGCCTTTGGCTCAGGTCATGATCCCAGGGTCCTGGGATCGAGTCCCACATCGGGCTCCCTGCTCCGCAGGAAGCCTGCTTCTCCCTCTCCCACTCCCCCTGCTTGTGTTCCTGCTCTCGCTGTCTCTCTCTGTCAAATAAGATCTTTAAAAAAAAAAAAAAACAAAAACTAAAGCCCCGTAAGTCAACCCAGTATTTCAAAAAAAGATTAACCTATAGTACTCCCACTTTTTCTCTTCACCATATGATAAATGACTCATCACCCACAAGAGGGTGTGTTGGGTATTCAACAAAACTAGGCAAAAGGAGCTTATGTCCACTACCCTAACAGTAGTAAGACAAGATGGGATTCTAGCATGATTTTAGCATTGCAAACAAAAAGTTTACCTCCATGTTCAGAGGCCTTATAACCCTAAAAATGCACTTTCATACATAAACACACTTGTGTGCATATTTTTTTATACATTTGTAGGGTTAGTATATGCTGTCAGCTTTGAATACTGTCCCATAAGACTAGAGACTCCTAAGCTCTCTTTTTGAAATCAAAGTTATTAGTGTTTCTCAAAAGACAAGCTCTTATTCTTGGGATTACTGTGCCACAAAGTAAAATCAACTAATTAATAACCAGGTTTTTACTGACTGTCTACCACAGAGACTCCCGGCAAACGTACTAAACTATAAATGAAATATATCTACAACTGGCAGGGTTAGCAGCCCAAGGGCTTTAAAAGTCTGGAACGCAGCTACCCATACAACATTCCTCAAGTCTTTGTGACACAACTTGATTCTTCCAAATATGGAAACTTAAAAGGTCAGAATCAGACTATTCCAAATTATCTGCACATGGTTTTACAAAACAAATGTTGCCATCTTTTTATAAAGGCATCAACATTCTCCCATTAGCCCATGGGTTATCTTCAACTTCCTCCTTCCCTTCCTTACCAAATCCTATTTACTGCTTTTACCCTCACATTAAGGACTTCCATAGCCTCCTCTTTACCCTTACTGCTATTCTCTTAGTTGAGGTCCTTGAGATTTTCCACCACATTAAAACAGTATCCTAGTTGGTCTGACCCCTTACCATTCCAAGTACATTTTCTAATAGACTGTAAATCAAGTTTATATGTAATAAGGTATGGGACGCAACTGTCATTTTATCTACCACAGTTTCTCACGCTAAGTGAAAAGCAAACTAGATACACCTTGAGTCTTGACAGCTGTAAGCTAATTTCAAACTACTCTCATGACTGCTCATCTACAAAACAAAGATATCAGTACAGCTCTCACGTGGCCCCAAATCACCTTTCTAATCTGTCTCCCTTGTGCCTATGTTTCTTAACTGGTAGGCACACAATCTCTTATACACCATACATATTAATGCTATTATGTATTTTTTGTTCATGCTATTTCAAATACCTGCATTTTGTAACTCATCCCTAAGACCCACTAATGAGTGCCTTTATGTTTGTTATTGTTTTATATATCCGGGTGCCCCCTTGTTGGGTGCATATTTACAATTGTTAGATCTTGTTCAATTGTCCCCTATATTACGATAATGTTCTGCATCTCGTTAGTCTTTGAAGTCTAGTTTGTAAGTCTGATATAAGCACTGATACCCCAGCTTTTTTTTTACATCCATTTTGCTTCTCCATCCCCTCACTTTCAATTGGCATGTATCTTTAGTTTAAAATGGGTCTCTTGTAGGCAGCATATAGATGGGTCTTCTCTATCCATTCTGATTGGAGCGTTTAGTCCATTTACATTCAGAGTAATTACTGACAGATATGTATTTAGTGCCATTTTATTACTTGTTTTGTCATTGTTTCTGGAGATCTTTCTACTTTCAAGAGTCTCCTTTAATACTTCTTGCAGGACTGGTTCAGTGGTCACAAACTCCATTAGTTTTTGTTTGGGAAACTCTCTCTCCTTCTATTCTGAATGGTAGCCTTGCTGGATAGAACATTCTTGGCTGCAGATTTTTCCCATTCAGCCCTTTGAATACACCATACCACTGCCTTCTAGCTTGCCAAGTTTGTTGAGAAATCTGCAGCTAGCCTTTTGGGTCTTCTCTTGTAAGTTGGGGACTTCCTTTTGTCTTACTGGGTTTTTTTTAAGATTTTTTTTATCACTATATTTTGACATTTTAACTACAACGTATCTTGGTGATGGCCTGTTTTTGTTGATTTTGATGGGAGTTCTCTGTGCCTCCTGGATGTGGATGTCTAGTCCCTTCCCCAGATTAGGGAAGTTTTCAACTATTATTTCCTCAAATTTTCTGCCCCCTTTTCTCTCTTCTTCTGGCACTCTTATGAGTATTGTTATGTTTGATGGAGTCACTGAATTCCCTAAATCTGTTCTCATGTTCCATAATTCTTTTGTTCAGCTTATTTTCCGTTCTTGTCTTCTATATCACTTACTCATTCCTCTGCTTCTTCTAGCCTTGTGTTCACTGTATCTAGCCTGTTTCCAATCTCAGTCATTGCATTTTTCGGTTCTGACTTTTAACTCTTTTATCTCTGTGGTAAGGGCCTCCCTGAAATCTCTTTTCTCAAGCCCAACGAATATCCTTGATTGTTGCTTTAAATTCTCCAGCAGACATGTTACTTATATCTGTTTTGCTTAGATCTCTGGCTGTGACATTATCTTGTTCTTTCATTCGGGATAAATTTTTCCATCTGGCATTCTGTCAAAGTCTCTGCTTTCTTTTGTGTTAGAAAAGCTCGTTATGTTTCCTGCTCCAAACAGTAATGGCTTTAGGAAGTAGAGGTCCTATACGGCCCAGGGCCTGGCACTTTAGGAAGTGTCCCTGGTGTGTGCTGTGTGTGCTCTACCTTGTGTTCTGGCTGTTCTGTCCTTCAGGCCAGCTGTCTGCAGAGGCTCTCCTGGCCTGCAGTGGGCAGTGTTTGGTCCTCGGCCAGAATCTGGTGAGTTTTAACTAGGTGTGCTCTGATCTGTTTGTTAAATGAGACCTGATACTACTTCCACTAGATCTGAAGCCCTGCAGAACTCTTTGGTCAGGAGACATGGTGCTGGTCTTCTGGGGAAGGGGCTCGCCGTGCTAGGACTGAGGCAAGCTTGACCAAGAAGGGCAGTACTGTTGAGGCCTACTTCAAATGCCACCTCTTTTTACACAGTTAAAATTAAGCTTTAAATCTCAGCTGTCACTGTTACTTAACTTTAGCACCTGTCACTTATTTGACTTATAATCATGTAAATGACTTTCTTCCCAACTAATCTGTTAACTCTTGGAAGACAGATTTGTTTCTAATAAATACTAGTGCCTACCACATAGCAGATAATCAGTGTTATTTGAATTCTTTCCTACTTCTCAAAAATTCACCACAGGTTCAATTTCATGAGGTATAACCAAAAGTATTTCTGGATCATTTGCACACTGGAAAAAACCATGAAATCTCAGGATGCTAAGAAGGTAAAGATAATTTCTTCCAACATAAATCAAGACTTGACTCCTTCCTAGAACATTCCCACTAAATTGTGGCTTCTGTCAAAAGAAAACTACAAAATCCAAAATTATCAGTTCCTAAGTACCTGCAATGTACAAAAAGCTTTACTACTTATGTTATTGATAATTCCTAACATAAACCATGAAGAATAGGAGTCATTATCCCTATTTCAGTAACAAGGAAAAGAGGTTGAGAAGGGTTAGGCAGATTAGCCCAAATTTCAGAGCTAGGTGGCAGATCTTACTAGGTGGGATTACACCTGTGCACAAGCCCTAATGCATAGAGGCATTCTGTTTTTTATCACTATATTTTGACATTTTAACTACAACGTATCTTGGTGATGGCCTGTTTTTGTTGATTTTGATGGGAGTTCTCTGTGCCTCCTGGATGTGGATGTCTAGTCCCTTCCCCAGATTAGGGAAGTTTTCAACTATTATTTCCTCAAATTTTCTGCCCCCTTTTCTCTCTTCTTCTGGCACTCTTATGAGTATTGTTATGTTTGATGGAGTCACTGAATTCCCTAAATCTGTTCTCATGTTCCATAATTCTTTTAGACTGAGGTAAAACTGACTTTCAGTACCCAAAGGCCAAGAATGCAAAACAGCCTACAAGCCGCCAAAAGTACAGCACAAAGACTTACCTAGCTCAAATTTCCATTTAAAAATACTGAATAGAGGACATAGGTCTCTCCAGAAAAAACTTCCATGCTTCCCCCTATATCATTTATTAACATGCCTACAACAGACCAGGCGTTAAGCCGCGGAAATATAATACATTTCATGTGGTCTTTGTGGGAACCCTAAAGATTTAGCTATTTTTTCTTACTTTAAAATAGGAGAAAACCGAGTAGCTAAGAAACTTGACAAAAATTACAAAAGCAGCAAGTAATGAAGTGTATTTGACATCACATCTGCCTGACCCAAAGCCACTATACTACAGTTTACATAACTGACAAAGCTCTTTTCTAGAGGAAATCAAGGTTATATCTCCATAAATTTCCACCATTTGGCACTACTCTTTTACAGCAGCCCTTCCAGTATCTTGTCATGCCCCCATATTCTAATTTCCCACAGGCCGAATATCCTCAATTCTTTCAACTTTTCTCCAAGTGTCACCATTAGGAAT